>NC_082341.1:13368098-14015098 GCF_027477595.1 Haemorhous mexicanus
TGAGTCTCTCCCAGACACACCACCCTTTTCCCCACTATCAGCTCATCTTTCTGTGTCCTGAAAATGCTTCTTGGCTGCTGCACCTGACTCCATCTCTTCTTCCCACGAGCCATGGCAGCTCTAATGCAAAAACAGACCCAAAACCCACCCAAAAGGCTGAACTTATTCTGCATACAAAGGATTTTAGAGCAGAAGAGTATGAGATTCAAGGAGGAAAAAACCCCAAATACTTCAGAAAAGAAAAATCTTTTTCAAGTGTTAATCAGAACTATTTTTAAGTTACTAGTGACAGAAACCTGAAGAAAAGCAAGACTATATTCCAGGCAGAAAGAGCTGACGAGGGATCAGGCATCAGTTTAACTACAAAACCTTTCTCCTTTCCCCTCTTTTTCCTTTAACAGAAAAATTAAGGACTGTCTTAGTAACCAACATTACAACCTCCTTTGGATGTGTTAGTCTAAATAGATTTGTCTCTCATGTAACACCTCTGCAGCAGAGATACTGTCTTAATAAATTTTTGCATTTGTGTACACCAAGGTAAGCAACCTACAGCCAACTCAAGAGAGGCTATCAGCAATAATAAAGAGCACAAAATGCCTGAGCATTTGGTCTCTAGTTTCCCCTTACTGTACAAAATGTAAAGAACAATATTCTAGAAATATCAACTTCATTTCTCTCCAAAAGTAAAAAGGCACCAGTGAAATTTAAAATGCTCATCTGAGACATCACCCAGTTAACTCTGGAGAATGACTGATTAAATAAATTGATTACTTCAAAAACTAAAAGCTTTGAAGCTTGCTTAGTAGTGGTTCAAAAATACAGATACATTTAATGTGTGTATTTATGTAAGTGCTAGCAAAAATAAATAAATTGTAAAACCCACCATTTGATGGTATACTTGAGGTTTGGTTGACTGACCGTGCTGTCATCCAGGAAAATAGTGGAGCAGGAACTGTACTTCCTTCTCAACTGCCCAGGAGGATGCTATGAAAAACATGCAAAAGAACAATGGCAATTATGTAATACCAAAGCATTTTTGGGGGGAAATGCAAGAATTTAAAAAATACAAATTTCTGTCTCTCACAATGATGCACACAGTAATGTGATCACACTTGGAAGCAGTTCAAAGTTGAGAAATAATAAACAGTGCAAAACTCACAAAAATCCCTGCCTGAGACTTGCTAATGCTTTCAAGTCCCAAATCCCCTGTGTCCCTCCTTCCCCAAAACCATGCAAAAATTTTTCTGCACGCTTACTCAAATACATACATATACTTGGAAAGCAAATATGAATAAGACCTATATTTTTGTCTTCATTCCAAAAGAGTAAATGGAAGAGTGAAAAAGAAATTGTGTTAGCAATGAAGACCAGTTTAGCAACAGATATAAAACCGTGCTTGCAGAAAAAAAAAATTTAAAACCCTAAAAAAAGCTCTTAACAGAATGAAGGAAAAGAGGTCTTTACAGTAGAACTACAAAATTAATAAGGAGAATTAATTAAAAATAATGTATCAGTAATAGATTGTTATCAGAAAGGAAGAAAACTGATCAAAGAACAGGAAAAAAAAAAAGAGTATAAGCATATAAAATAACCACATATCTTAACAAAAAAGGTTTTCAATATATTTCAATCCTTTTCCTGAACTACCATAGAAAAACACTGGAAAATTAAGCCAAAAAACTGGCATTTGAGAACTCTATTTCTAAACATTTTTTGCTGAGAGAGCTTCTCCATCAGCTCTTTGGGGTAGCCAGGACTCTACCAGGCTAAAGAGAACAGTTTCAATCACATCAGCTAATAGCTCTCACAGTCCTTAATCCTCTTAGATCCTATCGTCACTTATTCCATCTACACTAGCAAATAACTTGACCAAGAACCTATGTGAGGAAAGTGAAGATCAAATTACACATTTAACTCACAAGAGAATAGGTTTAAAATTCAGTTGGCATATCAACATGGAAATTTTAATTCATCTTACAATTAATGTAGCTCCCAGTGTTTCTGTGGAGGGACCGATGTCAATCCCATCAGCAGAATTCAGAGGTATTTACCAGCTCAGAGCAACTGAGTATCCAGGATACAGTCCTGTGACTCCTACCTCAGCACATCTTCCCCTGCCCACTTTCCAAAACAGATATTATTACAAGTGCCAGCATCCATCAGCTCACCAATGCTCCACTTTCCATAGGCAGCTGACTCCTTAACAACATTCACTACACAGACAGACTGACTCCTGGTAAAACCTACACACACCTAAGTCATATTTCTGTATTTCAGAGCTAGGAGTGAAAAACCACACAGTCTCATGTAAATTGAAAAAAACCCCACATTTTCTGAAGCTGCCACAATTGTAGAAACATTATGTTCAAATTATCTGAAAACTTACCAACAAATTCTATCAAGGTCCTTTACTTGACCAATAAAATTGTTGGCTGAACTGCTTTTCTTGGAAGTGAAAAAGTTTACCAAGAAAACGAAAAACACCCCTTTTCAAAAATCCTTTAGTACTTTGGAAAGGTACTTTGTAATACTTTGAAAGCTGACAATCCATCTACCTTCCAAGCTACTGTACGTTAGGCAAGAAAAACTAGGAGTACTGTGAATATTAATGCCATAAAATTTATTACCCAGCATTGATGCACACAGAGAGAATTACTAGGGGACTGGTGATTCATAGCTCTTATTCTACCACAGTTGAATTTAAGTATCTGCATTAGTCTGTTGAGTACCTTCCCCAGGCATGATAAAGGCAAAGCTACTTAAAAACAATAAAAATGAGACTCTAGTGGCTGGGGAAAAAAGGGGAGATGTGCACATCTCAGCATTGTTATTAAAAAAAACAACACATGGAAAGTTTTCTTTCTGCATACTAAGTGTCAACATGCTTTTAATGTTTAGATGAAATTTAAGATAAATATACCAGATTCCTTCAAGGGAAGCACAATTAAATCCTATGTAAACAGCACTCTAACATTTGACATAGGTCAGTAATTAGAGCAACGCACCTTATTTCTGAAACTACCACATCACAGAATTCTTCTTGGATTTTCAGCCCACACCACACTTTGTTAGGCTTGGAACTTTTCACACCTCAGGAAAATAGGTGGTGTCCCATGCCTCACCTCCTGTTCACAACAACTCGTCAGGAAGGAGCACCTCTGCCAGTCAGAAGAATGGTGCCCAGTATAAAGCTACACCCTTGGGTAAATATACACATCTCTGTACCATGTGAGTAACTGACCTGTCAGGAGATCAGCATTCCCAGCTTCTGAGCCCCCATAAAATGCTGCACAAGAACTTTCTCCATCCTTGCAAAGAACAAAAGAGGTTACTGAGCATCAGCTCAGCATTCAGCACTGTCCTATGGACGAACTCCCTTCTGTGATCATTTCAATGGGATAGATCCATGACCAAAATTGAACAGGAGCTTAACACCTTTGTATTTGAAATCCATCACAGCTGACCACAAAATGCTCCCCTTTAGACAAGTCAAAGAGGCTCTAATTGAGAAAAAAACAAGAGCTGAGAATGACTATAGAGCTTTTGGAGAAATTAGCCAAATCATCTAAGGAGATCCTTCTATGGTTCTATCCCACCATAAGGCTGGCACAGGGAAAAGGACAGACTGGTACACCTCCTTTTGTAAATCTTCATATTCAAAAAGGAGCATAGGACACACGTGAAGCCTTGACAACCTCTGCTATTACAAATATTTACTAATTCAAAGCACCTCACTGATATGAAGTGGGACTCACTTGACATGTACTTTCAGTAGCTACAGTACTATTTCTGTAACCAAGCTGAGATTCCCTAGATATCACATCTCTCAACTTCAGCAAGACTTCCAACTTCATCTCACATAAAATTCCCAAAGGACAAACCAAGGAAAACATGGCAGATAAAAACTACTTGGAAAACTATATTCTGGTCAGCCAGGGATCACTTCCAAATTGGAAGGCTGAAGTAAGGGACATCCCACAGAGGTACCAGTGAACTCCACATAAAATACTGAGCAACAACTTTGATCACAGCATCAAAGTACTTTTTTATTGAATTTGCAGCTGCCATTAACTTGCAGAGGATATTTTTCTTTAAAAAATGCAATATATCAATAGAATTTATAGAGTTACCATGTATACAACAGAGTAGAGCACCCATCCACTCTGCTCGGCTGGAATTTTATGTCCAGGTTTGGACACTGTATTTCAAGAAGAATAAATTTATTTCAGAGAGTCTGGAGGACAGAGAAGCAACATCAGTCAGAGATTTGAAAAACTTGATTTACAAGGGACAGCTGGCAGGCTGGAAAGGTTTTCTCCAGGAACAAAGCAAAATTATTGGCCTTAAAGTCATGTTGAAGGAAGTTACAAAGAAGAGGACGTTGTTCTCCATGACCCTCGTGGATGGGATAAGAAAGAGCAGGCTTATAGTAAACTATGGAAAATTAAGATTGTACATGAAAGTGTGAGAGGTGTCTTTGCCATCACCTCTTAAGCCACCACACTTTTCTAATAGCAGGGACAGCATAAATTACTTGAGCAGTGATAGAATCTCCATCACTGAAAGTTGTAAAGAAGAGATAAAACAAACACAGGCCAGGAATAGCTTAGACACAAGCTTCTGCTTCTAGACAAGGAACCATACTGAACAAGCTCTTGAGATGAATTCTGGACCAATCTTCTAACATTTGGTGGAGAGGATTTGTAGTTCTTTACTCCAGAAGCAGTTGCTATTTTTCTCATTTGAACGAAAGACATCCACTAAGAAATGCTGACATTGATTATTCACAAAGAACAAAAAATAGCTGTTTTGTGGAATTCTTTCTTAACTGGAAAAGATATAGAACAGAAAACTCTGCTTTATAACTGGATAAGTCTTTAAATGTGTTACAGAAAAAGCCCTAAGAGATCAAGGTTCAGTTTCCAACAATGCAGGTGTTCCTAGCTCTTGAGACTAGGAGGTTTTTTTTCCCCTTGCACAGAAAGTACTAAGGAAATATCACCACTTTATTTTCTTCCAGCTTCATCCTGACACTTCCAAATTTTCCAAATCCTGTGTGTTTTAAGATGTTTGAACTACAGGTTTTTACTTGAAGCTTACATAAAAACATGTTATCAGAAATTAAATGGCTTGGTTTGCCACCAAAATCATACAAATACTGCAGAATTGCATCTAGGCACCTGCTTTGAAAGGGATAATGATGAATTCCTAACTTTTTCACAATGAGAATGTACTAAAAAGGTAATTTCTCTCAGGAAGCATCACTTAGAAATTAAATCTAAATTTGTGGGCAAAGAACAAATGTTACTAACTCTTTTGTTAAAGTAGGTCCTTCAGAGGGGTTTTGTGTAGAAACATCTAATGGATGGTGCACATGGCCCAAAACCCACACTCAGAAGTGACCTGAAGGGCCAGCTCTGGCCTCTTCAGCAGCACTAGGGTGGCTCTCTGCCCTGATGCTCAGCAGGATTCATTTGTTTGGGCACAACACTCCCCTAATGAAGCTATACAGCTTTTGTACCAGCACTGGCCCTCAGCCAGTCAGCTTCCAGTTTGGCAAAGCAGCTTCAGCCTTTTCCAGTGTTCTTTTGCACTTGCCCATCAAAAGATAATTTGGAGCTTCTGTACTACATAATGACAGTAGTTTCTCTGCTTCCTGCAAACCAGGTGTAAGTTAGTGCATGATTTTAAAAAGTCCTATTAAATAATATTTTCCCTCCCTGGAAAAACTGAGGCTTGCTTGCATCCGTCTGTGCAGACTTGCCCATTAGCTTCCAGGCAGTAGAGGCTGGCCAAGATGCTAAAAGGCAAAACTGGCACATAAAAGTGCACATAAAACCAAATTTCAACAGTAAGCAAAAATACCAGGACTGCTTCTGACTTGGAAAAGGGAGGTTCCAATCTCAAGAATCTTCTGTTGCTTTAGGACATGATTTCGTCTTGACAACATTTTTCACAGAAGAAACATGATTTTACAGGTCAACAAATTGCTTCCCAAATCAAGCAAACCATGCAACACAATTCTCTGCATGGCTCTGCAAAGCTCTGCACTTATTTTCATCTTGCAAAATGCCAATACAGCAAAATTGTCTACCTTTGGTGCATTCACCAGAAAAAAAGTAATAGGAAACTGCACCATTTTATGTTCATCTTCCTCTGCCAACAACTACAACTTAAAAAAGAATCCAGTCCAACTACTCTTAAGTAATACCCCTTGTTCCTCATGATTCAACTTTGTCCTCAGCTGATGTTTCACCAATGTTTGATAATGTCCAAAATTAGCCTAGCTTAGACTAGATCTGTACTTGCAAGTTTTTGGCTCTCAAAGCTCGTCCTTACTCATGTCAACTATAGAAAAATGATGTCAGCAGACCACTGAGCTCCTGAGGGGCTCAGCAACCACCAGTAAACTTCTCTGCAGCACATGCAGGCCTATTTAACCACTGATAAAGCACCCTCCTTTACAAACATGAAAGATGAAATATTTCTTTGACTGTTAAAATCAGCTCAAAGGCTTATATTTACAAAGCGTGTAATTGCTGCTGTTGTGCAATTTCACCAGAGGGACTTTATAACATTTCCAGCAAAGCAAGTATTACATAGCCCCTTGTAAAAGAGCTGTCCTGCACGTTCTCATTCTAATTCAAAAGTTAGCTTTTGTTTCTCCCCATTAAAAGGTTTATCACTTCATATAACCTAGTGCCTTGAGGCTGACAGGAGAGGTAAAATTCTTTACCCCAGAAGACAGGAAAAGAAGCTAACTAGAAGACTTTAGAAAAACACATTTCAAACAGTAAATTTATGTAAGCCATTAAAGAAAACCTGTTAATTTTAACTCACTAGATGCCTGGAAAGAATCTTAAGCTGCATTTATTAGGAATGGCATCAGTGTAGGGAATCTGCAAAATGGACCAGGTGGCCTATAAAGGCCCCCTCTAGACCTGCATTTTTGTGATTGTGCAATGGAGAGGAGCAAAGGCCACATTAAGCAATCTTTAGGAGAACTTCAAGAGCACCTGAGAAGGCTCTAATCTATCTTTCAGTTTATTTTGTTCTTCTCTTCAAGTAAGGAATGTCAATTAAAATATCTTAAGGAATTTGGACAGCAATTATAAGCCTTTACAACAGCCAGCCTCAGGCAGTCCACTTGAAAACAACATTTCACGTTTTATGCTGTGCATTGCTTTCACAGATTAAAAGGATTTCACATCCTTTTCAGACTATGTTCCCATTCCAGCATGTATCTTATTTACTCATTAATCACTAGTTGAGAGTGTTTGATTATCAGTCACATGTCCAGTAGTTTTACAACAGGGAACCAGAACAGCCTCTTTATTCAATCTGACAAGAAAATTTGGGAGCTACATAGGAGTAAGTGCCATACATCATTCCAAGCATGCCAAAAGGCTCACAGAAAATGTTCTTGCCTCAACATGTACAGCAAAAGATCCAACTGTTCTCTGCAAGTCCCCAGTACTCTGTCTGGGGAGAAGCTTCTCCTGATGGGAATCACCACAGGGTCACTTATAAGGACCAGGGTTGTGACATAAGTGTTGCCCAGTAACTTTTCCCCACGATGATGAAAAAAAAGAATCTGATCTATACACAGATGTTAAATTTTCCACTTGGAATGATAAAAACAGGATTAGTTTGCTAGAATTTAACATCCAGTTGCCAGGTAGCAGACAGTGGAAGCCATGTCCAGATCCCTAAAAAAGACAATGATGAAAGGATGCTGCTGCTAAAAGCTGGTAAAGAGTCTCCAGAATAAAAAAATATGCAAAGGTGAGATATTTCCTTTTATTTTCTTTCCCTTTTTCTACCCTTTATCTTTCTTCAGAAATACAAAAATACATGTGAAAAATATCCCTTATTTTTAAGGGATATTACTGCTCACAGATTCATTTTTTGTGTATCTTGGCTAGAATTACTTGGGCTAACAGAGCATTTTCTCCTTGTCTGAAAGGGAAAATTTTTAGAAAAACTAGAAAGAGAAAACAACCTTTTTTCTCCCCTCACCATGCTCCTTTCCTCTACAAAAAACATAGTAAAAAGAACTACCTACTGCAACAATAATACAAGATTCACTCTTTCTCCACCACCTCCTCTAAAACCACAAAACATGTCTGTCTTCCTGTTTGCTTTCCTTGTACAGGCAGAGACCCTGATGCAATCTCTCCTCTCTGAGAAAGGAAACACCCCTATCTCAGTCTGCATCTTTATCCCTCTCAGCAGCTTGACTAAGCAGATTAAAAGACATGTGCACGCCAAGGCAGCATAAAAACCCCATAAAATAACAAAAAACAGTGACTGCCAGCACAATGGAAAGAGAAGCAGAGTCTGCTGCAACTGCTTAGGAATTACAACAGGCTGGAAGAAAGCAACCAGGTCAGGTACATTGGAGGTAGGGAACTTGCAGCATCCTTCCCAACCTGTCATGTGTCTCCTTGGGCTCTGTGGGAAGACTGAGATGGCAGCTCCTCCATAGCACTCTGTCACTCCCTCCTTTCATTCTTTCCCCTCCCCCCAAAAAAAGAGCAGCTGCTGGATTCTTCCATCACACCTACTGACAAGGTGAATCTGAAACATGGCAACTGTCAGCTCTTGACAAGGTGTAACAAATCAAAGCAGGAGCCCACCATTTGTGTTGGGGGATCACAGGAAACTGTTCAGGCAAATAAAATATCCTGCAAACAAAAGCAAGTGAGAAAGGAAAAGAACAGTGGAGTGATCATGCTAAGAAAGTGCATTTTTAAATGAGGAAGAGTCAATACTAATTTTTTTCATAAGTAATATTTCAAAGCTACATTTGTATAAATTACTATTCTCATCCATTACTACACAGAATTTGGCAAGCAGTTTAAAAAAAAAAAAAATCACCCAGCTTTTCTTGACACTTCTGTTTCTAACCAGCCCCCCATATCACTTGGGAGAAATTCAACTCTGTCTGCAGAATAAACAGTTATGCAGATATTGCAGTAAAAGATAAAAATATTTTGTTGCTCATCTTGGTTATTTATCACAAAAGGAGAATAAGCATGAAAAACAACAACAAAAAAGATGACATCATGGAAAAACCACAAAAGAGAAGAGTGCTGCATTATGGTGAGGAGTTCTTTAAAAAAAGACAAAACAATAACACTACAGAATTTATGTCCTCTGGAATGTTTCCTCCAGAGAAGATGTGGGGACCCAGCACTTCATATCAACAGCTCCTGTTAGCACATACTGAGAAACAGTGGAAAAGAATTGATCAATCTATAGAGTATATCATAAACCATTGTACCATGTAAATAAAACCCATCATTTGTCACATACAACTGTTAAATCTAACTAATTCCTTCAATTTCTTCCAACAAGGTGGTCTAGAAAAACCATGAAGGCTCCCTGCAGTCTGAAAATCTGAACACAGTTTCCAGTTACAAGTCACAGCTACCCCTTCAAAAATGATCACCCACTTGGTACATCAGGTTTGGGAGAAGACTGAAGATTTAGGAGGTGCTGAATGAATACTCACAGGTGTGCTGAAGGAACTACTTAAAATATAACAAGACATGTTTGAAAATACAGTTTTTATCTAGGAGTATTGCCTAAAAAGTTTAACTGACCTGTAAAGACACAGACATGGGAAGGACTTCAGCCTCATAAAGGTTATTTTTAGCTTTGTAATTCAGAAGTACTTTGTAAGTACAAAGACTTAAGGTAGCAGTAAACCACTGAGAGAAGTTTACACTACTGCAACCTCAGCCAATATTTTGAATGGTACTTGGGGGAAAAAAACCAAATTAAAAAGAGGTACAGGACTTAGCATATCAACTGCCTGTGCTGCTACACTGAGCTCCCAACAACACAACTCCTCAGTCCTTCTCTTTTTTGTGGTATGCCCAGCCTAACCTAAAAACACTTTAACCAGAGTTTGCACTAGGGTGCTTCCAGCAGCATTGTAATAGTCATCTTTGTTAATCTACTGGAGGGATCAGAACTCACAACACAATTTTTACATATGAAATGGTTGGTACTGAGTACACATTATAAAGTTGACAGGACCCCAGTACACTGGCTTTCCAAGTAATTTTATAACAAGACAACTGCTCTGCAAACTACCCTAACATGCACTATAAACAATGGGAATGTTTTATAGGGGAATACAAGATGAGGACGAAGAACATCTGCTAACCTAGTGAGGGCAACTTTAAGGGTTTTGTAAGCCTCACAGTATTATCCCATGGCTTCTCAGAATCTTAACTCTTAGAAAACTGAAAAGCTCAGCTTGCTTTGAAAGCCATGCAGTAGTTTCAGAAATACTCAGCACCAACAAGTTCTATCAACAAGTGAAGCAGTCCTGCCCTCTCACCCCACACAGCAGTTCATTCCTGCCCTGGTGGCTCCCTGCCTTTCTGCAGGTGTGAGCCCTGGAGTGAATCACAATTAGGAGCCCCACTTTAGCATTCAGCTGAATCCACTGCATTTGTGCCCCGATCCAGTTTATCTGGAGCTAGACAAGTGTCCACTTCAGCACAAAGAGATGAAGTGGGTATAAAACACATCTGTTTGCTTCAGCAGCTGTAGTGTCATAAAAATGATATAGAGAAAAACTTGAGAGCTTCTCCCTGTTCACCTTAAAGGCAAACAGCATTTGGTAGAAAATTAGTTCTTTCCCTTCTCAATTTTACTGAGCCATGACTCCACATATTTCAGCACAAGGCTTCACATAGTTGGAACCACACTGGTTCCAGGTGCTTCAGCAGTACAAACAATGCTAACTGAGGTAAAGAACCTGATCCTGTACCCAAAGCAGGCTACAGGGTATTTGCTCTCAGCTTCACTGAAAATTTGATTCAAACAAGAGAACTGAACTGAAAAATGCCCAGGGTACATAAGCATATCAACCTCCCATCTTCGTACTCAGCATGTAGCACGTGTCAATTCACATTTACCTTGCATCAACACTTCAGAACTACCGTGTAAATATCCAGTGCTGTAGTTCCCTGCCAGTGCAAACTTGCATACAAACGTAATCTAAAGTTTCAAGAGCTTCTCTAGTAATTTTAAAAATCATACCAATGTGTGCAGCTCTTTTTCCCAGACACTAGTTACCTACATACACTGGTTGGTAGTACTGCCTTAAACATATTTGTTCCAATAACTCAATAGTCAAGGCCTACACTTCAGGATCCTGATGCAGAACAAACATGTGAAGCATCAGCACCCTCTCAGCAATGCAGAAATCACGTGTGATAACTCTCATTGATAATATAGACAACAAGGAGAAAGCTGCATAGCGAGGCAATTTCACTTACGTGGTTTATATAGAGACTCTTGCGTTTTTCTCTCACTGCAAAAACACAAAATATGATAGAAATATTACATGACTATTTTTCCCAATTGAGCTTCTTATACACCATTTATAATAAAAAGAACAGGAGGCTATCTACGTGCAACATTAAAATTGCTTTCGCACTAACCAAGTATACTTATAGAGCAAACACAGAATTAACATATATCTGTATGCATAAAGGCATTTATGCTCACTAGTGTGGTGATGGGTTAAAATTCTCATCCATTTGGATACTTGACCAGGTGCTGGCCCACATGGGCAAGCTAATATGCAGTAAGCTGCAGTCCAAGGCAGCAGTGGCTTGGCCATTCCTCCCCAGTTCTCTGTGTGGGTACTCCTGAGCCACCAGTGCCTTCATCCAAGGTACCTTGCTGCAAAGTGGCCTACACTACTTTGCAGGTATGAAAGCACCTAAACAGCTACACCATGGAGTTAGCAAATTCTCATCACAGCTTACTGTGCACTAACTCCCACAGAGAAGCCTTGAAACCATATGGATTACACCACTGCCCTCTATAATGATTAGGCACAAGCCTGAAACTATTACTCATGTTGGATGTAACAAGAAAATCTATTTCCTTGGTGAGCATGAACCAGTCACCACAAGCAATGGTTGCAAGTCAAAGCCACAATTAGCCAAAACAGTCAGAAAGTAAATAGCAACAAAAAGGGAGATAGATGTATAAAGTCTTAATTGTCAGGAAAACGCTTATTACAGCTGATTAGACATACTCTATTTCATTTTTTTTAAAGCACTTCCCCAATTAACTCACCCCATAGAGAGCCTGTGGAGTTCTGTTCCAGTGAAAATACCACAGCATTTAAGATACAACTCTGGGGGCAACTACCACATAAATCAAACTTCAGGATTAAAATAATGATGGTTTCATGCTGTAGGTGATTAAATGCACTTTGGTGCATCATGATTTGAAAGCTATGCAAACCAATGCACTTAGCAAAATAAGAGTATTCACAATGGTGGGATAGCCTGTCCATTCCCTGTTGGATGAGAAGCCATTATCTGTGATTTATTATAAGCAAGCAATCTCACATAAACAAGGCTTTATGTGTGAATACTGTGAAATAATTGTGTTTAATGCAGACATAAAATGAAAATAAAAAATAAGAAAAAACTTAGAAAAATCCTTACATAATTTTCCTCCCAGGGAGCAGAAAGGAGAATCACACATGACAGATGTTAGCCATGTCACTTAGAATATGCTCAAATTCACAATTACGGACATTGTATAAGAAATAGAATTAAACAGGTAGAGCAGAAAAATTCTGATGATCTAGTAAATTGTTAAACTGCTTGAAATCCTGCTAAAACACTGCACTACACTTAAGTTCCACACACTGCATTTATCACCAGCAAAACACATAAGACATGTAAAGGGGAACAACAAAATGATGGTAGGTACTTCTAAGAACAGCCAAAGTATTTGTCTGGTATCACAGATTGCAATGTACAGGCAGTAAACAATTCTGATAAGCTGTGTGCAAACCTAATATAGTGCTTAGCTCAAAGTTAGCATCTATTAACTGAAAATTTGAACAGTTAAGTATTTAACAGTTTTAATGACAAATAATTATACCTCATTCGAAGTTCTTCAAATCCTACCAAGACAGCTGGCACATATACTCCAAATTCCATTTTACTGACCTTTATTCCCCTTAGTTTTTTCCTTCTGTATTTGTATCCTTTATTCAATTCCCCATGAAGGTACATTCCTCTACTATCCAAAGCAAGAATGTCACTCACAGCCCAATCCCATTTGCTATTTCCAGTCTCCAGAAGAGTATGTTTACATATTTATACAAACCCTTCCCTTTTGCCTGCTCAAGCACTTCTTGTGCACATCTTTGCAAGCACCATACTGACCTCCTTTGCCCATCTTTCTCTATAACACAAATTCAGCTAGCCTGCCCTCTCAGGTGAGGCATTACAGTAAGGCAGCTGCTTCTTTCTGTGCTTCTGGCTCACTCTGCCATAATGTAAGGTTCAACTCTCTCCAGAACACATGCCAGTGGGGAGTCAGGCAGAGCAGAAACCCATTCTGTCACGAACATTCTCTTTTGTAATCACAATCCCCATTTTAAACAAGAGGAAGCCAATTACTGCACAAGGCAAAATGACTGTAAAGAGGTAATTCCATCACTTGCCTTCAGTTTAAAAATGCTTTGCTGCTCACACAACTCAGCATGGCCTGCAGCAGGCAGACCATCATGTTAGAATGAAGCAGCATTTTGAGCACAAACTCCTAACTGCAACTCCAGGATTTTGGGTTTCAGGCATCGGGTTTTGATGACATGAACCCAAACAGATTTGGAGTCAGTTTAAACAATTCAACTTCTGCTTTTTTTGAAACAATATAAAACTTCAAAGTTGTACTCTTCAAGTAGAGCCTGAGATGGTGCCAAATTTTGTCAGTTTTGCTCATTCTGCAGTTGATGACCTATTCCTGTTGCTGCAGAAACTTTCAACTGTTATTGTTAAGCTTTCGCAATAGAAGGAAAGTATCCTGAAATTAAAAGGGAGTGAGGAAATACACACAGAGGCATCTGTGTGTACATGCATGTATATATGTATTTTTCATTGTGCTGTGATAAAAACTCTTACTGTGCCATTTCTATAGACTTATTTTAATGGTAATCATATCAGGATCGAAAAAAAATTCTTGAGGATTACAATTATAAGAACATCTTGTGTTTTGGAAGTTGGAATTACCAACCATTATTGGTAATTCATCTATTTTTGTTTAAATTGAGAAGACTGGTCCCAGCTAACATTAAAGACTAAAAGCAGCTTACTCCACTTCTATCTGCCTATATAAATACAATTGGAAAATCTTTTTGTCTGAAGCCCATTGTTGCACTAATACTGAAAAGTTTAGCCAGTACATTGAATGTGTAAAGCCTAATCTAAGTTAGGAGAGGGGTGCAGCTGGAACCCACTGACAGGAAACACCATTACCAGCACCCTGGAGGAGCAAACATTGCCTTCTTGCTGCCATGAAGAAAAGACAGTTCCATTGTTAAAGTGCTATTTGGAAACCCTGGGTTAATCACACCCACACACTAAATAATAAAACCCACTAAATAATGGGTTTCCAGTCACCCACAGCTCACTGGACAAGCTCAGCAGATTAGGGAGAGCTTGCATAAAGCACTCACAGAAGTTAAAAACATAACAGGCAATATTCTGTACCAGCTCCCGAAATAGGAAGAATTCTGCACATATGATTCAGTACCCAGAAAATCCCCCAAAGTGATGGAAACATCTAGAAAAGCTCATCCAGCTAGGAATCAAATTAATAGTTATTGTGACTTTAACTTTTCCTGATTCACCGAATGCTCAGGTAATTAAGGATTCATTCAGACTAGTGACTAAGAGGGGCAGGACAATTTATATGCTTAGCATGGCATCCAGGCTTCACAGAACAGAGACAATTTGAGACCACATAATAAACCCAGCTGCCACATCCTGTCTCATTCTATTTGTTGCTCTTTGCTCACATGTTGATCACAAGCAAGTCAAGCACAGCTTTGCCAGGAGAACACTATTAGACTACCAGTGAGGCTCAAAGAGCACAGGGCTACAAGAAAGCCAAACATGGAACTGTCTGAAGGAAACATTGCCAAGTCACTCCAGCACCTAGTGATGGACTTGGCCATTTCCCACTGCAAAACTGTGAGATGTAAGCTCACAGACAGAGCCAGATCCTGGATGAAACCCTGAATCCTGATGCCACTTGACTCCCTCTGTATAATGTGCATTTTAAAAGTCTTATCTATAGAAATATTTTAGCTTAGAGTCAACAGGAAGGTAAACCAGCCCAATACTATTCAAGTAACGGAGCAGTTATTTGCCCGAGTTAGCGGTTTTCAACACAGCTAGCTCAGCTCTCCTCTTCTGCATCATCTGAAGAAGTCTTGGGGATCCCCTAGATTCCACAGCAACCTGTCAGATTACAACCCTACATACCCTAAAAAAATCCCTCTATTTTCCTCTTAACAAGCACTTTATTACATTTTGGTTAGGCAGCACCCTTGAACAGTGTGGTAACTCCTGCAGCTCACTTGGTTCAATAAGGGGCCCAAAGTACAGCCAAGCAAAAGGCATGGTACTGGGAGCTGTCCCACCAGAACACAATGGTTCTTGGCAACACATCACTAGATAAATGTTTGCAGAATCCTTTTATTTTTATACAAACAAAATAGCCTTTGTATTTTTTCCACTGTATCAAGGACAGCTGAACAGATCTTAAACTCCCATTGATAACACTTCTATAACATTTCACTAAATCCATTGTTCCTACTCAAAAATATGTTCTTCACATTACTTAAACTAGAACAAAGCTTCATAGACCAACTCTAACATGGATATAAAGATTTTTATAAAATGCTTAAAATTAACTCCATATTGCCATAAATTAGCTGTTCTTATTAAAAGTAAGAATAATCATCTGGTCAGGTCAAAATTTTAGTTGTTGAACTTGGGTTTATTTTGTCCTTTCTTTCAATAAGCTGTAACAAGAAACAAGTAATATCCATATGGGATTAGACAGTTTCAAAACACAGCAAATTCACTATAAAACAGACATCAATCCTCATAATACAACTATGGTAATATTACCATATTCATTTGCCAGACTACCAAACCAGATTAGTATGGTAAATGGCATCCAAACCCAAATAATGAGGCATTGAAAGAACCAGGGCTGAATTCAGAAGGAGAGTCTCAAGGTCAAAGGAGGTACTCACATAATCAACTCTTCAATTAGGGTCTAAATGTATATCCTCTTTGTTCTAGTCATGCTCAAAAACTAGCAAAAAATATACAGTAAGTGAAAACTACATTATTTTTCAAGTGATGTGTTTGACACTGCAATTTACTATGTAAATCAAAAGCAGCATTTATAGGCAGCAGAAAGGAGGACAAAGAATTCATGCTGAACAGTCAGAATTAAAATGCAGGAACTGCTTTGAAAGTCATGCTAGAAAATAATGTGTTTTGTATCCATTATTCATTTATTTCTAAACCAACATATCATACATGTCCAACAGGGAACAAAAGAGCCACATTAAATGGCTTCTAAACTACTAACTCTATCAGGAGGCTTGTTTAACCAATATTAATTTTAGAGATCATTTTGTCTAGGTATTAAAAAAAAAAAAAAACCTGAACTCCAGACAAACATGATTATATAAAATCCATAATGAGAGGAGAAGACAGAATGACTGGGTAGGACAGGAGTTATTTTGTTAAGAAAATCTAGTACTGAACTTATTTACAGTATAATCTATATCAGAGAAAAATATGAAGCTTAATATAATTATATTTAAAAATATAATTATATTAAGCTTCATCCATATTTTTACTACTGATCTGACAAACAATTAGCTAAAGGTGTGACTACTTAAAACTCTAACAGGATGCCTCTAAATGCCTCTTTTTGGGGGAGAGGGGGCCATTACATTTTAAAGGACTATCACATGCATTCTAACAGAGGGTTTAGAGATAACTACTGTAATAAATTCAGTAACCTACCATCTGTTTGTGATTTACTGAGAAATATTGTACTGGCCCGTGGATGATCTGATGGGTTGAATTCCATGTTCAAATCTGGAAAGAAAGAACAGCACAAAACCCATTTATGATTATTCAATGGCAGACACAGATTTTCTCATTCTTTTTAGTAACACCAAGTTTACATACTTAGGCAGCTACTGTAAAACAGAATCCATCTTGAGGCCCACTTTTTTATCCTTCTTTGCACAAGTGGTTCTTTTTGGCACACAAATCATTTGCATCAACACAGCTTTGGGATTAGACTTCAGTTCTAAGGGCTGCTTTTGGATTAAAACAGATAAAGCAGCTTGAGAAGCTGGTACATAAGAAGTCAGGAATTTCCCATTTACCATCCCTTTCTTCCCACCATGCCCCAAGGCCACAGCTTGGCACAGGAACACAGCTTGTTATATGCAATTATTGAAGAATTAAGTATTACAAACAAATGCACAACCCTCTACATATAGACAGGTTTCCAAGATTAGATATGATTTTAAAAAAGTAGTTATTTATACTGAATGTAAACAAGTGAAATCTAGGCCAGAGTGTTTTATATGGTCAAGATTAGAAAAACATGGCACTTCCACAAATTAACACTCTCTTTGCTGTAACAACTTTAAAAAAAGAAACAAAAACCCCCACAACTACAAAAAAGAAGTCAAAAACCCTCAAAAAACCCAAACCAGTCCTAAAAGATATTTACCAGTTACAAATTCAAATCTATCATACATTATACAAACTTTTATGAGTTATTTTCCTTATTAACATTAAAATCCATTGAATTTATTTGTCCCCAAATTCCACTCTACAACCCATTTGCTAAAGCTTAAAGGCCTGTATCCACTGGAAAACACACTACTAAAATAGTACAGAATTTTTTTAGCATTTCCTTGCTCTCCCAGGGTGGCTTTCTCAACCTCAACTCTCTTACATTGTGCATTTGGAGATGGAGACATTCTCTTGCATTTTAAGCAGGCATTTATGTGAGATTACATAGGAGCACTGATATTTTTATCTTCTGTGATTATCCCAGCATTTCTACAATTCTCTCATTCCCCTTTCATATCCTTGTGAAAGCTCAGTAAAACTGGAAATTAAGCCCCATGTCTTCGGAAAATAAAACAAAGTCATTTTGCCCCAGGGTCAAGTTCTTCTATCTACAGCTTTCCCTTTCTCTGCTCTCCTTGCCCTCCTATTTAATAATTTACTAGGTCTTCCACTTCCCTGAATTTTTCTCCTCACCACACACCTCTTTACAAATGTACCTTCTACTTGTATTTTTCCATTTTATGCTGTCTTGGTTTACTTTTCACCTCCCTGCATTCTGTAGGCCATGAGATGAGCAGCTCAACACGCTGCTGGAAACCTGAGCACAACTTCTGGAAAACATTTAATCTTCTTTCTACAAGGAAGACCTGAGAAATGCAGAAGTGCAACTTCTCAGTTGCAAATGGTCTTCTTATTACTATTATCATTACCATCCATGCTACAAAAGAAAGAGAATCTAGGGATTTCAAGGGAAAGCTATTTTGATTGTCCCAGAAATCACAGACAAGTTTGGAGAAGATCCTAAGAATGTCATCTTATGTTAGGAGTTCTGACTTCAAAAGACTATGAACTAGAATGTTTTCATGTTACTCTATGCATCTTATTTAGACATATAGAACAAAAAAATAATCACCCATTGACACAGACAATGCTGGTATAGACTGTTTTCCATTTCAGGATGGTTGAATTCAAGCTGAATTCAAGATGTTTTTCCTTATGTGAAGACTAATCAGCACTTAAAAATGCAAAATACATTATCTTTTGTCAACCTCTTCATCTTCCATCAGCACAATACGTCACCAAAAAAAAAAAGCCTTTTCTTTTTTAAAACACTACAGATTTTTTTTTTTCTGCAACCATTTCAAAGTACAGGAGTGCAAATTCAGTCAATAAAATAGGATCAGGAACACAAAAATGAATCCAGCTTGCAAAACATAGAAAACCAGAAAAGCACTTCTTTCCTTCAAGCCTAGAAAATTATCTGCTTGAGCAAAAATAACAACATGGTACAGGCTAACAGTTTGCAGGGCTGAAAAGAAAGGAAAACCAATTGCCACATCTTACAGTCAAGTCACATCTCCCAAAGATGCCTGTGTTACAAGGTGCTACTTTGCAGAAGCAGTAAACCAACAGAGGACTTAAAAGTCTGTCTGCAAAAAGCAAGAACTACCAAAAAGCACTGTCTCTTAGATAAACTGTTATTCTTCTGACAGGAGCTGAAAGAGGGCCTGCAAAACCCCATCTCAGCAGCTGCAGAGAACAGTCCAGGGATTTTTAATTATCTTGGCAAAGCCAATGGTCCACAGCCAGGGAGCAACTGCGGCTCCTTCCCACCACTGAACCCCACAGAGCAGAACACATCCTCCTCTCTCCACATCCCTTCTCTCACATCCTCCCCAGCAAGAGCAACAACCAAACACATCCATCTGTCCTTCTCAAACTGCCTGCACAAAACTCAGAGGAGGAGAACATGGCTATGGGCAAAGGCAAAGCCTGTTTTACCCAGCACAACATGGCAGAAGGGGACAGATGCTGCTGAGAGGGGATGGCTCCACACACCCCTCTGATAAACAGCACAGGTCTTGCAGGCAGAAGCACTGCTTGGGGTGCACCTGTAACTGGGCCAATCCCATTTCCTCCAGGAAAAAGGGTTAGGCAAATCCAAGCATCCCACTTGTGGCACCACATCACTCCAGACCAACTACTGCTGGCACATGGGAGTATTAGAATGGAAGATTCACAGGGAGGATTCAGTCTCTGAATCTTAGATGTCTTAGATGTGGTTCTTAGATGTCTTAATTCATTGTACAACTTTAAAACAAATGTCTTTTTGAATATGACAACAAATGCTGACAGATTTGTCACTACAAAACACGTTACAGAAGAAAGATGAAATGATACACAAATATCTAAAGCTAGTAACTCATCACCAAAGGGCATTATCCATAAAAAGGTTAACTCCATCCTAAAGAAAAAAGGATATTCATACAGCTTTTGTGTTATTACTAGTTCTTTCTTTAGTAATAACTAGTTCTTTCTTTAGTATTTGAAAAGTACCATGAAAACCAGCCATAATAGGAAAGGTGTACCCATTTTGTTATGAAACAAAGATAAAGAAGAGATTTAAACTCACACAAGCAATAGTCTATTATTCTGAAGAGAGAAAAACGAGAGCCAGAATTTTAAGTCTCAAAACATGCACAAAAATGTACTTCATTACTAACAGTCTGCTCTGCAACTTATCATAGCCTTCAAATGAAAGAATAACAGTGGGTATTTCGTCCAACAGTTATCCAGCACTCCAAAATAGAAAAAGCCATGGTCTCATAGATAGTCCAAATCTTTCACTGTAGCTTTGTTGTCTGTTAAACAGAATTCAAATGTTTTTCTATATCTTTTCCAGATATAGATATTGTTTTGGTTGTTTTTTTTTTTTTCCCCATTACTAAAAGACTGTTAAATTATGCAAAATATAATCCAGATCCTTTAAACACCTCAACAGTCTGGCACCCCATGAAAATTTCAGGGCTTTTATCTTCTAAAGATTAGGAACCAAAGGTTTGTGTCTTTAAATACATGTACACAGGCACATATATATAGATTGGCTGATAGTTGCATATTTAAATGAAACCTAATTTTTGGTTAGCCAAGGCAAAGTCAGACTCACACACACTTCAAATAAGAGATCATGTGTCTAACAGAATTTGCACAATTTTGGAGGATTTAGACAAAAACAGTTACAAATGCAGGCAAATATACTTAAGATTGCATTCTCTTATTTGCTTAGCAGCAGCCATATTAACAATTTTTATAATGGCCATTTTGATGCATCACATCAAAATAAAATCACCCTGAGAAAAAAAGAGTAGATTGTGCATATAATTTAATTTGGTACATAACTGTGCTGAAGTTAAAGAATCACCAGAAGACCCGAACAAGATTTACCCTGTACACTATGAGAAACTCCTAAAGAGAAATGCCCAAAGCTATAGCAGCTGCATTCAAATATGGCCATAAAAAGAAGAGAACTCTAAAACAGTTTGGCTTCAGACTTGGGCTAAAGCCCAGGCTAGATTTTAAATCTCAAAACAAGATCTTAAAAAGCATTACTGAGATTAAAAAAAAAAAAAGTTAACATAGCCTCAGCCTGCACTTTTTAAAGAGCAAAGAGTAAGAAGAAAATTTAGATGAGTGTAGAGGTGACCTACAAGAATGACAGACTGCTGAAAATGCCTTCAATTGAGAGTGTTGATACTGTAGCTGAAGAAAAAGGAAAACTATGAGGTGTCTGCTTTTCACATAAAACTTGATAACTACTGAAAGCTCTCTCCAATCTAGCACAAAATATAACAAAAACAGTGGAAAATGAAAGCAGAAAAAAAGATCTTAATTATGACCTTGGATGATAAAAAAGGGAGGACAACTAGGCAGTGAAGCTCCACACCCAAGGAACATGCACTCAACTTAACTTGATGTTTTCCTTTTTGAGAAGATTGCTTCAGCCAAACATCTTAGGGCTTTAGTCCAGCATGAGTATTTGGGCTCAATTTAAGAATAACTTATGCAAGTTACTTGCTTATGATTCATATGCAGGTCAGATCAGATGATCCCAGGGGCCCTCAAGCCTAAGGTCTATAAAATCTTCAGAAATAGCAATATTTAAATTATTAAGCACAAAAGCTCAGCAAATCCCAGTGGCACATCTGTAAACTTTCTAAAACTGCACCAAGCTCTGCTGCAATTCCTCAGAAAGAGGTACATTTTCAAACTTGTCGTGAGAATATATTGTACAAGATAAAAAGAGTAAAGGATGAGACTAAATTTTTCGTGGCAAAACTTCAACAAAAAACCCAACTGCTTCTTCACCTCATGAGTCTTACTGTGATAGGAGAGGGCATGACAAGAGAAAGAAGGATGGGTGCTGTAGCAGCTAACTTCTGAGCAATACGCATCAAAGCTTCTGCGTGACACAAACAGGAAAAACCAACACAGTCGCTGCTCTTCTACAGCACACGTGGGCTGCAGCACAGGGAGCAGGTCTGAAAATGTGTCTATTCTGTTAGAAAAATAAGATGTTATTTCCTTCCCTTTGAGAAATGAAATTCAGGTAAGTTTGCACCATCAAAGCTCTGATGCTGATTTGATAATAGAATAAAGTCTAAGCTGAGTAAACCACTGATTTTAGTCTTACTCAATTCTGAAATAACCTGGTGAAATTCTCTCCTTCCTTCCCTTTGCCCCTGGGACCAGAGGCTATCACTGCCACTGCACAGCCACCACTACCACTTAGGAAAGAGATAATGTCTCATATTTATGACTTACCATATGCTTCAAAACTGAATTAATCCATAGTTCTTCATCCTCTAAGATTTTTTTAAAAAATCATTTAAAGGGACTTGAGGTAAGAACAGACCTGTCCAGGGCATGCTGCAGAGGAAACTGAGCTGACCAGACACTACACAAATTACTTCTTTGCCATCTTTTCTCCACCTGACACAACAGTGACTGCCTGCAGTGGGCGGAAAACAACAAAAACACCACAGAGGTTCTTACTGAGCAATTACAAGAATGTAAGCCATGAGTAATAGCTAAGCCCCACACTCTTCCAGGAAGGAAGTGTGTCAGAACAGAAGAGAAACAATCACCACAGGAGCAAAGGGAAAGGGAAGCACAGGTGACCTGAGCTAAGGGGACAGCATTCACAGGGATGTCAAGGGCAGAGCTTTCCGTGTGCCCTGACGTGGGTGGGAACCAGCACAGCTCTGACTCCCCAGCCCATGCCCCACCTCTGCACCAGCAGCACTGAGGGGTAGTTTGTCCAGCTGGCAGAAAGAGTGAGGTTGGTGCTCCTGCTCTCACTGTACCAGCCCTTAGGAGTGAGCTGATGCCATCTCTGGGAAGAGAAACAGAAACTGTATTCTCTAGGCACAGACAGGGAGATAAGCTTCCCCAACACTGAACCTAGAAAAAAATGCTGAAATAAATTCCAGAAGTCTCATTACACCTCATGCCTTTCTGCTGCTTTCTTACTCTAGTGGGCTACTCTCCTCTATTAACAGCAATTAGCCATGAGTACAATAATGAAAATACTCCCTTAAATATTCTTATGTTATTAGCATTCCCTGAGGAGCTGATTAGATTTAAAAGGACACCTCAGCTAAGAGAATCTCCCTCATCTCTCTCTAGTAAATGAAATTAAAAACAAAAATTAAATAGATCAGAGAGCAAAGAAACAAGATAGCCTTTTTCAATCTCTCACCATTATTATCCATATTCTTAGATTTTAAAGCACCATCATTTATGCAAAAGAGATATGATACATCTTTACATTTGAAAAGCCCTATGACTAAATGTAACAGTAAAGTTTCCATTTGAGATTTCTGTACATCAATGTCTCCAAAATGTGGGATGCACCAAACACTGCGACTAAAATAATTCACTGGGAAAAATAAATAAAGCACTGGGGTGCTTTCCATTCAGAGGTTTTCAAAGCTTTCGAGCCAAAACAAGATTGAATTGTATAGGCTGATTTCACTGGCTAGTAACAGTAACTGCACCTGCCTTTACACTAAATCTTCCAAGATCTGAGATCCATTACTAGAAATTTCAGCTCATGTCATTCAAACACCACACAGTCACAGCATAAAGACTCGGCAGTATCAGACCACAAGATCCAGCAGTAACTTTTTACCATACTTCAGTCTAATCTAAGCAGCAACTAACCTACCACAAATGAAGATGCCTCTCAGCTGCATGCAGTATTCTTGCAAGGACAAATGCCTGTGATCATGTTCCAGTACACTTTAACACGGATTATTAAAAGAAAAGAAAGTTGCAATTTGGAAAGCCTTCAAGAGCCAATTGGCTGGAAACAAACTCCTTCAGGTTTGGCCAGATTGCTGGAAAAACTTGGATGTGATCTTTGCTACCCTGGAGCTATGGCATTCTCTGCCTACCATTCCAAGCAAACGAGGGGCACGACATTTCTCAGCAAGTTCCAATTACATGGTGACTCTGTTCCAGGCTCTGCTCTGATCTCACTTTTCAAGGGAGGCAGAGAGAGTTCATCAATAAAAGAAACCCCCTGTGGTAAATAATGCTCGTTTCTGTACAGTTATGCCTGACCAGTCAGCCAAGTGACAGCCCAGAGCAGTTCTTATGGCCACAGCTATATTTATTTTCTCTTCTAGAAGCAAATCACAGATATAACTTTCCACAGGGTGAAATACAGAGTTTGTATCCAGGATTTTTAGTTTTGTATCACTTACCAGGATTTGCTTTCCCTTACACAGCAGTCTCTCCCAACTAACTAGACACATTTCAAGAGAAAATTAAATGATTTGACATTACATGATACATAAGTCTTTTGTTTACAAATGTCCCCTTACATTTAAATCATGAAAGATAGCAATAAATACACCTTTTCCCTCTCAAGCTCATCTCATGGAAGTTTTTTCAGACATTCCAGTACTGCACTTACTAGTTTTTGTTTTAACTGTAACCAAAATTAGTTTAAAAAGTTTTATTAATATGTAAGATAGAAGAAGGCAAAAAAAAAAAAATTACTAATGCAAACACTTCTTCATTGCCTTCTTCCACAGCAAAATAGAGGAAAAGACTATTTCTCCCCATTACATGCAGAATTTAGCATGGACTGAAGAGAGCAACAGTTCTGGGCTATTATTAAATCAGGGGCGTTCCCCTAATTTAAATACAACTGCCCACTGTAAAAAGTGCTTAACACAACACCTATGCATACATGTATTTCCATCATACTCAAATACTGTTCCTCTGGCTTTTGAGTACACCACAGAATCACTGAATCATAGAATTACTTAGGTTGGAAAAAACTTTTAAGATTACCAACCCAGCACTGCCAAGTCCACCAGTTGGATGGCCCAGCCATGTCTCCAGGTGCCACAAGCACAGTCTTAAAGATACCTCCAGGGACAGTGTTGTCACTGACAGGCTACACAGTTCAATGAAGCCTACAAAGACAGGGCTTCAAATACAGCTGCATGACCTTCAGGCAACTTAAGTTCCACAGCAAAGACCCAAGAGAATAAAAACATTTCTTGTATGGCCACGTCTTAAGATGGAGACATTAAATACTATTTCTTGTTGAAGTTAAAACCATAGAGAAAATCTAAGTAAAAAGTATTCCGAGGTTAATACTAATGTGAACACAAATACCAGCTGGAAGGATATATGCTCCTGCTTTGTAAGATTTCTAAGTATGCTTTTAAAGTTAAATTTTTCAAGTCTTTCAGCCTGTACTAATACCCTAGTAGTAAACTTGGTCAAGATAAATTTAGACTGGGTAACTGTAGAAATTAGTGATGAAAAGGCAAATGAGAAATTTAAGTGCACTACTCAGTCCTTTTTTTCTCCTTATTGTACCAAAGAAGAACTGATAGTCAAAACAGACTTACTTAAAAAACACTGAAATTCATTCAGTTATTTTAAAAAGTAAGCTACATGAATAATGGAATGCAAATATTTAAGCAGCCCTAGAGAACCAAGCACTGAAAAGGAAAAAAAAAAAAATCTCAAAAAATTTCAAATTTTTCCTTTTGCACTGTTCCAAGTCTCTGGAACATGTTTCAAGGTGTGCACACAGCAGAAATTAAAGACCTGTACCAGTGAGGGTCATTTCCTTCTAGGACCTACACATGAAGATAACTGAGGACATAATGCAGGCTGGAGTCAGGCTTACAGGTTGACCTTTTCTTCAAGTCTTTAGCTCAAAGGAGCACCTAACTGTGACTTCCCAGGGAGGATGAGCATGCCCCAGCCCTGGCAGGCCTGGTAAGGACTTGAGCAAACTTGAGCTCTAGTGGAAGATGTCCCTGCTCATAGCATGGGACTGGTTTTAGATGATCTTTAGGGTCCTTTCCAACTCTCAACATCCCGTGATTCTATGGTGACACCACCACTTTCCTGGGCAGCCTGTGCCAACGCCTGACAACCCTCCCAGTAAAGAATTGCTTCTTAATACCCAATCTGAACCTCCCCTGATGAAACTTGAGGCCATTTCTTCTTGTCCTATCTGGTTGCCTCAGAGAAGAGGCCAATTACCACCTGGCTACAGCCTCCTTTCAGGCAGCTGTAGAGCGCAATAAGAGTCTCCCCCTGAGCCTCCTTTCTTCCAAGACAAACACCTCCAGCTCCCTCAGCCCCTTTCTCCCAACACTTATATTCCACTCCTTTCAGAAGCTTCACTGTCCTTTGGACACACTCTAGCACCTCAGTGTCATGAAGCATGATTCAATTTACAATACCCTAAAACATGTGAAGTGTAAGAAAAATAAAATAATGGAATGTAGAACAATGTCTATTCTGAAAGCCACTTCTTTAGATCAAAATATCTTGGCGTACAAGAATATAATTCTCCCTTCACTTATCTGACTGAAAATCTAAGGCCAGCAAAGTGAAACAACTTCTCAAATATGGCACCTTTAAGATTTTCAGTTTCCTGTTAAAATTAGTAAGAATGGTGACAAGCACATGTGTGAGCATGTCCACCTTCCTTCCTGACAGCCGGCCCAAGGCAACCTACAGGATAAAGTACACTGATAACACTTGAGTTGAAAGCTGTCATCACAGAAAGCCTTCTACCAGTCTTGTAAAAACAGGGTTTTTTTAAGAAAAGTTCAACAGAACCTAGCCTAAGAATCACAACTGGGCCCAAAACTTGTTCACATGCAGGATGTGCAGGGATATCAAGCAGGCATGCTGAAATACACACAAACTGACTGCAGAGCTAAGGAAAAACATTCCCTAGGAGATTACAGGTTTTCATGGACAAAAATTCACTCCTAAGCAGCCTTTTCATCATTCTGAGATTGTGTAACATGACTTTTGGAATGAAAAGCCTACACTGGGACAGCAAGTGCAGCTCTGTGAGTCCATCACACCCAAGAGCTCCCATTGCTTCTGACTCCTTGGCACTGAGCAGGTTTCATCCCAGCAGATATGGGTGGCCTGAGCCAGACCCAGCAAGTGCAGCAGCCTCCCTCAAAGGTCTCAGAACTGCACACAGCCACCTGCCTCAATTCATCTGGGTGAGCACATTGCCATGGACACACAGCTGAAGCCAAGCAAAACTGCTCTAAACACTTCTCACCAAAAGGCAAGGAATCTGCGTGGTATTTCAGTTTTGCTGTTAGAATACAAACACAGGGTAAGGCTTGCTCTCATTTTTTCAGAAGCATGGTCCACTCTAAATATTACAAGTAATACAGACAATAACACTTCCAACAAAAACTTTTTCCGCCCCCCAATAATCCTATAGGATATAGCTACCTTCAGGTAATGTAGGCAGGGGAGAAAAACTCCAGTGCCCATTTTAACAGCATCCTGCTTTGCACTCCTGGGCTTTGCTGCACATTGCCCATCACTGCTCATTTTCTCACTGATAAGCTTTTCATTTTGTTACTAGACCACACTTGTGGGCACTTGAGAACACAGCACTCTAGTTCCCAATTCTACCTTCTCTCTGACTAACCTTTCCTGATTAAATGCCAGCTAGAGCACACTGGATGTGATCCCATCACTGTCCCCACCTTCAGGAATAGGGGCTGGTGTCTTGCCACTCCAAGTGCATTTCTACATAAAGCAGCAGAAAGTCACCACCTGAACTGCTCCATCACCTGTCTCCAGCAGGATTTATCAACACCTTAACTACTGCCTGCTTTGTCAACATCACTTGTGCTCCACTTAGGCAAATGTAGCAACAAAAGGAACTAAATCGCTGTCCTATTAACACAAACTGAAATTTATGCATTTTCTAATGTCCCTGTTAGCATTTATAGTGCTCAGTGTTTCTCCCTAACACACTTCTACTTAACTTGTACAACAATTTAAAATTAATTTATTCTGCCCTATTAGGTTCAAAGGCAGACAGAAGGGAACATAAAGCACTGTGAAAGACTTTTTAAAAAATTAATAATTAAAAAAAAACAAGTTCTTTTTCTTCACATAAATGTATCAGAAAAAAACCTACATTATGATTCAGTTACCACTCATTATGACGCCTACTTTCCTTGACAAATATAAAAATCTTTTAAACTTAGTATCATTAGAGACCTAAACAAATTACACCAGCTGATGCCATAGCAAATCACTTCACTTGTTTGAAACAGTATTACCATGCTCTCCCACCAAGAGACATCAAGCCATCCATGCCCCAAGAGAGGCTGGCTGGGGACACAGCTGCTCTTGCCACAGACTTAACCTAGAGGTTAGCAGCTGGTAGGGGATTTTTGTCACTGAGCCAAACACACAATACCAGTCAGCAGGAGTGTTGGGTTATCCTACAGCAAAGTGAAGCAATTTTACTTGAAGACACAGATCAATACAAAGTTAGCAGCATAATCATCATCATTTCACAGCTGAGCTGACATTATGAGTCTGAACCTTAGATTGAAGCATTACCTGCAGCTTTGCACCAAGGTCCATGCATTTCACCATTCCTCAAAACACAGACATTATTGCCATGCAAATCAGTAAGAAAATACATGATTTAAAAGATTCATTTTATCCTGCAAACCAGGGCACAGGAGCCTGAGCTGCAGCTCAACTCTACATCTGGAAAAAGGCATCTTATGATACCGATTGAAGCTCTGAGGAGCTCTCACACCAGCCCAGCAGGGTAGGACGAGTCTACCCTTCCTCATTCCCTTACAGAAATGATTTTTTAAAGTGCCAGTGAAAATAGCATCTTTCCAGGCTCTCTTTTCTTTTGCTTCCCTACTGAGCTGTGTGACCCAAAGTTAAAATAAGTAGGCAATCCATGAAATACAAAGAAAAATATCGACACTGGTTTCTCAGGAAATTTATTATACTACACTTGCAAAGGTACATTTCTGACTTCAAGGACAGCAGCTGCTTTTTTAATATGCAAAAATATAACTTGTAATATTTTCTGAGGAGGATATTTGGCAAACTACAATAACAGGCTTTCAATTTTTCCCCTGCAGATTTGTATTCACATGGCAACCAAATCACCAAGTTACCAAGATAGTGTCAAAATCATACATACAAATTACCACCTAAAACTGTAAGTCAACTGATATTACAAACCTTTCTTATCAGTGAATCTCTACATCTGTCACTGTGTGCAAGGCCCATAAAAATACACAGTTAAAGCCCATGCACACATGCATTATTCAGCTGTTGTGCTGCCCTGTGTATGCCCAGAAGGCTCAGTCCCACTGAAGGCTGATGGCAGAACAGGTACCACCCTGATTCCTGAACACGTATCCACTTCAGATGCAGCCATGTCATTATTACCCAGACTCCAGACACTACACCATCCAAAACCTGAACCCCTGCAACTCCCACACTCATGCGTCCCATACACCAGGCACATGAAAAAGAGCAACAAGAAGGAAATTGATAATTGAATCCTGAAGAAATGAGATACAGATCTTTAATTGACATTTATTTTAAGTCTTTCAGTTCTTTAATAAACATCTGCTCTCAGAAGAGTCAGCTCAGTGGCATTAAGTGCTGAACTTGAGGAAGCACCTTACAACAATTGAATATGCTATGAATTGTCACTATAGGAGCTACCATTGCCAGTGAGATAAAAAGCAGTATATTGATATTTTGTTATTTGCTGGAAATTTATAGCAATTTCAAACACTGCCATCTATCTTCATCATGATTTAACATATTAAACTGAATATCTGAATAGCTCTAAACAACCACAGAAAAGTCTTAAATATACTTTTAAGTCAAAATCCTACAGAAATGTTCTTTCCTTGTCCCAAACATGAAATTACTTCCGAGATCACACTGGCTCAATGCCCAGGACTAGTAACAACCAGTCACAGTGCAGCAACTAGTTTCAGATTCAATATCTTACAGCTCTCCAGTTCTTGGACCACTGAAAAAAGGATAAAGGCAATTTCTTATTTGTTGTTTTTTTCCCCCCAAGTCAGGTGCCATCACATGTAAGTACTCAAGTCTTGAGGCTGACCTGATCAAGTAATGCAGCCATTCCAAATCCAGGCAGATAAAACCTTACAGACCAAACCCAGAACAGGGACACCTGTGCCATTGGTAAGAACGGGGAGAGGCACTGTGAAACAGAACTCCAAGGAAAAGTCACAGAGCAAGGTTAAATTATGTGCAGCACAAGCAAAAAAGTTGAAGGGGGTACTGCTGCTTCCATTACAGATGAGGAACTGAGGTAAAGGAATAAAATCAATGCCCCATTAAAATCCCAGTGCCATTCTGCACTTAGCCCATAGCTGTGTAGAACTGACTCCAAGCATCAACCTAGGCAGCCAGAAAAAAAAGAGCACATACTTAAGGCACGACAGAACTATCTTGTTCAAACTTGATAATTACTTTTTACATGTCTAACTTGGCCCCTCAATAAACAAAGTATGCACTTCCAAAAGTGCATTCGTATAGCAGCTTTTTCACAAACCCCTGAAACAAACATTTGGCATAGAACAGACATATCATACTCTGGACATACTGACCTCTTCCACCGTCTATACCTGGAACCAGTGGTGGCAAACTCAGTCTAAACCTAGATGCAGTCAGCTAACGTTGACAAAAATGACTTTTCTCTTGGTTATAAACCCAGATATTTCTGATGTGACTGAGTCACCCAGGACAGGCTGCTGACTGCTCACTGTGCATTATGAACAAAGCTGGACTCTTTGTCTTCACATGCCACTCTCTCTTGATGTCCTCTCTATACAATCTTTATTTCACCAACAAATCACACTGGATTCCTGCAGACAAGCTCTCCTTTCTCTGCACTGACTGATGCATTACTTACAGTCCATTCTCAGTACAGGATGAAGCAGGACAGGAATCCTGTTGAAAAACAACATATGGGCATATAAGAAATCTGGGAAAGACGGAATAAATTTCTTTGATTCTGTTTAATCTTGAAAGTTTCAGAATCAGTTTCTCTTCATTAATCTTTTAAGCCTTTCCTCAAAACCATGAGTATGCATTAAGTTTGCCTGAACATCTGGATCCTTTTTTTAGAAAAATCCTTCCAAATTCAGCAGAGGACCTACTAAAATGTCAAGTAATATCATCAAACAATTTGGTCTCTGTTCTCCCTCAGGTGCAAAGACAGACATAGTCAGACCTCCCTTATCTTTCCTGATACATTTATTGACAAACTTACCAGGAAATTAATTAAAAATATATATAAAACAATGCACTACACTAACCCAGTCATGCTTCTAACTATTCACATTCACATTATGTGTTGGTTACTTTTTAAGCAGTATCTTATATCCAGATTACGGGAACCGTTCCAGGTACCAAGGCTACTGGAAAGATACATCCAAATGTCAGGCCATATGCAAGGTAACATTTTTGAACAAACGCTTCCTATTATTGTCTACCAGGGAAATGCTAATTTCATTCACCAAGTTCAATTCTTCTGAGCCTTTTTTTTTGCCTTAAATAGCTCAATGTGTTCAAATGTTCATTGCCAAATTCAAACCTGTGCTCAACCCATCAGACACACCAAAAGCAGCAATGGTGAATTGCTACCACAGAACAGCTCGAACACGTGAGCCCAGCTCGAACACGTGAGCCTAGAACACTGCTTTAAGAGTTGCTATGAGAAAAGAGAATCAGAAAGACATTGTATTAAATCAGAAAAGAGAATACCTAATGCAGCATACTAATCAGACTGATTTCATCAAGTCTCCTCCAAGACAATCTACTGAGGGAATCTACTGACAGGGAAGAATAACCACATCATTAGTGATTTGTATAGCTGCCAGGAATGCATCTAGTCACACCACAGATTAAATGTTTAAGCAATTGCTAAGCAGACATGAAATTTTTCCAATTCAAAGGTCTACATCTAATCTGCCAATAAGAAAATTAAATACAGTGAGCCATTTTACTCAGGACAACAGTTCCTCATCTCAAACACTATCAGAAGTTTTTTCATTAAAACGTGTCAGTTCACATCATAGGAGAGGTTTTACTGGCATGCGTTGTATTTACAGAAGTAGGTACCAAATCCAACTCTGACTGCCCTTTAAAAGTGAAAAAAATACAATTTCATACATTCAGGAGTCACTTGAAAAATTAACATGTTATATTTACCTGGAGGTCCTACTCTTCTAAAGAACCTACTCTTCTAAAGAACCTATTTTTAACAATGGTGTCCTGATACTGAAAGTATCCAGATACAGAGTGGGAAAACTGAGCAGGCTTTTGTAATGGAAGGTTACATCTCTCAGACTAAGTCCTATCCTTAACAAGATAAAAAACATTTGCATAAGGAAGATCTGGCAGATACACAGAATCACAGAACCAATTAGGTTGGAAAAGACCTTTGAGGTCATCAAGTCCAACCCATGACTGACCACTACCATGTCTATACCATGGCACTTAGTGCCATGTCCTTTCTTTCCCTCAATATTCCACCTATCCCTAGGCAGCCCATTACAAGGTCTAATCATCCTTTCTGCAAAAAAATTCCTTCTAATGTCCAACCTAAACCTCCTCTGATGCAGCTTAAGACTACCAAAAGGCTTTAATAAGGCCACTTGCTTCTAAAACTAAGCAAACACTGAATGCTCAGAAAGGCCAGGCACAAATTGTAAAAATTATGGGAAAGGAAGAACAGGATGAAATACTCACTTTTCAACAACTATTCTCTGTCATTTTTCAAAACATTCAAAACCATTAAGTGATTTTAATAAGAGGGCAAAGTCTGCAGATGACAGGACATAACATCACAAATGGCATCAACTGTGAAAAATATCTTAGTTACTGGTTGACAAAATGGTAGATGTAGATAAATGCAAAAAATTGGGGCAGACAGGAAAAAACTCTTGAAATTCTTCTTCAATACTATAAGCTTTGAATATTCCTTCTCAGGAAATGTGTTGTAGGAATTGGAAAAAATGCAATCAGGTATGGGCATACTCAAATCACACAAAAGGAAGAGGCTCCTCAGCAGCATTCATGCTGTGTAACAACTTTCCACACACCACTGAAGTTCTTACAGTACCAATGGGTTCAAAAGGGATTGCAGAGGTTCCTAGAAGACAAATGCACTAATATTTGGAAAATGCATAACAACAGCTCAGGAAATGCCCAGGGTGGAGCCTTAAGGCAAATATTATGTTCCTGTTTTATTATTCTGCCACTGGCTCACGGAGGAGACAGGTGAGAGGGCCAGGCAGAACTTCAGGCACCAGTCACATGAAATTCCTGGTACACTGCAATCTGATAAACCAGTAAAATAAACATCTTAAATGAAACTAAATAGTTCCTTTATTGTTGAGAGCTACCAAACCATCTAAATTACCTAAACCCAAAGCTGGGAATTTACTAAGCAAGCATGTACTTTTTAAGCAAGGAGCAAAGCTGTCACTGCCTTACAGTTTAACATTAATTAACTTGTCTCCACTGAATCAGACTGCTTGTCCAGCCAGCAACAGATTTATGGCAGCATATGGACTTCCACCCTCAGAGAGCACCTTTGTGCTCTTCATCCTCAGAAGCATTTGTCCTTCTGGTAGTCCTGGAAAGCAGCAGAAAAGGGAAGTACTGCATGTCTCGTACATCAGCTGCAGGAATCAAAACAGTAGTCAGAAGTGAAACAGGTCCAAACCAAATGTTCAGTAAAGGCTCAATTATTGATCTGCTACAGGCCATGTTACTGCCCCAGTTAACTCTGAGGTCAGTGCACTGCCATGCTGCAGTTTTTCTGCTTGGAACAATGCTTACGTACCATTTCTTACTAAGTACATGTTCATCCACTGCAAACTGCCTAAGGAGCTGGAAAAGCCCAAGAGGAATTCATGACCCTTCTTTTTCCTACTGGTATAGGTCTACACTAAAGCCATAGATTAAACATTTGTAAAACAATGACAAGATTTTTTCTTCTGACAAGAAGTTCTGCAGAAAAAATTACTTTTGGGTAGAAAGGAAGGGAGGCTTTAAGTTTTGTGTTTTGTATTTTGAGATGCTTCCTTTTTTCTTCTTGAAAATGGATTAAATGCAGAGCAATTTGTAGGCACTTCCATGAAAGAATACAAGAAACAAGATTTCAGTTTCCATCTGGGTTATTATAATGTGAAAGCCCACCCAGCAATGGGCAGGGAAGTGCCAAACCACAGGCTAACTCGAGTTAGTATCTAGAAGCACCTGGTGAACACTTTTACTGATATTTACTTCACATGTTATTCAATGTACAGTTTATAATGCATCTGTACAACAAAGTGAAGTTTCAACAAAGCTTTGGCTGTATGGAGGGACTGGATCCTGACTTCACCAGGTGCCTACACCAGGCTGCCTGACACACCTAAAGAAATGCAGTAAATGCAGATCAAAACCGCTACTGTTTTTCAAACATCCCAAGACCCTGGTGAAATAACTCCTGTCAATGTTTTTCAAAATACCACAAGTTCATGTTTCAAAAATTAGATACAGAAAAATGTCCAAAGTAAGGTTTGCATTCTAACACTCATTCTTTAAGAGAGATTGCCCACACTTTGCAAATCATGATCATTGCTGGCTAGAGAGAAAAATTAGAAATAGAACATAAAGCAAATAAAAAATCTTCAAACCATGATGTTTACATGTTCACTCACTGCCTTACAGTGCTGTATTATGATTTGAATGACACAACTGGGCTCTGAGAACTTAGATGAGAAAACTCTCTTGTCTAGAAGGCAGCAGAGTTGTCTTTCTCTGCCTGCCCCTCATTCAGATCTGAGTTCTGAAGAAAAATGGCTTGACTGACTAGCTTTACCTACTGCCTGTGACCCATCTGGATCCAATCTGTACTTCATCCTTGCCATCCCCTCAAAAAATTCCCTGCTACTTTTGCTGTAACAATGCTGCAAAATTTGGCACATCACAGCCTCCTTATACAAAATGAGAATTTCAATTTGCTGTTTCTACTTTGTCCTAGCAACATGAAACACACACACAAAATTTGATTACATAATCTCCAGATATGTAGGAGGCTTGCCTGAAAACCTGCCACTTCTTATGCATTCAAAAGCTCAATAGCATGTTTCTCCAAAGTACACATCCATGTAGGAGAAATTACAACTGAGTTCCTTCACTCTATATCATCAAAAAAGCTACCAAAAATCCAAAGGCCAAAAGGCAGGAGGGCAAAATTTAAAAAAAAATTACAACACACATGACATCTGTACAACAGTCTGAGCTTGGTCCTGCCATAAATAAGAACAAAGCAAAAAAAAAGTTAATGGATTTACACCAATTTATACTATCCAATAACTTCAGTGGTTTCAGTCCAAATACCAGCAGATCAGCCACTGTAAAATACAGTCACCAGAATTGACATTGACGTCACTGCTGCTGGCAGCTTTTTTTGAAATCTGTGGACCAGCTGAACCTTAGCCTTTTGTCAATAAACACTGAGGCATGTACCACACCAGTAGTCCCAGTGACAGAAGTGTTAGACAGGTTTTCTGTTCCCTTTATCTATCACTCATCTGCATGCCCTGGTCTTCAGGCAAATGACAGCTTTCAGTTCTCAAAAAAGTCAGTCTGTTTTCATTGATAGGCTAAGATTTTGAAAAATACCACAGAAGAAGTTATAACATGCAATTTGTAGTCTAAAGAAAAGTTCCAATTATTCTGTTTGAAGACTCACAGAACTGAAGAAAAGCATAGAAAAGAGACAAGGTTCAACTTGACATATTTTTACAGCAAAAGCACTAGCAAGCTGAATCCAGCTGAAATGTATCAGCCTTTGAAAAATCATTAGCATCATCTTTGTTTTCTCCTTCTCAGGCTTTAAAACCTGAGGCCGTCTCCAGCCTGTATGACTTCAAAAGCAGAAAAATATTGGTCCTCAATATGATCCTATCTGCATACTGAAAAACACTTGATGAATGTTTTCATTTTGACCTTTTTTTACCTTACATTTCTTCTTTAATATATGCAAATGAAACTTTCACAACTGGTCACCAATTTGCTCCCATACCAATAAGTGGAAAACAGCTGATATTTCTGTAATCTTGTTGAGATCTAAGTCACTTTTCACCAACAATGACAAGAGATGCCATAAGTTATTCTGATCAACTGAATATGATAACATATTCTGAAAGTTCACAGTACTTCAGTTCTTCAAAATACCAGGATGACTGAAGAGACAGGAGCAATTTTTGAGACATCCATCTCAAAAGCCTGCCACGTATCTCATGCTTTAGGCACATACAGTGTTCCAGGTCCACAGGTCATCAGCTACCAGCATTTTGAGCACTGTCTTTTCTTCAGCACAGCAACAGGAAGATTGTCACTGCAGTGGAGGCAAAAGGCTGGGAGCCCTGAGTTTCAGGGACATTCAACTGTGCCATGGATTCCTAATGGTTTGACTGCTGACACTTTCAAACCTTTCAGAAGAACAGCTGGTTCTTGCTCTAAGAATGCCATTTAGCTTCTCAAGGCTCACGTAGCAGTCAGCAAAGCACTGTCTGCCCTAAAGCAACACCAGCTAATTTCAAATCAATAGCCATGTGCAATGGTTCAGAGGAAGAGCTTACATGGAGCTTATGACAACTTTCAGATTTTCAGAAGTTGCTACTAAGCTGCCATAACCTGGCATGCTCTGCTCTATCCTTTCATTAGAAAAGAAAGGCTCTGCTCTCTTTAAAGGGCAGACTTTAGTATGTACCCACCAAACTAAGAGGACTGACTAAAACATCCAAACTTGAACCAAGTATTTGAAGAACTAATGAGAATAGTCGAAAAACTTTTCTTACCTAAGAAAATGAGTCTGGGGACTGGAGAATACCAAATGAGCCAAGAGGACAGACCTGGCACAGGCAGGCTGTGGACAAGTTTGAGATGGGGAAGGGGAGAATATCAGTGCACTTACAAAAGAACTGTGGATCTTCCTCCTGAGTCAAAGCAGAGTTCCAGAAGTGGAAATAGACCAGAGGGTAGAGACTTTTGCCTAATCTGTGTGTAATTTATACTAGTAACTAAAAAGGAATGATGTCTTAAGATAGTTGAAAAGCTTAGGGTGACACATAACACACTCCTATACATGCATGGGGTGTCTCAGAAAATTGATATGGATGGAGATCTGGGACATTGCTGTATTTAGGTTCCAAATATCCTGGAAGTTAGCACAGATCTGAGAGCTGAAGGCTCTCAGTTGGGGTGTTACCTTGTCTATTTTGTGACAGGGTAACAACAGGCCTAAAACCAGGAAATCTTTTAGATGTGCCAAAAAAGAAACAATACTAACACTTCCTGAGATACAGAAAGCATAGCAGATGTCCCAGCACTGCCGAAATCTGAGACTGAGGAGTGTTCAAGTTGATTAATGCAAGTTCCACCAATCTGACCAGACAGATCAACTCTGGAAAAGACAGCACTCTGCAAATCAAAATTCCTGCATTTCTGCCATTGGGTGAATCCATCATTCCCGAGTTAGTTTTCACTTACTGACACTGCAAAAAGCAAGAATGCAAAGAGCTACTCTTGAGCTTTAGGACACCACACAGGCAATCCATGTTGGCCTACTCCCATTTTTTTAAACCTGAAAAACCAGCAAACTATCATGTATTTCCCAGAAAACTGGATAGGATTACACCTTTTTCTTCTGGTAAGCCATAAGCTTCTCACTTTTTGTTCCAAGTTGGTCACACTGGTGTCAGAAGAGTCATATTTTTACAGAGGGCTTTCAAAAACACAGCTTTGTTCACTCCTGACTCCAAGATGACTGAAACAAAGTTGGTCTCCAAATAGCTGTAAGAAATTTCTGTTTAAATGCTTTTTCCACAAGAAATTTTTCATTATTTTTAACTGTCATAAGAAAAATATTTCTGCCCTCTCTCCCACTTCTCATCACTAGAAAAATTTCGTAGTCATTCTGCAATGAATTAGTATGTCTGCAACTGTCATAAAGTAACATACATACAACCAAGTGGAAAATTGTTCCCTTCAACCCCTCATTGAAACCAATAAGCAATAAAAAATAAAATAAAATTACTAGAACAGAAGTTTCCAAAATATATTAATTTTCCTCCCTTCTACCAACATCTTTTTTTCCTTATTGGATTACTCAAAGAAAAAAGAAAATTAACAGCACCAAGAACATTTTTAAAGCCACTTTCAAATTGCCTGAAATGAAAAAAAAAAAGCACATGAAAGCAAGTTTTTGCCAGCTATGTATAACCTCTGCATTATCACAGATTTCACCATTTACAGGCAGATGGTTGATTCAGTGTTAATTTTCCTTATGACATATGCTTTTCAGCAGAACAAAACTCTCAACAGAAGTTTTAAAAACTTACAAATTAGCACATGAGCAAATGCATTGCAGAGGCCATAAGGCAGTTAGTACTGTCAATTTATGTATATGACATTTCACAGCAATCCAGCCCTAGTCTCTAGTGAACTCACAGAATCTAACCCCTATTTCTCACTCAGTTTTTAACGCTCTCATTTCTGCATTGGCAACTCCCAAGAGTCACTTATCTTCAATTCATAAAGGGAAGAGTAATAAAGGCCTAAGAAACGATAGAGCAGTGCACAGAGAATGGAATTCCACTATGGTCAGCTATCTCAAGCCTCTTATTTGTAGGCAGATGAAGATTCATACAGTTGATTGATGAAACCAAAATTAAAGGGGGAACCTATTGTGCCATCATTTCATTTCTACTCAGACCTAAAGCAGAGGTTGAAGAAATATCTTGCTATGGAATACCTTCCTTCCAGTCACTCCAATATCTCCTGCAAATATTTACATTCTCAACACTATACACATGCAATCAAGTGGAAAGTTGTTCCCTTCAATCACCTCCCTGGGTGCAGCCTGGTGTCCACCCAGCTGTTATCTTCCATCTGAGGGTCTGATCTGTTCTCTTGAGGAGATTATTAGTCTCTTGAGACACATTATTTTGGGAACTAAAAATATTATTACACTGCTGGAAAAACTAACTCTTCTGCTCTCAGAAGCACAGAATTGAACTTTGCAACATATTTTGGATAAATTATCCTTAAAACTGGATTTCATTACTTCCTTAGTCTTCAGTAAACCAAACAAAAAATTTAAATAGAATGATCTTACCCAGGTCATCAAAAGTAACCTCTTCTACAATAGATATGACAATTTCCCTATCTCCAAGTATAAGTCTGTCTAATTAGTAGCAGGTGATGATCATCCATAATTTATTTGACTCTTCCCCCCTCTTATGCATGTCCCATTCCATCCAACATGTGCTCTAATACATCCTTTCACAATAAATTCCAATGCTGCCAGCCTTTCAATGTTCTTCTGATCACATCTTGGCTAATGGCTAATAAAACATTCAGATAATTTCTCTCTAAATACTCTCTAGACCACAATAGGCTACAAAATCTTAGTCAGAAGTTACCACTCTCTGAAAAGTGGAACATGTACACTTCAGAAGGCCTCAACTTCAGGCATCAATGTCTAGGGCAAAAGCTTGAGAAAAATAAACCAGCTACCAAGTTGGTATAAAACACATTTTCAAGATGGCCAGAGGGTACCAAACAACAGAGGATGACTGTATTTGGAACAAATTCAGTGTACTTTACACTAGCAAACACATCCCAGCAAATAGAGCTTGACATACATCACATTTCAAGTAAGCTATGTGTTAGCACAGTTTCAAGGATATACTTTTATCAAGTTCAGCTATCATTACTGACACCTTTGAAAGGCAGCACAAAATGCCACTAGAACCCTTGTTATATATCACACAGCTTATCATTCTGAAACACTTTGCATATTGTTAGTGGTGACATTCATTTGGGGACCCTCATCATCATGTAAATAAAATAAGGTATCATTTAGCATCTTCTAGGAGAAATATAAAGATTGACCTGTATACAGTTTAATCTTTAATTGAATACAGTTGCTTATCTAACACACAGATCTTTCTTCTCTGGTTAATAAAAAACATTCCTATACAAAACACATTCAGCCTATTCTACAACTGCTGCTGGAATGGACATCTTGCTGCCAAACTGCTCCAAAATCAGTTTTCTACCAATAGTTGAAAATATGAAGTAAGGCTTTTCATTTAGGATCATATTTCTTGAACTACACCTTGGAATTTATCGTGCATTACAAATGGTACACAGCAGTTAAATTCCCTGCTGTGCATCAAACGAATGGAAGTTCTACCATCATCCTGCCATACTACAGCACTGGCTGGAGAAGAGCTGTTGGTTTTAAGCTACAATGACCAATGGCACAAATGACTATGTCAGCAGACTGGCAAACAGTTCTTGTTTTAAACCACAAAAACATATGCTGCTTATTTCACAAGCAAATTGATACTTATTACTTCAAAGGGAGATGTCACCAACCATTAGTGAAAGTGAATATGAATCTCACACTCCCTCCATTTCCAGCTTTGATACCTTGATCTGTTTTCATTTTTTCCCTTGCCAAAATGTTTCAGACACTTTAGGTGCTTGTGAAAGATATTCCTTTTTTTTTTTTTTTAAACAGGATTGTCCTTAGACCTTGGAGTTAATTCAGGAAGATTTTTAATTAAAAACAACATAGCCCTCCTGTAGGTGTTCTCTTTTTCATCTTGCTTGAACTCCCACAAGTCTAGCTTTCCCCAAAGACAGCTCAAGAGGAAAATTATGACAGATGCCTGCAATGTACAGAAACAGCAGGAGGAACAAAAGCAGCAGGGAGCAGAGACTGACTGAAGCACATGAAGGAAAAGGGGAAAAGAAGATAGAATTTTGAGGTAACTCAGCAATTGGGGCAGTCAGCCACTCAGGAAAGGAATAAACTTGAAAGCTCATAATCATTTCATTCTCATCCTTCTGTATCTTCTTCCTTGATTTTTTTTTTTTTAAATATGGCATGATGATAGATAGCTATAACAGATCTGATTTGACCTAATCAGATGCTAAAAGAAACAAAGTGTTGAAGATGCTAGTAAACAAAGTATGACAAAAGCAAGAGGAAAAAACACTAAAAAATTAACACTCTAATGGACGTTGCACAAAAAATCTGCAATATGATTTCACACTCTTACAGTGGGGTTGTTTGTTTTTAAGAAATAGAGCAAAAAACTTCCAGCCATTAGGAAAAAATGTTACACTACTTAAGAATTTTATCACTCAGTCATTCTACATTTATACAGATTTGGTTGATTAGCTGGAAGATCAAAAGCCTAAAAGAACATCAAGGAAAACAGTTACAAAACAGATTTCAGAAAAAAACAACAAATCAGGCATTCAAAAATATGCAGGGTCTTATTTACCACAATCATCCCTTGTGGAGCTGGAAGGTGTATAAATAGAAACCTTTCACCAAGAGGTTTGTTATATTTCGTCAGGAAGCCTGACACTTCAGACAATGAAGGACTTAGCATGAACATATTAGTCATGAATAATTAATAAACAGTCAGCTGGTTTGGCTCCTTTAAAATCAGCTTGGTTCTTTTGTTTCTTTTAGCTGCTACCCTCCTACTTTCAACTGTAAGGCAGACAGCAACACTTTTTCCTTCCTGCCAAACCAGGAAAATAGTCCTTAAAGACATAGGCTGAAACAACTTTCGAGATTACAGAGATACAGCACATCACTAATGCCTCAATAATTTTAAACTCCATAAGAGACATAAAAGTTTAACAGCGCAACCTAAGAATATTTTGAATAACAACTGACAATTTTAAATTATTTTGTTTTCCTTATTCCTAAAACATTGTAAGGCAATGTAAATTGTTTTTTCTTAATAATTTTAATACCTTGAGATGCTCAGCATGAAGCAGGGCAAACTGCATGTTTTTCTATTTGATAGTAAAACAAATAAATGTTACTGGTAGAGCACACCAGACTCAATCAAACCATCTTCATTTCTCACAGATTACACCTGTTTTATTTTGTATTATACCTGTAATAGAAAATAAAGTTCTGTTCTGAAATGAGAGATAGGGTTGATAGGTTGAAGGAAAACATGCCATTTTCTCCTACACTTTTATAGAGAACCTGTATCCTTTTTACCTTTAGAAGCAGAAATATTTACAGTATTATCTGAGAGTTCTCCAGATATATTTTGTGATCTTTGTAAGTATATTAAACCAATTTCAATTTCCCTCATAAAAAAAACCCAAAAAGCAAGCTTGTCTATCATTTTATACAGCCCATGAGGGTCATTTTACAATCACATTTAATATTTGCTTCTGTAACAAAATTTGTAACACCATTTATCCTCCTAATGTATGACATAGTCACGACATGGACATATTTTCTACTTAAATTAAATGAATGCAGCACACAACTCAGGCAGATATGGTTAGGAATGTTATGCTGGAAATATCAGCATCTCAGTACACGTCATGAATCCAGGAGAGCACTTCCCTTGACTTGTCAGATATTATACCACAGAGACCATTTAGTTATTCTGCTCTGAACTCCAAAGTACCAAGCAGACACAGCAAAAGAAGAGTTCCCAAGCTGGCAGAACCATGATATGATGAAGTACAGCAAATTTTGCTCACAAATGTGGCAGAGTGCCAGCGATACACTAATGAAGTCACAAGACAACTCCAAGAATCAAACTGTGTCTGAGAACATTGTCCAAACACTTCTTGAACTCTGGCTGGCTCAGTGCTGTGATCACTTCTCTGGGGAGCCTTTCCAGTGCCCAACCACCCTCTTCAAAAGGGTGAAGAGCCTTTTCCTAATAACAGTCCTAAACCCTCCCTGACACAGCTCGATGCCATTTCCTTGGGTCCTGTCACTGGTCACCAGAGAGGAGATCAGTGCCTGCCCCTTCCACATGAACTACCTCTTTGAGGCTGTCCTCATGTGGTTCTTCTGTAGTTGTGTATCAGAACACGTGGCACAACAGTCCCCTCTGAAAGTAGCCAAGAAAACCTAAAGTAACGTCATTAGAAATAATTCGCATGTGAAAATACAATCTTCATGCAATTTACACTGAAAGGTGTTAAGTATCCATCAAAGAATCAGGCTGGGATAGAGCTCCGAGACTGAGTCCAAGCTTTGCCTGAACACCACTATATCATCCAGACAGTATCACTGAGTGCCACATCCAGTCTTTCCCTAAACACCTCCACGGACAATGACTCTACCACCTCTCCAGACAGTCCATCTAATCACCCCTCTTGCAAATAAATTCCTCCTAATTTCCAACCTAAACCTGCCCCAGTGCAGCTCAAGACTATCCTCTCATCCCTTCACTGATTGCCTGGGAGAAGGCTGACCCACACCTGCAGGCTACAACTTCCTTTCAGGGAGTTATAGAGAGTGATAAGATCTTCCATGAGCCTTCTCTTCTCCAGGATAAACACTCCCAGCCCCCTCAGCTGCTTCTCATATCACTTATTCTCCAGACCCTTCACCAGCTCTGTCACCTTTCTCTGAACGTGCTCCAGTACATCAATGTCCTTCCTGAACTGACGGGTCCAGAACTGGACAGAGGACTCAAAGTGCAGCCAGTTTCTATTATTCTGAAATAACCTGAATCATAACCCTAATTACTCCTGTAATTATCCTAAAATAGCCTGCTATTTCCTATTTGTCAGAATAAGCAAACTCTTATCACTTGTTCAAAGTACCTTTCCACAAGTGAAACAAATACACAAGGTAATGCTAATGTATGAGTAGTTCATTGCACTGTATTCCAAAAAAAAAATTGTATTTAGCAAGGCTAATAGTATTCAGTACTCTCAGCTGATAAGCTTGTTTCCCATATGCAGATTTTGCCCTATTACTCACAACTTTGTGAAAAGTGACCAGAAACCTTTCGGCATAGTTCCGAGACTTCGGGAAGTTCAGCCAAAGTAGTCTGGTCTGAGGGCAGCCTTTGTCAGGCTGCCTTCATTTTGACAGCCTTTACTCACCCCAGGTGCACACTTCCCCTTCTCCCATGGTTACAGAGGCACTATGTTGCCGTCTTTCTGCAGGGGTTCCATACTGCTGACTCCTTATCGCAAAAGTTTCATACCTTCTTGGTGTTCCTCGAGGGCAGCTCCTCACAGCACTGTCTCTCTCTCCTCCACAAAGTAGCCAACTGACCCCAGCTCCCTTCTCAACCACCCAACCCACTCTTTTATAGCACTCTTCTTCTCATTGGTTACACCTGTGGCTTGTTAAAGTCAGGCCTGCTCCTAATCTTTGCTAATTGGCCCAGCTGCAACTCCTTAGGGGTAAGATTACTTTCTACACTATCTTTATTTTCTTGTATTCTATCCTATCCCCCTACAGCACTACACACACAAGAGGCAGCTGCAGGAACAAACCTGCAGCACCAAATGAAGACAGCAGTCAGTTGAAGCATCTCTTCCTCTCAGCACAGAAAACAAGGTGTGCAGTGGACTGTGTAAAGAGAAAGCAGTCTCTAGTGATGACAGAAAAAAAGGTTCCTCTGCCTCCAGACAGAGCTTGTTTGCTGCCAGTCAAACCCCAAACTTTACAGAGGCAATCTACAGCTGCAAGTTTCATGTGCTCCATGTCTGGACTTGGCAACATCAGGACTCAATCATCTTAGAGGTCTAGTGCAACTTAAAGGATTCCTAAGTTTCATTATGAAGGAAAGGATTAAAAGGATTCCAACTCTTCCTAAGTAGAAACTCTCAACCAACGACAGCAGCTTTGCTAAGAGCATGAACTGCAACATAATGCACAGAACCTGTAAAGTGAGTTCCTGGGCGCTTAAAAACAACACTAAATCAGCAGGTCTTTCCAAAATTATTCTGTATATCAGCTTTCCATCTGCAGTATAAGGATAAATCTGACAAAACTCCTGGAAGACAAGTAAAAATGCTTCTGTCCACAAGCACTACTGTGTAACTTACCTTGGAACAAAATTTGAATAGTAGGAGACCTGGGTCTGTGACAAACAAATGAGAAAGATGCTGAAAAGCAGTCCATTAGGTGACCAATGCTACTGAATAAAGCAAGAAAGTGTCCGCACTACTGAACTGTGCATAACAAGAGGGGATTAACAAGATGAATTAAGCTTGAAAGGCAACTTTGACTCTTAATATTTCCTATTTTTCAAGTGTTCAATTATTGGCTCTTAGTATTTTTTGAATGCATTATTTATAATATAATTCATACAGAGAGGATGTCCACTACCCATCAGCTTCATAACATGTTCAAGAAATGTTATATTGAACTTCCTTTACAGAAAAAATTCAAAGGAACAGGAACTGTGCTTCACAGCTGACCACTATATCATTTTAAAACCAGGTTCTTCTCTTTTGGTTTTCTAGTTTAGCCCACTTCTTCTGTTGAAGTAGTCATCTGAAGTAAAAGACTCTTAGCCAAAAATGAAAAGAAACAAACAAATAAATTCCCACTGCACTATGGGAAAAAATGAAGCATGTACTATTAACAAACTGAATAGCTTTTTAAATACCTACTCTGAATTTGAAATTCTTCATTACAAGTGCAAGTCTGTAAGAAAGAACTTCTAAAACTTAATTTCTTTCTAGATATTCTATTCATTGTCTCCAGAAGGCAAGAACTAATAAATAAACATCTTTACTGTCAGGGGCAGTAAGATGTTTAAGAGAATGAGTGGTTCCTCCTTTACAATTCAAATGTAGAACACATGACAGCAAAAGTTACTTGGTTGACAGCTTCCCAAAAATAAAATAAATGACATAGTCCTTTAAAACAATTGCAAATTGTTTGTAAATGGGAAAATATACTATGCTAGTACGTAACTACACAGACTCTTATTCTGAATAAATACTACTTAAGTCAAGTCGTAGCATCAACTGAGATTGGGAAGTGTTTGACCTGTGTCATTTGGTCTGCATGAAGAACAAAACATATGATGCTGCCAGAACAGCTTTTTATGCTGCCTCTTCAAATTCATTAATGTGTGCGCTCTTATACCATGGTGTGTTTACCAAGTAAATAAAGTAGCTTAGCTGTTAGTCAAGTTAATCTCCAGTTCTTCATTAAATAGCAATCAGCACTCATTTCCCTGTGAGGTTTATTCCACTAAAAACCATACTTATCCACATAGAAAAGAAAGAAGAAAAAACAGGAAAATTGGAACAACAAGTGAAGGTAATATTCAGGGCATAAAAATAACCACCCAAATCATCTGTCTCTGACACAGAATTTCATTAGTGCTTACTCCACTAAGTGCTACATTTCACACAAACTGCCCTTGAAAAGAAAAATTTTTCAATTGCTTGTTAACTAGCAAGTATTTCATAGAAGATATTGGATAAAAAGTCTAATTATATGGAAATCCAAGCATTTGTACAAGGACTGTTGCTCAAACAGCAACTGTCTTCACCCATCTTGGCAATAGAGTAGGAACGTACACAAAGTGGCTCTGGATTTGGGCAAAGCAAACAGAGAGAGGTATGAACAATCTGCAGACAGTTTTTCTTATTATTATTATTGTTATGCATTATTGTTATTGTTGTTTTTATTATTATTATCATCATTCTAAAACTGGCTCCCAAAGAGACACTTTCATCAAAACTCAGTGAAACTCAGGTCACTTTGCAAAGCATTTCTTGACACACAGAACACACTACCTTGCCCAAAAGGCCCAAGAAGTCTACCAAAAAATGAAATAATGATTACAGGGTACTTATATATGCAACAATTTGCCTATGCATTTGACTGAATCAAAACAGTTGTCATGTATTTAAAAAAAAAGAAAATGAAAGAGGGAAAAAGAAGAGGAAAAAGGGAAAAAGTAAATCAAAAAACAAAGAACAAAAAAAAGGAAAATATAGGATGCATGTTGCTAAAAAATTAAGTAGGAAAGTACTGAGAATCTTGCTACCTAGGTTAGGAAATTTCAGCTCTCTCTTTTCTAAAGTGACACCTATGTAAGTGCCACACTTGCTTATTTTTGTTGTTCGCAAACAGGGCTTGCAGACAATAGATGATGTCAGCGTTTTGGCTTGTAGATAAATATCCAAGCATAACACTATTTTTAGCTAACTTCCTAAGGAAATCAGGCATATCTAACTGTGCCAGCACTCAGCCCTCTGCCCTGAAATTTTCTGAGAACAAAACCTACTTTGACAAATTTTGTAAAAGGCTCAGTACCTTAAAGGAACAACCTGCCTGCCTTTTGGGAAAGCTGGCAGGCTGGTGTAAGGAAGGCAGTGCATCAAAGACCTGGTTAAAAGGAAGGAGGTAGGGATGGTTCATCCCAAGAGGTGGTGGCTGGCCAGCAACTTGCCATTTCCAGCACTTGTGTGCACTCAAAGACAGGAAAATGGGGGGAAGTAGGGCAGAGCAGCACAGCATACAAGTTACAAGCAACTATTAAGAAAAAAAGAAATTAAATTTAAGAAACTTCATTGGACTTGCTGCTCATGAAACACTACATACATCTGCATATAGCATACTATGCTCTGTCTTGGCAGGAAGATTAGCTCAATTGTTTAATGGGACTTATCCATATCTGATTAAAATGATCCTAAGTGCTCTCCACAATCTTTAAAATATGTCCCCTGGCACTAATAATTTTATGATGAAAGCTAAATTATGTTCCGATCAAATTAGAAAAATTGAGGCAAATTGCATTAAGCTACTTAATACAAATGTTCCCTCTGAACAGCAATTTCATGGTTATTCTCATATCCTGTAGGAACAAGGACATAGAGGTGATCTGTGTTTAACAAAATCTCCAGATGCAATGAGAAGCAAAGAAATGGGAGATCTTAACTAATGGCATCTGGTTTTCCTCTGTGTCAGTGCACTACTGCTGGTACACAACATAAATCACTTTTGTATCACCAACCAGGACCACCCTAAGCCCATTACCCTGTTCTTGGTGCTATGAATTTGCAAAGTGAATTTTCCTACATTTTCCAGATGTTCTTTTTCAGAAACAATTGCAATGCCACAGTAACATACAGCATTATCTATTTGTGCATGTCTTTTTCTGAACCTAGGTTTTCCACTCCATGGCCCCAGAGTTCAATTTTTTCCTCCCACGGTATATCTTTTTCAAAGTTACATAATTTATCTTTTCCCTCTTTTGGATTTATTTCTCTTGCCCCAGGGCTTTGGTTTTTATGTTTACTACATTTCCTTTTCCTTAGCAGAAGAGAAATGAAGACAACTTTACTTCTCTCTACTCCTGTGACATCAACACTGAGCACTCAGCTATTTCTTCACTAGGTTCCCTTACTTCCTACATTTTCTTTACCCACTTCCATCCATCCAGAAACACGCACAGCACTAAACAAAGTCAAAGCAGCTGCACCAGTGGCTGCCCACTCTATAGCAACTGAGCTACCTGGATCTCCAGTATCAAAATCAGAGTCTGAAATAGACTGGCAGGGCTCATTCAAGGGCTCCAGCGCTGTGGAAAACAGAAACAGTTACAGTGTGAAGAGGTGAGGTGGCAATGACTGCTGGGGCATCCCTGTGCTCACTCAGTCCACAGGCAATGCTCCAGTGCAGGGGCCATGTGGCTTCAGACAGCCAAAAAGATTCAGTGTGAAGGAGAGGAGATGACCCAGGATACCATGAGTTACTGAAAAACAGGAGCATTTGGAACTTTGGAGAGCCACACAGATGCTGCAGCTGGGACAAGAGAAGAATTATCAATTTTCTCACACAGAAAGGACACACTATGTTTATGTTTTCAATACATGGAAAGGACACACTATGTTTATGTTTTCAATACAAGAAATTCAGTTGCTAAAACAGAAAACTGCTATGTAGGGTAAGTGTGCCGTAGAATAAAGCAGCTTAAAGGAGGGATATGGCCTAGGATTCAAGGGGTTTGCATGAGAACAGTGAGAACTTACATGAGATGAGAGAACAGACTACAATACTAAATTTCATTTAAATATTACTAATTTTCCCCCCAAAAAGAACAAAATCATTTTGCTAGGCTCACAGTCAACCCATCTAGGTAAATAAAGCTTAAATTATGGGCCAGTCACCTCAGGCTCCCATCACAATTGACAGAGATTAATTTATGGCCTATGTGTTATTCTGGGGATATTTCAAAATGAAATAGGGAAATCTACTCAATTTGGAGAAGAATTACCTCAAAAAAGCAAACTAACACAAAAAAAAATTCACTAACATGGAATTAACAACTACATTATTTTGGTGCGTTCATAAAACAAACAGCAGGAAGATGGTGAGTAAATTTGCAAAAGCACATTGAAAACTCTGATAGCATGTGGCTGTGCCCTGGGTTTACCTTAACTGAATTTTAGGTGAGGAGAAAAAGAGTTTCAGCTACAGGCTGGAAATGGGATTTGCTCTCCAACCTTTCTAAGCATACTGTTCTCTCTCATACATGGTCTGCAGCTTCTCTGACCTCCCCATGCTCACTGCCCTTCACATGGCTGAACTCCCCCTGGACAGCTGGCAGCACCTTCATTTTTCTTCCCAGCAGATCTGACTGATCCTGGCCTCCTCCATCTCTGATTTCTCTAGCAAGCTCCCAGTCTTCCCACACTGCCAGCACTCTTACCATGGATACCTGGCAAGCTAGAACACACCCACCAAACGTGTGCATCTCCTTCACATGTTCTGCAGAGCACCTCAAACAGAAGTTCATGTTAAAAAGAGACAGAAGGGTATTTCATTAGGATGGCACACTGCATATCTGATTTAACAGTGCATCTGTTATGCATATATTCTTTATATAATTCATATATCGCACACAAATGGAGACAGGCATCAAAATTACTATCAACTGATGATATAAATGTTATTATCTGTCTCCTGTCTTGGCAAGTACTTCAGACAGACGGTTTAGGAAACACTTCAGGTGCTTGTCCCCCCACTACATAACTGAGCCTAAGGATGGTAGCTGCTATATACCATCAGATACACTCCCACTTACACCAAGACTTTGATCTTGGAGACACTAGACTAAAAATTTCAGAGGAAGCTGAAAAGAGGCAGACAAAAGAGAGAAGAAATAAATAAAAGACGAGGCTAATGAAGGGTCTCACCTGCACAGGCATCACTCAAGTTAAAAAATTATGTCACACAGCAAAACACTAGATCATATTCCTGTCAAAAATTCTGTCCATTTTCAACTCACTGCAACTTGGTCATCTTATTAGAACTACCTTCCCAATTTTCTTAGCACTAAGTTGGAGCAATAGTATTTCCCAGCATCCTATATTCAAGGCATGTGTGTAAATATCAGGCTAAATTAGGGGTGTTTAGACACCACTGAATGAGCAGAACTAAATGGTTCAGAACTAAATGGTTTTTTGAGTGATAGACAGTTTTTCAGAATACCTATCAACATTTCTAAGGCATTTATCACTGTAGGATGTTCTGACAAAAAAACTTTGTTCTATTTAAGTCCCCAAAGACTTCCCTTTTCAGTGCTGGAACAAACTGAACAGAAGGTGGAAAAAAAATAAATTGCCACATAAATGTAGGCATAGAAAAATCCTTCAAGTCCCACATTATGTTACTGATGTCTTCTTTGCTCTGGGCACAAATGACTGGTACAAACAAGACAGAATCACATGCATACAGCCTGTGAACTCATCAGGGGCACATTCAAAAGGCATGTACTCAACAACTAACTGCTTTGGGAAACAAAACAGTCCAGAGGTTTACACCTACAAGAGTTCTAAACAAACTGTAGGGCAAGCAACACTCAGCCCTGATTTACAACGGGCCTACAAAGCTCCAGAAACTCTCCTGTTGTGTACCACGGAACACACACAGAACAAAAAGTTAAGCTTGGGCAGGATATTTCAGGCCAAAATCTTTAATAAGAAGAACAAATTAAGAAACCCAAGTGTTGAGGATAAGCCTTTGCTATCACTTCTGCATGCTACACATGTATTATCCAGGCTTTACATGAGGGATTAAGCATCACATATGCCACCTATGCACTTGCAACCACTCTGTAATGTGTTTGCTAGTGGGAAAAATAAATGAAGCATCTACAGGAGCTTATTAAACACCACTTTAAAGACAGGAGAACAAGCACTTAGTGAGCTTTAAAGCTCTAGTGGGGACTGACCCTACTATCCCCAAGGAAATAACTAATGTAATACATAGAAATTGTAATATGTAAGAAATATGTAGTTCAAATTTTATTTTCTCTTTAAGACTACACTGACACTCCTCCAAATGACTAAAATGGGTCACAACACCTTTTTCAGAAAAGGTACATATCTTAGTAAGGCAATATTCATTATTAAATCAGTAGCTAAATTTTTAAGAGATGTATGTAGAAGCTATGTAATTGTTTGTTACTTATAAAAACAGCAAAGGTCCTGCAGCTGCTTGCCACAATGAAGAGAGGTGAGAAAGACTGCATAAGACAGATGTGCATTTAAAAATAAATAATGCTGTGGATGATGGAGGCCCTTGTGTAACCTCGTCAGGGTGGATGAATTCAGGACTTATCAAGGATATTTTCCACAATTTATTTTAAGCAGACAGTAAGGAATTTTTATCTCAATGCAATATAATAAGAGCTTTCTTACAAAGTTTATCTCTGTATTAAAAGAGGTATGCTTAAGACCTGCAAAAGGAATTACTATTTTACAGCAATTTTAGCCAATGACAAAAGTTGCTGATCACAGAACAGAAATGTTTCACATTATGCAGTGTAGATAAAGGCATAAAAGCTGAAGATTGACCTGCCATTCATTTCAAAATAATATGTTTTTAAAAATATACTTACAAGCACATAAATGTCAACTGCATTTTTGCATTAAATAGGACAGAACTTCATCTACAAAGAAAACAAACCAACCACCAAAAAAACCCAGCCTCTACAGATCTTCTAAAAAAAACCTTTTTTTTTTTTTGGTCTTACCCGATTATGAGGGAAATAAAGAGTTTTATGGCTTTTATTCCCATTCAATCCCAATTATCAACTGTGTAGCAGCTGGTCAGCAGTCCTGATGAAACTAAAGCACCCACAGCAGCAGGACCACTTCTATGTTATGCCATATATACTGCAAATGAGGCTGTTTACCCAGCCAGTGGGTTAAAATGAAGCAGCACAAGGAATTTCAAGAATAAAGTATCCCTTCAGAAAAATCACCAATTGAAAATCTCCAAGTGGCTTCTCTGTTAGCAGTTTACTGACAGAGGTGGCAAGTGAGAGACAGTGCTGTCCCACAGGCATTCTCCTACACTGAGAAGCAGAACCCACCATGGGTCAGTGGGGAAAATGCAGAGCAAGCCCGAAGTGACCCTGAGGCTGTGAGGAAGAGCTGCCAGCTCCAGAATCCCTCTGCTGTTTTTCTGCTAGAGGTATATTGCTGCAGTTTATAACATACTTCCAGAAGCCTAAAATCAGCCTTATTCCACATTCTTCCTCATGGGCTGCAAAAGGCTGTGTCAGAAGTCATGCCTGCTTATTTAGGGGTTTTATATAACCGCCCTCGACAGGCACCGAACAGCGTGTCAGGACACACGATGCCTTCCCAAACCAGCCTTCACCACTTGACCTCACCTGGACAACAGCACTGGTGGAAAACTGCAAAAAGAAAACACCAGTTGAAAACCTCAGACCCCAAGGACCCACAGCAGTTCAAGGCACAGTAATCCTGGATCGAGTTTATAACACATATTGCTCAAGAAATTAAGAAAACTGGAAGTGTCACTGTGTAGCAGCTAGTTGGAAAACAAATTAAATGCAATAACAGGTTATCATAAGGAAAAAGAAAATGTCCCTGTCCTTCTCCTCATGCTTAACAATGTGGTTTTAATTGTTCCCTCAAGAGCACCAGGAGACCGTTCCATGAGACACTCTTCGTCTCTGCTTCTGGAGGGAGTACCAATCCAGCAAAAAAGACTCAAGGAAACTTCAAATTTCATTTGCACTTAAATAGGGGGCAGTACACATGCAGACTTGGCCAGCAGTAAATATTCACTACAACAATGAGGAAGTTTAGCAGAAGACTTAAGGCACACAGGTAAATTCAGACATAGCTCTGCCACCCAGCTGTGAGGGCTGGTCCTGGTGGCAGTGATGGCACCACAACCAATTCCTGCCAGCTACAGGACAACACCCAGGGCCTGTGCAGTGAAATCACATCAGACATTTCACAGAATCACAGAATGGTGAGGGTCAGAACATGCCTGTTTAGCAAGGTTCTATAAACCAGAAGCTGGCCCCCCTACAAACACAGCCCATACACAAACCAAGGAGAGCAATGAGGGCTCTCCACCACCCCACAGAGATGAGCAAGAGGGGTGCCTATCCACAGCTGGGAATTTGCACAAAAAAAGAAATGAAAGGGGAAAAAAGCAAGGAAAACCTTCCACAGGGGAAATGAAGGTCATAATATGAGAGGAAATGCTAGATAAAGGCAGCAGTGTACCTTAAGAAAATGAAAATGCAGTGCTGTAAGCCAGTATCACTACTGTAATGAGCTCAGTTATTGTTGTAGTTTGCCTTGAACAGCAGCCAATGACATTTTAATAAATTGATCAAATGTTACCTGGTTGTGTAAGGATTTCCACCTGACACAGAATACTACTTTGTAGCATCAAATACATTTTTCAGCAATTTCAATGCAACTTTTTACCTTTCAGAGCAGCAATTCAACATGCTAGGATTAAAGAATGTTACCTCTCTGCTGGGGGTGGCAGAACACTTTAGTGACAGCTGTGTCCCATAAATGGAGCTAAAACCTTCATCTGACAAAACACTTCAAGAAGACAGTTAAAATAAACATAGAAAAACAGAAGCCATGAAAGTAGGCATTTTGTAGACCATATTTTGAAAAAAAAAAGTTTCTATTAATACCTTGTTTGAACTGTTCTGACTTAATTCTTTCCATCATCTGTTACTACTTCGCATGTCATCAATCTTTAATCTTTAGTTTTCCTTACAAAAGCCAGGCTGCCTGCTCTCAGGGTTGACCAAGTAGTGAAATGCAAGGACAGAGGACAAATTTACTGCTTCAGAGAGCTATCTTTAGAGACTCCAGCTTTCAGTGTACTGAAGTTCAGCCAAGTCCTTTCTGAAGCGTTTTTTTAAAAATCACTTCTATTGCCTCATTGAACAAAAGAAAACAACCTGATATTCTCTCTCTTTTAATCTACTCCTTTCACTTTATCCTTATACTAAGCTTCACTTATCTTAGAAATGGCAAATTTGCCAGTTTGTGGAGATGAACTACTGAACCACAAAACATATTCTAGAAGGTAAGAACCAATGTTACTCTAAATGCACACTCTGTATACTGGCTGCTTAAAACAGAGCAAGACAACAAAATTAACCTGAAAAATATCCCTGATGAGCTGAGAGTGCCTCTAAAGTTGAATGAAAACAAATTTAATTAGCTCAGTTGTTTCATGATGCCCAAAAGGACTTTGAAAGTTTTTCAGATGAAAATGGAATATATTTATACAGAAATTAAATACTAAATTTAAAAGACAGGAAGGAAACATTTCATACCAGATACAAAAAAGTAGATGATGAATTCTGAATACCTACAATCAATCCAGCTTGTCCCTCTGCAGTACTTCAAAAGGATGCCACAACTTTAATGAGATCTATACTGACCAAAGAAAAGGCAAAAATCAAATCAAGACCTAAGGTGCACATTCTATGCACTTTATACACCAGACACAAACTCCAGGGAGTAGCCCTTGTTTAAATAAGGCAGGATAAGGAAAAAGATCTATTATCCCCACCAGCACTCCATCTTGTTCTAGTTCTATCATTTTCCTTTCGAGGAGCAGAAGCATTTATTTTTTAAAATATTTAATATATTTTGATTTTTTTTTTTAATATATTCTATCTTAAGAACCACTAGCCTCTATGTGTCTCTGCCACCTGACAAACATCATGGCCCATTCCATAGGACACCACACTTGGCATAAACCAAATGGATCTTCATCACAAATATATATATGTAAGGTAATTTTTCTCTAGCTAAAAGACTCAGAATAAGAAGCATCCTTGAATATAAGAGAGAAAAAATATGCAGTGTTTGTCAGATAGGTTTTTTAAGTACAATATTGAGCCTTGCACAACTGAAATTATAACAAAAGAGAACAACACTAAAACATAAAATGTTCCTCATTTTATTCAAGTAGAATTAAGTGCCAAAAGCAAGAAATCAAACAAATCCATCCAAAGAAACCTGATGGTTTTTACAAATAACCTTCACACAAGAACCGAGGCTCCTTTCTCAAAACAGTAAATGTAGATTAAAACATCTGGGGCTACGGGGAGGAGAGATCACTTTGCAGCTAAAATGGAGGTACCTTACCAAAACAAAGGAGCAAACGGTACCAAGGGAAATTTAAAGAAAATTAAAGAAAGGCAGCACAAAAAATGTTGTTGAGCAGCACGATGTAAGAGACTTTAAACATTTAATTACTAAAACCTGAAGAAGGAAAGACATGAATAGCTGCTTCAAGATACACCAATTTCACCAAGAGAGGACAGAAACTATTTTCCATTACCATTCTAATAATGGAAAAATGCCCAAGGGAATCAAACCCAGAACGCAGAGGAAAGCAAACGCTTCAAAAAGTGTTTGTAGCAATAAGCTGCAGAGAGCCAACACCCACACTGTTCTCTCCAGCCGGCTCTGCTGAGCCCTCCCCTAAACAGAACAGGGAGCAGCCATGGAAAAATAGAGAATGGGAGACAAAAAGAACTGCCCAGCCATACAGATATAAGGAAAAAGCAGTCAGGAAAAAAAAAAAATAAAGACTGGAACATGGAAGCCCCTTCTGAAGCAGCTGGGAGGTGCCTGCACAGATGGGCAATCGGAGACTGATGTTTCAGAGGCTTTTTGCTGCCCTGAAGGAACACTTCCATCTGTGGTCTTCTGCTGCTGGAAATGACCATGAATACACTCAAAGACTTCAAAACAATGGCAAAAACACTGTGGGTGGTTTAGTAGGTCTGGGGTTGGTTTGTTTGTTTAAAAATTTTCAAATAACTGGCCACAATAAGGAACCTGAGTGCTTTGTGCTCATTCCAGCAGCATGGTCAGTTACCAAATTGTATATTGGTAATATATTGGTATATATTCATCTCTCCCTAAAGGTGAGTGCCTCCTGCAGCAGTGCCCAAACACAGCCCCTCTGGGGGAACAACTCCTCAGAAACACTTCTGCAAGGAACCCACACCAAAGAGATATATAGATACCATCTCTAGCACCCCAAATTCATAGCCCCAAGCACAGCCTACCCAATTCTATCAACACCACTTAATTAATTTCTCAAGATGACTCAGAAGATATGGGGACAAATAACAAACCAAAGGCAAAACAGATTAGCAGGTTTTTGCCAGAGACAAAGAATGAAGAGTAGCTATAAAAAGGGCATTGTTTGCACTCAACATTTTATAAGTATTTATAGGAAACAATGGCTAGAAACGCACAACAGGCACACCTCAATCCAGGAAGGAGCTGGAGACTATAAAAAACCCAAAACCCCACACCCAAAACCCCAAAGTGCATTACTGGAGACTGAACACTGCTCTTTCCTCGCTGCTGCCAAGGCAGATGCAGAAAGCAGTTTGTGCCAGCCCACACTGGCTCTGACACAGCCGTGCACACGGGCTCACATGGACACCAGACACATTTGCTGCAGCTCACCTCTTCACCATTGACAAGATGAGCTTTTTTTGAAAACCGAATGACAGAAGTAAAGATTTGGGAAGCCCGTTGAGTCCTCACACTTCTTTCTTTTCCTATATATTCTATGCAATATAAATACTTTTATTAAAGGACAGAAGACAATTCACAGGAAAACTTACGCAAGTTCAGGTAAGTAAGTTCAGGACACCCTCAGGTCAACTTTTGGCAGTGCTCCCTTGGCAGTGCACTGACAGTACCCAGACAGCCCAATTACCACTAATGCACAAAAGCCAATGGAACTATCTACCTATTTAATATATAAAATATTTATTTAGAGATGTCAGGAAAAAACATTTATTTTGGGGAAAGCAGTACTTCACGAACTGATCTAGGCAGGGAAAACTAAACATAAAATTAGAACATAGCTAGAAATAAATGAACAGCTTTGAACTTAACTGTCCAAAAAGATATGAGAGAAAAACAACAAGGATTATTTTGATTGCTTTCACTGTAATTTATTATTTCTAAATATCAAGAATTTAATATCATTATCTTGCTATAAGTCCATTTTCTTTAGAGTAGTAGATTCCATACCCAAATATGGTATATATTTCTCCAATCCTTGTTCTTTCTTTAAAAAAAAAAAAATAATAATAATAATACCTGATGAGAAGAGTGAGTTCAAGTAAGCCTCAGGATGCACAGGCAGCCCATTACAGAGTCTGTTTCACCCAACATTAAACTCATTTTTTAACACAAAGGAGGAAAGGAGGATTAGTTACCTGAATAACCCTTACGGAAGGGGAAAATAATTGGATTGCAAAACACAGAATTAATGTTGGTCTTACAAGAACAAATACAATGTTTATATACCTACCTGCACTTCATGCTGAAGCACAGGATGCCACAAAGCATCCTCAAAGGTATTTGGATAGTCAAAGAAGAATACTGAATATTTTGAAGAATCCCCAGGTCTACAAGATGGGATGCTGGCACACTGGTTGCTTCATGCTGATTTTTCTTCACAATCCAGCACTTTAAAAGAAAACCATCTTACTTAGACTGAAGACTTGGTGAAGATTTTGTGTAAGTCAGCTAAAATAGATGTATCTCCACATCAGGAGTACTTAGGTGACTCAATATACTTGGAGGCCTAAGACAAATACAATGGCAATATTCACAGACTGAGACTTGGTCAGCAGACACCAAGGTCCAGCACAAAGCTGCTATACAAGGCTACAACTCTTCCACAGAGCAGGCAGAGCAAATAGTTTCTTGAGACATAAGATACAAAGGATGACACATTAATGGTGTCTACACCAGAAGCTCAAATAACTCATGCCTGAAGATGCAGGAAACATGAAGCTCCTTGGAGAAGTAAGAACAGATTTTAGTCCCAGGGCTAAAATGAGCATTGAGCAAGTACTACATGTTTACTTGGTCTCACTTTGTAGTGGAGAAGCTCAATTCATTAACTTCAAAATCAATCTTCCACCTACACATGCTCCTGCACTAAATCTAGGTCTAAGATGGTGGCCAAAGAAGACTATAATGTAATTTGTTACTAGACATAATTTTGTTACTAGACACGAAAGGAAGTACAGATTTAGCGCTGGGCTAAAAATTCCAGTCACACAACCTTAGCAGCCCATGCTACATCCACCCAAATCTTTTCAACTGCTTTATTATTATTGGTGTTTGTGCCATGGCTAGTGCTTTTCATCTGGGAAAAGGCTTGTAGTAGCTGGCAGTAATTGAGGTGAAGAGATCCCTACTGACACACCGTGTAATTCTACAACAAATTCAATCATGAAACTGCATTACAGAAATGGATAAACTACAATAATAAAAGCAGGTGTGACAGTAGGAGAGGAACTGTAGAAAGTATCTTCCCCATATAAGAGAGTGTTTCTAACAGTTTATTTGATTTATTTTCTGCAAGTTTAATTATTTCAGAAAGTATTTTACAGTGCAAGTATTTCTATCAAATAAATTGTATAAGATAAATAAAAAAACTACCCTTACTGAGAAAATTAATTATTCAACAAGAGTCAGAGTGGTAGATTTACCAACCTTGCAAAGTAAAAATGTATTTATTATATACCTACACACACAAAAAAATCCAACAACAACAACAAAAAAATCAAGGATACAGTAAGTGCACTTCTGAGAATACTGCTTTGATGTGTCTCTGTGTTATGCAAGCAAAGGATTCATCCCTGAACAAAAAGAAATGATCCTAAATGTCACCCAAGAACAAATCACACAGACACCAGCCCATAATGCCCCACTCCCAATCACCTTGTCTGCATTTCACTACACCATCAGTCTAAAAGCAGAAAATACAATTAGTGTGGTGTCTTGTCAGACTTTAAAATCACATCTTACAGTCCTTCCAGTACAATTAAGAGCATACAGAGATGCAGCAATTTGCTGGAGTCCATTTCCTCCTACACTGTAAGCAAAAAAATCTTGAAGGCAACTCCTAACACTGTTTAAATTAGAGAAGATGTATGTAGAGGAAAAGCTGGAGAAAAGATGTTGGGGGAATCTTTAAAGAAACCTAATACAGATTATGCTTCAAAATTACAACAAACCCCCAGGGAAAAGGAAGCCTGAGAGATTTAAAAACCTGAGCTGGAGGAGAAGTTTGGGAAGAAAACCTAACACCAAAACCCCCTTTATTAGCAGTTCTTGTCAAAACACCAGTAATTGGGCTGTATATCATATAATCCAAAAACATGCAAGGTAGACAATTAGCAGGGAATAATATTTTCTACAAATGTCATTCTGATCGCTCATCCTTTTAGATAAACTTCAGCCCTTAGAGGCAGTCAAGCATTCCTTATGCCAACTGTTCCCCATGTAAACCATCCCACCTTTTAAGGAAAAAACCCAAATTGCAGTCTCAGACCCTGATTTTTTCTTAAAATAAATCCACTGTTGATTAGGGAGGAGAAAGAAAAATAAAAAGGAAAAAAAAAACAAAACTAATCAACTATTGCTTAGTCAGAGGAAGAGTCCTCCTGCTTCCAACCAAAAAGCTGAGAAGGAAAGCTAGTTTGAATTCCTGCAGTGAATCCCATTAAAGCTAAAACCTGAAGTCCATACATTCTAAAGAAGACAAAGGTCCAGGCTTCCCTTAGCCAGCTATTAATGTGAACAAGCTTCTGAAGTGAGAGGTTATGCAATCATTACAATAAACCAGTCAAGACCTCCCAGCAAGATCTAAAGCAGTGCCATATGGTAAGTAACAGGGGACTTTCTTTTGCATTATTACTTCCAAGAACACTTAGAAGCATTTGTTCAGATCTTAATGGAATTTATGATAGCTTTTGTCCTCCTCGGTAATCACTGCTTATTTTTATCTATCAGAAAGCCAACTGCTGAGAGAACATTATGTACTAGAGTCTTAATATTTTCAGAAGAGCAGACAAACATTTTTCAAAATTTCAGTACTTCCTTAGTCTCAGGCATGCTGTCAACAAAGTAGGACAGAAATTTGCTGTGCTAGAGAAGTAGCACTCCTAACTCTTCTCACCTGCAGTGCAACAGCAGTGACACTAAGAAATCACAAGGAAAAATTCCAATTCAGATGACATTTGCAAGGCAAGTAAGAGAAACCACAATTACCAATCACCATTTGCAGCTAATGTACATCTTAAAAACATCAACATTCCAGGCCCAAATTAGCACATATTAAAGAGATCACATAATCACATGAAAGTAAAGCATCACTTGTTTATATATCATGATCTTCCAAAATCAATACACAACCACAGAAGACATTTTAAAAATATCAAAACTAAACAGAAAAGTAAAAGCATGTTCAGAATGCAGAAGCTTGCTTCAAATTTTAAGAAAAACATAGCTTTTAAATTATTTTTTAGAAAACAATATAGCTGCTACAGTAGATTCAACTTGCATATTGCATTGATCTACAGCTTAGCCTTAAAAACTGTATTTACAGAAAACATAGCTGGGACAGATGTCACAGATGTTTTCCTCCTACACCTCAGTCACCTCATTAAAATGAAACCTCAGTGCAAACTTCAAACCTAGTGTAATAAGCATCGCTAATTTTTTTTTTTTAAGAAAACTAATTAATCCCAAAGGTCTTTCAAGGCACACTAGAAGCCTGTACAGGGTTAGGAAAAGCAAGAAGCTTTGAGCTTGCCTGTGCTGCATACTCTTCATATACCAAAGTCCATTAGGAAAAAAAAAAAAGTAAAGAAAGCCCAACAAGGAAAAGAACTTGCACCCAAGAAAACAGAAGTTACATTAGCACTGCATGTCTTCTATTTCTTTACTCCTCTTTTTAAAAAAAGCTTTATAATCTCAATATTGCTGCATTTAATTGTACAATAATTCCCACCTGATCAGTAAAGCAGATAAAAATAAAATCTCCCTCCAAATTAAGGCAGAAACACCATTAAAATACCAAACTTCCCTGCAGGGCAATTTGCCAGAAAACAGATCCAAGTGTTTGGATTTCCTGCTGACTGTGTGGATGCCTAACCCCAGAGGAAGAGCCGCTGCCCGCGCTTCCCCGCAGGACGGCGGCACGCGCACACGGCAGGTGGAACGCGCTGGGCAGCATCCCCACCCGGCCACCCACCTGCACAGCCTGAGTGCTGCTGGAAGGGGACAGAGGGACACATCGGGGATGGCTGCAGGCCCTTGAGGGGTGTAACCAGCCTGGCTTGTCTTTGGCAGCTCGCCCTGCCAAGTCATCTCAAATGTTGGCGTTTGTGGCTTGAAGGGAGCTGAGGGCTCCCCAAGGAGCAGAGCACAACTCCTCCCTTCCCCGCTGTGCGCCAGGCAGGGCCCTCTGCTGAGGCTCACCAGGTGAGCAGTGCCTGCCCACAAACAGGCATCTCCTGGGAGATAAGAGCTCTGCAGGTGACAAAAGGAGCCCAAAGCACAGTGCCAGCCCTCCCAGGCAGGCTGGCCAGAAGCCATGTCCAGCCCACGGGCTGCTCACCCCAGCTGCCTGCCCACATCTGTGCCACACACACAACCTCAACAACCCCTCCAAACCCAAGCCACCTTCTAGAAAATTGTCTTCAGCTCCCTTTATTTTACAAACTGGAAAGTAACAAAGGGATTTCTTGGTGTCACAGCTCTCCCATGTTCTGCTGGTTTATGGCACACCTGGCAGACCTAATGCACCGACATGAAGGGCAGGCTGTCATGAGCTATAGTACAGACAAGCCCTACTATGGCTAAATCATGTACCAGAGGCTGTATGATGGACAAGTTCCCATGTATTACCATCAGAGCAGCAACAAACAGGACAGAAAAAGAGAAGAACACAGCCAGCTCCTCTGGAAGAGTGGGGAAAAAGAGTGGTTGAATAAAAGGGCTAGATAGAGAACACTACTGATTGGGCTTCAAATTGATCATTGATTATATAGTGGAATAAAAGACTATAAAAAAAAATACAATTTACCACTCTGGCAATCATTAAGTTTACCAGTCAGAGGAGTATGTGATAAAGCTCAGAGTCCAAGAACCACTAACAGCAGTATTTTGATGAGCATTAAATTCTTAAGAAAATAAATTTAGGTGAAAATTTCACAGATACATTATTACATAGTAGATACAATAGAATGTATTATTAAAGCCATAATAAAACCTAATAGTTGGAAACAGTGATAAATACATTTAGATAAAACTTACATTTACCTGTGAGGATAATCTTTAACATTTTATTTATTGTGGTGATTCCTCTGAGTGTTTGTACAGGGTCTCTATGGCTGGGTTTTGGTAGCAGGAGTGGCTACAGTGGTGGATTCTGTGACAAGTTGCTAAAAGCTTCCTCCATGTCCAAGAGAGCAAATCCCAGTTGGCTCCAACATGGGTGTGCTGCCGGACAAGGCCACAGGGATCCACCTGCAGCCCACAGAGAAGACCCATCCCAGTGCAGGTGGATGCCTGAGAGGAGGCTCTGACCCTGTGGGAGGCTCTTGGCAGGGACCTGTAGAACATGGAGAGCACAGCCACACTGGAGCAGGTTTCCTGGTGGGACTTGTGACCCCATGGGGGACTCATGCTGGAGCAGCCTGTCCTGGAAGGACCCTATGGAAGAGTGACCTGCATTGCAGCAGTTTGTGGAGAACTGCTGCCCATGAGATGGACTCATGTTGGAAAAGTTCATGGGGAGCTCTCTCCTCTGGGAGGGACCCCAGGCTGGAGCAGGGGAAGGGATCTTCTCCCTGAGCAGCCTGAGAAACGTGTGATGAGCTGACCACAGCCCCCATTCCCATCTCCCTGTGCCACGAGGGGAGACAGCAGAGCTGGGAAGGACGGAGGGGAGGGGGGGAAGGTGTTCTTAAGGTGGTTTTACTTCTCATTATCCTGCTATGATTTTGTTAATAGCAAATTCAATTAATATCTCTAATTCTAGCCTGTTTTGCCCATGACAGTATTTGGTGAGTGACCTCTCTCTGTCCTTATCTCAACGAATGAACCCTTTGTTAGATTTTCTCTCCCCAGTCCAGCTGCAGAGGGGAGCGACAGAGAGGCTTTGGTGGGTGTCTGGCATCCAGCCATCCAGCCAGGGTCAATTCACTACAGTCTTCAAATTGAAATTGAATGCTTTTATACTTTAAAAGTAAACACTTTCATCAGTTTAAGTTGGCTAGAAGAAGAAAAAAAAAAAAAGAATATATGAAAATACATGCTTGATTTTGCCCAGTACTGAAATAAATAATTTTATCTGAGCAATATAAAATTCTCTGGACTCACCTGAAACTGTGTTTCCACAAAATCTTTCTCCATCCAATAGTTTGAATTTAGAAGGACTTTCCTGTATCATAATTGTAACTGCAGATTGGAAAAGTGTACCAGGGGACAACATAGATTTTTTTGACCTCTCAACTGATGGGGAGACTTCTTACAGTCTCAAAACATCTGAACCTGCTACACAGCATGGGATGCCTGAAGGAAAAGTGCCTCAAAATACCTGAACCATTTGCATAGCATCGGTGAATCACTGAAGCATCTCCAAGTCAAACCCCTTGGAGGAAAAACCAAGCAGAGGTGGCTTCAAGATTTCAGAAATACAACAGCAAGACAGCAATGAGACATTTTTAGCTTTTTTCCCATGTATTTGCCACTGACCTATTTCACTGTGCCACATGGGTTCAAAACCTTTTTTTTTAAGGCATGAATTTAGAAGCTAATTTTTTTAAAAATCAAGTAATGGATATAAACAATCCTTTATACTATAAATTCAAATTTATGGGGTTTTTTTATTTGTAGAAACAGGGCACATGCCTCACTGCCAATACAGGGGCACAGCCACTGACATCCCTGACACAAGTAACAACCTCTTTAATCACCCAATATTCATCTGCAGGCTGTCTGAAAATTTTTGCAAACGTATTAATAACACGGTTTTGTTTCAGTTAAAGGCCAAAAGAGCAAGCATGGGTGGTAAATTCTTCTCAGTAATTTTTTTTTCTTCTTGGCAAATTAACGTCAATCTAATCTCCATTGAACATAACACTCCTTAAGAGCCCTTGCCTGCTCAGACTGACAAATAGCAAAAAAAATAAGCCTTATAGGCTCAGAAAATCTTGCATCCTAATTTAAAAGAATGGAAAAAATTTTAAGTATGAACAAAGTCATGGAAATTACTTTGCATGGAAATGAAATTGCAATGGAATTGCCTTTAGCTAGAACATAATAAAACAACTGAGCCGCTGCAGGAATGCTCGATTTAGCTGCACCTTCAGTGTAACAACTCACCCAGTCTGATACTATTAAGGGAAACAAGACACTGAATATTGACACTGAGGGTAAAAATACCTTTCATTAACCTAGTCCATAACTGCCCCATATGTGTAGATATTCTATGAACCAAGGCACTACACAAATTCAGGCTATTCACAACAGAACACTCCTTATGAATAATTTCCAAGCCTGTTTTAATTTCACAGTCTTGCTATGGTGGTACCTTCCTCTTTCCCAAGCCCTAAAAAGCTTCAGAATAATATGTGAAGAACAAACTAGACTGCAGAAGTTGTAGAGAAAAAAAACATTCTCTAACAGTAAGAAAACTGGCAGCATACTTTACCTTTGCACATTTTCCAAGCTGCAAACTCCCAGACTAACAAATCCCTTAAGATCTGAGCTCCACATCTTTGAGGGGACTAATTATATGACAACTTTTAATAAATGTTAAAAATGTGAGCTAATTAAGAACTAAGTTCTTTCTTAAAGTCTCCAAAACTTTTTTTTTTTAATGTTTATTTCCAGGAGAAATAAATTTTCTTCCAAGGAGAAAGGAAAGCTGGAGAGCTGCAGGCAGCATTTTGATTTCTTACACACTACCATGCACATTAGCAATTGTAAGGCACTAGACTCCCTAGCACACTGCAGCTACGCACCCAAATCAATTCTCTCCTGCTCTTCTAACAGACAGATATCTGAATGTACCAAAAATATTCTGAAGCCAACACTTAAAATAAACATCCACCACAAGCAAAAGGAATTTCTATATTGATGTGGCTCCTTTCATCCTGGTTTGAAACCATGCTGAGATCCAATGATAACAAGAAACACAGAAGGCAGAGTTTGTCACTGCTCTCTGCTGCAATTTTGACATCTGTTTCACAGCTCTCGGAAAGCCCATTTCCATTAATCTATGAAAAAGGACAGGATATAAAATTCCCAGGCTGCAGAGGGCATTAGGAGACTTTCCTAGCTGACTGTACATTAAGAAAGAACTGCAACAGCCAAATTACGTTACTGTGAATAGACGGAAGATGCTGTAATTCTATTCCTTCTTTTGTCTTAATGGAGTTATTTATGTTGCAGTCTTGAGGGCAGACCACTTACCATAGACACTGCCAGCCACCTGCCTGACACACAAAAAGAGCAGACTAAGAACAGAAGGTGACATCCTGGTCCCATTCAGCAGAAGCTGGTCTGTGCTTTCCTGACTTAGCCTGCAAATTATCATTTTTAACAGTTTACACATATTGCTCCTGCTGCACGCTAACATTTAAGCAAATTCTACCAAGGAACCCAGAGATTAGTTATCAAATCTAGGTAAAGTAAGGGACGTGACTGAAAGCCTCATCACAGAGAAAGTGAGAAAGCTTAGCTTTTGTCATACTTATGCCTTTTAAAAATAAGAACAAAAATGTGTTTGCCATTTAATATTATTAAAACATAAGCATAACAAGTTGCTTCAAAGTTGAACACTTCCCTAAGATTAGTATCCTAAATCAAAGAGGGATAGAATACTGGTCAAATACAATTTCCACAGAAATTATATACACTCAACACACACATTAAGAATTGGGCTCCTTTAAGTTAAGAGATTAATTTCAAGCACCTGGCCTTGAAAGCATGAATCTCTGTTTTTATTAAAAACTACCAAACTGGCTTCCCTCATACACAAGCAAAAGCAATACTAAAAGCAAATACAGGATCTGACAACAGAAGCTGCAGAAAAGAAGGAATGAAACCAGGAGGAAGAGATGGAAGACTGTTGGAAAAAACTAAATCAAACCATTCATCATATATATGTAACATGTGTTCTGCTTTCTTCTAGGATACTAATACTCTGTACTGGCCATATTTGCCACTGAGGAATAAAAAGAAAGATGTCACTAAGGAGCATCTACCCCCTGATATAACCTCAAGTTATTAACCAAAAAATACTAAGTTTATGGAAGTAAACGTTAGAAAAGTACCTTCAAGCTTGAAGAACAGTTTGTGATATTAAAGCATGTTAGTATAGTTAGCATAGTTAGTTTGCAACCCTAAATACAGAAATACAGTGGCTCAGTCATTTGAAAGAGAAAAAATATTGGAAGCAGCTTCTCTGAATTAACTTAATACTCAAAAAACAGTGTTATTGATCCATATGGTGGGAGGTATGTGGGTTGAAAGATATTTGAGAGTTTACTTTGAAGTCTAAAATAAACTGAGCGTGGTCTCGGTGCAAGTCAAAAGCCCAAGTCCACACATGACCAAAACTCATCTCATTTAATCTGGACCAGCTGACTTCCCAGTAGGACATGGGAGAAGAAACTGTGTTTCTCTGAACAAGACTGGCAGTAGGAAAATCAAAGCATCGACAACTTCACAGAACAACTAAAAGCTAGAGAAGTCTCCATTTGTGCTAGTTTAAGGAACAGAGAACAACCACCCCATTGCCTGCAGGATGTTCATTATCCAGCATCATAATTAACACCACTTCAGTTAAACTGCATATGGGAAAGCAGCAGGAATTAAGAGTAAATACCAAAACTCCTGTCAAATGGAAAATTATTTTCAACCAGCTATGAAAATCTGTCATTATCTCTGTGACTGTATTTACTGGGCTGTGACTCCCTCTTAACAGTCCTTCATTTGATCTCAGACAGATGATAAACAACAAGACTTCAAATTTGTTCCGTTTCCCACTCAAGATGGGGCAGGAGATATTGACATTTGCATGGATTAATAGAAATCTTTACTTTTCAGACAGGATTTAAACATAACCCTACAAAATACTTCCCATTTGAGGGAAACAGGAAAGGTTTGGGGAATCACACACCTCTTAATTTGCAATCTCCTTTTTACTAAAATGCTCATAGTACATTTCCATAAGTATGAAGGAAACCAAGATAAATAGTTCCGTTTACCACACACTTTGTGGTTTAACCACAAAAAATAAAATCTAGTTGGCTCATGGGAGAATGTCTGCATGCAGTGGAGCCAGGCTTGAACCAAATCTATACCTAAGACTGGTTTAGCTATGCTCAAGAAGAAACAGAAGATCTGCTTAATGTATTACACAGTGCATTCAGCATTCTACTTCTGATATTGTCTGACAGAGGTTTCCACTAGTTGAATCCACTGAAATATGTATGTATGTTGAATTATGTTATTTACAGCCCTCGAGCTACAGGTATACCTCACTGCTTACCAGTAAAATAGATCCTTAGAGAAAATGTAAGGTTAAGTCCTTCACTTCGACCTCCTCATAGAAATGTATTCCTCCTTGGTTTTCAACTTTACCATACTAGAAAATGGTAAATCTTAGTTCATCCATTTCTACTCCTGTTTTGTCAAGTTACCTTGACAATGAAGGAAAAAGTTCTTGATCCACCATCCACAGTGAGTTCAATCAGAGAACTAAACAAGAGACAAAAAATGCAAGAAATGTTATATTTTTGTCTTTTTCCCCCAACATCACACCATTGCTGAAATTTTATACAGAAAACAGAGAGAACAATCTCAAAAAAAAAAAAAAAAACTTGTGATGAAAAGATAGCCAGAGCCAAATCAACACTAGGTTTATTTCAACCCAAAAGAAAACCAAACTTCTGCACATGGAAGAGCAAACACTGGGAAGGGTGACCATTTGCAAAAATGGTCAGACATCTGATCAAATCTGCAGGAGCAAGGGAGCTCTCCAGACAATCACTTCTTCAGCAAACATCTTCTCTCCTACAAGACACTTTCCCCTGTGAACACACAATTAACTGACAACCTCCCAGTGAATGTAACATGCCACTGGCCACTCATACATCCCTACGATGTTACCTAATGTTACCATAATAGAAGCCTCCAAGGCTTGCATCAGCACTGAGCACGTCTCTTAGAAAAAGGAGAATATTGGTTTGCTCAGGCCATAGGTCCACATTGGATCAGCCAGGCACAGACATTAAAGTTTTCTTTCCTATCACAGTGCTCAGCCAAGGGGAAGCAAGACAAGCAAGTACTGTCCCTTTAGCACTGGAATTAATAATATTAATTACAAACCCTGATAGCAAAAATTAAGCTAAAATGCACCAAACTTGAAAGAGGGGTTATTTGAGGACAGGGAGAGAAGGAGGAAGCCTATTCAAAGTCACCTGGTAAAATGCTAAACTAATTTACAGAAAGAAGATAGGCATTTCTGCAAAGAGAAAGTAAGTTAAAATTATTCTTCTCCAGTCATAAAAACATGTAGAAAACATAAATTCAACAGAAACTCTGAATTTGGATCCATTTCCTCCCATCCTATGTGAAACAGCTCTCAGCTGCAAATTGCTCGTTCTTAAAAATTACAACAACCTTGTCAAAATCAAAGAATCAGCTATGCAGAGTCCTCCACCAGATGACTCCTGAAGTCCAATTACAGAGCACTCCTGTTTTCAGAAGAGGGAATGGGGGAAAATACTTAATTAGTATTATTAATACTTAATACTTCAGCCCTCTTAGTGTGACATAGCATAATATATGAATGGTCAATCAAACCATTAAACATGTCATTGATGTTGAAACTGAAACACTAACGGGGATCTGTTCCTGAAATATCTCAGAACTAAACAAGTATGTATGAAACAAGCTAACCCCACAAATCAGATGGGAAATTACAGGAACCACAAACTCAGCTGGCTGCTTATGTTTAACAGTGTATTGATTGTTTTGGGTAAAAAAATTGCAGGTATTATAAAGCTTTGGGAAAGGCTTTGGGAAATATTTCTAACACATGGAAAACAAAAATACATAAAGAAATGCAAACCAAATCTCCTCTTTAGAAAAGGCATAAGCTTCTTCTCATTCAGGGGCCAGGTACATATTAAAGTTTTGGAATCCTTCTGTTTTCACAACTCCCACAACAGAAAAAAACCACAAACAAAAAAGGTTTAAGAGACTCAAATCCAACCTAATGTTTTAAGAGTTTTTAATACATTGGTTATTAAATCTGCTGTATATTTTAACAGTTAATATCTACTTTTGCCTCTAGACAGGACACTGCAATTCCTTGCTATCTGAAAGCTGTATGTCTCTGGCTGTCAGGAGTGTTCTAATACCAAATTAAATACAGCCTCTAGTAGTTATCCATTCACCTTTCTGAAGAGACATAACTGGGATAGGATTTGTTCTTGCTTTACAGGAACTTTAGAACCTACCCAATCCTCTTACAATAATGACTCAGATATGGGAAGCCCTAAAGTTGGAGCTCCACAGTACCTCCATTTCAAGCTCATCCCCAACTGATTCCCAGAGGGAAGAATAACTCAGTCTGTAGTGGTAAAAACCCAGCCTAATTGCCCTTTTCCTGCAACAGTGACACAGTGACTTCACAGACAAAACATAAAGGAGCTTTCAACTGCAAAGTAAGGAAAGACTATCCAATTTCTCTCTTAAAGCATGCCGGAATCCCCATGTAATTATGCCAAGATCTCAAAGCCAGCTCTGATAATTAATATTTCTAGGGACTGAAAAACCCTTAAATTAAATCTCCAAGAAGCAGGACTAACACAGAGAATGCAAATTTGCTGCATTTCTGCTTTGGGGCACAGAACTCTTCACGGAGCTGCAGACTTCAAGCCCATTATCTCATTCATATCATAAAACTTTGGAAACAAACATACAATTTGCAAGCACTCCCCTAAGATAAAACCAAAGCATGCTGTACATTTTACGTCCCACAGTACCACTGCTTGATAAACAGCACAGTCATTTCCCAAATTCCCAAATGTTATAAAATTTGAAGTCCTTCACACATTTCTGAAGTCTGGTATTTACATGGCACCTTTGTGCCAACTGCTCAAGAAATGTTTTAAAATTATAGTTTTGTATTGGTTACCTGTTGGTTAACTGGGTTATAGAAATAAACCAACTGACACAGTCTTTTCAGAATGCAAACAAAATATGATCATACCAGAAATTTTGCCTACTACAGGCACATTATGGCAGACAGAGATAAAACCCATGGGGCTCCAGCCTGCCACAGCCCCAGATGATATCAGTGTTCAACTTCAGAGCACACATGAGTGGCTTTGAAAGGAGACACTGAGATCTGAGCTGGCAGATTAGAAGGGAAAATTCAAGCCCTTAAAAGGAATTGCATGGTTGAGATAAATGAGCACAGGTGTCACAGGTTTAGCTGGAATTAGCATCAGAATTTGGGACTATTGAGAATTTAGAATGTTTTAAATCTATAAATAAATTAATACAGTGAAGGAAAACAATCTGTCAAAAAATAACTTAATTACCTGGCAGTTATATTTCTCCACTGAAGAAGCAAAAATTAGAACTAGACAAAGCACACACAGACACTCCCTTCCAAGGGATCAATGTGCCCACAGAGACCAGGGTTAACCCTGAAGCTGTTTTGCTCTCAGCATACTGCAGCTCTGTTCTGACTTCAATTTAGCCAGAAAAGGAACAACCTCTGCCTTACAGCATCCAGCAACAGGCTAAAGCCACCTTAAAAAGAGAAGCTCTACTCCTTTGTGATAAAAAACCAGTTTCCAGTAATTTTGTTAACCAATTCAAAACTAGTATTTTAAGCATTTAAATGCTAAGGCATACAGATGTGATTTGGTGTTTCCCTAAAAATAACATATCTCAAATTTCCTGGGAAAAAAGGCCATTCAATCATATGCTTGAAGCCTACTGAATCATTTGCTTTCTTCAAAGGGGACAAGAAAATAACCCAGTCAAATCTTTCACACATTTAAACACTGTAACAGAGGATTTAAAGATTGGGTTCCTGTATCTTGATTTCACAGTGCTGTCCCAGCAAGTTACTTAAACAGAATAATAAGCACAGCAGATCCTCTCTAACTTTTCTACATAATCCAGACTGTCATTGTTCTTGCTGGCAATCTGAGCTGCACTCCTTCCAGGGAGATTTTGGGAATATAATAAAACTATTTATAGACGTTTTAGTTTCAGATAACTTATCACATTTATGGTAAAGAAAATCAGCAGATGCATATTTGTGAAAAAAAGTTAATTTGCATGATTAGGCATCAATTCCTAAATCAAAATTACAATAAAATATCTATTTCTTAGTTTGGATCAGTTTAAGAAACATTAAAACATTAATTAAACATTGTTGGTCTCACTTCCTAGCACATTTACATTTCAAGGTGATGCATCTATTTTCTAAATATTCATCCATGTTAACTTCCTGTATCAACCATTTAACAAGCAATAGTAATACAGAAACAGAGAGGGAGGGACAGAGACACTGTATCTGCTTAGAATCCCTACAAGAATAGTTTTGGCCTCTTGTTGTATTTTCATGTATCCTTTAGTTCTCAATATCCTGCAGTGTATAAATGACCAAAACTCCATTATTTTAAGAATATTCACATTTATACACAAGCAGGAATATTAGTGATTGTCATTGTTACTAGAGGGATTATGTAATTTTTTTAAAAAAGGTAAGAATGAGCACAGTATCACATAGCGAAATTACCCTATGCATAAGGGCATTTTTCTCACAACAACAGAGAAAAGACAAACTGAAAACACATAATCAAGAGGGCTATAAAGGATCACTTGACATAGAAAACACTGGAAGTAAATTAATAGGATTTCAACTGCAACAAGAAGCTTCTGAAAATATATTAATTTCAAAACCAGTATATTTTAACTATTCAGAACAATGTAGAAATAGGAACAGTTATCCAGAAAGCTGACAATTCTTTAGTAGCCTACAGGGCTTTCTACACAGCAGTCAGAACAAGGTAAGGCAGTCCAGCTAAAATAGAAAACAAGCAGTGATCATGAGTAACAGAGCATTTTCTTTTAGCATGAAAATCTGTGATGAATACATCAATAATATTTCAAGGGCAATACAATTAAAACTGAATTACAGACTAATAGTCAAAGAGATAACTTAATCTCATCAAAACGACAGAAGAGCAGCTTCCCAGAGAAAATGCTTATATAGCTTTGTTAGCAGATACAGCTGAAAGGATCAACACAAACCAGAATTAGCAATATTAACACCTGCTTGCAATTAATTTCTTTAACTAGAGCAACCTTCTTCCCCTCCCTAATGACAAAGTTAAAACAGAAGGAAGAACTGAGACTCTTGCCAAAGCAGACTTCAATTTTGTTAAATCTAATGGCCTTCTGCTGCCTTTCCATCTGCCTCACTGGAATTTCAATGCCCATCACCGAACAATTTCTAGTTAAAAAAAACAATAACAGGACACTGCCAATAGTGGACTCTGACTGTTGATCCATCAATTAAATACAGCCACTTCCAGGCAGAAACTGCTGCTGTACCTTGTCCTGACACAGCTGCCACTGTTGCACGCATCTAATGAAAGCAAGACAGAGAAACCACCCCAGAGAACAGCCCTGGGCAGGGACACTGCTAAAATGCCCATTTTCCAAAGGATACCCCATGTCACACTGTACACCTGCACTGGAGGCACCGATCAGCTGGGTCTCTCTTTAGATACAAGCAATGGTAAAAAGCCAAACAGTTGGTTATTACTTGTTTTAAAACATTTACATTTAGGAAAGAAACAGAAGTGAGCATCTGAGACATCAGTGAAGTCACAGGCAGTGACTACAAATAGATAACAGCAAGCAGTAACAGAGAGATCACAGAATAATATCACCTCCTGTCTATTTACTTTTATAGCCAGACTTTTCAAGCATCAGACAATGTAGAGACTTCCTTGGAATTTCAGTAATGATTGGAAACAGCTTTTAAATGGTGACAGAACAGATTAAAAATGGACCAGATTTCAAACCTCAGAAAATGAACTGGGTATGGGGCAGTTTAAAAATACTGGTATCTACATTTTACAGGTTATCTGATGGGTTCCTCATTGGGTTTCAAATCAAGATATGCAAACAGAGATGTACAAAAATTAAATATTTTAAATCTATTTAACTGAACCAAAATTGCCAAGGTAAAATTAGTGTTCTGGATAAGCTTTAGATAAAATCCAAAAAATTTATGGTGTAGAATGTCACCTGTTGACTATTGTAAAGTGAATATTCTGAACACTAATCTTCTGTGAAATACAATCTTTCAGGAGTTTTTTCTACTCATTGGAAATGAAAGGGAACTGAAACAGTAACACCACAAATGCATGAGCACTTGACTGTGGTTTCAAATTGCAATATTGCTTCCTCCTTGAATATCTGTCCTGTGAAAAAGTGCAGTATGGAATGCAGGGGGCGGGGGGGGATGGGATTTTCTTCCTTCTAATATATTGTTTAAGGCATCATCATCACAGCTTGGTGGCTAGCCCTCAACTTTAGTTTAACCTCTGACTTTTACTTACCTTTCAAGTATGTAATTCTTGCAATTACTAAAGATGCCCATATAATCAAGTGCAGTGTATTCTGGAAGACACCTCTTCTAGAGGAAAACACTTCCTTTTATCCAGTAGCAATGTATTTCCCAATATAAATCCAGTTTTCTTTTCAGTGTATGCTAACAATGCTCCCCAATACACAGAGCCGCAAAACTGAAACTGTTAACAGCAGTTTCAAGTTTCCAGTTTCTTTTCCCCTTCACACACTGCTTAGGCAAGGAAAACCCAGACCATGAAGCACATCTGATGACCCCACAGCATTCCTACCAAAGTGTAATTATAGGACATGCAAAACTCAAATCACTCCCAGCATTCTATGCAAAAAAAAATGTGACCTAAAGAAACCATAAGGCTGAATACAGCTCCTTCAGAAATCAGGAGGCCAAGGCTAAAATATACTAATTACTGAGTTTTAGAAAGCCTATCCTATTTCCATAGCTGACTGAGAAAGATGCCCCCTTGCTCCTCCCTTTAATCCAAACCAAACCTCAGCCTTTATGGGTATGCAACTGTGCAGGACAAGCACTAAAATCATATTTCACACTGAAAATTCAACTTGATTTGGATGTCCTTAGAAATCATATAATTTTTTAAGAACAAAATCAAGTAAACAAAAAATAATTAGTACATTTTAGCATTCCAGTCAACTCTGAAAACTTGTCACTGTGTGCTCCTAGACCACCAATGTAGCTAGGCCTTATAAAATTAAAGTATCAAATATATAAAGATGTCTGCTGCTCACACACCAGCACAGCTCTCTAGGACTCCCGCACGTACAGGCACTCCAAGACAATCCCACTGACAAACTTACTTTCCTGTACCAGAAGCAATCCAAATCTAATACAGAGGTTAATAAACAAGGAATCTTTTTTTTTTATTTTTAAGGCTATTGCTATCTTCCCTTTAAAAAAAAGAGTCACATCTAAAGACAGTTGTAATTCTTGCCTCTGTCTTAAATGTTTACAGGAATTCTCCAGTTCTGTAAAGCTCTTTGTAACACAGCACAGTGCAGATGGTCCCATGCACTTTCTCTGAGCAGCTGCTGCTGTCAGAGACATTGTCTGGGCCAACTGGGATTTCTCAAATTCTCTGCTATATGCAAACACAACACTTGAAGACAAGTATGTAAGGCACATTTGGAAGGAAATAAAATTTAGTGAAGGTTTATTCTTCACTTGTTTTTTAACTTTATTGAATAATCAAGAGGTTTGGCTTTCTAAAAGTCAGTCTCATTTAGTGAGTCTCTTAGCATAATATACACATAGCAAATACTCATCAGAAAAGGAAGAGGCAGGAATGGACCCTTAGTCTGAAGACAGGGAGGGAGACAGGAGACCAGCTGGTCAGCTACATTTTAAATACACTTTCAGAGAAAATATTTGAGATAGTAAAAAATCTGTCCTTTGCTAAAACCCAGGTGCTTGAAAAGGTAGAAAGGATTTTTTCCACAGATCAAGGTTGTAGGTAGGTATTATCAAAACAGCTATAAATTAAACTCCAATAGAGACACTGCTGAACTTCACTCTAAAAGAAAATAGCAAGTCAAATGTATAATTCAATGCCAACTTAATCTTCAAAGGAAGACCAAAGTTGCTGACCTTGCCTTGGATACATCCTCGTCAAGTGAGCCCACCACATGCTGTTCACCTTGCAGGTCCCATAACGCACGTCCCAGTGTGAGTCCTTCCCATCTTGTCAGCACAGAAGAAGGTATTTTCAGCCAGAACTGGTGAGAATGAAGAACTCCTATCTATATGTGCCAGAAACTAAGGACCAAACCCCAAAAGGATACCTTGGTTTTGACTGCAAACAACAAGGTTATTTCTCTTTTTTTTTTTTTTGGGAATTAACAGTAGAAGTCAAGAAGAGCAACTGTACAGTGTATGGAGTCATAGGGGAATTAGCAAAGTGAGACTTTGGCTGTTATCAGTTCTATTTAATTTACATGTTCCTGGCAGGAATTTATGTCCCAGGAGTTTCTACATTCACACAGAACCCTGAATTCTCTTCACCTAAATGTTTTAGTTATGAGGGATTTTAAATAAATGTACATAAATATATGAATAAAAATGTACATTTACACAAAGAACCTCCAAATAAACCTATAACTGAAACAAAATCTATTTCAAATCTTAAAGCATTATTTTATTTTCAAGGAAGCAAAGAATTAAATTCTTTTTACTACAATAACTAGATTAACTTTCTTTGGTCTAAACTGGGAGAAAACCTCTCAATTTCTTTTCTTGAAGGCTTCTGAAAAATTCCATACCCTGAAGGAACTGCCAAACCTCAGATCTAACTTCAAGAGCTGCCTTGATATATCACCTTGGAAAATAAAAGACAAATTTTCCTAAATTTGATTCTACTAAATTCCCTGAGAAGGATATTGGAACAAGCAAATTAGGGATGCTGCAACTTCTACTACAGTCTGCAGTTCCAGTGAATAAAACAATTATTTCCCCACCCACTGCAAGTCTTCTAGCATGCTTTAAGGGCTTTTCATTCTCTCACAAATATTACTTGTTGACATGGAGATTGCTTTGCTTGAAAGATGCCAACTGATATTTTTAATTCTAGCTTGCAGCATCAAGATATTGTCTCTAAAAATATTTAATATTAGGGAAATAAAAGAATTTCCATTAAGGGGAAGAGGACATATATTAACTTAAAAATAAATTTTGTTCCCAAGAGTCAGGCACAGTATTTGCAAATTATTTAATATTCAAGTAGTTGTCAGCTTTCTTTGTTCATATCACCAATCCTTTTGGGTTTTTTTAATTTCATATTTCTGATAAAGAGCCAAGGACATTTCTTACTGCTGTCTCAGCTTAAAAACACATAAGTTACCCATTATTAATATATTGTACTAATAAGCACAAGCATGAACACATAAAGTGTTGTTCATCACAACAACCACCTTCAATTGCAAGTAATTTATGATTCTCCATTGTTTATTAGGTCAATGTAGTACCACGGAGATAACAATGATCCCTTTTAATCACAGGAATGAAGCTAATGGAAATAATTAATGCTAACTACCAATATACTATGAATTTATTTAAAACACAAAGGCAAGTGCCTGGACATAGCTGCTATATATTATCAGAAGGAAACTCAGACTTTTTTCCTCACATCCATTTTAAATTCCATTAAGAAAATACACCCAAGTTTAGTTATGGCACCAGAAATGCCATCATGACTGAGTCCTGGGTAATACATTCAGTTTGCTATGATAAGAAAGCTTACTTGTGGCAAAACAATAAACTCTACCAAAAAGGGATAAACAGGAGACAAAAAAAAAGGATACAAGAAAAATTTAGAGCATGAAAAAAGACCACCAGACCCAAATAGCAAGATAGGCGAGTAATGCCACTTAGCAGTGGCATAAAACTGTTTTTTTGAACCAAGTCTTGGGTTTCTCCCCAAACAATAAGTAAATATTGTCAAATCTTACTTGAAAGATGCCACAGAGATCTTTCCAGAGATCATTCAGGCTCCTGGGTAAAATTTATTTTCCAGGTTACAAGTAGATATTACCAACTCTCTAGAAGACGTCAATAATAAAGTTTCATCAGTGCATACTTGCCCTGTTATTTTCTATCAGATACAAAGAAAAAAGTACCTTAGTTACTTGAGGAAAGAGATCTGCAGCAAGCAATAGAAAGCTGATAGGACTATTTAGAAATCAGATGCAATATCCTCTTTCAACAAGTGCCTTGCTGAATACTAGGAGTTTTGCAAGAGCAAGTTCCATGCTCTGAATTACTTCAACAAGACTTATTCTCATATGGTCCCTGGTTAGAAAATTTATCATAGGTGTCAACTGTTTGATAACAAAAAGCTTAGATGCTTTAGTATCATTGCAAATGTGTTTTACAGCCAGCAATGCACTTGAGTGTACGGTTTACATGCACTGCTGAACTGACACTTCAAACTTAATTATATACTGCTGCACCCCTGCCAAAGCATTTTCATCATGAATTACACCACCCTCCATTTGATAGTTACCTGTAACAGCTTATTTCTGCTATACCTGCATCACCGCTATTTTACCTCAATGAAAACCAGGATTAAAACCTCCATGTAAGAACTCACAATGGCTCAAGCAAGTCAGCACACTCTCATGAAATCTGGTCGCAATAAAATATAATTTTTATGGCATAAATAAAACCAGTTATACAGCTACAGCCACATTTCACAGTGTGCTGACTTAGCATGTGACATTCCCCCCAGCTTTGATTAGCACAGCATCACCAGGGTGAGGGAACTGCTGGTGGGGATGATGGCACAGCCAGCAAGGGGAGCACAGCAAGCACACATGCCCACGTCAGCAGCCTTCCACAAAACACTTTCTAGAAGTAGACAGCAGGGATAGAGAGCTCTTCTGACCTACAAACAAAAACCTTCATATGGCCAAGAGCCCAGACTAACAAAACCAAGAGAAGGAAGAGTACCAGACCTGGTCCCACCACTACCTGGCAGGACAGGACTGGGCTGGATTCCAGGAACCCAGAGTGACAGCACAACTGCCCTTCCTGCCCTGCCAGCCCCTCAGGGTGCCACCTGGTCTGCCAGGTAACCCTGGCCAGAAGAAGCCAAGCACCAAACCCACTGGGCAATGCTGAGCACATTCCCACTCCTTCAATAGAAAGAAAACCTTTTCCAGCAAGAGACCCTGTCTTTCACATAGGACACGCCAAATCAGTCAGATTTGAGTCCCCTAACAGAAACCAAGAAGGATCTTCATTTGCATGAGGAAAGAAATGCAAAAACACATGGTTAGAAAAGATTTACATACAGCTGGACACATTGAATAATGGGCAGAGTATCAATTACAAAGATGGTAATTACCAGGAAATTTCTTCCATGAAATGCAGATCTTAAGACTCCTACTGACTAATTCTCTTTTCAGCTTTTTATTCAGAAGAAAGCAGTGTATATGTAGTCCATACTCCTTAAAAAGAAAAAACATACACAGCTTCACAGCCTGTTTTAAGAATTGTAGCTCACGCACCATGGTTTATTTGTTATCCCAAACTGTATTTCAGGACATACATTCATCATAAAGCACACATCACCAAAAGATATGAAGAAAATTACAGATATTAAAATGCACTTGGAAGTCCAAAGGCACAATGCAGAAACAAAGCAATCTTACCAATTTGTGGATAACCATCACACAGATCCAAGAGAACAAGGATTATTTGCTTGTCTGTAGAACATGCAGGAGAGGGAGAAAAGTAGGAATGTGCAGCAAATGTTGAAATGAAATCATGATGTAAGATAATACAGGGCTTTGAATTCAGTGTTGACAGTTATGCTGCCACCCTGGAATCTTCACTGACCCTGCTCTAGAACAAACTGTGATTGTTGTGCACTTCTCATCACTCAAAAAGAACTGCAAAACAGAAGGGGTCGAGTAAGAGATGACACCAGGGACAGGATGTCTGTGTGGTGTGGGTAGAAGGAGGCTGGGCTGAGCACAGGCAGGAGGCAAGTAAGGCAGATTATGACAGACACAAAACAAAGGGGAAGAGGGAAAAGGAGATAAAAATCAGACAGTCTCAGTAAAGCAACAAGGATGGAGGAATCATCAAAAAATACAGGAAGAATGATCGTAAAGGAATATATTGAACTTTCAGCTCAAAGCTGCTTTTACCATTGTACTAGCAACATGCCAAAACCCCACAAACTAACTTCTTCCTTTTAAAACATTATATTCCCATACATTTGTTAAACATAAGACCTTAAGAACAAAGTTTCCATTCAAGACCAGACACACACACACAAAAATAAAATAACTGGGGGCAGAATCTGCTACCTAACTGTAGCCTGCTCTTCTACCAAAGCCCAGAGCTTTGTGAAGCTCACAGATACTCCAAGGACAAATGGCACGAGGGGTTTGCATCAGTTACCCAGCACCAGAGCAGGCTCTGAGCTGACCTGGGCCACCAGGGGCAGGAGGACACTGGGGCAGGAGGACACTCGGGCATCAGGGGCAGGAGGACACTGGGGCAGGAGGACACTGGGGCACCAGGGGCAGGAGGACACTCGGGCAGGAGGACACTCGGGCACCAGGGGCAGGAGGACACTCGGGCAGGAGGACACTCGGGCACCAGGGGCAGGAGAACACTGGGGCAGGAGGACACTGGGGCACCAGGGGCCATGGCCAGGGCCGTGCTGCACAAACCCTTCCTTGGTGCAGGGATCCCACTGCCAGCTCCTGCTCTTCAGCACCAAGGCCTGGCAGCAGGAACAGTGCCAGCACCATTCCTCACTTGAATAACCACCCTGCACAGTCAGTATGAGTACACTTGCTTTTTCCCTACATTAACAAAGACATTGGTGCATCCATGGGAGCCCATTTTGAGATAGTCAACACAAAATCAGGGAAAAAAGAACTACAAAAGTGGTTCTTTAAGTTCTCTTCTCCTTTTCTACCCACAATCATACATAATTTCACTGCTGTTGAACTACAAATTTATATTCAAAAATTAAAACATGCAGTAAGGAGAAAAACAAAAGCAACAAAAAAACCCCACAACCAAATATGTGAAAATATGAGGGCAGTTGTATAATATGAGTTCAGGTTCTCATGTAGTAATATAAAACCTCATAGTTTGGATTGCATGAACTGTGACTCAAATACTTGTTACAAAAATAATTCTTTACTATAATATTTTTTAAAGAAATGCAATTTAATGTTGAGAGCTTACTTTTCACAAAACGTTTATTTCCAGTCCAATTTAACTTGGCACTGTCCCCTTCACTTAAATATCCATTTTTGCCCAAGGGAAACTACTTTCTAGATTTAGAATTTGCATCACTGCTTATATATGGAATTTTGAAATTTTTTTTTGTTTCCTTTAGCTTTCAAAGGCAGTATTGTTTTCTTTTTCTCCATGAAACAAACAGTTAAATCTCTCCTACTTCTTATTCTTTTTATCACAGACTTGATCTCTAAAACCATCTCAGTTACAGGAATCCTTCCTGTCCCTAATCCTATGAAAAAGTACAGAAAATCCTCCATACGATTCCAATTCCAATTTCTATGTCTGTCACAGAGGGAATAACTGAATATTGTGAATATAGCATTCTAGACACTTACCCCAAGTGAATTATCCTAGAAGAAAGGAGGACATTTAGCTGCAGAAGTGTGATTTGAAAGCTTAAAACACAATTGCACTTCCAAACTCTTCACACACTTTCCTCCTCCACTGGCTGACTGAATAAATGCACATGGATTTCTGCCAGCCAGGAACAGTCACAACAGCCAGCTCCAAGGAGAGCTGTGCATTCACAGGGAGCATCAGGTGGGACTGACACACAGCTCAGAGCACAGGCACATGCAAAGGATCTTGCTGTTCACTTGTGAAACTGGATTTTACCTTGATGTTTATTTTACTAGCTGAACTTTGAAATCTTCTGCATATGATTTTAACAAGAAATATCATGATACCAACCAGAAATAAGGCTCATGTATCTTAATTTCAGAATCCCTTTTCAGGAACTGTTCACTCCAACTACAAATAAATCAGTCATTGATTACTACTTAAAAATGGAAACACTAGGATTTCAAACCACATCTATGAACAACTGGGTCAAGTGGCTAATTACAATCCTAATTTTAAAAGTAATAGTGAATAGGGCAGAGAATTTCACATTAAAGGTCATCCTCAACAGATTTTACTGAGTTTGGAGATCCAACAGATTTAAGATTCTGCCTATAGCAGCAGTTGAAACTTTGCCAGCAACTAGAAATAAAATTCTTTCTAATAAAATCTGAAACTGCTTTTTCCCTAATTACAAACAAAGCAGAATAATGCTATGAATTGTTAGGCAAAATATTTTGCCACTGGATTTCTTATTATTAATTTTAACTCTGTTGATTTCAGTTCTATATTTCATAAACTTAATTAATAAAAACAAAATTAGTCTTTCAAAGTTCTCCAAAATAAACAGAAAGCAAAACAAACAGGAATAAAAAGATATTTTAAAGATCCCAATTCCTAATAGCTGTGGTTCTACCTCCCAAACACACAGGAAACTTTTTCCAACCTGTATTTCACACTGGTTATTCTAACAGCTTCTTTCAAGAGGAGGAAGTGGGGGGAGACCCACACCAAATTAGTAGAGACTACAGTTTACTGAATGAAAACTGCATGTATAACACAGAGACAACTTTTTTCAAGCTATATAAACAGATGAGATCTAAAACTCCTAATATGAGCCCAGGAATGAAGAGATCTAATTAATTTCAAATGTTGAAACACCTTCTTCAAGGTCTTTAGATCACTTGCATTACTTTACAGCACAACGCAGCTCACCAAGTACTTCACAGATATAATTACTGCTTGTAAAGCTCACTGACCACAGCCTGAAAGCTTCTTTTAGTCAAAGCAGGGAATCGTGGTCTGCTGTGTTCAGAATCAGCTACAATTCCCAAACTTTGGATCTTCTAATCTAATGCAATGTCCTTCCATAGGAAGGTCAGGAAGGAGGATAAAGAAACCACCGTATACTTAGCTTTAAAATGGAACTATTGATAAAGAGCACAAAAGCATAACTGCTGCCAGTCATTTCACATACACAGCCTCATCTACTGCTAATTCCTAAATTACCCCCTCCACAGAGAGCCTGCATAGAGGTGAAAAAGTGTAGGATAGCAATGTGAAATATCTTTGCTGACCAAGCATGGTTTCTTTCCCATGCAGTACTACTTTCAATATTTGAAATGAATGTATTTTTTTCCAGGAACAAAGATGGTAATAAGTATCTTTTTCAGTTGGAAGCGTCCCTTAAGATGTCATAAAACAAATAACATGGCAACAAAAAGGTACCGTGTCCCAGAATACTGATGTGCAGGGATCAAATACACAACAGAAACAATTTTAAGCATGGCAGTAATTCTAAATTCTGGATCCAATTCTGAATCTAGAAAAGAACCCCTGTATCATTACATTTTGCATCTTCATTTAGTAACACCGCATCTTTATCACATCACTTTGTGTAGCGTGACTGTACAAAGCCCTGGAGTGCTCTGTATCTTCTGTAAGTTTTGTCTCCTTACAATCCAACTTTCAGATGAAGGAACAATTCATCAATTCCCACTCTTAATGAAATACCAACACAGCAAAGAAAACAATCTCTTAAAATTTCAACACATTCTCATATTGGTTTCAATACTGTTGAAAGCAAATACTTTCGCTTCCCATCTGATATCTTCTGGATCTCCGCCACAGCTAAGAATCATTTTACAGACAAAAAAAAGATAAGCAAGCCAAAAGTTTTAGATACAACTTTTTTAACTAAGGCTGGGTGGATTTTTATTTAAAAGAAAATTAGGAGTCAGTACTTGAAGGCTGACTCTTCTGATTGCAGAGAGAAGGATATTACAACGCAGATTCTCCCTTTAAGAATCACAGTAGAAAAGAGCATGGGAAATGTCACACAGAGTGGAAGAAAATTCACTTTTAATCTTGGGATTAGCTCTATTCCATAACCTTGTCTGAGCATTCAACGATGCAGTTTTCTGCAACATTTTCACACAAACAGTAATAAAGTGCCACTCACAGCCACAGTCAAAAACATTGACACTCACAGTCAAAAACATTGACTTTATTGATACATTTTGTTCAAACCACCATAAGCTACAGGAGGAGGACAGTTTTGCAGTGCAAACTGCACCTATTGATGGCATACCAAAGATATTTCAGCAACATGGTCACAGCATTACCCTGACTTAAAAGAAACAGTATTCATTTCCAAAGAAATAAAGAGAGAAGTAAATAAATAGGAGTTGGACTTCAGTGATCCTTGTCGGTCCCTTCCAACTCAGAATGTTCTACGATTCTAACACCAGTTCATGGAAAATGTGAATCTTGATGATCTGGGAATCTTGTCTTAGCTGAATGATCTAAAAAATCCTTTCAATTTGCAGGCCCAAAATGTTATAAGCATGAAGAGAAAGGAAACAAACAAATTAAAACAAAAGGGGGGAAAATTAGGATTTTGTGCAAATTCTCCAACCAGTTTTCATTAGTAATCTTCCATTCATGCCAACCATGGCTCTTTAACCAGCTCCTATACTAGTTAAGGATTAGAAACAGGAGCTTTGGCCTGAAGACTAAGTTCTTTCTCAATCCAGTTCAGGCTACCAAGCACTCCAAATTTAAAACCAGTCCTCCCAGAAGCAGCACAAGAGTTGGTGATGCTCCTACTGGGGCCTACAGAATCAGCAACAAAAGCTAGTCTGAGCTCAGTAAAGCCATCTCTGAACTTGGGTCAATTTTGCAAAAAGTTTCAGCTAAGGAAATTAACATCTCAAAAGTCCATTTCAGCAATTCTGGAATATTTGCTTTTAAAGTTGGATTGTAAGGAGATAAAACTCCTTACAAACTGCTTGTTCTTCTTACAGAAGATACAGGAAGTAGTAACTACTTCAGTGAAGGCATCACCTATGCACACTGCTTGGAATAGTCCATCTAGTCCACCCACAGTCCTAGATTTAAAAGATTTATTAATGCTTACTAGCTTCTCACATACATTTCAGAGAGGTATGGCACATATATTAAATATTCTGCAAGATGAAGTGAAAAAGATCACTCCATATGTCAGAATGCACATAGAAAATTATTAAATTTTAAAAGTTCTATTTATCCAAGTCCAAAGGAATGGAAAAGAAGCAAAAGTAATGTTGATCCATTTCTACATGGAAAGCTCAGAGAAAGGCTATATATATATGCTTTCAATTTGCAAAGTGTATTTAATATTCTTGAAAAGATGTTAAGCAAGGAATATATTTAGACTATGTCTGATGTGCAGCTGGCTGGCAGGACAAGGACAAGGACATCCATCAGGTAGTGCCAAACATTGCTCACTTATTCCCCTTCCAGCCTCAGGATAGGAGAGCAGCTAGAAAAAGGCATTCACGATGTCAGTAGGCTGCTGTATGGTGTCCCAGGACTGTTTTTGTATAATCTGACCTGAGCAAGGCCTGAAGATGCAGTAAACATACCCTGGAAGTCTAAAAGACCTTCAGTAAGCACATAAAATTAGGTAAACCAGCTGTGACCACACAGTGACCACACAGTTTTCATTCCTTTTAAATACATTATTCTTAATATAAAACCCAAGGGAAAAAATCTAAATCTAAATTTGAAAACATCCAAAACAACTCAAAACACAGTAGTCCTTCCATTTTCTGATGCCTATAATTTTAAGTTGTTTCCTTCTGTTTCAAGTACCAATTTACCCAGCCAAGATTGTATAACTCACTTTCAAAGAAAATACTAATCAGATGGCCATGCACTAATAAAATCTCTTAGAAGTAAGTCCAGATATGACTAGTCTTAGTATGTGCACCTCTGAAAGATTCTGCAACTAAATATAAAAAATACAGGGCGTAAATTTATTGTTTTGATGTGAACAATGTAAAAACGAGGTTTAAGGAAGGCTCCGTATGACGCGATGGTATCTCTTAGGAGAAGCAGGGCATAGACAGAATAACCAGATGAGGCTGGTAACAAGAAAAAAGAAAGCTGTGCAGGAGGCATCATTAGCAAGGTGCAATTTAGGCCTAGGTTCACCAATTTAGGCCACAGTAGGCTGCATTTTTACTTTTTTCATGCATCAGAATACAGGGGTACCTTGATACATGACCTCTGACAAATGCTCAGGTAGATAACACCAAATACCTAAACAGTAGCACTGAAAAACACCTAGATCACCTCTGTGCTGGAGTTCTGGCTAAAGGAACAAGAACATTTTTTGAAAGAGAATTTTCTGTAAACCAAATAGTCTTTGTTTTTAAAAAAGGGCTATCCTTTTACAATCCGTGTTTTAGCAGGAATGTCTGTGTGCAGCACACTGATGTTTCATTTGCTTCTGAAATGCTTATGTCTTGACTTTTGTGAAGTAGGTCAGTTCCTTCACAATGTGCAACCCATCATGCCCTAGCTCTTGAAAACACCAGTATTCCCTTTCAGCAAAATTCCATTAGGTATATGGGGCAGACATTTTAAAACTTCCTTCTATTTTGCTAAAATCTTGTAACTCTTATAAAACCTAGCAGACAAGAAATACACAAATAGGAACTAATCCCATGTCAGAGACCCTCTTATGCCAGTTCCAAGAAGCTGGAGGGAAAAAAAATAAATGAACAAATAAATAGCTTTTTAAAAAGCTATCTATTCTCCATTCTTAGGAGCCTGTGCATTATGCAGCAAAAAATTAACATGATTGACCCATCATGAAAAGGGCTGAAAAGGTTTATCAATGATGCACAGTTGCACAGGACATTATCTAAGCTAACCATACATGACCTAGTGACACGAGCAGAAGTTTACCAAGAAAGGAAAAAAATAAATCTGATTTTTGTGGGGTGAAGGGGAAAAAAGGGGAGAAGCTGAACATTAAGAACCATCTTTTCTTGAAATAGCCTAGGAACTTTCCATCTAATCTCTGTTTCAAGAACAGCCTTTTGGTTAGTTTCATTGTATGGTATCAGCTTTGCTTCACACCATCATATTTGTAGTAAGACATTCCCTTTCACTCCCTCACTACAGCTGCATACTTGAAAAGCTGACTGTAGAAATCATGCTCCAAACAGAGGAATCACACCTGAGCACATGCTGCCTTCTCCCAGGTAGAACCACCACTAGCTCTGATTGTGCCTTGCTGATGGACAGAGCAAGTGGAGTCTGGGCTCTGGCCAGCCCAGGCAGCGAGGACTGACACGATGCGAACACCAAGCTGCTTACACAGGCCAAAGTTTACATCCTAAGAGACACAGAATCTGGCACACAAAGGTCTCAACCATTTTTACTTATGGCTGCCATTAACTGCTGTAAAAAAAGGTCTTGATGGCAAACAGATGTCGGAATCTACAAGTTTGAATCCACTGCCACAATTTTTTTTAAAGTAAACTTCTGTAAGTGAAGCACTGAAAAATGTGGAAGCTCACTGTAAGCAATAAATCATCAAAAACAGAAGGTAACCTCTGTATGTTACAGTTACCTTCTTGCCCTTCCTCCAAAGAGAAAAGCATTAAAATTCTGTTGTGTTCTTCATTTATCATGGGGATGTAGAAACTAACAATAAAATAAACAAAAAAACATTCAGAAACATACAAAACCAAAGCATTCTGGTGACTCCACAACATTCAGAGAGGCAATTTTACATGTGTGGATTTTTGTAGAAGTCCACTACCTTCTTAGAAATTTGAGGGGAAGAAAAAAGAGGAAAAGAGGTAAATTCAACTTTACTATTCTCCAGAATAAGTCTCTTGATAAATTCCTCCTCGTCAAAACTCTTTCCAAATTCCCCTTCTCCTCCAGATACCAATTTACAAACAGTTGTAAAATATTACAGAAACTGAGATTTTTCTGGCCAAGTACCAGTGATGAAGAAGTATTTTGTTATAAAATCAATTCCTACTGGAAAATAATTTCTCCACCTGTTCTTTCAAAAACTACTAGTGTATTGGGTATGGAACTTGAATTAGAGAATTCAAAAGATTTATTTTGAAGGCAAATTTGACAAGTATTTCCTTATGAAGTACGTAAGACAGGCAGATGTCAAACAGTTCCACTAGTACTAAAATTTCCAATTACATTACTCTTTAAGATTTGACATCCCTCCCTCTTTTTTTTTTTCTTCCTCTCATACTGCCAGAAACAAGGCCAGGAACAGTGAAAACCACGCATCTCTTAAAAGCTTAAAATAGCCCACAGCTGATTTAAAGGTTCTAAAAGTTCTTGATTTATTCAAGCAGCTTTACCCACTTCAAAAAATAAAATGTTTCCTGAACTTCCATCAGTATGAGCATGAAAACAACTTCCACACAAAACACAGTAACTAAGACATTGCATGACATGATTTTTACAGTTCCTAAAAGTACCAGTGACAAAGTAAATGCTTGTTAGAGACACAAATTTGCACTATGAGACCTGTCACTGACACATATAACCAAGCAGGATGGAAGGGCTCTCACTTGAAGAACAGTGAGAAATAAATTTGAAGTGTCAAAAAAGTTTCCTTTCAGTGCATTAGTCTTTGTCATAATTTATTTAATTTAAAAAAACCCGCACATTTGGTAACACTACCAATTTGAGAACCCTTATGACTTGCAGGAACACTAAGGAATATAAACATCCAGCATTCTGTCTTCACAACAGAGATAACCAGACTATTGTTCCTTCATTCTAAAATGGCAAAAATATCATCAAGTATCATCATGGGAAGGGTTTTTCCACCCTAATATCTCATCCATAAACATCTGTATGCCATGCAACTTCAAACAATCTAACAACAAAAGCATAATAGCTGGTCTAATACAAAATAAAATTTCAGAAACAAAGAATCACCCTGTTACATTTAATACTCAGTCATCATCCTTAACCAAGAGACCATCAGTGAGTGTGACTCCAAGGTAACAGACCTGCAACAAAGCACGCTTCAGAAAGTTGTTTTATCCCAGTCTGCCCAGTTGTTTTGAATGCATAGACATCTATTACCCATCAGCCTCCCCAGAGAAAACTTACTGCTCAGATTCTATCCATAAAAAAGGCTAAGAGCAGAGTAAAGCATAAAAAGGAAACCCACAACTGTTTGTTCACAAATTTGAAGACAGCTTGCCCATTTGAAACTGTGGCATTGCACTGACAATGGCCCCAGATGAAAACCTACAAAATGTAAAAATAAATAAATAATGCATGAGGTGTTTTCTGTGTTCTAACAACAAGTTACAACTCTACACTTGACATGTGCCACAGTTTAAAGGAGAAGAGAGACAAAACACACATGCACCTTGACGCAACAAATGAAACCACCAACCAACAAAGATCTTCTAGGTTTTTTTGCAAATATCTACTAAGATGCAGGAACTTATCTGCATTGTATGCACATTTTAACAAGTACACATGCACTTACTATTTCCATCAAAGCCTTTCTTCCCATCCATAAAGAAAAAGCACACTGAGAACAAGGCACAAAACCCACACATCTCTGACCAAAAAGTTTACTGCAGCCTGTGTTGTTATAGATGGAGAAATCCGTACCATCAGAGAGAGCTGCATCCTGCTACACTGCACACCACTGATGCTGGAAGAATTAATCATTCACAGATCAACAATTGGTTCTTTCATCTCCCTGGCTTTCTCAGATCAGACCATTATGTATTTTTTTCCACCTACTGATCCTGTTACACTCCATTTTTTAGCTGCATGTAGCAAACACATCTGAAAAACATTCCTATTTCTAGAATGTACCTCTCTGAAAGAAACCAGGGAGAGCACCTATATGCTTTACCAGTGTCAAGAAGTGACTGAACATTGAATTCTGCACAAAAATCACAATGTTGTAAGCTGTGAAAAAACTGTGGATGGCAAACAGAAGGGCACCAAAGTCCTTCTTTCTGGCTTTCTACCAAAAGCCTCATGGGTTTGTTCACTGAACAAACCCATGCGATAGCTGACCTTTTAGCAAGTAAAGTTTTAGGACTAAATACTTCAGCTAATCAAAAACTAAATTACATGTATACATTAACTCAGCCCACATCTTTAAAATGAAGCTCTATTCTGGCCGGCGCGAATGGCACCACATTCAGTCACGACTAAACTAAGAGGAACAGGCTTTTTTAGTATCTCTGCAGAGAAAGAGAGGGCAAGGCAGTATTCATGATGAGCACCGCGCCTCATCATGACATTAACGGAAGAAAAAGTCACTGGAAGAGAAGGTTGTCATGGGAAACATTTCTCCCACTTTTATCTCTGGCAGGGTTTGTCCTTTAAACGCTCACCCCTGCAGAGGCCTGGCAGGTGACATCCCGGCAGGTGACGTGAGCTCGGCACAGCCGGCCCTGCCAAGGGCGAGGGACGCTCCCCTGGGCCACAGCCGAGCCCCGGTGTCCGAGCCCGCCGGGACCGCCCGCAGTGTCACCTCACGATACTCTGAAGGGCGAAGGGTCTCGGCAGCGCAGACCCGGGGCTGCAGAACTGCACCCTGCCAGAGGATGCGGCGCGGTACGAGGACGCTCCCAGGCCCCGCTGGAAGGGTCCCGCACAGCTCTCCCCGGGGACAGGAGCAGCTTTGGAGGCGGAATGTACCGCGGCATCCCCGTGAGCTCCGCGGGCGCGGAGACCAGCACCGTCCGCGGCGGCCCGGAGGGACACGGCGCCGGGGCAGCGGGACCGGCCGGCCCGGCCCCACCCGCGGGGGAGCGGCCGGGGCAGAGCCGAGCCCGCCGCAGGGAGCGGAGGGGAGGGGAAGGGAAGGGCTGCGGGGGCTCCCCGGGGCGCCCGCCCGCGCTCACCGTCGATGTTCTCCCGGTCGCTGATGTGCTGCAGGTTGCAGCCCGTGTCCTCCCGGCTCAGCTCGGCCTCGGGGCGATAGGACTCCAGCCGAGAGTGGGCATTCCGGCGCAGCTTGGGGCTGGAGGAGACGCAGCAGGACGTGGTGTTCCCCATCTTCTCTGCCCGGCCCCGGCCCGGCCCGGCCCGGCTCGGGAGGAGGCGAGGGGCGGCCGGTCAGCGGGGGTGGCGGGAAGCCATGGGCGGCAGCGGCGACAAGAGGGAGCGGCGGCGGGGGAGGAGGCGGCGGCTGCGGCGCCCTGCGGCTGCACTCGCCGGCGGTTCCCCCCGGCGGCTCATCCGCGGAGGCGGCCCCGCAGCGCGGCCCGCCGGCGTGGGCTGCGGCAGCTAAGCCGCCCTCCTCCGCGGGCGGGCAGCGCGGGGCCCGCCGGGGCACAGCCCCATCCTCCCCCGCCCCCGCGCAGCCGCCGGGCCCGCTCCGCGCACGCACCCACGCGGCAGCGTCGCAGCCTCCGCGGCAGCGACACCGCAGCAGCAGCGGCGGCGGCAGCAGCAGCCGCCCCGGGCGGCCCCCGCGAACCGGTTCCGGTTCAAGCGGGCGGTGACGCCTCCCGCCGGGCGGGCTGCGGGAGCGGCGGCGGAGCCCCGGCTCGGCCGAGGGGCCGCCCCGGCACCGACGGAGCCCCCCTGAGCCGCGGACGCGGGGCTCCCGGCGCGCTGGCCCCTGGGTGCCCGGCCCTCCTCTCTCCAGCGTCCCGCACACGGCACAGACCGTGTCCCACAGCCCGGGGGCTCAGCGCGCTGGTGCCGGAGGGAGCAGGCGCGGCAGGCGCTGCCCGGCGGTGCCGGTCGCTCCTCTCCCCGCGGGGACCCGGCCGGGCCGAGGCCGCACCGCTGGCCCGAGGGCTCCTCGGGAACTCCCCAAGCTCCTGTCCACGGCGGGGGCCCCGCGGCTGCCCGGATCCAGGCCCGAGCCCGAGTCCGGCTGGCCCCGCGCCTGCCCCGCCGTGGGTGCCCGCATCCAACTGGACAGTCACCGGTGTCCCAGAGGTTTGTAGGGACTGCACGAATTCTTTGAGAACTTGTTACACTCTCCTGTGGACTGGCCCTTCCAAAGGTAACAGGCCACAGAGAAATGAGAGGGTGTTAAATGCCCCTTTGTAACGTCTTCCCTGTGTTCAGGGCTTTCCTAGTCAAAAATCCACTTTTGCCCTATTCAAAGTAATGTAAAAGACGGGGATGGTGCATGGCTTTCATTAGTCTCTTTTGTTGTGTTTTTTTTTTTCCTTTAAATCTTTGTAATCTGAGCAAATCTCTTGACTGCTGGAGGTCTGAGTCATGGTAGTTGAATGGGTACACTGATAATTTGACAAGAGAAAAGCACTTTTCTGTGTTTATAAAAGATGCTTTGACTTATAGCCCTGTGTCCAGGGAGCCATTACTTAACCTATCAGGCATCTCATGATATCTGATCTTTCCACAAGATCTTTTCAAGTCAGATGATTGCATGAAAGACTTGTAAGTGTTTATCCTACATTTTTTTTCAGATCACACATTGCAAAGAAAATCAATTTTTTTTCAACTGCCTTTTGAATGTTTATTGATGCAAATGTAGTCTAGCGGGGTACAAAGAATCAAGAAGAAAGAAAAAGAATGTGAGGTTTTTTCAAAATCAAACTGTTTTGGGGGTGTCTTCTGTAACTAGTTTTGGGACACTTCGCTCTCCAAACATGGATGGGCAGTAGATTTGGAGTTACATCAGTAGATTTGGAGTTACATCATCCCTATGTGTTTGAGTAAGTCAAGATAAATTAAGGATAGGTTTAGCATCATTTTGTGTTAGTGTATTCAGCAGTTTGCATCCAGACAAAGGGAAAGTCTTTGCTGAGCTCTGGTTTAGAAATGCTGTCTAGGAGGATGTCATGCTAACTAGTGCCTTCCACCACCATGTCATCACTTGCTGAGGGTACCTCAGCCCCTCCCCTGGAGTTCATCTGCTCTCCAGCTGAGCCTGAGCCTGCTCAGACCAGGCCTGACCTTAACCTGGCAGCAGGGTAGGATAAATCTGAAACAGGCATAAGCAACAATCAGAAAATCTCAACATAATTTTAAAAGAATCCAATCATCTCAGTATATACACAACAGAACAGTAAGATGTTACTGGAACACCTGGCTTACCACATCTCACAGGAGGACCTCAAGCTAGTGAGGTCTCTGTGGAAGACTTGTCTGAGCTGCCCCGTTAAATTCCACCTTCCTGTAGGAATCAGGGACATGTGCTCATTTGTGGCCTTTTCAACCTTTGTCACTGTTTCTAGGCCACCAGTGCCATTGTCTTTTAAGTACGTTTTGGATAATGCTAACTGGGCCACTGTTGCCTTGCACTATCAATCCCACATTTTTTCATAACCATTTCATAACCCCTAATTATTTAAAAACTTGTAACAATTGTAAATCTATTATAGTAAAATCTTAGAAAAACTTGCATTTTATACTTATTCTGCAATTTTCACAAGCTTTGAAACAAAGCAGGCCACATAATGATGAAGATGGGTTAATTACGAAGCTTGCTTCTCTAAATGAGTAAGTAGAGCTTAAAAAGATGTTTTTTTAATTAGAAAGAATTTAAACTTTGATTTAAACTTTGTGTTTTATTTAAAACTAATATTATAAAACTAAACATTGTCATTGCTTTAATGTATTTAAAATTTGTGATCACTGGCTGGGACCATGTAATCACTAGATTTAATCACTAGATGTGACTATGTGATCACTAGATGGATGCCCTTTAAGGTCCCTTCCAACACAAACCATTCTATATTCTATCCATAGTTCTATTATTCTGTATAGCTACCTATTTCCTTACTCACAGTCTTTCATTCTAAATTTTTACCTTTATTCCTCCTCTTTGCACTCTAGGAGCTTGCTGAAGTACATTATAATGACAAAGGTGCTACAATACATATTTCAAATCAAAGAAAAGGGATGCTGCTCTGGGGTAATGGTCTCCTGCTGGTATGTAAGAGCTGAGAAGAGGTGAAATATATACCATGAAAACATATTTGGGGTTTGATTATGATTATTTTATTTCAGCCATCTGAAGTGCATGATGCAATTGTAACTGCATTATTTGATAAATATTCATACAGTAAAGCAGGAACAGCTCACTGTACCTGACTGACATGCTTAGAAATCAATGTATGTCCTTCTTTGATTAGAGATTATTCTGTTCTTGAGATTTATGATTTATGTATTTTAATGATTTTGCCCTCCGGAGCAACTGCATCAGCTGAGGAACACCATAAAGCTCCCTAAACTAAGGCCAAGGCTTTCACGATTGGTCTGTGCTGACATAGCTTTGTTTAAAATGTGCCTATTCCTGCACAAAAAATATTTTAAATCTATAGCATCTCCACTGCACAGAAGACACTCCACTATAGAAAAGACAATGGATTTTAATAGGATAAAATTAATTATGTGACCCATTAAGCTTTGTGCTTGAAATCTTCCTGGAATGTTATCAAAAAATGTGCTTCAAACCAGCAGATATAGGTTAGTGTTTTGCTTATATAAGCTTTTTATCTATTTTGAGCAGATAAAAATTATAAGTATTATTTAATCCAAAAGTATTTCCTGCTCACAAACCAAACGATTTGTGAAGCACAGTTTAAAAAAAAAAAAAGCAAACACAAAACCATAACATTGATGAGTGGTGATAACCAGATCTTTTGGTTCTGCTCATCTTTCAAACACAGCCTGAGAAATTTGTGTCACACAATACCTTCCCCACACCGCCATCTGATGTTTAGTTGGAGTTGTACTTGCAGGTTGGGTGTGCAGCCACTCTAAAATGCCATCGTGTCAGTTTTCTCACAGAGCTAATCATTGCCTGGAGTTTAAGCAAAAGCTTAAAATTAACATTCCCATGCACAAAGTGTTCAGCCTGGTCAACTGAATCATACCCTAGACTTTGTTGATTGTAATAGCTAATTTTTTTTTACAATAGTAATAAATTCCAATCAGTTAAAAACAGTCATGAACACACCTGAGGAATTTTATTATCCCTCTGACAATTCTTATTGTTAATATTTGCCTTTATTGTTACAAGCCTGAATTCAGTAGTATTAGCAGACTTCCTTCCTGAAGGCAAGTGTAGAATGCATGACACTTGATTCTGACCCAGGTTGTCTTGCAAAGCCTTTTACTGTGCTGCTCCTCAAGGGAATGCATTCATGGATCATGGCTTAGATTCTCTCCCACAAGTATTTGCATAGACTACTCCTGTGGCAGATTTCCCCTTTGCTGAAGGTGTTGATTCTTCCAGGGCTAAGACAGTATCCTCTTTCTTGGAGGTAGAAATCCAGGGCCTGCCAGAAGACACCCTTTCAGCCCTGACACAAGTTATCTGCCAGCCCCAAATGCTGAGCTGTCATCAGAAGAGGTGGAGGGTTCTGCACATGGCAGATAGCTGCAGCTACTGTTCACAGGAAAGACACCCAGACCTAACAAGGAGTATGTAAGAGATGGGACCTGGTTTAAAAATACACAAATGATATCAGTGGAGTTATTCCTCTGGTGAATGGCACACTTGTTTCTCAGGAATCAAGTGCCTTACTGGAATCAGTGAGAAATGGGGAAAGAGTAAATAAAGATTTCTTTTGAAGATCAAGGCAGAAACTGGGGCTATTTGATTAATGTATTCAACTTTAGTGCATAAATTGGGATATTAGTCTCATGCTAGCCCATGAAGGGATACTGTTCTAGGTAACAATGCAAAGCCCTAAGTCACACTCCTACTCTGAAGTGTGTGGCAACCAGAGGACTCTGCCTATTGCCACTTACTGTACGGGAGGAAACAATTGCTTCAAGAAGGAAGGTGATACACCAGAGAGCAAGTGTTGGAGTACTGCCCAAAACATACATAGCCCAGATAAGTGCATCTTATCTTATATTACAATCTTTTTCATTAGGGCCATTTTTCTCACCAGCTTGAAATCACTGCAGAAAGAGGCAGTTTCCCCACAAATACGGGAAGATTGTTCATTGTTTTAGGGGAAACACTTGAAGAGCAACTATGCTAGAATATTATATATATACACACAGACACACACACACACACACACACACACACACACACACACACATACATATATATATATGTAACTGTTCTTTTTTATTTTATTGTTTCTCCAGGGATTGAAGGAGATGAGATCTGTACTCAGAAGCAGCCAGAAGCCTGCCCATTACACTTAATGGGGGAAGATCACCCACACTGCACAGACGTGCAGTGAGCTTTGGGAGGGAGGAGGCAGTTCAGCACAGTGTACCATGGATGCCCTTGCATTGTGGGGGAAGGCACAGGCAATTGGATTTAACCAGCTGTGTGGAATTTGATTTGATTAGCTTTGGCACAGTTTCACATACTCTCAATTCATCAGTGAATGGAGTAACTATATTGGAAAGCTACTGGGGAAAAACAACATTGCCCCTGATGCTACTGTCACAGGCAGATAGAGCACAATCCCATACAGGCTCACTCTGTGTTTTCCTCTCTTCATTGTCTCCCTAGTTAGTTTTTTTGTGCCAGTGTGTGTCTTCCTGTATCAGGACTGGCTGCCTTTTCTTGGTCTGAGATCTTGGCATGTAAAGAGCAGTAATTACTCCATGACTTGACTATGAGCAAGGGTGGGAGTGCCCCCTCTTGAACAATAAAACCCCTTGTAGAGAAAAGCCTAACTAAACAAAACAAAATGTGTAAAACCAGGCAGTGGTGCCACAAAGCACTTTGCTAGCTAGAGAGTCTATATGGAGTATGAATAAGAGCCTACTGTGTTTTAGTCTGTCCTGTCTGTGAAAGATCCCATTCTATAAAGGGGTACATGTTAGTCTCTTCTTATTTCACACAAGTCTAGGCAAATACAACTCTTTAATTTCAATGAAGCTGTGCCTAATCTCCACCAAGAATGAGAACTGAACCAGGCCCAGCATTTTGGGACAGCATGTCCATACAAAGCCATTTTCTCTCAGATTCATCTTGAGAAAATAACATCCCCTACTTTTACCAACTGTCAGTATCTTGTAATTTTGAGTATCAGTTGTGGCAGCTCACAGTTAAAAACATTTTTGTGTAGTATGAGCTTACAAGTCCTGTAATCTGAACTAATAAAGGGTAAAAATGCAAGTGATTGAAGTGTTTTGAAACATGGTTCACCAGAAGACCATGTGTCTATCATGTGTCAGGCTGAGCTCTCTGTATGAAGAATATGAGGGAAATTTATTGCTTTATCTTACAGCTCCCCAGAAGATCATCCCATTAAAGTAGAATAAAAAAAAGTGTTTTGTTTGAAGGATAGATCTGAAGAAAAGTTACAGGTTTCAGAGACAGGGAATCAAGCTAAATGGTGAGCTGTACAGATGAATCTCAAGAATTATTCCTGTGAAACACATTCTCAAGCTTAGTTCCTCTATGTATTAACATCTGTCTTGAGTGAAAATAGACTTTCATCAGTTAATTTTCAAATCAAGAGGTGAAATTAAAAAGTGAGAAAATTCTCGGTATGAAAATTAAATTGAAGCATCTAAGTTTTCAATAGAAAAGTGTCCAGGCATGAGCGTTTTTGATTTTTTGCAGGGTACTACAATTGTGAATACCTGTAGGAACTCAATTGGAACTACAGAGAGGCCAAAAACCCCCATGTATATGTCTAGAAAATACAGAAAATGGAAACATGGATCTTAAAGGTTAAGAACCAAAAATTAATGTACTTAACGAATGATCAACAGAAATGTAATTTTGAGTATGTACTTCTTACAGATTTTGTTCAACTTCCTCAGGTCCTATGTGGGATTAGGCAGGACATTTTCCTTTGAAAAACAATGCAAGAGTGAAAACTATACATGAAAAAAGACCCAAAGCTTTTCTTGTGAATTCTGTCCTACCATCAGTGGTCATTGATATCAATGTTCTTGGAGTAGAAAGGCTACAAAATCAATAAAAGTAATAAAAACATTATTTCTTTGTATTCCAGAGTTCTTTCCCTCTCAATGAAAAAGTATCCAGGACATAAGCAAGCCCACAGAAATTAAATTGAGGCCTCCATGTCAACATTTAAAAATTTCCCCTCAAATACAGCAAAATCTGGTATGATCCTTAGATTAAGTTTCTGTTGGGGAAAGGGGGGCAAGAAGAAAGTTTTCTTCTTTAGTCAGGTGAAACTCATGGGTTTTTGTTATCACATTTTAAACTACAAAACCATAGAGACAGGACTAATGATTGTTTTATTTTTGAGAATAACCACCCAGAGATTTGCCCACAGTCAAGGAACCCAAATTCATTTTTCTTCTCTATTGCAGACTCTGCAAGAATTTTGAAAACCACTTAACCCCCATATCTCAGTGAATAGGAATCATAGAACCTCACTATATGAAAGAGGTTTTTTTAAGACTAAAATCTTTAAAACAGCAAGTTGTTCATGTGTTACAGGAAAGGGGACCAAGTAAATAAAATTGAAAGATTACTCTGTAATCACAGATGTGCTATCTTCCCATGGTGCTTCTGACATGCACGCCAACACTGCAGGATGCAGGCAGTGCCTAGACCATCATTAAATTATTAAATGCTTGTCTGTTGCAATACATTTTTCCACTTGTGTAGCTTATTAACTTTGCTGTCACCATCACTCAACAAGCAGATACATCAGCTGATAGAAAAAATGCCAACATGAGGATAGCAAGTTCATAGGTTAAAAAAAGTCTTTCCTCTATAAATAGAGTTGGTATAAATCACAAGAGTCTGCAAAATGGGCCTGGGAAAATTAGCTGCTGACCTAAAAACACTTCCTGTTGGCTGTCTGGGAATCCACTTCACACAGTTAAAAGCGACAAGAATTAAAGTAGCTAAAGAAGCAGGACTTTATGGTGAAATAAAGAATAAAGTATCCTAGCAAACATGAAAATAAAACCAAGTGCAACTAATAAAAATACAATTATACTATTGAGAAAGTATTCTAAATAATCAAAAGGCAAAATGAGCCATACTGTTTAAACTCTTAATGAGGAAATAATTATTATGTGTTTTCAGTGTCCTGCAGTCCTTGTGGCAGCTCTGGAATTTCAGCAGCTGACCAGCCAGCAGACCCCATGACCTGTAGATGGATCTGGCAATGTGTGGTTAAACAGGGAACTCAGCACAGCCATTTCTGTAGGAAAATGCTGACTACCATTGGGAAGAATCTAGTCAATTTGAATTATACTTCAAATTAAAGAGAATATAATTAATGAAGACATTTTTATCTCAAGTAAGGAACTAGCTTGCTGTTTTTCATTCCAAGTTAATGCTACCCTTCACTGCTGGAACTCTTCAGCTAACACTTCACCCAAGTGTCCTCTGCTGTCACTCAAAAAATGCCCCGTAGGGAGTGCTTCAGGAGATAAAATGAGTGCATTGAAACAGGTATTTTCTTAGGTCCAGCTCAGTGCATCACCAGGCTTATTGCAGCACACTTCTGTTGTGCTCATGCATGTGACACTTCTGTAACACCGATTAATTCACTGATGAGTGCCTCTTTACTTTAAAGCTACTTAACTAGAAATGATTTAGAGACACCAGATTTTTACATTCCAGGAACTTTGAACTGTCACATAATTTGACAATTAAGGTCTAAAGAATACATAAAAGCATATAACAAGATATGACTATAAATTGTAGCCCTCTAGATAAGCTTAACTCCAAACAGAAAAGAAAGGCTTCCTCAAATTCATTTTGAAAACCAGAAAAATATCTTGTGTAACGCAGGACAGAATATCTGTCTATAAACATATGCCCATTTTCTTCAAATTTTGTAGTAAAACTCCTAAAGTTGCAGAATGACCTTTCCAATAAATGGCAAAAGCACATAAAAAAATTCTTTGTTTCTGTAATCTCTCAGTTAAAATAATCTCTAACACTGGGTGAGTTACATGAATTATAAAATTTGGTACAAGATTGCAAAGCAAACTTTCTTCTTTGGAGTGCTTTGGCAATTCAGGTCAGATATTTGCAGCTGCCCCTTAAAGTCTGAAGACCAGTGAAATGCAATCTTTGGACTCTAATTTGTATTCAAGCTTACAAAGTCTCTAAACTCAACCTTAATTGTCTTTGTCCAAAATACATCTCACTGTTTAATATGGTGGATTATCCATAAGCATAATACAGTATTTTGTCTGAGTCTGTTAATTGGTTTCATGATTTTCCCAGTTGTTCAGACTGAGTTATTTTAAGAATTCACAGCTGGTATGGGATTGCCTACATAGCTAAAATATGTGTCTTGGTAATGGCTAATATTTCTAATCAAACATGTGTTGGCAAAGTGTTTAGGTTCAGGATAAATCATGCTGCTGGCCACAGTGTAGGAAACAAAAGGGAAAAAAAAATATACATTATGTCATGCAAAATAAATTTTCTATTATTCATCTAGAGCATTAGGGCTCACACTCTTTGAGTTAGATCTATACCCTTAATCATGCATAATCCCATTGATAAGAGTTTTAAAAAGTTGCAAAACCAAAACAAAAACCTAAACCAGCTTTGCAGAGCAAAACTTCCCAGAACATTGACTGGGAGAAGCAGAAACGCAACCACTGAGTTAACTGTCTCACTGCAAGTGCTCACTCTTCAAGATATCCTGCTTTTAGATGTGCTTAAACTTACTGTACCAGGTGAGTACAGTAGGTACTTTTTGCAGGGGCCATCAAAGCAGTAAATGTGTCAGGGGCCCCTGTAGAACAGTGCATCACTAAAAACTGCATAGTAGAGTGTGTCCCAAGAGTCAAATCACTCTGGGCCCAATGGCTGCAACACCTGAACAAATGTATGAGGATCATTTCAGAAGGGATTCTTGCAACTCTGAGCTTTGGAAGTAAAGGCCTCCTTTCCAATGAAAGTAAACAAGATCCAACAACCTAATTTTTACTTACACCACTGAAAATCTCAGTTTACTACAGATGCATGCAATATGCAGAATGTCTTCCAGATCCTACTAATGGTACACAAAGTATTTCAAAACAGCCAACACTGAAAGACACAAAACTGTCCCCCTCTCCTTTCCATGGGGCCAGCACATAACCAGAGGAAAGAAAATCCTTGTCTACAATTCCTTCTCTAAGCACATGAGTTGGGAACTTTTGCTATATTTTTATATTCATCTCCTCAAAAAGACAAGATATACTGACTCTCACTCTGAATCATGGGTTCACTGTTATAAAACCAGCTGTCCTGATCTCCCACATGCAGGACCATGTCTGTTCCCCCCTGCCCACATTATTATTTGTATGGCCATACAGGAACCTCAATCAGCCTGTTCTTCTTGAAGCTAAATCAGACAAAGTTTTCAACTAGCCTCTAACCCAGCTTACCATGTAATTGTGCTAACATTATTACTGGCTCAGGACAAGCAGCAGAAATACGTGACTGGGGAAAGATAGGGCTGTTTTTCTGGGTCACAGTCTCACTCAAGGGGCTTAAGTGACTGAGACAGCAGCCTAAATTTGGGAATCATCTCTGAGAGCAGATGTATTCTCATGAATACTCCCTATCACTACTCCTGTATTGCCAGTTGCTTTTGCAGGACATTTCAATGTTTTTTCTAAGATGCTGAAATAAAGGAGGAGAGGATTTTTAATCATGTGAATTTGACTAGTGCCAGACAACTGTAGCTTCAGCAGTTTATTTGAAATCTTCCACTGTGCTGCTCTCTTTGTTTTGGTTATATCATTTGCTTCCACTTCAAGAACCTAGAACATCAGACAGCATTGCTGAGCACAGACCAAGAACCAGAAATATGTAATACAGATGCTAAAACCAGCACTGGCTTTTTATTCGTCTGTTACATTTATCTATCATGCTGGAAATAATAATTTTGAATTACCTCATTTCACAAGCACAGTTGCTGGATCTCTGCTGGTGCAATATTTGAAATATATTTTTAGAAACAGATGCAAAGTTTTCTGCTGGGCCAAAGGAAAATTAGAATTGTCATGTTCTGTCAAAGGAGGAGTTATATATTTTTTTTGACAAATTAACAATGTTCATGGAAATGAGACACTATATAGGCAAGTGAAACTTAATCTCTTTTCATGCCGCTTCTCAAAAAGAAAATATTAACAGCCATTGCACAAACACTCACCCACTCCAACTTACTATTAGTTAGACAACATGTGAAAACTGCCAGCTACCTTATTCTACTTCCAAAATTGGAATGTCACGCTAATCTGCTAATCTTAACTTCTAGCAACCTACTTGAACATAAGAGGAGCTAATAGAGAAGATTTAGAAGGATTTTATCTGGCTGTTACCTTCACAAAACCAACAAAAGTATGTTACGCCAGGATATAACAAATTTTAATAAATTTGAGGTGATTTACTCTTTGAGGAGGGGCCTACAAATGCAAGGCTCTCTCAGTTCTTTTAACTTCCTTTGTGATTATAGAGCATTATTTGTATGTGAAGCACTAGCATGAGAGTCCTAGAAAACTAATTTTCACATATTTGGAGAACAAGCATAGCCTGGAAGAATTAAATCTTAGCTTCCTTGCAACTGTCTCAAAGTTCACTGAATTCTACCTGAAATAAGAGAAAAATTATTGGTTCATTTCTTGAAGTCTAGGTTAAGAATGGGCAGTTTTTGTTCTGAGCATTTTTGAGATAAAGGTACTTGTGTATTGTCCCACATATCTCATTAATACTTTTATTTACAGAAATATTTCTTTTACCTTTTACTGTACACATCTGGGACTTCAGCTAGAAATATTTTTATAGGCAGAGGCCAAAGTTTTTCAGATTGTGTCCACGATTTCTAGATCCAGATATGTTCCTATTGGACTAATGCATTGCCCATGTCATCTGGCTGTCATCTTTTTGTACATTGATTTTTCACATTTCCTGAAAAGTTTACAGCATTGTATATTCACAGCTGTGTATGCTTGCTGTTTCTTGACCCTGAAATCTGGGAAATCCTACTTTCTTTTCTCTGTCAAGGCATTCCAGAGACTCTTTCCATTTTCAAAGGAGGGACACAGGCCCTTTTTAGTACCTCTATTTTATGCATTTGAGCATCACTTACATCTTAGAAGCTTCTCTCACCTACAGTACATACAGTGATGAGTAGTGGCCATCTTGGTTATTGTATCCTGTATACTCAAGGAAAAAAATTGTCCATTTGCAAGTGTAATTTTGGAATGTCTATAAACGTAACTTAATAGAGAAACAATTCCTACCTCCACTGTCAAGCTTCTGCTGCAGAACTTGGAATCTGCATAAGGCACAGGTTTGCCAACAGCCCTAGGACATAAATCCCAGCTCAGGCATATCCCAATCCTTTCCTGTATGCATGGGAGTCTACCATCTCCAGTCTTCATCCTGTTTTTAGGGCAGATCTCTGGGGAATACATACTTAAAGTGAACTTTGCCTCATTTCTGTAATTACCTAACAAGTCTTGGTTTCAGCCCAACCAGCAGCTCAGGTCCATGCAGCCTCACTCTCCTCATGTTGGGATACAGGACAAATTGGAAGAGTTAAAGTGAAAAACCTCATGGGTTGAGATAAATACAGTTTAACAGGTAAGGCCAAAGCTGTGCATGCAAGCAAAGCAGCCAAGGAACTCATTCATCACTTCCCATGCTGAGAAAGCTGTTCAGCCATCCCCAGGACAGCAGGGCTCCATCACACGTGATGGTGACTTGGAAAGACAAATACCATTGCTCTGAACCCCTTCCTTCTTCCCCCACCTTTATATGCAGAGAATGGCACCCTGTGGAGTCATGGTATCAGCATTTGGAAATGCCTTCAGTCAGCTGGGGTCAGCTTCGTGTGCCACCCCAGCCTCCTCACAACAAGCAGAAAAGGCCTCAATGCTGTATCAGCACTGCTCAGCAATAGCTGAAACATCTCTGTGTTATCAGCACTGCTCTCAGCAAAAGGCTAAGGCACAGCCACATACAAGTGTCATGGTTTGAGCCTGGTGCAATGCCAGTGCCCCCATGAAAATGCTTCTTCCCTGGTATCTACTGTGAGATGTGATCAGAAACAGAGCAGAGTAGGCTCCAGCTTAAGAATGAAAGAAAAAAAAAAACAAACTTAACCCAGGACTATAAGAGAAAGACGCAAAACGCAGGATGAAAACTTCCCAAATATCCTCCTCCTCCCCCCACCAGATTTCCAACACATCACAATAAGACAAAACCTTAGATTTTCAATTCAATTACCAACCCTCAAATCACCCACTCAGTCCATCACCACCCTTCAGATAATCAATTCTCAGTTCCTCGAGAAGAGAGGAGTCCCTCTTGTTTCCGTGTCACATGTGGCACCACCCAGAGAACATTTGCCATCGTGACCTCTTCCTTCCATGGCCAGTGCTCCCACCTCTGCACATGGACCAGAGCTGCTTCTAGGGTTTTTTTCCTTTTAAGAATGCTTTGTCCAGTTCCAAAAAGAGCACAGTCTCTTTCTCCTTTTGGGACACCTGTCCCCCCCAAATTTCACCCCCTGGGGCCAAGGGGTCTCCTGAACAGAGATCATCTTCCTCTTCTTCTTCTCTGAAGACGGAGGGCCCCACCACCCTCCTCACCCATCGTCTCTGTTCATGCGCTCCTTCACATCACCGCACTCTCCTGGCTCTGAGCCACTGCCTCCCCCTAAATGCAGTCTCTGTGTCACAGGAACACAAGTGGTTCTGCCCATGGCTATACAAGAAAAGTCCAGCCAAAGGCCACTCCATCATCTTCTCCCACACAGGATTCTTCTGAGCCTCTCTCAAACCTCTTTAACTTGCACCCACTTGCACCACACTTGCCCATTTCCTGTTATCCTACTATCCCATCTCCACCTCTCTCCTCATTCAGCTCCAGGAGGATCAGCATTTGGCAGGTTTCCATCATCCACAAGAAGGGTTACAAGTCCCAGGCTCTGCCTGTCCATGAACTCCCACAGCTGGCTGCCCTGCTGGGCACACCCCCCCCCCCTCCTCCCCGCCCTTCTCCTTCACGCCCGGCCTGCTATCAATTTTCAAAGTAGCACCAGCACAGCCACAGGTTCTCTCCCTCTCTCTCGGGGGGGAATGGTGGGAGGTGCGGAATGGCTGCCCGAAGCCTTGCAGTGCTCCTCCACCCTTCCATCTCGCAGGGGCCTCCTCCCTTCTGTCCCAGGCCTGGCTGCCGCATGGCCTCCCCTCCCCCGCCCAGCCTGGAGCTGGGCTGGGGAGGTCTGCTCTCTTCAGGAACCAGAACCCAAGAGAGCTTCCACCGTGCATTCACAGCTTTTAACCCACTGTGTTCTCAGAGGCGTATCCATACCCTCAGAGGACAAACCAGGTGCCAATATCAAATTCTGAGCATCTATTGGTTTGACCACATCATCCCAAAAACTCACTTCCTCTTAATCAAACCACGACAACCAGTTACAGTGAAGAAAATTAACTCTACCCCAGCGAAAACCAACACAAAGTAAAAGAAAGCAAGATTAAGCCACGCCTACAAAGTAAAAATGCATTTTTTACAAATAGAATAGAATGCACACCCTCAGACCCCAGTGGTACAAGACCTTATCTGACTGTAGAACATGTGGATTAAAACACTAAGCCTGAATAAACACAAAACCCGGTTCACTAATAAGGCTTGAAACAGAAATGTTACACAACTGGGATTCCATTTTTTCAGACTGTATTGCTACACAAGATCTGGAATGAATGCTGTTTTCAGCTCAAACATCTGCACAATAAAGCTGTGCTATCTTCACAACCACCCAACTCAGCAGAGCTCCAATGTGATTTACAGAATTTCCTTTGCAAGACTATCATCCCCAAGCACTGGACAGGAAGCTTAGGCACCAGACTGAAGTATCAAGATTTTACTACTGGTGTAGTAGTTAGACCTTCTTCTTATCCTTATTCCTTTTTGGCTATAATAGAAACAGGAATCAGGCCACAGGCTCAAAGATTTGAGATTCTGAAGTCACAGAAGCAAACATCACAATGAGAGATGCATTATGCCATTAACTAAGCATTACCAAGCACACATTTGCTCTAAACTCCAAGCATTTAATGTAAGTTGCACAGAAATGTACATGAGATATTCTGTTCTGCTCATTCTCTTATTTTGAAATGCATTTCAATTGCTTAGTCCTGTTCCTTCATTACATATCCATGGGGAGTATAGGAATTACCATACAGGAGCACCTCCTCTTCTTGTGTTATGGGCATCATGAATATAAGTTAAATGGCATTTGTGTTATGAGAACAGCTTCCAACAAAAGGGTACTCTGCTCACCTCATTTCATACTTTCCAGAGTTCATTTTATGAAAAGCCATAAACAGACGGCATTTTCATCATACCCACTGGCTTTTCAGATCAGAAGAGACCAGTGGAACATACCACAGGGAAATTTAATGTTGTTCTAATCCTTCTGGGGTTTCACACTCCTGGGCTGTCAAGAAAGAAGCCTTCACTGATGTTTTATGTTTGATTTGAGTTTAGGGGTTTTTTTTTAACTATAAGAAAAGATATGAAACATTACTCCAGTGCAAACCAAGTCTTTTTAGCCAGCCATAGCAGGAGGCAAGTGCCTTCATCACTAATCAATTTCCTTTATATAATAAAGGGGAAAACACTGGCAAAGAAAGTATTGAGGTACTGATGGGATGCCAGAAGAAACTAACTCAGTATCAGTGGGATTTTCTGAGAAAGGAATATACATCTCCATCTCTTTTTTGGCAAATAAGGATCTCAGTTTTGCAACTCTATGCCACTGTTATTGTCACCATTGATCTGAGTATCCTGAAGTCTATGGTTACTGCACATATGAGTTGGAACCCTACCACATATGCAATTTAACTATATGGACCAAGAAACCCACACATTTTTAGGGATAACTATTTTAACAGTCCTATTTCAACAAGCTGATTTGTTGAATTAAAATTAAAAGCCTTTGCTATCCTACTTCCTAATGCAAACCAATTTACATAAAGAGAATGGTGAGGTGCACAGAAACTGCAAGAGCTTAAGGCAATCACTGGTTTCCAGATGGGATTGAATGCGTCAGGTATAGAGAACTAGAGGAGAAGATTCATAACAGCTCTGAATATCAGGATTTTTTGGTGAGGTACTGGTAAGACTGAAAGCATAAATACAGGACAAAAAATAGATTTCTGTCTGCACAGAGAACTAATCACACATGTCCTAAAGCTGTCAGCATCAGTGGCACATGGTACTGCAAATGAAGACAAAAATATCTTCAAACATTTTCAGATAGGCACTGATTATTAATTTATGTTGTTCATCTGAATAACATAACTTTTGAAGTTGACATCAGGAACCGACATAAACTAAATATCTAGGTTAGACTAGAAATTTGGGTCGGGGAACTTTAGTGCAATATACTATTTTACAATGTTCAAATTTAAACCTCCCTTACAAAGAAAAAGGAAAAACAAATCTTGTGAAGAATTTTGGGTTTTTAATCTGAGACTGTTTCACAGGTAACAGTGAATTCTCATTTACATAACAATGCTGAAAATTAACTATTGACAAAAATCCAACAAATTTTAACAAAATAGCTCCACAACACCATATAATATCCTCCTGGGATTGTGTATTTTCAATTCCAAATGAATAGCTGACTCATTCCCAAGAGTTGCAGAGGCACATATTAGCTTAAGCCCTTCTTGTATTCTTATGCAATTGTTCAGCTCTGCAAATATCCATAAAATATTTCTACAATACATTCAAAATCTTAGGAACTATTCATAAATAATTTTTTACTTAATGCCAAATAAGTTCAAATATACTAGCTGATAAGGAAGAGTAAAGAGAAACAAAATAATCCTTATCTAGTATTTAATGGTCATGGACATCTCTGTACTTCAAGCTTAATTATATTCAAATTCACCAAAATAGAAATATTAAGGAGAACATGATATAAGCATACTGCAACAAGGCCAGATATTGCCATAGTCAAGGTTTTGCTGTTTAAAATGGGATGTGGATGAACTTGGATATCTTGGTCTTAAGGATCCTGACATGGCTAGTTCTGCTCTTGTTAACAGCTACAATTTTTTCAGTGCTCACAGAGCTGCTGCCTACACTCAACCTAACCTGAATGCCTAACACAACCTGATACCATTAGGGTTTTAAGTTAGCTTCAAAGTTGCAAAACCTACTGCATAGGTTTGGAAGGATCAGGAATTTGTAACATTGAGGTTGGGTGTATCTTGCTTAACTGCAACCAAAAAAACAGCCATCTGTTCCTAGCTCCCCTCTGAACTGTTTGTATGTTTTGTGGAAGGAAAGGGACTTCAGCAAGAGCAAGTAACTCCACCCTCAGGGTTATGGACTGTACTATGGAAATGCTGCCTGCCATCCCACTGAAATTCAAAACTAGTCTGTGGAGAAATACCTAGAGTTTAGATTATCATTGTTGGGTAAGACAAGTATCACTTCAAGCATTTAAGAGTTAACTTATTCAGGAATCAGGAAAAAGGAGATGGACTTTCTATACCTACTCCTATGAACTTCTCTTAATTTTAATGTAAGCAGTCATGTATTGCGTAGAGAGCTTGTACACACTGAGAGATCCAATTACCAGATGTGGGACCAGATATCTAAAGTTTAGACAGGCAACAACTTACTGGATCATTTAGTATCTGGATCTTAAGACAGGGCTATTTCCCATGGCAGGTTCACAAATGCCATTGCAGTTCTCCTGGGAAGAATGTGGGAGGCTCTTCAAGGTTTTCACCCTCTAGCACTTCTGCAGTGATGAGGCACAAGTAAATCTGCAGGCCAAGTTCTGGCTGTGCACCAGCTCTGCTCTTCAGGCAGGTCTGCTTCTCTCATCACTGGACATACCCAGCTTCATGAACATTGAAGGAGAACCAGCTGTAGCACTCCAGACTCATTTTGTACCACTGCTACTGAGTACTGAGCTACAACAGTAGGCACAACAATTTTTTCCAGCCCCTTTGTGGCAGCATATTCCTTAATTTTCTTAATCTTGCTTGTTTTTGGCTGGGTTGGTTGGGGTTTGGTTTGTGGTTTTTTTTTTTTTTTTGGTTTTTTTTTTTTTTTTTTTTTTTTTTTTTTTGTGTGGTTTTGGTTGTTTGGTTTTTTTTTTTTCAGCTTATATGCTACAAGGTCTAGCTATGCTTTGTGCTACAATTACTGACTGACTTGAGCAAACAAAACCTGCTGATCTGGCCTAAAGTTCACACCTGATGGCATATCAGCTACATTCCCTGTATTTTTAATATCTTTCACCTTATTTTAGGTTGCTAAAGAATCAAAGCAGAATCCTAATTTTATTCATTAGGAATAAAATCTTTAACCACATTTAAAATCTATTTAGCCACTGTCCTTATGATTCTATTCATTTGACAGGCTTATTTCCTTATCAAGTATGTATTTTAAAACAAAGCTGCTATCCTGACACCACTTCTCTACATTACTGCAAAGTTAATGCTGTATTTTAATAGGATTATTTTATATCAGGAATTCCATTTAGTGTGTTTCATTTTGCTGGGCATCTGTCCAAGATCTGAGATAACTAATTTCTTAAAAGTGACCTACATACTTAACCATTGTCCCATTCATAAGTGAAACTAATTAACTCATATTTTCTGTTTGATCTATACACAATTTCTCTCATGCAATTGAATATATCCTTGTACTTCAGTAATTTTTTTTATTTATGAAGATTTTTCCAAGAGTAATTCAGACAGAAAAGATTACCCCATATCCTAACCAAAATTTAAGTTTATGTGGACATTGTTAATCATGCTTTCCTTTATCCTAAATATAATCTTTCTGCAGCGCATAATTAAGCCATGAATGCACTAGGAGCACTAGGTTTATTTACTTACAATTTCAGCAGAGGCAGGCATCAGAATCAGATTTGTTACATAATCTGCAGTAAACTGATTCTTTCAGATTCTTTAGACTGGCTGGACAGCTATATTTTGTATTTTCAAAACCTTTGCAGGGGGCAGAGGAGTATGTGAGGAAATGCTTTGGCCAGATTTAAAGTTTGTTATGAAATTTCAGAGTAGAGCTTGGATAATTTTATTATGGGAGTGCCCTCTTCTTGCTTGAAGGAAGCTTTTCCTTCCTTCAAATTGAAACATATGCCTTTATTTTTCCTTGGTACACTTGAAAAAGCTCTTGGACATTTCTATAGCTCTTCCTTTAGTGTTAAGTAAGCATTAAAAAGAATAAAAAGTTCTCTTGCCACAGGTGGAAGCTGACCATCTTGCTAGAGAAAAATTCAAACTTGAACTTTGTTATCCAGAGGCAGCTAGGCTCTGCTAGAAGAGTCATCGCTCTGAGAAAAAAAAACTTTGAAAAACGAACTAAAAGGAACCAATAAAAAGTGATACTTCCAGAAATACTAACAACTTGATCAAGTTCTCTTTTGGGCTTTGGGCAAATAAGCAGTTGAAAGCAGAGATTCTGTTGTCAGTCATTTACAAAGGAGATCTGGTAGAAAGGCATCTCTAGAGATGCCTCTTGACCTGAGGCCTGCAGGTGTGCATATGTGCTTCTGGGCATACTTGCACAAGTTGTCTCTGTTCTCCACTCACATCTTTCCAATGCACAATGAGACCTCTGCTGTTCATACAAGTGTACAGCTGGGTTATGAGAGCAAATCCATTTCTGATCCTTAGGGAGCTAATGGCAAAGTGGGAGACCAAACAGAAGACCTAAGGATTTCCAGGGCTAAAATACTGGCTAAAGAAATGCAACATTTATTTCTTTCATTCCTGAAAGTGGGGCGGTGTGAGGGTGTGTATAGACTGGAAACAGAAGGACTTTGTGAAACCAACTGATCTACTCAAACAGCATGAGCTAATATTAGATGTTGTTTGAGCATAATGTTTGCCACCTCAGGAATGCTCTAGTCTGGGGAAGAGATACACAACTATATCTAACAGTGGCCAAAACAGCTACACTGAAAACAGCTGGGACAGCAAATCAGCTTTATAAGCTTTGCAGTCATACACTATAGTCAAAGTGGATATCGACCTTTTTCAGACTGTCTCTGTTACAACACAAACTTTACTGTGACCAAGTTAGTATTTTGGACTGGGGAAAAAAAAATTGCATGGCATTTGTAACTGGTTTAATTGTCAAATTATATAAATACTTATTCTCTTAATAACAACAGTTCCCAAACCACATGTATTTTCATTTTTCATAGAATAGGCCTATAAACTTACCATATACAAATGCATTTGTTGCTCTAGATCTTGACATCACATCTCATGTATTTGGCTAATTCTCTTGACAGAGTAAAAAGAATTCTGTTTAGGTGCTCAGTTCACCCACTTCACAGGTGCTGTGGAGAAACACAAGTATGAACTATCCACATGGTTACTTGCAGATGCATCTGTAGGGGACAGAACACTATATAGTCATGGCTGTAATGCAGAACTGTGCAATTTATTAGAAAAGTGGAATCTACCTATCCTGAAGAATGGTTTTCTTCATGACTTTGTCTTTACCTTTTCCTGTGTTCTGCATTCCCCCTTTTTATCTCCCCATTCCATTTTCAGAATGACACTTCCATATACCAGGATTAAAGCTGCATTATTTCATTTTCCTTTCACATCATTACATCTCAAAAGATACTTAGGATTTTTATAGTATTTAATTTCTGTGATCTAGAACTAATAACTACTGTGCTTCAATAGCAGTATTTGTAATAGCATTTATATTATTATTATTATTATTATTATTATTATTATTATTATTATTACTAATCAAAATTAAATCATTTCCATTTTGTCTTTCATTAAATGGGATTATTGGTCAAAAAGACTATAAATCGAAAAACTGTCAATATAATTTTTTTTCCTCTTGAAAGGCTATCAAATTTTAAATCACTTATTGCTAAATACATATTAATGCAAGAACAGCAGGAAAAATGAGTTTCTGTCCTCAACAGCCACAGAACACCCCACCTCCCAAATCTCTGCCATAGGACGCAAGAAATTCCCAACTTTTGGAACATCCTTTGGCTGCTTTATCAGTTTGAAAATAAAGCACAGACATTTATACTCCACAAGGTGTCACTCTAAAACAGCTGGAAAAAAACCATGTCTTTTTTGCTTTGAACTTTACCCAGAAGGTCAGAAATTACCACCATTCCAAATTTAAGCCTGAATTACCAGATTCTACTCAGAGCTACTACAATGCAACAATATAGGCAGTGGGTATTTTTCTTGTAAATAGTGTATTTCAAAACAGTCTATTTTTAACACATTTGCCTAGCTGAAGTGTGGGGGAAAAAAAAATAAAGAAAAAAGAAAGTGTGTCAGTAACTGTTTCAATCTGGGGGAGCATGCAGCAAGTATTTTATCAGGATACATTGCACTGTCCTTTATTCAACTACCACTGGCTCACTGAAGACACAGAAAACAATGTCAGACCCAACAGCTTAGGTCTGCAAGGTATTCAAGCTTTTTAATAAAATATATTTTGTCTATAAACAAATTGTCCTTTAAAACAAATATATTAAAATCTACAGACATTCAAATATCCTCCAAAAAATACAAATAGTTGTCAGCAACAAATCCTCACTTTCTATGGTTCACGGGCAATCAGTGAATTAATTCTCTGGAATCTAATAGGAGAGAATTCCCAGAAAGTTTTCTTGAATCTAAAAAAAACTTGCATTCCAATTTCTCCTGTAGTAAGTCCATGCCTTCATTGCTAACAATCTATTTTCATGAACTTTTGAGAGATCTTTAACATATTTATGAACTTTAATTGCTGTTGACCACCAGGTTCAAAACATAAAACATACTAGAAGAAAAGTGATACAAACATGAGCAACTGTCATTTCACAGGAAACAATATCAGTATTTCAGGAAAATGAAAATCATTAATGAAAAAGAACAAAGAATGTATGGAACAGGTCTGATAGTGTGAGGAAGGGAGATGTAGGTAAAAATTTACACAAGATACAACAAAAGAAAGTGGAACTGATTTTGAAATGTTGACACTTTTCATCCTGTGCTCAATACTGCAGAGCTCTGATCCCTACATAGACAATGGGGCTTTTTGCACAAAAAATACAGAAATTAAAAAATAAACAGTCCCACATCCAAACTCACCATACCTGCTTGTGTTACTCTGTAACAGCATTGTTTTAAAACACTTTGTTCAATCTAGCCTAACTTTTTCTGGTTTTCTGTGGCTCTATTTCATTTAGGACCATTTCCAATAGACACACTTCAGAAAAGCTAATTAGATCAGGCCTCAAATGAAAGAAAAAGAACAATGTCTGCTTTGAAGATCTCAACAGATTTGGGCCGCTCACGTCATGAAAGCTGCAGCTCCAGGCCCATGTCTGGATCTTTGAAGTAACTGACAACTTCACTCCTATAAAATGCAGGGGTGTCAAGGACTTCAGCACTTTTGTTTGTATGCCAACTGACAAACTTCAGAAGCTTTTAGTTCACACAACCAGGATTTTGGAGAATCTAGTTCTTCAGAATCAACTTCATCAAGCAAAACACCTCAATATGCATTAAACTTAAAAATGTGTTTCAATTCTCTCACTTCTGTAAGAATTAATGGAAATGTGTTAAATACTTTCCTTAGGGGAAAAAAAAAATCCTTAAGAGAACTATTTTAGAAAAAACAACATCCTTGGTCCAGAGTTGTTGTTGAACAACTCTGCAGCAGCTTTTACCTGGTGTGAGTACAACCACATTGGGAAGGGGTGGAGGGGGGAATCATGAAAGTGAGAATATTAAGAGCCTCATTGAAGGTTGTTTGGAAATCATGTTTTTGAAGCCACAAAACAAAAACAATGACTTGGCTAGATAACCAGATTTCTGAATAGTGACATTTTTATAGCCATAATTCCATTCACAAGATGTATTAATCACACCTGATTTCACTGACAAAGGCTATTAAAAGGGAGGAAAAAGCTCAGCAGTTACCATAACAAAGACACTTCCTTCACTGTTTTTTCCATTCAAGTCACACAGAATACAATGAAGTTTTTTTTCCTTAGTTTACATGCAGCAGTCAACTCACACCCTACTCACTCTCAGACTTTGTGCATATACACAGCCTTTGCTTCATATTGAATAAGCCCGTTGCAAGAAGGAAGTTCTAACTTAGAATTAAGAAAAAAATAAAAACCTGAGAAAATAGACTAAAAATTCACTAGATACAGAAGAATAATTTGGTTTTTGCTACCCGTCATTTCTGGTTGGCATGACAGACAATCAAATTGCTCTAGAACTTACCTAAATTATTTTCCTCAGTTATTAAATCAAGCAAATACTAGAACACTTTTTCTGGAATAATGACATCACTGTTATTCTCATCCCCAAGGGCCTCATAGTGCCCTAAAAAAAAAAACTCCAAAAAACTAGACCCCCTCCCCACATGACAATATTTTCTACAGAAAAGTTGACAGCCAAAAGGCAGTTACTTCTGTCAGCTGCTTAACAGCTCAGCACTCAATACAGTCTTGCCTTGTACACACCCACACACTAAATACCAAGGGGATGAAACAGGAAAAAACTGTGGGCAAAATGAGTCAATCCAAACCAGAAGCTGAGCAGACCCCTTAGTTTTCTTTGAAGTGATATTTAATTCAGAAAAAGACCACACTGAATTTAGCTATTACACTGATGTCTGCAGGGTACCAGTACAGATCAGCAATTATGTGTGACGAGAACAGAAGGAAAACCAAGCAGGAGATAACTTGCACTCCTCAGGACTGTATCAGCGCAACCATTAAAAAAAAAAAAAAAAAGAAAAAAAAGAAAAAAGAAAAATGTAATTATTCTTGCAAACAGCAAAATCTATGGGAATAACAATCAAAAAGTCCTCACAAAGAAACTAAATCCACACCTACTCACACAATCTACTTATTTTAATCTCTTTCTTCACTGGCCAAAACAGATGAGGCTGTTTTGGAGAGTCAAGAGAGATCTGTCTGGATAGTCTGTAGAGATTTCTCTTTGCACATCTGCTTAAAGAGGGAAACAACTATGACTCAAAGCTGTACCTTAAGAGGAAGCTGACTATTACATTCCTCATCACCCACAAGTCTAGGAAGCTGAAGACATTTTACAAGAGACTTTTTTACCTGAGCTACATGAAAATCTATTTTGCAAAAAAAAATTTAAATCCATGCAGGCCTGTGTACACACACTTTCCCTCAAAGGCCAATCCACTAGCTGTCTCTTTTAGAAAAATTTGCAGTTGTGTGGTTTCAGCAAGAAAGGAGTTTCATACCATAGAAATGTAGTTTTCTAACAGGAAGGAAAAAAACCCACAATTTTTTGGGCCTTTTTTCCTGACAAGGAAAAAACAAAATTCTCGGCTCTGCCAAATCAAAGCTTGGGCAGTGCTCAAATTCTCTTGTAATAAACCAGCTCAGATTCACTTGATGTTTCTATATAAAGACTACTATTGTATTGAAAAGGCCTTTTTCCTGCGCCACATCCATCAGTGCTTCAGTGTGTGCCTGCTGCCCTGAAGGCTGAGCCCATCCTGGGCTGCATCCAAAGCAGGGTGGGCAGCAGGTGGGGGAGAGGGTTCTGCCCCTTCACTCTGCTCTGGCAGGACCCCACCTGCAGTGCTGAATCCAGCTCTGAGGGCCCCAGCACAGGAAAGCATGAACCTGTTAGAGCAGGTTTGGTGGAAGACCACAAACATAATCACAGGGTAGGAGAACCTCTCCAATGAAAACTGCCTGAGATGGCTGGGCTATTTCATCCTGGAGAAAAGAAAGCTCCAGGGAGACCTCAGTGAGCCTTTCAGTACTTAAAGGAGGCTTACAGGAAAGGACAAGAGAACTTTTTACTCAGGTAGACAATGACAGGAGAAGGGGCAATGGTTATAAAGAGGAGAGAGTCACATTAGATATTAGGAATTAATTCTTTACTCAGAGATTAGCACTCAACAAGAGTCTCAGTGAAGATGTGATTGCCCCATCTCTGGAAGTGTTCAAGGCCAGGTTGGATGGAGCTCTAAGCAACATGATTTAGTAGTGAGTGGCATCCCTGCCCATGGCATGGGGGTTTAGAACAAGATGATCTTTAAGGTTCCTTCCAACCCAAACCATTCTATGATTCTATTAGTAAAGAAATTAGTATAAACTACACAGATAGGGGATAGACAAGGATTCCTCCCATCAAATTTCTAACTGTAGTTAGTACCAGATAGTATTGTGAAGATAAAGGGGACTTTTTCCTGGAGACATATCTAACATACACACACACGTTTTCTGTAACAGAAAACAGACTTTAGTGACAGAGCCACAACAAACAACTCACTTGTGGCACTACAGAGGCTTCAAAATGGACCGGCAGATTGCATTCATCCTGTCCAACCTGAACAGAACCTTTGACTTCTGCTGACTTTAGCACTTCAGATGTATTTTCACAGTAAAGAAGATATTTCAAAGTTTACTTTACTTTTGTTCCAAACCTGCATCAGAGCCTTAGAGGCCAGAGGTATCTTGTTACCTCCTCAGATCAACTGATGTGGCTGCAGGAAGTGAGAGAGAATACCTCTTCTTACAAATGGTGTCACTTAGGTACCTAGTGGGATTTTCAAAATATTCAAGAAAATTATCCTGTGTATTTCAAGTAATTTAGGAAAGAAGAAAAAAAATCATACTCATAAACCAACCCACCCCAACAGGGTCAGAGTGAAGAGGGTTAAATGCAAATTGAGTTTAAATGAAATTAGGAAGTCTCGATGACTTCAGTATGATTCCATCCCTCCTCCCCTTCCATACACTCACACTCTCTCACACACACACCCTCAGTAATGCCAATTAAGTCGGAAACAGGTCTCTCTTCCTACCACATCAGTAAGGCCATTAGTTCCAGCAAAGCTCCCAAAAACTCTTCTCATAGACTGCAGTGCCCAAACAATTAGATCACTCCTGAATTAAAAGTACCCAGAAGCAACTTTGCATATACACTGGTTTTTTCAAAGCACAATGGAAAGTTGGCACATACTGCATTTACGAGAGCTGTAATCTGGTTTAAACACGGGTTTATTTTAAAGATCTTCAGCTCTCATCTGTAGGCTACTCCAGAACTCAGTGAATCAGCAAATAGTTACTTATTGGAAAGCTTCCCTCCTTAGGACACCTTGACCACTATTCAGTAGTTTGCTGAAATTGTGAAAAGAACTGCACCATCAATCTTCACTACAGGCAACTATCTACAGGTGTACAGGATCTAAAACGTGAAGTATTCAGGATGAACATTTAAATTTTGATATACAGACCTCCAGTGAGTCAAATATTCTGCAGATTACAGAAAATTTAAGTAAATAGCAGCCATATAACAGAGAGCATCTTACAGGTATTTACAATATATTTAGCATCATGTCATGAGCTTTGGTGTGCTTTTTCTCTTTGTCTTCTTTCAGATATTCATGGATTTTAAAGCATCTCAACAAGGTTTTTAAAGGAAATCAGACACTACACAGGTTAAACAACATGGTTCTATTAAAAACTATCTTTAACCATGGCACTCAGTGACAGCAATACAATACTTTTTTCCACAAAGCAACTAATATAAAAATATGCCATAAAATCATCTGTAGACTAGTATGCTAGTACATACATATAATCATAACATTCTTTTATAAACTCTTTCCTGAGATACCTTGGGTTGTTTGATTTTCTTGTATTACTGGATGCATTATCTTTATGATTCATCTAAAACAATTGCAAAATATTTTGAATGTGCAGGACACTCAGTAACATGTAAAAAGTAATTTGTAAATATATGGCAAAGAAACAGCTCTTAGAAATTATGCACTCTTTTACTTTTTTCTATCTTTTAACATTTGGCTCCTTGGGAGACAGAAGGATGATGCATGAAAAACCTGAAATTAGAGCTATGAATTGACAAAAAGCAGGAAAGCATTCAGGAATGTTAGGAGTTGGAATATATTATAAATGACACAAAGAGAAAGCCATAAGTCATGTTGGCTATGTATTGTCTTACAAAGCAACTGGACATATCTTAGTTCACAGTATAATAAATATTTTTACTAATCTGTTTTGGAAGAGCAAATGTCTTTTAGGGTTTCAAGCTCCTGTATAAGTTTCTTGTTCTGAACTTCTAGCACTGCAACACGACTCTCCAGACATTTTATGTATTCTTTCTTCCGACGTCGACATTCTTTAGCAGCTTCCCTGCAAAAAGCAGAAGTAAAAAGTGCAAACAAAAAAGCCATTTGCATGCCATTAGAAAGCTCAGCAGAGTATGGAGACTATGACAGAATTCCAAATTTTGGAATATCTCCCAAATCAGTCTGAAAACACTAAGCAAAACTGGGTTCCACAAGGGCCTCAAGTGTCTCTTTCTCAAGTTCATATGGCAATCTGTAGAATTGCTTCCTCTCATGCCTTGATTAAAGTTCATAATAAAGGAGGTCCAAATGAAAGACAGTTATTCTGCTTTATGACAATAAAGATCTTTGAGGGCCTTGAGTTCCTCAATGAGAGTCTTGTTTTGGTTTTCAAGCACAGCCACACGATTTTCAAGACATTTGACATATTCTTTCTTCTTTCTGCGACATTCTCTGGCAGCTTCCCTGGAACCAATACAAGGCAAATGACTACAGGAACAGCCACAATATGGCAAAGACTGGATAAATGCAATTACCTGCAATCCCTGTGGTTCCACAATAACAACAACCACCACCACCAACTGCTGGATTGCACAAACAGAACATCGGATAACAGCCAAAAGCAGTAACATAGTTAAAATATAATCCAAAACATCTAGAACTTGAAACGCATCCAGCATCACCAAATACAAAGATGGAACCAATACACAGAAGAATTGAGAAAAACAGAGAGTAATTGATGATGTATTGACTTGAGTTGTACTAAACATTAGGATGGAAAGCAGCATTTCTTCTTCCAGTCACATTCTACTTTGTGTGTTTATCGGGAGCATTGTCTTCTGCCATCAAAATCTTAAAACCAAACCCAGAGAATATACTTTCAGAAAAACACAAACATAACAATACTCTCTTCAGATAAAAACTAGATGCCAAGCTTACATCAAGATAAAAACTTACAGCATGTTGTAACAATGTACAATGCAATTTAAGTCCAAACAAATACAATTTATTAGCATTTCAGAACTGGCTGCCTGAGCACATTTCAGCCACATGAGTCTGTAGTTTTTGTTGCTGGCAAATGATAGCCTGAAGCCATTTTTGTAGTTCTGCTCAGAAGTCTCTAATATTTGAGCTAAATGCTTTGGCTAGTGTGTTCAGAAGCATGTGACTAAACAAGCATTCAATTCCAGAAGAAATATTAGAAGTACTGGGAGTCCTCCTTTACTACCTTGGAACATGATAAACTACCAAATTGTGAGAGGCTAACATTCCAGCAAGTTATGAGCAATAGCACAGGCACTAGTTTTAAAACTCAAGGGAGAAGAAACAAAAAGGAGGCACAACAATGCAGTGATCCTTGTAAGTAATTTAAAATAAAGGACAGGCATGAGAGCAAAGCAATACCATTAATTCAATTACAAGACAAGTGGCTAAGCAGTGTATTAGAGATCTGCAGAGCAGACTATTTCTACTACTAATCTGCCAATCACAGAGGTGGCTACACATTTTCAAAAGACAGACTTCCCAAGGAATAGCAAGAAGACTGCACAGAGAAAGACTGACATTTACAACATTCAGTCAAGTCCATGACAACTAATTAAAAAATATACAGCAACTTGACACAATGTGCCTCACAAAATGACAGGGGCACTGCAAAGTATCTCATCCCAGCAGCCAAGTATTTGGCAAAGTCTATAATTATCATTCCATCTTTGAATAAGTCCTCTTCACAGCTTCATTAATGGACAGCTGCTAATGAGATCCTCCGCTATTTTCCTAAACAATTCTTTGCGGGGACGCTTTAAATGAAAAAGGTCCTACTGGTCATTTTACTGTCAGTAGTGGGAGAGGACAGGAAGTAAAATTCAACAAAAAGTGTAACTCTGGATCATCACAAAAATTATCTGATATTGATTTCTGAACCACCTAATATTTTCAAAATAAAAATTCATGGCTACAAGGTCAACTCTAGTCTTCTGGAGTTAACAACCAGTACTCTAATGCCAGAAGGACACGGGATGACTGACAAAGAATTTCCTGCCTTCCCTTCATCAATTACAGGCAGTGCTCATGACCTTAAGAATAAAACTTTGCTTTAATGTTTGTGGAGGGGGGGGGAATAGTTTGCAATACTGACTGTGGATTATTATATAGTCTTACCTATTTTTCAAAAGTCTCAGCTCTCTCTTGCGTGTGGCCTCTTCTGCCATTTGCTGAGGGCTGTGCAAAGTCCCAGGTGAGGCTGCCATAACCACTCCCTGAGGTAAGGTAGTAGTGGGAGTTCGAATCTGGTAAGCTGGCATGTCACCAGTGGCAGCTGTATAAAAGAAACATATTTTAAAATATATGGCAAAAAAAAAATATATCTGAAAATAACGGATTTCTGAAAATTATTTATCCGGGATCCCAGATACATAAATTTATTCACAGGTCTGTAATGACACAACCATATTTTTTATCTTAATAGCATTTATTTCCATACTGTCAAGTGTCTGAATTGCTCTAACATGTGGCCCCAGCAGCCAGATGGACTGAAAGCTTCCACATGGCCCTCTTCAGACAACATGGAGAAAGCAGTTTGAGAAACAGTTCAAGCAGTGACACTTACTTCCTGTTTGCACAATCCCACAAAAAGAAGGTCCTGCTGTTGCAGCCACTGAGGTTTATATGCTACCCTGTTCTCCCTGTACAGGACTCAATTTACTTCAGAAGACAAATTTCTCCTTCTTCCTTGTGATAGCAATAGTACCAGCTTTACAGCCTCTCCTCCTCTTACAACAACAGTTTGGCAACCCTTAGATAACAAGTGAGAGCTGCTGTTGCTACAATGAAAAGGAACAGACAAGTGCTCAGGATGTACAGGCATTTGTTCCCTGGGCAAGACGACCACACATAGGATGCTGCAGCATTAGCAAACGACAGGAGGCAGTGGCAGTTGCACAGGAAGGAGTGTAGCTGCACAGTAAATCAGAGGGCAAAAGTTCAGATTCAGCTCCTGGGCTTAGCAGTTTTGTGCCCTACCCAAGCCAAATGCTGATCTGACGTGACTTGAAACCAACACCTTTCCTACAGTCTCACGTCATTTCTTTGTTTCAGATGTACTTGTCCCTACATGATGTACCTCAACTTAAAAACACTGGGGAAGTCCTAAGTACTTGTCTCTTGTCTGACAGAAAACAAAACCAACCAAAAAATATATTCCTCTTTACATTCTAAGCAAGTATTTACCTATTTCTTTCCATAAATATTTTATATTATGATAGAACAAAAATTCAAATTTTGTCATTAAAGCAACTGTATACAGCTGATGTTTCTTTCAGAGGCTTGTTACACTTAGACTATACTTTAATTCTTTAAAGCATTATTCAAATAATGGAAAAACATGTCTCACAGTGTAACCCCCCAACTAAGCACCACACTTAGTGGAGTCACTTGCTCACTCCACCCACACAGCTCCCCAGCTGAATGAGGTAGAGGAAACTCACAGGTTGAGATGGGAACAGTTTGATGGAAATAAAATAATAAATGTAATGAAAAGGAAAATAACAAAAAGAAAGATAAATAGACCCAAGAAAAATAATTAATGCAAATTAAAAGCAACTGTTTACCACTCACCAACTGATGACCAGCCTGTTGCTGAGCAGCAGGCCCCAGGTCAGCTTTCCCTCCAGTTTATATGCTGAGCATGATGCCTTAGGGTATGGAATATCCCTCTGGCTATCTGGGGTCAGCTGCTCTGGTTGTGATCCTTCACAGCTTTGAGTGCACCCCCAGCCTACTCACTGGCAGAGTATGAGAGGCTGGAAAGTCCTTGTGCAACTACTGCTGAGCAACAACCAAACCATGAGTGAGCTATCAACATCTCTCTCATCCTAAAACCAAAAAACAGCACTGTACCAGCTAACAGGAAGAAAATTAACTCTATCCCAGCTGACACCAGGTCAACTAGGAAAACTAAAAGGCAGACAAAAACATCTTCGGGAGGCTGATAGATTGAGCAGTTAAGAAACATCAGTTAACTACAGGGGGAAAAAATGAAATCTAATAAAAATATACTATTATTCTTACTATATTAAAGCAAGTGCTTCACTAGTTCAAAACAAACAAACAAAAAAATAGAATCAAGTTGGTTTTAGAGTACAATTCCACAGCCATGTCCTGAAATCATTATCAGCTTAAACCCCATGCACCTCCCCCCCTCCTCAGTCCTGTGGGTAAAAGTGTTTGTGGAATTACAAGATGAACTGGACCAGTGAACTGACCTGGATAATCCCCTAGGGATGTGGGAGAGAGGGAGGGGGAAATCAGCTCAGAAGGGCCCTGTGAGCAAAGACAGGCAGCTGCCCTGAGCACAGGGCTTGGTCATCTTGTACATCTACAAGGGAATTGCTTAACCCTTTAAATCCTCCACTTTTCTTAGCAGTCCCAGTCACGTCAATGGAATAGTACCTCAGCTCACTAACTACAAAAATGGAATTTTAGCAACTCTTCATGCTCACCTTTATGCTGGCCACATAACATACATCTTACAGACTCTATGGTAAGAACTACCTTTTTCTATCTCATCACTAGGTATTAAAGAGATGTTACTTTAATTTGCCCTAGCTACAATGAATTAGAAATCCAAGCAAACCATTTTGTAGATGAAGTCATGGGAGAAAGCTCCACAACCCAGATCACCTCAGCCTGGCAAGACCAACTAATTTGTTGTCTGTGTCTGACTTAAGCTCAGACAGCAGCAAACGGGACTTACTGCAGCTTTTGTGCAGAGCACTCAGTGTGATCATGTACCTCCAGCAAGACTTAACAAAAGCAAGTCCCTATCTCAGCTGGGATCAGCAAACACCACTGATAAGTCTTCTAGTCTGAGCAGGTCCCAGGAGTGGCAGTCTCTGCCTGACAGTTGTCTCACTTAGAAACCTGCCAGCACAAGAAAACAGATAAACTATTCTGTTGGTACTGACCTTGCCAATCCAGACACCACTGTTTAGAAACAAGAAAAAAAGCATAGCATAGCATTGACAAAGTATCTTTTAGCTGTGCAATAAGATATGTTTTATGATATATCATTGCAAAAATATATTTTGAAGATTGAAAAATGTTTTGTGTATTAGATCAAGAAATTACAATGTAACTGACTTCCCCAGAAAAAGACCTTTGGAAAGATGAAATAGGCTCTAAACATAGTGGGATAAATTTAATTTTTTTCAGAGTTACTTTAAGCCTAATTATGAATCTATATTACATTGAAAAATACCTTCCATTTCATCTGAGACAAATGTCCCACACACTTCATCCAGACTGCCAAACTTCTGTGGCCGTTTCTAACAACACTTCACCAAGGTTTAATGTAATTCCTAAGGTATTAGAAAGAGAACTGAGAGTGTTAACGAAGTAACAACTCTGGAGTTGGTGCATTTCCCTATCACATTGCCCTGGGTAATTTTTTTTTTTCCCTTTAAAATGCAAGGGAGTAAAAAGTCACTGAAAACCTGAAGCTTTTAGTTGAGACTTACAAAAAAGAAAATTAAGAAAACCAAAAGACAACTAGTGAAAAAAACCAAGCATGCATCAAAAAAAAAAAAAACAAACCAACCACCTCTTGGAAAAAGTAACTTGCTGAACACTAGAAAGCATCCCTGCACTCAATTCTTTCAGTGACTATCCAGGAGAAAAAATGCCCGATGTATTTGGATGCCTATTCCCCCCCCCTCTGTGAGTCATAACGGTGGGACTTGATTATCAAGGGGTTTTTAACTTCACCACTAAACTGGCTACACAAGGCATGACTCATTATCCCTTTGAGCATTAAATACATCGACCTGGAGAAGATATTTATCTTTGGATTAATGAAACAAGGTGCGCCAGCAGTGAGCAGCAGCACGTAGGAGCCGGCAGGGAAGCAGTTAATGTTACCGAGCTGCCGGAGGCAATTGACGAGGCAGAAAGGAACTGACTAAATCGCAGCATGACTTGGAGCTGACGTCAATGTGTATCTTGTTTGGAGTTTAACTTTTCCAGTTCCCTACTGCAACACGATTCCAGGAAATCTAATGACGTCAGCCTTTTGAACTCAATTAGCTGAGGAAAAGACCATTTTAACAGTGGAGGAGAAAACAAACAGGCATTACAATACTGCAATTATTGCCCTCAAATTTGTTTCCATTCAGCGTTTTTTTAATACTGAGAGCATAGGGTCGATTTACACTGCCGAAACAATTTCTACAAAGCTAGGTTGAAGTCCATGGCTATCAAATTTGTAGCGTCTATTGCTCAATAAAAAAGGCAGTTGTCATTTTTAAAAAAACAAAAAGGAATTATAAACACAGCAACATATATGACTGCCACCAAAATAAACAAAAAAACAAAAGTAGAGTGGTGGATTGTTTTCAGCAAAATCCTGCATCAAATAATAAAGAACAGTTACTGAATCAATTTGTGCAAGAACTCATGCATTAACAGTGATTTTTCATTTTTCTCCCCCAGACAAAACTGTTAAAATTGCCCTGGAATCCTACACAAAGTAGACAGAATTAGCAGCTATTTGCATGACTTTAGAAAGATGAAAGAATTACAGCAACAGGTTCAAAAGAAAATGCCACAAATATTAACTAAACACTGCATAGACATACAAAAATACCATGTCAAAGGCTAACAAAATTTTTACCTGTTTCATCTCCTGTTACAGCCATGATCAACTTCTGCACACACGATTCTGCTGCTCCTCTACCAGAGCTCAGCATGAACTGTTCCAAACTACCAAGCATGTGCAGGATTACAAGCAAGAGCACTGACATCACAATGACCTCACTTGCTTACCGCTGTCATTAACATGCTCCATCACTGGAACAGCTCACTGAAACTGCAGCCCAAAGAATTCCTTTTCCAGTAAACCTGGTTTTTTTTTTTCCCTCTTCCATATTGCTATAATCCTAGCTTTGTTCTCTTCCCCTGAATTATTCATAAAGCTACAAAAAGCACTCACCACAAAGCAGGCTGTTAAGAAAGACCTGAAAATTCACAGCACTGACTGACAGAAATGAAAACGTGGCTCTAGCATTCATGAATGAATCCAAATGATAAGGTCATGATTGCATAGAAAATAAGGAAATTTAAAACAGACGTGCATTTGTTTTCATTGGAACAGTTCCACTAAACGGCAGAGAACTCTGTTGGACAGACATGCAAGACAGGAAAGCTTAATAAGCTGTAACAAATAGGTAAATGAAAGGCTAGAGCTCCTTGCTTTGCAGGAAAACCCACAACCCACTCATTTAATTTCAGTTCAAAGATTCAGAAATTATTAAGGAACACCCCAACAAAGTAAGCCAACCTAAAGCCAGTGGTTTCAGATGCTGTAACAAGCAGAACAGTAACTCTGGGTAAAGGCTACCTCTTCCCCCTTCCCTCCTTTTTCAAAATATGTCCAAGAGATCTGCTTGACTCTGTTTTAAAATATAAATTAAAAAAAAACAACTCAGCTCTAAGAGAGTTACTCCTTGTTTACAACAATGCAAATAAAATAGTTTCAGACCAAGAATCCAAGCACTGGTTTGTATGTAGGGCAAAGCAAACTTCTAAGGTCTTTGTACTAAACTAATTCAGACTGGTAATTTATCAACTGTGAAACTGTGCTGGATGGCAGCAGTGGAAGCATCAATGTTTGCATTGATGTTCTGTGTTTTACATCCTGTGTTTACAGGAGTGTTCTGTGATTACAGGAGCACTTCAAGATCGTAAGTACAGAAGTTCATAACTAAAGCACAAGAAGTTAAAGCCACAGATTTCAAATATCACTAACAATGTAACGAAAATACACATAGATTCCAACAGAATGATTTTTATATAACTTTTCTATACTCACTTTCACTAATAATCAAAACACTTCCTTCTTCAGCTAGCAAAAAAATCCTTAACCCTTAATGTGTTAGGAAACTGCTCAGACACTAGAACTGCCTCTTATTTTGCCTACAAATGTAAACTTGAAGCAAATACAATGTCACTCAATTGGATCAATATATTTGGCACTTTTATCCTAGTATTTTTCCACACCACAGATTATCAGAAAATACCAAACACAGGGTTTATGTGATCTTATCCATTATTACATGAGATTCATTAACAAATACTTTAGAAAAAAAACCAACACATATGCTATCTGAAAGATTCTGAAACAGAATCTGAAACAGATCTTTTCTGTTTCCAGGTATTTGTTATATTCTTTTCTTCTTCTATGATAAAGAAAATAAATTATATGCTGCCTACCCAAAATCATTATAAAAATACATATGCAATAGTAGGATTACTAAGCAGAATAATTTTTCTATTATAATCTATGTTATCACAATATTAGGTGAACAGTCAACTACAAAGTGTAGACAAATGACAAATGTTTTTAACCTGTATTCCAACAGACTTTCTAGCATAGGCAAGATGAGCTGTAATAAGGACATTTCAGACACTTCTATATTCAACTTATTGCTGACCATTGTCTCACTCCATCATAACTCAGGTTTGCTGCCTTCATACAATTGTATTACTGTAAACATTTTCACATTGTTTTTATACATCTTTTTTACTGTAGATGTTTTGTTTTTTCTAAAGATTTTCTAATATCAGTAGTATGTAGAATAAGTTGAAGCCTTTTATCTTCTCATCATCTCCAAGTTCATGCTCATTTACTCTTTGCTTTGTACTTCTCCCTATATGCTATGTCACATTTTTTGTCTATGTTAACAGCTATGAGGCTCACTAAAGCACTGGACTTTGAACCAAAGGAACAGAGAATTCCAGGAAATAAACTTCTCTGAGCATGGACAGAGAACAAATCAATTTAGTTTTAAAAGTATCTAGATGCTTCCAGAAACATGATGTAGAAGGTATTTGGTTACTGTCTCTGAATCCATTTTGAAAGTTTCCATCACAGGCAAAACACTTAAAGGGCAATTCCACTCGTGGAGCCCATTGCTGAGACTGAGTAGCTCTGTCAGAGAACAGCTCTGTAATGGAGAGTCTGTAAAGGAAAATCAGTCAAATGGAATTCCCAAGGACTGAAACACTGCCAGACAAAATCCTCAAATGGTGTGCTTCTTCACAGACTTGGCAAGTTTTAGTAATCAGCTGAGGAGTTATTTTTCTGCCCCTGACACCAAAGCTCTGAAGAATCAAATCAGTACCTATAAAATACTACAGTCAGAGAGATGGAGAGATGGAGGCAGCCTCTGATTTAAGGGATGTGTAGGCACACACACAGAAAACATATTAGACACATACTCAGAAAAACATGCAGTACTAGAGTGGGAAATTGGTACAAATTTGGGTCTTAAGGCTTTGTTAAGAATGTATTCATAATAACATTTAGGGAAGTTGTGACAATACTCTCTGAGCAATAAGAACTTAACATTTGACTAAGGTGTTTTCATCTTATAGTCTTATAGTATTTGAAAATGCTTCTGGAAAGTCTTGGGACAACAATGTATTTCAACATTTATTTGAGGACCCTCATCCACTCCATGAATACATATCTAAATCCTTCCTAGCTCTTCTCATGGCTTATTTCAGATAGCTGTTTTGGGTTAAGAAAGTATTTATAAAGACCCCACCCCCTACTTCTCTCTGTCAAGAAAATATTTTTTTTAAATTCTGTATATCCTCCATAGCTTTTAATTTAGTGTCTCCCTAGAGAAATCTATCTCCCATTTTCAAAGGTTTTCATCATGTTATGTGTGCACTTTATAGGACCTTCAAAGTGTTCCTCTGTGAGAAAACTAGCTTCATTAAAGGACCTTTCATTAAAGGATCTGCTCTCTAGTAACTGCAAGAAAGGAAATTCGGCCCTAAATATATCCCAAAATCTTCAAAATTTGTGTTTTATTAACATTAACTGCTGAAAAAACCAAATTAGTTTCATATATTAAATGATGTGCACTTTCAGCATCTCACTTGAATCTGTAAGAGTACCTTTAATCCAATTAAACATGTCTCAAAATCTGGACAAGACATTCAAAAGCAGAAAGTGATGTTATACTGCTACTTCATTCTTTTCAACCAAACACAGTAGCTGCCTTACTAAGCAGAGAACCTGAATCCCTTCCTAAGACTCTTTCATCTTGCTGTATTTTACTTAATAGTGCAATAATGTCAACATAAAATAAGAAAACTTTAAAGAAAAATTGTTTGATATGAAAAAATGAAAACAAAGTAGACTATTCAAATATACCTTGAACAACAACTTGGCTTCCAGGAACAAAAAACTGTTGTGTGCCATCAGATGACTGTGCTGCATATTGCACAATGGTAGCGCCTGGCTGAGGAGCTCCTGAATTTGTCACAGTCTGAATTGTACCACCTTGAGATATAGTAACTAAACAGGAAAAAAAAAAAAAGGTAAGTTAGGCAACAGAAAGACATAACACATGCTAAAAAACATGCAATAAACATTGTCTTACAGGACTCCTGGTCCTCCCATTGCTTAAGGATTAATTGTATGATAAAACTTAGATAATATTAATATTGATTTCCACAAATATAAAGTCTGTTGTGTAGTATATGCCATACACATAACATATAAAAAGCGGTGTGTAACACATTTTATCTCTATGTTTCTAAAAAATATTACCTCTACTAAAATAGCTTAAATATGGGGGGGTGGGGGGAAAGGGGAAATAGTAGCCCCTAGTCATACAAAAGCGATGTTTTAAATACTAACATAGAAGTTATTTAAAAAAAATTCTTAAAAAAACCTTATTCTTAAAAAAAGTTTACTGACTCTCAGAAAACAAAAATCAGGACATCAAGACAAAGGAAGAGAAAGATGTTTAACACCAAGAATCCTTTCCTTAGAGTACAAAAAAGTTTAGCACAACATTTAACCAGGTGTACACAGTTGTACGGAGTCCAATACTCATGTAAAAAGAGAAACATAAGTAGGGCTCTTCCCACAATGTAATAGCAACACGAAAAAGACAAATATACTTTCCCCATTAATAAAAATCATACTGCATTCTTGCCATAATCAAGTATTGATAAAAATGCAATTCCCTAGAGACATCATTAATTGTATATTCCTTTTGAAATTAGCATTGCCTTTGTTAAACACAGAAATATCACTGAATCACAGAATGGCTGAGTTGGAAAGAACCTTCAAGATCATCTAGCTCAAACTCCACTGCCATGGGCAGAGGCACCTTCAGATCATATTTCTCAGAGCCTCCCCATCCAACCTAGCCTTGAACACTTCCTGCGATGGGGCATCCACAACTTCTCTGGGCAAACGGTTCCAGTGCCTTGCCACCCTCAAAGTGAAAATTTCATTCTATGATCTAAACTAAGTCTATCCTCTCTGTTTAAAGCCGTTGCCCCTCATGCTATCACTACACTCCCTGATACAGAGTCCCTCCCCATCTTTTCTGTAGGCCCCGTTTAACTACTGGAAGGCTGCTGCAAGGTCTCCCTAGAGCCTTCTTTTCTCCAGGCTAATCAACCCCAAACCTGTCAACCTGTCTTTATAGGGAAGGCCTCCAGCCCCTGATAATCTCCATGGCCCTCCTCTGGATCTGTTCAAGCAACACCATGTTTGTCTCATGCTGGAAACTCAGAGCTGGATGCAGCACTCCAGGTGAGGTATCACCAGAGCAGAGGGGCAGAATTGCATCCCTCGATCTGCTGCTCACGCTGCTTTGGATGCAGCCTAAGATCTGGCTGGCTTTATAGGCTGCAAGCACACATTGCCAGGTCATAGTCAGTGTTTCAGCCACCAGCACATCCAGGTCCTCTCAATCCACTCATTGCCCAGCCTATATCCACATTTAGGATTTCCACAACCCATACACAGGACACTGTGTATTGATGATTGGCATTGGCCTTATCATGAAGTTTGCAAGGGTCCACCTCTCTACGCTGTCACAGTCCTTTTGGATCCCTTCTCTCTACTGAGCTTTGAGTATCAACTGCATCATTTAGCCTGGTGTCACCTGCAAACATTCTGAAGGTGCATCTCCACAAAGATTCCACATCTCCAACCAAAGATTAAAAAAAAATACTGGTCCCAGATCTCTGAAGGACATGGTTCATTGCTGGCCTCTACATGAACATCAAGCTATTGACTGGAACTCTTTGAGCCAATTCCTCATCTACCAAGTGATTCACCAGCCAAATCCATATCTCCTGTGTTAATTAAAGCAATCCTGAAACCTTCAGCTGAGAACCCAATGCCCAAGGAGTAAAAAAAAATCCTTTCTCCCTGTTCTGGATTGCAAGGCAGGATGTATTCTATTACCATCTGTATGGCAGTTGTCTAGGTGTTAAGTGGGCAATTTCCCCTTATCTCTCTCCCTGCGAGATCACAATCACTCCTCCCTCAGCAGGGGGCATCCCGTGATAAGAGGCTATTGAATGTCACTGCATGGCTGATAAGAACTGTAACATCCCATTGTGAGATGCTCCGCCCAGAGGGAGGAGCCGAGCATTGCTATCCAGATATAATCAGGAGATTCTGACACACCAGCACAGCTTCTCCACTGGATTCACCAGAGGAACAGCAGCTGCTTCTTCTTCCACGGATCTGCGGAGGAAGAATCACCCTTTTTCTACAGGACCCCCTGCTCCAACAGAACCACACCTGACACCTCAGGAGGACTGCAGCCACTTTTCCAACTGGACTGCTGCCAGCACCCTGACCAACAGGGTGTCAGGTTGAGTTCTGACTCTGTCATTTTAGTGTACTGCATTGTTTTTATTTTATCATTTTATGGTTTTTCCCCCCTTCCCTATTAAAGAACTGTTATTTCCTGCTCCCGTATTTTTTTTGCCTGAGAGCCCCTTAATTTAAAATTCATAGCAATTTGGAGGGGTGGGGAGGGTTTGCATTCTCCATTTCAGGGGAAGCTCCTGCCTTCTTTAGCAGGCACCTGTCTTATCCAAACCAAGACACTCCCCCAAAAGATATTTAAACTATGTTATAAAAGTCAAACATAAAAAAAGATTGAGGCTTGTCAACTCCTCTGAATTAACTGTCAGATTACAGTATTTGAAGGTTCAGCTCTGCTTATCTCAGTACAGGATTTGTTAGATACCTATGTGAATTTCAGAGATTGCTGATTTCAAATGTTCTGTTTTGGCAACAGTAGGTTATCTCAAAAGCTCAACTTCAGATATAAACACTTGAAAGAGACTGAGATTGCTAAATCCCAACAGTTGAATTAGCTTCTTTTGGGGATAACATGGAATTCCTCCTCATCTGCAATACTGAAACAGGGTTCACCATGGACCTCCAGACCTGCCCTTGGAATGAGGAGTATGTAGCAAAGGAATTAGTTGGGTGCTGCACCCAGGCTCCATAAGGCATTGAGGAGAAAAGGGAAGAGTATGGCAGGGGGTAGAGTGCAAAATGTTTCAGTCTGGCCTCCAAAGCAGAAAGCATCCCCCTTTAAGGCAAGACAAAACAGAGAGAAGCAACAAAAGTAAAGCATTCTATTCCCTACTCTTCACAAAGTCCAGGACAAGAGCAACAAGATTTTTGTCAACTCTACCTCCCAGACAAGTTAAAAAGAGCCAAATTCCACCTCTCAGAGTTAGCAACAGGAATGGTGGTACATCTACACCATCACAGAACCCTACCACATAAAACCCAGTCAGTTTGGCTTCCTAAGCAGTAAAACATCAGCACAGATTGAGACAAAGCTCCTGGCCCCACAGTGAAGCTGGGTAAACAATTATGTCACAGCTGTCCAGCAATTATTCGTTCAGATCCCAATCTAGTACTTTATAAACAAAAGTGAATTAACTCCAGTAACTGCCTCCCTTACAGGACTGATTCCTGTCATATTCCCAGAACAGCACACTGCCTGTCCCCCCACTCACTGTCCTGATCTCAAACAATGCACACACTTTGTTGTGCTGGAGCACTACTGAAAACTGAGCCTTTTATGATGAGTACAGGACTGTCCGGGACAATCCCTGTAGTTGAATGTCATGCAGGTGGATGGATGCAACTGGCATCTTTTCTTCCAACTAGGAGTGAGGACAGTACTAATACCACTCTCTGAGTATGATCATCAGCTCTAATCCAGAAAAAAAACCCAGATCTTTTTCCCTTCCAAAAGTGAAAATGGAACTAAAGTTAGTCTTTCCCAAAAGATTTCTTAATTCTCCAATTGTTAAAAGTCTGTCTAAGACAGCAAGTAACCCAAACAGATAGCTAAAGATTTAATAATTTTCATTACCCCTGCATTTTTTCATGCAGATCATCATGATATGCACAAGGAGGCAGGGGGATGGGAAGACTGATTCGCACACTCCAACTGAACGAACAACTCTTACACATTAGACCACTACCACAGGTGAGTGAAGTAATTTTTTTCAGTATTAAATAACCAATATGACAGAACTACAGCCAACAGAGTAGGTGTGTAGTCAGATAAGAATACAAGGCTCCTATATAAGAGACCATCTCGTGAAAAACTACCCATTTGCCTGGCAGAAAGATCACACATATGTTGATGGAGGTAGCTGGCAAAGACTACATTTTATCTGGTCATGTCAGTCTGTCTGCTTCCATAAGCTAAAGCCAAGAAGCTCCAAGGAAAAAGGTATTGGGAAACCATGGCAACATACCATTTTGCCTGGTGAAAAGTAAGTAGAAAACAGCCATCAATGCTGCTAATGGACAAAAATACATTTGTTTTCCAGAAAAATTTACTTGTCAAGTTCTTCCAAAAAGAGTCATCCCAGACATCCAGACTAAACACACAGTCAAAATGATATTTTCAACTAAATTGCCCTTCCTTTGCAGGAATAGAGGGAACAGTAGAGAAAAAAAGGAACCAGCAAATGTAGTAACATAACACCTCTTTTAAACCGGGGCACAGTACAGATGGCCACAGTGAATCTGCAAGGCTACTCTTCATTGTCATGGACACTGCTCCAGCTTAAGGCATAAACTACTGGGTGCTTGCACAGCAGAACCTGGGCAGCCCATGCTGGCCAGGGACACAGGAGTCCTCAGGCACAGGAACAACAGGCAGAAGCACAGAGCTACTGACAGGAGGCGTAAAGATGAAGGAGGTACATGGAGTGACCCTCTGCATCATATCCAGCCTAAAATCAACACTGGATTTGCTACATTCCCACCAAAACCAACCACCCATTCCTGGTTTCAGCTAACAGCAGTTCCTGAGGACTACAGGCAACCAACAGGATGGCTCAGAGATGCTTCAGACCGTGTGTCGTATATGTGAAGACTAGGGGTCAACAGTCAAGCTCTCTTCATTAAGTTCCAAATTAAGACCCCTTTTATTACAAGGAAATGACCATCCTTGCTACCACCTGGCCTAATTAAAATACACAGACTTTGCTGAGGCAAAAGGTATTTTAACTAACAAAAATGAACTAAAAAAAAATCTAATTAATGAACTCATAAATTCAGCAAGAAAAACTACTTCCAAAAAGAAAAAGCTCTTAAAACAAAGTTCTTGAGCCAAAACCAAGAGAGTCCATAAAGGCTGACATTGCATTTTGAAGCAATGCCCCATTATGATGAGAATCTTAATTATATAGCACATGTTTCACGCTACAACAGTAACTTACTCAAAGAAAAAGCAGCAAAGAACAGAAATCTCCCAAGCTTGGCTTATAGCCAAGTTTAAACTAAGACACATAAGATTTAATTAAATTTTTGTGGACTCTGTTCTCACATTGTCAGTGATGCTCTCTGTTGCTTTTTTTTCAGAAGTAAATGCCTGACTGAACAAGAAACCAAAACCTTTGAATTTTGTTACTCACTTAAACACTTCCCTATCACTACTGTTTATAGGTGTGTTCAAATGAAAATATATTCCCCTAAGAATCACCTCCTGCAAGATATTATGGTCAAAGTACAACTTTGGCTTCCCAGAGGAAGCCACGATTAAACCTAAGCTCTAAAGTTTCTTAGAAATCCTACAGGTTTACAGGCTCACTAGGTAAGACACAGACATTATAACACTTTTTTTAAGCCTTGAAATGGCAAATATATATATTCTTAATAAAATCTAAGCAAAATCAAAAATACAATTCAAAAGTTGAATAAAAATATTTAATTTTTCTTTGAATACAAGAATACATTAATACATGCTGGATTCTGTACTGATTAGTTGTAATTTAGGATGATGGTATTCTTTTCCACAGAAAAGAACACTTCAGATGTTGGACATCACACAGCAAACATTTATGTCTAGAGCTTACAGAAAGGGTAAGAAAAGCAGCTTAGGAGCACAAGCAAAATTATTTTCTATGCTGAAAGGATAGATAGTATAGGCAAATTCTGTCTTTGCACCATTATAATTAGTTTAGTTGTATAAATTAAAAATAACTGAAGAATTCTAAGGGTGAGTAGAACACAACTAGAGCCTTTCTATCCTCTTTTATATGCCACCACAGTATTTTAATAGACTTCCTCTGTTTTCTCATTTCAGGAAAAAAACTCCACAACATTTCTTATGCAATCTTCCTGTCATTATATCAAAGGAAAAACACCTGCACTTTAGTGTGTCTACTTATGAAAAGACATGAAAAACCCCTACAAACTGTAGGATTGTAGCTTTATAAAATACATAATTTTAAAAAGAGTTGTTATTATGAAGTTATCCAAATTGATAACTGATTATCTGATTATGTCCAAAGAAGCCACAGAGTGCAAGTTACGCAACACTTCTACTATAAATACAGGAATAAAAATATCCAAAAGCAAATCTATAGAACAGAACTGTGAACGTAACTTTTAACTTGCATTTGGATGACATATCAAATGTTGAAAACCATGATTTAGGTTATTTCTGTGGTGAAAGTGTAGATACTTAAAAACTGGTGAAAAAAGACATAGTTCTTTTAAGAAAGAAAATTGGAACTTAACAAGTAATTTCATACTCCAACCTTCCATTTCAAAAAACTCTACTTGCCTTTTCATATAATGAATAGCACTAATACCTGGCAAATCACAAGAATTTGAAAGTGCAATGATTTGTATCATTAAACATTCACATAAAGGTGGCAACATTTTTCATTTCAGCTGAGCCTCACCTCTACATTTTAATGCATAGAAGCTCTAGAACGATTAAATTTAGCAGCCAACAAATACTACAAGATTAAAAGTCTATAATCCCAATGTTAGAAAAAAATTAATAATAATTACTTAAAAATACAGAATCTCTCATTGCTCTTCATCAAAATCAAACATCCCTACTGCATTTGGTAACTCCTAGAAACAAAGCTATGCTATGCACGATCTGCATCATCACATAGTACATTGCACACATACGGTATTGCCCTGTGTTAGTATGATACAGGCTGGTTGGCATGGCCACTGCAGAAATACCAGAAGGCGTTCCTTCATCCTCTGACTTCTCTTCTTCTTCAATCTTCGCTACTGCAGGTGCATCTGACGAGAGCTCATTCAAAATTTTTCTAAAAAGAGAATGTAAGTAATTTTATGTACTTGAAGATCCATATCCATATCCATAAGAAAATCAAAGCACTGACTTTTATCAGACAGTTTTGCTGCAATACATAAGCTGCCTTTAAAACCAGCAAAACCAAAATTAAAAGTCCTTACCGGTATGAAGGCCTTCTGGAAAGTATTTCCCTACGTTTTTGAGAATCAATTATTACTTCTGATTGTGCAGCTTCATCTGCAATCGATGCTACCTGCAACAGCAAAGTTCCTGAAATTCATAACTTCATTAAAAAAAATAGCAGCAGAGTAATTTTTTTTTAATTCCTTCCATGTTTACATGGGAAGTTTGTTGACTTATTTATCACTAATCACGTGATTTTGGACTACTTTTTCCAATAAAAATTGCAAATTCTGAAGTTACCCAGACAAAGTCATTCAGATAACAACTTCCAATTTGAAAAAGGAAAAAGTCAATAAAATCCAGGTTACTTTATTTAAATATACATATTTATTAGACTTACTAACACATTCATAAATGCAAAGGCACTGTTTAGCAATGTTGGACAAGTTTTGGAAGTGCCTGAGAAATCCACAGTATCTCATTTTCTCAGACCTTTAGTATTTTCATATATCCTTTTCTTAAAATTAGTCCAGACAATATTAAGGCCTAGGGCTGAATCACACTCTTGACCAGCACCTATCTTACTACACAGAACTGAAAGTCATTCTTGAACAAGGAAAAGGCTTTATTTTCTTGCATTGTTTTAACTACTCAGAACTACTGCTGTGCTGAGATTTCCAAATTGAAATAGTGTGAAAATCTTTTCACATGAAGACAGACCAGACTGCAGTTTCAGATTAAGCACTTTGTTAAACTAACACTGAACAAACATGATGTAAGAGACTAGAAGACTTCAAGTGTTTGAATGAGCTGCAGTGGAAGACCAGGGAATACAAGAAAGAGCTCTGGAATTAATGCATCTGCCAGTCTTCAGTGTTTAGTACTAGAAACAAAATCTGTCTGACCTCAATAGAAAATGACTGTCTGGAAGGTTCTGAAAATTTATAGGCCTGGGTAAGCTCAACTCAAACCTTTAGAACTCTGCCTTGAAGGAACTGCGGGTTACTGCAGAACAAAATTATCTCTTCACTTGTTAATTTTATTACATTACACTTCTGTGTAAAAATATTTAATGTAGCCTCATTTGGCTGGGTAACATGCAACAAATATCATTAGAACTCTATGTCTGCCACTCAGGCAGTAAGAGTTACTTCTGCATGTGTACAGATGCATAGCTCCAAACCAGACATCAGAGCTGGCTGCAGAGATCCAGGTGCTTCAAGAAATTTGTATTCTTCCCTTTGCAGGAGAGACCAAGGCTGAGCAGCAGAGTGAGATCCTGAAAGACATTTCCCTCCCAATGTGCCTTCAGCAATCTCCTCAAGGATCGATCTTCAAGCCTCTGGCATAATCCTTCAGAAGTAAAATTGTATTGCACAGCCAAGAAAGAGCCTGGGCATCCTAATTCAAAATTTTCATTCTGCTGGGGCCTTGGGATTAATAAATTATCTATTTGTCCTAGGACAAATAGTTCAAAAACAAGACCTCAACTATCTTTAAATTGTCACATTACCCTAAGAGCTACCAACAGGCCCCCTAGTTTGCGAAGATGGCTGAAGAAGTTGGGAGCAGACATACTTTAGGAAGAAGGTAAGGATAATTACAAGATGATTTAAGCATTTTAATGTGTGTATTGGTTTTGCACAGCATAGTTTTTGGTAGCAGAGGGGATGCAGAGGTGGCTTCTGTGAGAAGCTGCTAGAAGCTTCCATGATATCCAGTAGAACCAATCCCTGATGGCTCTACAGATGGATGACCAGTGGCCAAGCCCAGGCAAATTAGGGATGGTGGTAACACTTCGTGTTAACATATTTAGGAATAAATCAAAACAAAGGTTGGGGGCACAGTTTCAATTCTAGCCAGAAAAGAGGAGGAGGTGAGAACATGTGAGGGAAACAACATGGAGACACCAAGGTCAGTGGAGGAGGAGATGCTCTAGACGCTGGAGCTGGGATTCCTCTGCAGGCCGTGGCAAGACCACAGTGAAGCAGCTGTGCACCCACATACCATGGGGATCCATGGGGGATGCAGAGATCGCCCTGCAGCCCATGGGGGAGGCGCCCACGCCAGAGCAGGTGGATGCCTTGAGGAGGCTGTGGTCCAGCAGGAAACCCATGGAGAGACAGGTCTTGCTCCCAAGTTAGAACAGCCTGTAATTGAATGACTGCACCCTGTGGAAGAGCAACCCATGCTCTCCCAAAACATCAGTTCTGGGAGCCTGGTTTGCCTGTGGGAGAGACTCACATTGCAGCAGTTTTTGGAGGACTGCTGCTCAAGAGATTGGAGCCATGCTGGAGAAATGAATGGAGAACTGTCTCCCATGGGAGGGACCCCACAGTGTCACTGATGAGGAACAACTTCTCTCCCTATGGAGCAGAGGAAAACCTTGGGTGACAACTGACCAAAACCCCCACACTTTGTCTCCCTGCACTGTCAGTGGGAAGGAGGGAGGGGCTGGAGGAAAAAAGGTCGCTTCAAGGGCTTATTTTACTTCTCATTATCCTGCTCTGATTTTGTTAGTTATAACTTCACTTTATATCTTTAAGTTGAGTCTGTTTTGCCAACAGAGTGTTCTCTCCTGGTCCTTATCTCAATTCATGAAACCTTTTGTTAAATTTTCTCTCCTCTGCCCAGCTGTAGCAGGGGAGGGTGAGTGAACAACTTTAATGGGGGCCTGGAATTGGGGCAGTGTCAAACCACCACAATGTGGAAGAGGACATTTTCTACAAGAAAAATGTCCATTAAAATTTCAAAAGCTTTAATTTTCATCATGACAAAGAGAGAAATGAACACTTCAGATCATTCTAATGGCAAACAATCATGTCCATACTGTTAACAAACAAACCATTGTAGCATTTTCCCGGACATCACTCAGATTTCAACTTTACCTATTTCAGCTTCACCTGCATTTGAACAAATTTAACTTCAAATTCATGCTAAGTCTTTCCAAGACCTGATATACTACAGGGGGGGAGCAAGCAATAAGTCAAATAACAATTTAAATCCTCCTACAAACAAAACAACATTTAACAGAACAATAAGGAACGCTATAAAAGTATTTTTTCATCTAAAAAAACAACAGCATTATGAGAAAAACTTCTGAGCACTTTCCAGTTGAAAAACGCAGGTGTTTGAGGGAGAGGTCATGCAAGCTTCAACACCAACCTTCAGCATACTTCTTTATTTCTCTTTTAAACTGATATAATTTCCCAAGTTCCTCACTGTCTGGCAGAGACAAGGTAGCAAGTTAAAGCCAAATGATCTGGAGGAAATTCCAGGTGGCAGGATAGTCTACTGTAAAGGATTACAGAAGGACTGAACACCCTCTGTATTGGATTCTTCCACAGCATCTTCAAGGCCTTTCTTATCCAGATGAAACCAAAGCAAAATCCTAGAACTAACTAGTCAATATTAATTGGGACAAAACTTTCCTGTTTTTACTCCTTTGGGTAAGGGTGGACAGCCAGAGTTGACTCAATACATCAAATAGTTGACTTCCACTCGCCTAAGATGACACAGCAGCAGCTGGCAAGAGATTCCTGAGAAATTTCTCCTTCTGAGCTTTGAAAAGTCCTCTATCTTTGCATGTATGTCCTGACTACACTGACGAAAGGAACAGAAACTGGGAATTACTGATGTTCTTATTGAATAAAGGTAACTCAGGAAAATGACAGTTAGAAAGAATTCCTATGAAAAAAAGTATTTACTTTGAATACTCTGTTCTGACTTCAAGTTTGATCAAGTATTGGCACCTACCACACCTCTTTCCATGATGATCTAGGATTTCAAAACCTTGAGGTCCCATCATTTACACCTACTGCTCAGCAATAAAATATTCATTATCCGACCACGGTTTTATTATTTTTCTCAAATATAAATCCTACTTATACATGTCTTTTTGATTATAATACTGGAAATTTATTAAGAAGCCTCTAACATTAAAGATGGCTTCTCAAGACTGACGACACATGGCTTTTCCTTAACACATTGCAATAGCCACAGGCAAAACCCTTTCCTCCTAACAGGGAGAGGTGTATCAGCTTTCTTACCAGAAACAGCAATTGTATCTGCAAAAAGCAATTCAGCTGACATTTCTCAAACAGATTTTAATAAAACTAGAGCAGAAGCCTTCCCAGCTACAAAAAAAACCACCAATGGGAGGCCAAGAAATTTTCAAAACACTGCAAATTCATTCTCTCTTGCCTTTCCTACTTTTTAAAAACTCTGAAAAGTCTTACATGTTTTGCACCAATCCCTGTTTTCTAGTTCCAGCAACTTTAAACACATGAACATTTGCCACATAAATGTGTGTTTTGAGGCTGCCTGTATTTTTGGTATCCACATCCACAAAAAGCAATACAAGATGCTCTAACAGGGTCTGATGTGGGCTCCAAACAAGGAACCACTTGGTACAATATGCTTACTTCTACTAGGCCCAGACCCTTTCCAATAATAAAATAGGAGATACTTCAATATTTATGAGTTCACAGCCTCATTAAAAACACTATGTTCATAGAATTTAACAAAAATTTAAAACTGCAGGATACACTGAAGTAAGGCCATGTTATGACACAAATTTGCTATTGCGTAAGTTCAGACCCAAGTTCCAAGACAATTTCTTATAAGATAAACAGGAAGCATTAAGGAATTGCTACACAATGCTTGTAGAGCTGCTCCTGGTTGGATGTTTGCCACCTTTTCCCCTGCTGTTTCCTGTGCCAGCTGAGTAAATCTTTCAGCACTGGTTGGAATGAAGAGAAACTGAAGATGGGCTGGGAAAAGAATTATGAGGTACCAAATATTCATGAAAATGTAACAATAAAAAAGCTAACCTGAACAGCTTGCATGTGTGGTGACTGAATGACTGAGGGCTGTGTGGCTTGAATGACACCCTGGACATGAACAGTTTGACCAGAAGGCAACTGCACTAGAGTTACAGCTGGAGATCCTCTTCCAGCACTGGAAGCAGCTACAGAAACCTGCAAAAATTACAATCATCATGTTTAAGTAAGATGCCTTAAGACTTCAGCAAATGCTTTTAGCAGTGATAGCTAAAACAGACTGATTTTGTTGCCACATCTAAAAAAGCTCAGGTGTATACAATTATCACACACAAAAATAAATTATTTTACTAGTAAAACTACCAAAGGCATGTATCTTTCCAAATGGTCAGGAAAGCTTAAAACTATACCCTAACAAACTGCAATTATTTGGTTTTTTTGTCTCCAGAGACTTCGTATTTTCCTTTCAATACAAAAAAACCCCAACCCTCAGCCATCGCACACCAGATCTGCTGTTGCCAGCATGAAGGTTAGGAAGAATTTCCAGAAATGTAACAAAACACATGCATATTCAGTGGAGTAGAATGTCACTGCAACAACATAAAGGGCAGAATGTTCTTAGGAAGAAAAAAATTTAGAACTGCTTTAGCTTTGCTTTGCTTATTAGGTAAGAAGTTATGCTTTTTGAATGGATGTCTCAAGAGACATAAGAATTCCTCAGATAGTGAAAAATCACCCTGTTAAATAAAGCCATACAAGGATTTTTAAACTCATTTAGTTTAACAGACTCCTGTTATATTTATATAATTTTATGTATCAAGAAAAAGAGAGCTGGAGTGTATCAGTGCTTCAAACAGCAACAAAAATAAAGAACAGCTGAATCTTCTCTAAGCCTAGCACAGCCATAGAACAGCTTTCCCCAGCCTGTGACTCTCAACCCTCAGTGCTGAGGACTAATGGGCTGAAAAACAGCTTAACACTTATGGGCTAAGAAATAGTTCACTAGTTGTGCTGTTACTGTTAAATCTATTAACAGAAACAAGCAGTGATGTAAAGGGAAAACACTATGATTGATCTCAATTTATGTGATGAAACATCTCTACACTTGGAAAAGGAAGACAATGACAAACATAAACCATATCATAAAAAGAAATGCTGTGTTTTTCAATTAAACTGCACTGAAAAGTCTTATTTCTATATTCTGCGCATTCAATAATAAAATCAGACTCAAATATAAAATTCTGTTATTATTCCCTTCCTAGCTTTGTTAGCAGCTCCAAAGGTATCCGGTATGAGCAGTAAACATAAAATGAGATGAGAGTAAGAAGAAAAACATGAAGAATGCTGAAAAAAAAAAAAAACAGTTAAAGAAACTTTTGTACTTTTTACATATTTACTGAGGGTTTTTTTATTCCAAATATAAAAGCAGTTTTCATTCCTGATCCATAAGATATTGCTTGTCTACAAAACAAACCCCTTCTTGAAGGAAGAAAAAAATTTTAATAACTATTGAGATACACTGTTATCAAAAAGTCCTGATGTTGGTTCAAATTACCTTGAAGAAATAATGTTTCTAGGAGACAAAGACAGGATCTTGTCAACATTCACTATGCAATTGTTCAATGTTGTAGGAAACTGAACCACTTTTGAGAAAACAGAACAATTAAGGGCATTTTTTAACCCTGAAATGAGTTCCTTAAATCATTCCTTAAATGGCATGAACTAGTAACAGGAAATAGGACATACAAACCGTTTTCCCAGCCTATTCAACAAATATTAATATTACGAGAAATTTATCAGAAATAGATATTTGAGATTAAGCTCCAGAAAGTCTCAAGAAAATGCTCAAGTCTGAAGACTATGATCTATTTTGTGGCAAAGCTTACATCCTAAACCCAAGCTTCAAGCAGCGATCACAGAGCGGTCTAAACGTTTACAAAGCATGCTAACTTTTCAAAACATTATAAAGGCAATTTCACCAAACCTTTCCATTTACTGTTCTCTTTGTGAGAATTGCCATTTGATACAATACTCAGTGGGTCAGAAAGAACTTTCTGAGTACAGCCATAAAACAGTAAAAGGTGAACAGTTTAAACATTTCTTTTTGGTACACAATGGGTCCATCACACATAATAAGAAATAATCTGTACTTGAGATTAAGAAACCACATTCATTTTAAAGCTCCTTATTCAGTATAACCCCACAGGGGAAAAAAAATAAAAAAAGACAACTTCATTCAGCTAATACTCTTTTGGACTAAAATTTAATGGAGAAATTGTTTTGCTTCCATTAATTCAGATAAGAGATTAAATGAAGGGGTTTAAGTGCTGAGGGAAGAGGAGATGGTAGCATTATAAAATTTTCAAGGTTCATATTCTGAATCTCTTTTATAGATATTGGAAATTATTAATAGAATTTTGATTCAGATTTCCCTTTACAGTTTTCAAGCTGAATATTCCTGTGTAAACTGACATACTAGAACATTTTCATGCTATCATGCGTAAATCCTGACTGAAACAGACTTGGCAAAGAAATCTCTTTCTGACATCAGTGATGAGCAATGCTACCTTTAACATCATTATTTCAACGACTGTCTGGCACAGCAACTGAAAACAATCCACAGAGGCAAGTCAGGGACACAGAGGCTGAGGGGAAGATTAACATATTCTATGGGTTCTAGGCTCCTAGGCATGCAATACTCACATCCAATAGCTTCAATGAATATTAACCATGCAACCCATAATAGCAGTATGGTCCCATATTTCAGGTACTTGGAAATGTAAGTGCTCCCTCTTCTACGTGGGGAGAGAAAAGTAGCCAGCAAGAATGACCAGGTACTACCTTTCCACTGAGGCACACACTCTTGCAGAGAAAGAGGCTGCCCATCATTTATCTAACTTCAAGATACATGGTCCATCTGAACAGTTATCCTGGGTATCCTGTGAATGTCAGATATGGTGAAATAGCTGCATGTTTATAATCCTCTAACATTAACTTTGCTAAATGACCAGCTTTGCATTTGGCAGGCTGGTTTTAGAGTCTTCCTTACAACAGCCTAGCAAACTCCCATAGGTCTCAATCTCTAGGGAGTAAAATTTAACACTGTTTGATATCAAGAGCCCACAAGGACAACCCCCAAAGTGCTAAACTTGAACGGTCCCAGCTTGCAATAGCTACTCACTCCAGGCTCTGAAAATCTCCCTGAAAAACTCCCTATGCTCACTGACAGCAGTTCTCACATTGTAAATCCTGACACATGTCTAATTCAGGGCCAGCACCAAGAGGTCAACAGATGGTATCTCAGACAAGGTCAGCAGACAGCTCTACTGATAGACAACATGACAAGGTTAACAAAAAGTGAATCAAAGAGGAACTCATCAAGACGTAGGATTAAAGAAAAAAAGAAAACACAAATGAAAGTGTTTTTATCAAATCTAAGAAGGGCTAAAGGACATTGATCTTACATTGTTATAGTTATATTTATTGTAGCTGAGCACACAGCAACACAGAATGGCTTCTACAAATCCTGCAAAAGGAACATCTACTTTCTCTTGGAATACCATTGCAGATTTAAATCTTCCAAGATATAAGTTTGACTACCATCAACACTATCAGAATATTCCAATACAAGTTTACTTCCTTGTAAGTACAGATCTATATATAGCAACAGATGATCTGGGCATGTGAGACACCCATGGAGCTCATCTCAAAACAGGTTGAGAAATTTTCCATCTCACACCTCTGCTCTTCCCTCAAAGACATCAAGCTTTTGTACAGGTGTTTGGCACATCTTCAACAGCTTATAACGACAACCACCAATAATTTTATTTTCTTACCTATTTATTCTGGTAGCTGGATCAGAAAAATATTACCATGTCAATTAATCAACTGGCTAAAAGTGACAGATGCAAGAAATGCAACTATAAACTGATTCTACAGTACAACATTTTATTTTAAAAACAACCATTTAATGGATAAAAAGTGCATCTCATCTTTGCTAGTTTCAAATTTACTCATTTTTGCTTTAGTAGAAAAAGTAACTTTACTTTCAGCAGCAAAAAATTGCAGGAGAATAAAGCAGTATCTATGACACAAACTAAAAAAAAAAATGCAAACACTATTTTTTCCTGTACAAATAATGTATAATAGGTCCTTCATAGCATTGGAGGTCATCCCATCACACCATAGTGCTCCAGCCCACACATTGTTAATGTCTCCTCTCTTTCCCAACAGGGGAGACATTAAAAATGCTTCAGCACAAAACAATCTCTGTCCTCTAAAGATTATCATCTTCTGAAGTACCTGGTCCATCCTTTTAAAACTAAATGGGAGATATTTCTTTAAAAAGCCTATAGAGTAGGGGAAAATAAGTCAGCTGCCCCCCAAGAAGAGGAAAAACAAAAGGTGTCTACCTCCTATGTAGCTGTATCCCTCAGCACTTTACTAGTCCCTCCCTGCCAAAGCCATAATTCAATTAAATATCAAGCACATTAAAAACCATTACATTCCATCTGGACACAAAAACTCCACCTGTTTTACTGGAAGGGCAGTCGCCTGCTGGGACAGATGCCCAGAGAGGTTCTAGAGACTCCATCCTTGGAGACATTTACATCCCAGGCAGACACAGTTCTGGCTGACACTGCTTGCACAGACAGGTCAGACTAGATAATCTTAAAAGGTTCCTCCCAAGCTTGACCCTTCTACAATTCTTTGATAATACACAGAAAACCACAAATTGAAAGACAGTGTATTAAAATGTTTTACTTCTGACTGACCAAAACCAAGGTTGAACAAATACTTTGTTAGAAAAAACACAAAGCTGCCATCTCCCCCCTCCCTTAGAGATATTTGAAAAGGAGCCCTCAGTTTCAGAGTCCAGGCATTTTCACTCTCAGTAAGAATCAAGTCATTATTTTCTACTATTTCTGCATATTTTCAAAAAAAAATAGTAGGAGAGACAACTGGAAGTTGGCACAAGATGCTTTAGTCACTTGTAGTAGATGACATCTCTTAAAATGCACTCCTCCACAGGCCAAAGAGGGAGAAGAGGTCTGTGCTCCTCTGTAATTAGTCAAAAGACACAGGTACAGCCATGAATTCCTCAGAAACACACAAACTTCCCATCTGGACCACCACAAAACTGGTCAAATGTCCCATACAGGGGCCTCCAGCGGGCTCTGACCCCTCAACACCCAGGCCCAGCTCTCCATGACAAAGCACCTCACCTTCCAAGCCAGCCAGGTAGGAACACAGGCCTACTCATCTTAAGCCAAAGGAGTGTCTCAAAAGGCCTGTCAGCAGGAAGTGCTCTGTCTGGGCAGCTTCACCACAACAAATGCTGGGGCACAGCAGCCTGAAGGCACTGAGGGCATGTGAGGGCTGCAAGCCCCAGGAGCCAGCAGCTGAGGAGATGGGCACAGGCCCGGAGCCGTCAGAGAGGGACAGCAGCACCAACCCCGCTTGAATGGGAGCCCGAGAGGGACAGCAGCACCAACCCCGATTGTCTGGGAGCCCAAGAGGGACAGCAGCACCAACCCTGCTTGTATGGGAGCCCAGCAGAGGGACAGCAGCACCAACCCCAATTGTCTGGGAGCCTGAGAGGGACAGCAGCACCAACCCCGCTTATCTGGGAGCCCAGCAGAAGGACAGGAGCACCAACCCCAATTCTCTGGGAGCCCAGCAGAAGGACAGCAGCACCAACCCCAATTGTCTGGGAGCCCAGCAGAAGGACAGCAGCACCAACCCCAATTGTCTGGGAGCCCAGCAGAAGGACAGCAGCTCCAGCCCCGCTTGTCTGGGAGCCCAGTAGAGGGACAGCAGCTCCAGCCAGTTGCGCCAAGCAGCTCTGCCAGCTCCAGGAGAGCTCTCTGAGCTGTCTGACCAAAACCAGGGACTCCACTCCAGACTGTTGCACCCAACTGAGGTACAAGTTTTGGTTCAGTGTCAACTGAAGGAGATTCATCAATACTTCAGAGTTACTCATTTTAACTGGAAGGTATGAGACCCATACCCGATAGAGCTGAACCTTCACACACAGTACTCAAGCATTAAATGCAGACAAACATAGAAAGTGTGATACATTGCACAATATAAGAGTGCAAAAACTCCCCTACAGCATCAGGGACACCTTTGTCTCTGGATCAACACTAAAAATCCTAAGTGACAGAATTCACAGATGTCTTCTCCAGAGGCTATTTCCCAAGCCAAGAGATTTTACACATCAATCATCCTATGAAAATTTGAACAGAACTACTAAAGAAGAAATGAGGGGATGACATCAACAAAGCAAACCAAATAAAATTCTTAAAGAAAAAAAACTGAACAAGCAATATTCCCAATGCTGCATGCACCAAAACCAACAAAAAAAGGTTGATAAATATTTTACGGTCTACTTGTGTCTGAAGATCTGACAAAAAAGAGCAGCTGCTTTCAGTTTTAAAAATGTATCTATAATGTAGATCAAGTATCTAACATAACGAATACATGGCATCAAATCTTAGCAAATAACTTCAATCTTCCAATGATGAAAAAAATCGGTAAGACTTTTTTTAAAATCAGTTCTTTTATTTAACAAAGGGCTTTTGAAAATCCTTTTAAGTGGTCCAGACACTTTTCTGAAGCTATAAATCTCAGTACTGTCAGGAACACTATTTCTCTCAAGTGCTGAATATTACAGTACATATTTTTAATGTCTGAGAATTGTTACTATATAATCTTCTATCCATTAACAACCAAACAATAATCCATAGAAAACATGTAATGTATGCTTTTAGAAGTCCAGACACTGTCATTGGATACACAGGGATGAAACAAAACAAGCACACATTAAAAATGTACTTGTAATTAGATTAAATACACTCTGTACAAAAACTGGAACTAGGAGAGAACCATGGCTATTTTTATTCATGTTTCCATTTTTGTTATACAACACATCTTCAAGATACACAAATGGTTTAGATACGTTTGATCTTGTAGCAACATCAATTCCTTAAGACTGTATCCCATCTCTATAACAATCACCTTGTGAAAGTGAAAGGAAACAATCCCTTGGTCTACTGATCACTCTTGTCTGAAACGGCTCCTAAAAATGCTACCTTTTAACAGACCTGATGTTATATTAGTCCTTTGTTAACTACTAAAGGCGTATTTTCCAGTATACCTTTGCTATATTTTTCCTATTTAATACCAAGACTTATAAAACATGAGAATACCATAAAAATTGATTGTTTAAAAATCATAGCAGCTCTGAATATCACTTCATTGATTCTTCTCATCTTTCCACACTTCAACTTACCTCAGATCCTGAGGAAATCTGATTCTGGCCTGGCTGATTCTGAAGGTGACCAGCACTTCTCTCTGTCAGAGAATCCACTGCATTGTCATCCTGTTCAACCATTTCCATGGTCATCAGTCTAAAAGTAAGTATATACACATTTAAATAACTCAGTACAGGGAGGTATATCAGGCAGCTAGGGAGAATAATTCCAAACTATTTTATATTTGGAGCAGACAGAACATAAGTATGTTTCTGTCAAAATGAAGTCCTTTCTTCATTACCCTGTGTTAAAATATTCACTCATATAGCCAGGAGCTCTAAAACAAGTATTTTGGAGAGCTGCAGGGAGAGGCAGTTCTGGAGATGGTTCTCAGGAAGGGACAAGCAGAGTCCCAGGGTCCCATGAAGTGCTGGCAGTGCTGCCCACAGAAGGCCCCTTCAGCCTCATGGGCTGTTACAGCCTTCTTGAACCTTCCAAGATGCTGACTCCCTCCCTGCTGGCATCTCCACTTAAATTGTCTATAAACTGCTCATGGCTCAGGAGCCACAACAATTCTTCTCATTTTACAGATTTAAAAGTAGGATAGATTTCATTGAAAACTAAGAACTTGCTGACCCTCAATTTAAACTAAGAGTTTAAACTTTGTAGAGAAAACTTCCAAATCTGCTACATATCTGCTATATAAAAATGCAATTACCTGACAGCTCCTTTTCGATATTTCTTGGCACACTTAGTCATAACGGAAGGTGTGAGTTTTAAAACAAGAGCTTGGATCTCTTCGGCTCCCTTTCTCTCCTACCAAACCCTGCACTGAAGGTGCAACATTGAACAGGTGATGTCAAACATTGCCATGGCAACAGGTCAGTTTACAAACAGAGAAGAGACAGGATAGGGTCAGGCAGAGGCAGGCAGGGCGCCCTGCAGGCACACTCCCACCTACACCCTACTTACACAACCACTGACAGTCTCAAAAGGAAGACATGATATTAGTTGAGAGATTGAAGAGGCAGCAAATCTCGTTTCCCCAGGTTCAGTTTCCATAACTAGGGGATGACAAGCCTGACTGAGGCCAAAGTTCAATTATTTCTGATAGTTACTTTGGTTTCTTCTCAGGACTTAGACTGAGAGATGCAAGAGGCAGGCAAGGACAGCTACCCACCTGACTCTGAGGCTCTGGAATTCAGTCCCTGTTACATTAAATGAAATTAAATGTAAACCAAACTCCTTTTGTGGCACTAGTTTACAGAACATTCCACAATCTTTCAAGAGAATAATTTTTATTAGTTTTTTAAAAATCAAAATTTTGCCCAAAATAAAGGCATGAAAGTATGAAAAGATACCCAATCAAATGATGCAGAGAAGCATATTTCTAGCTCATATGCCTCAAATGGTGCTCTACTGACCAGACTTAACAGTACTATAGCCAATGGTAGTGAAGCTGCAAAGCAATTTAACATTTTATGGGTTTACATGAGTATTTCTGCTCAGAGAAATTACATAACCTATGCCAGTATCAATTAATTCAGATTAGAACCATAGGGAGCTATTTTACAACTAAAATCTTCCTACATTTTTCTCTTGCTAGTTACCACAAATTACCTTTTTGTTTAGATACAATCTAACCAAATATCTACTGAAATTCACCAAAGCTTAACAGCTCTGGGGAAGATGTTTTCACCAAGCTTTTCACCATAATTTTCTATAAGAAGATGTTACCTAATTAAAATATTCTGGTTTTATATATATATAATATAATAACAATAATAAAGTAGGGAAAAAAAGTTCTTCCTTTGTAAACTAGGGTCAGCCATAAAGTCTCAAATATGAAAGATTTATGTGGTTCATGTAAGAATAAGCTTGAGAATAGCTCACACCCCAAGGAAGAATAAATAATAATAAATAAATAATGCCTAGGTACTGGCAACATAGTCACTGTAATCTCTTCCTAAAAATGGGAATATAGACAGAATTAATTCACTTTATGAAGGCCCTGAAGTATTTTTGTATCCAGAGCCATCTGTCACAGAAAACCTATTGTTGAAAAAAAACACAAAAAACCAAAAACAAACAACAAAAAACCCAAGTACTTTTATTCCCACTGAATGCATTTCATAGAAATTTTACCCAGAAAGTGTCATTTTTCATCTTGGAAAAAATTTAGTTCCTTATTTTTAGCTTAATTTCTCACTGATTGCAGAACAGTATAAAAATGTATTTACTTTTACTACTTTGTCAGGATTTTTGTCCCAAGACCTTTCATTTGCAGTGCTGCACTACGTTAGCAAAAAGCTACAAAAGAGCATCAGTGCAGCAAAAAATCTAACAAAGTTATTCCTCATATTTTGCAAAATGCAGTTCAGAGAAAGGGGTGTATTTTTTGATTATTTATCTTTAATTAGAAAAACAACAGCAAGGACAATACATGACAGTGTAGTGACAAACATAAATAAGATTTATGATATACTTGTAAAACTCCAGAATTTATATAGAATTTCCACCTACAATAGTGTATATTCTGACTCTCAATACAAATGATTGCTTAATTGAAATATTTAGTAGGGTGGAGTAAAGTCTGAAAATTTGGCTGCCATAAAATGCAATCACTACTCTGAACCACAGTAAAATACTTTTCCTAGATAAGCTCAAACCTGCTTCTTTTTGACAACCTCTGTGACCAAATAGTGACTTGACTTAAAACAACATCCAAATATAAAGATCCAATCACAGCCTAAAAAAAAAAACAAAACAAAACAAAAATAATGAAGTATATGAGTAATTTTAAAAGATACATGAGCTATCTTGACATAAAACTTCAGTAAAACGATGACTTAAGACAAACTAGCACATTAGTATCACAATTCAGACATGTTACAAGATTAGGACTGACAGACACAACCATGGGATCACTGAGCTGGCAGGAACAGGTCAGCTGCAGTCATTTGAGCCCACAGGGTCAGTGGTGGCACAGTCACACTGAGCTCTGCCAGTTCACGTGGGCTTGTACACAGCTCCAGACCAGGCACGCCAAGGAACTCCTGAATTTTAGACGAGGTTGTCACTGTCTTCAGAGCACTTTCATAACTGAATTGAACAGGGTTTTTTTTTCCTGTACTACATATCACGTCAACATAAATACGTCAAACTTTTTAATGTTTTTAATACATACAAAGAAAAAATACGGAGCAATACTTTAACTATGCTTTTCTAAAACACCAGCAATACAGACTGTGGCATGAAACCGTCACTAATCCAATTCAGAAAAAAGTTCCCACACATATCACACTCAATCAGTCTGCATTGCCAGCAAACTCTAACATATTCATTGCTATTAAGTTTCCAAGAAAGAAAAACAGAATTTTCCGCCAGGTCCTTAAAATCCTTTATAAATGTCTATCAGTAGCAGTACACATCACACTTAAAAGTTTACATAACCTTCCTTCTATTTTTAAAAGAATACTAAGCAAATAGTTTAAAGTGAGTGGTCTTGGGTCCTGTTTAAAATTACAAGATGTTTTTCTTCATTGTATGACTAATTATATACAAGTTTTAGTCTTATACTCATTATTAATACATCTTTTTCTTATATTTTTTATGTTAGTTACTTACAAAGGCTGAACAATAATTTTAAATACTAGTCTGGGTTTTTAAATTAATAAACAAGTTACACCTCTGCACACACATAAAAATGGGACAAAAATGGTTTTCCTTAATGAAGCAAAGATACCTGCTTCTTCCTATAACATTGCAAAGAGATCTTCAAAATCTGGCAGGAAGTTTATCTCTTACCAAACCTGCAACATTTCAGTAAATATAAGCACATGTTTACTGTAGTCACTGAGACTGATAAACAGCAGTCAGTGATCAGTAGCAGATAAACACTGATTAAGATGATGCATACAGTGCCCATCAAAAGCTTCTTCAACTGAGATCAGATGAACCACCCCTGACAGGAGAAATCTGACAGACGGAATCAGCTAGAGGGAAACAGAAAAATTTTTCCTAGAAAATTCAAAGCAATTTACAGCTAATTGTGTGAATTCTTTTATTTTTTCCCATAGGTAAGAGATGAAGGAAAGCATCCCTAACAAGACACTTTCTTTTGCAACAAAGAGCACAATAAATCCTTTCACTCCTCCCAGTACTCCCATTTGTTTTACATCACTGCATATCAACATAATATTTAATGTCTACTGGTCAATAGAAACTATCCTGCAAAAGCAGACTGCTACAGTATTTTGCATAACTGGAAGTATTGGACTGTCTAAATAAATACCCAGAGACATTTTTAAAAACAACTTTTTTATTTCAACCATCTTTTTTACATGAGGGACTGCTTACAAATGTAGTTTGATATAAAGGAAATCAATCGCAAGGGGCTAAAAAATATGTTTCAGCCCTTGCTCCAAATCAATTTGAAGTCTTTATTCACAGGAGAGTTACCAGAAATTAAGAATGTGAATTTACAAACACCTGTTTTGCATTTATTGATGACCCCACAGTGAGTGTGGAAACTCTCAGAATACACTTGTTTCAGACACTGTGTTTTGTATCAGCTCTGTAATAACTGTTTTACCACCCTGCTGGCATGAAGGACACCAGCTGATAAGGTGATCACAGCAGTCAGTCAATTAAAATATGCAACAGTAAACAGACCCAACTTTGAAGAGCAAACTTTCAGTTTTCAGAAAGCCAGAAGCTTCACCACTAAGGGTCTTGCGCCTCCTACACTCTTATTTCCCTATTTTCTTCCTCGAACACCTCAGCTAAACCCGAGACCCCAAAATCTTAAAACCCCAACGTGCCATTACTCTGAGCACAGGCAATGCTACCTGGCCACTCGGCACCTGCCACCCCAACCATGCTGACAGTGCAGCGCAGAGCAGGCCGTGAGCGGACACACGACCCCCTCCAGAGGGACCCAATCAGCCGCTGGGTAGGCCAGAGGATCAAGCAACAGTCCCCGTGGAATCACCTAACACGCGGCTGCGCTCAGCACCAAAAATGATGCTATCACACCAGTGGGGGATGCAGACAAAAGTTTCAAGCAAGACTTCGGACTCACGAAGCCCACTGTGATCCGTCCCCACTTGTTCTGACCTAGCTCCGAAAGCCCTGTGGGCAAGGTTATAACCGGGAGTAACGGACTGAGGGGCAAACGCCACCGGGCACACCTGCTCCCCTCGGCCGAGGCAGCCTTACGGAGACCCCAGGACGGGCCGTCCGGGGCGCTCTGCCCGCAGCGGGCAGGCGCTGCCACCGCTCCGAGCCGCAACGCCGGGCTAGTCGAGCCGGTGGCCCGAGGAAGCGCTGGAGCCATCGCCTGCCGGAGCCCGGCGAGCGCCGTGGGTCCCGGGCGGCTGCGGAGCCGGCGCTCCGCGCAGCCCTTCCGGAATTCCAGGGATGCGCAGCCGCCTCGGGGCCGCCCCACAGCGCCGTGCGGGCTCTGCGCGGCCGACCCTGAGCGCAGCGCGCTCCCGGCTGCCGACGGGGACGCGCCCCCACCGCCTCCCGCGCGCTCCCGCGACGGGGCTGAGCCAAGCGCGGCACAGCGCCCCCCGCCTGCCCTGCCCTGCCCGTCCCTGCCCTGTCCGCCGCGCCGCCCGCTGCCCTCCGCGCTGCCCCGCTCCCGGCCCGCGGGGGGTCGGGCTGCGCGCACACGTGTCCCCGCCCCCTCCCGCACTCACCCGCCGCCCTGTACGTGCTGCCCCCGTCACAGGGGGTGGGGGGGACCGGGCCGGGCGGAGCCGCACGTCGTCCTCACGTCAGCGCTGATGCAGCCGCGCCGCCGCGGGGGCGCCGAGGAAATGGCGTCTGTGGGGCCTCCCAGCGCCAGCAGCCGCGGCAGGAGGCGGAGCCGCGCGCGGGCGGCGGTGCCGGGCGGCCGCGGGGTGCAACGGCCGCGGTGCTGACCAACCGCCGCCGCGGGGCCCCCGCCGGCGCCGCCCATTGGCCGGGGCGGGACGCGCCGCGGTGCGGGCGGGGCGGCCCCGCGCTGCCGGGGGCGGGGGCGGCCGGTAACAGCCGGGGCAGCCGCGCGCTCGCCGCGCTACCTGCGCCGCGCTCCGGGCGGGCGATAGCGGGGCGGTGCCGGCCGCTCGCTGCGCCGGCCGGGCCCCGCCGATAAGGGCGGTTGGCTGGACTCCCCCGCAGGGTCCAGCCCTGCTTGTCCGCGCATTGACCTAGGGAAGGGACGCGGCACAACCCGTGGTTGTCCCCTGGGCGGTGCCGGAGCCCTGAGGGACACAGAAACCTGCCTAGAGGCCGCCCCGCCGAGGTGCTGCCCGCAGGTTGTTTTGTAATTCTGCTTAGTAAAAGCACGTTCCTTGTATCAGTCATTCATGGTATGACATAGTATTTTACATTTATTTGACTAAGTAAATCAGAAATTGCCAAGAGGCAACAAGCGGGAGGGACGTGCTTGTTTCCCCGCTCGCTTCCACGGGATTACGTGCAAATATCCTGAGTCATGTTGGGTTCGTGCTGTAGGTGTGAGCACGTCCTTTGCCGGAAGCGCAGGGCCCGTCGGCTCAGGGTTAATAATGTTAAAATGCAATAAATGCGTAAGCCATAAACTTTGTTACTATGGGTGTTTGAATAGCGTATGTCTTATTACTGATCAGTATTTTACAAAGTAGTGTTACATGGGATTATATTGCAGTAAATTTTAAATTGTATGTGTATACTTAACTACACATATATTCTGAAGTTGCATAATGTATTTACCCATTTTTGTGGTTTAGGTTTGTTCTTTTTTTTTTGTGAGAATCTACTCAGTGTGCTAAATAAACATGAAAAACCTAAGTTAATGTCACATAACTCATTGTGATTGAAGAATTGGAGGATGTGTGTGTCAGGATTGGTGATAGGTCTACACAGGTCAGACACTCAGTCTTATTCACGGCATAGAGAGAACCTGCGTATTGATTTCCTGTGTTTTTTAAAAAAACAAATAACTCTTATCTCTGACTTCATAAGAGATGACTCATATTTGTTTGCAAAGCTTTTGTCTTTAAGCATTTAGTTCTTTAGTTTGCTTCACAGGACTTATTTAACACAGCTATCTAAATTGCAATCTAGTGGAAAAAATACAGAATCTTCAATTATCACTATTGCTTGTGCAAGTTTTCAGTTTTCATCCTACATTTGCTTTGTTGAAGTATCGAACACCCTCTTCCTGTTTTGAGTTCTGTTTCCCTCCCTTTGTTTTTGTATATATATTATGTGTCTGTTCTGGGTTTTTAGATAGGAGTTTCTCTTCCCGTAATTAATTCTGCTTTAAGATCTCACCAATTACGTACAGTATTGTTATGCTCATTCGTTAAAAGATACGTTTTCTCTTGTCAATTAAAAATATTTGTTAGACTAGTAACACAATCAAATGAACAGGCAAGTGTTGAACTACTGAGAATTACTCTGCTGAAACCTTTGGAAGAAATTGCAGTTTTGCCTTGTATACTCAAAAAGCCAGAAATGGCTCTTAGGATGTTAGCAGCACCTCAAAAATATTTTTGAAAGTAGAAGTCTTAGTACAAACAGGAAGAAATTTCAAATGAGAGTGTTAAATAATAGAAACCACTGGAGTGATTTACCTGTAAACAAACAGAATTTCCATGAACTCTTATGGTCTGGATTTGGACAAAGTTATTTTTTATTAGTTTTCAAGTAAGCCATAAATGCTTTGAAATGTTTAACTAAGAATTTACTACTATTTATACCACTTTTCTTGTAATAAAATGTATCAGAGGTGTAAGAGCCAGAGTGCCCTAGACTTTGGTGATACAAAGATGACTAACCAGATTTGGCTCTTGATGCAGCTCTCTGAAGCTGGGGGGCTGGAAGAGGAAAGGAATGAAAAGAGCCTTGTGTGGTGTTCTTACTGCAGCAGGGCTGGGGTACCGTGTTTGTTACCTGAGGCCAAACCAACCTGTGCCACAAAAGTGCTCACTTTGACTAAAAACAGTTCTCCTTAAATTGGGAACAATGCCTGATGTGAACCCATTTAATTTCAAATGCTGAGACCAAAAGCAATCCATAAGAAGGCCACACAAGTCAGAATTTATGATTTTCATAAAATATGGAAGAACATAAATTTGAAATCCAGACTCTTTGCTGCTGTCAGAATGCCTGAGTCATCTTTTATCTCAAAATGTCCATTGTTTTTTGTTGTTTTTTTTTTTTTTTTTTAACTTTGGTGGGCAGAGCCATTAAGTTTCTTTCAGCCTGGATCAATTCTTAAGTCTGATCTACTGCACCATCACGCAGGGAGAAGTAGGACCTTATCCAGGGAAGGTAATAGATGAACAGGCTGTTGGAGCAACTTTGTTTGGCACCAAAAAGAAACATGGTGCTGTTTGCAGAGAACTTAAGTATTTCACCAATGCACATTACATCAGTAGGAGTGCTAATTGTGTCATTTTCAGACAACTTTTTCTACATATGGATCTCACAGCTATCTTTAAAATCATTTTTTTAAAGGGGATTGAAGGAATTTGTTGCATTTCAGTTCTAGTCTTATGAAACACCTGTTTAGTTTTCTTGTAAAAAAGTTCATGGATTGTCTTGGCATAAACAATGACAGCAAAATGGATATGCTACCTAGCTTGGTTGTCAATTTCTCTTTCATTAGAATCCAGACATCTGAAGATAATAGAGGTAAAACTGACAGAAAAATAGACTGGTATCCCTATTGGAAATAATAGTGATACTTACAGATTAATAATTTCACCACAGGTCTCCTCATGGACCACTCCAGTTTCAGCTGATCGTTGAATAACTGAACCTCTACTACCTCTACTCTTTCATTGCCTGCAAGGAAATAGAGGGACAAGTGCAGAACTTGCAGCGTGGTCACAGGAAAGTGCAGTCAACACACAGCCACTGTTTTCACAATTTGTTTTGTGAATGTGATGGAAGTCAGAAGTAGCCAATATCTGCATGCTGCAGCAGAATCCTGATCAATCTAAAACAGAGAACAGATTAGGCAAGAAGTATACTTTAATGAGTATAAAATATTAGACTAATACTTTATTTTACCTATTCTTTTCTAAATTCCTAGCAATGCAAGAAAAATATGAATTTCCATTGGCTCACAAATAGAACCAGAAATGGCACACCCTTAGAAAGGCAAACATTGAAGAATATAGTAAAAGGTAAAAGCTTTGTAAATATTTTTTGATGTATATAGGTTTTTTAATAGTTAGACATCTGTAGAATTATAAATATTTTGTAATCTCTCCTTCTCTAAACTGTGTCAAGTTGGAAATAAAACTGAGTAGTATGAGTTGTACAAGAGCAAACTGATGATCCTTTTATTCTTATTATTTGCTACTGCCCATCACTGGAACCTCTGAAAATCAATACTGTCTAAATTAGTGCTGTGCTAAGGCACTGCCTTGACTTCAGTGGTTTGCATAAGCCAGAAGCACAGGAAGGAATAGCCTTGAGGAGTCCCAGGTCTCGCTTAGTGAGAAGCTTGGCCTAACAACTGGGAGGCTTTGCAGCACCTCAGCTAGCTCTGCTTTGCCTTGTGTCATGGAAACAATAGGCTTTCTTTATTTGAAAGGGTTGCATGTTATTATTGTTGAGGGGGGTATCAAGTACTATTCTAGGTCCATTTTTAAAATTATTATTACTTTCATATTCTTGGGTTTGTAATGATTTGATTTTGGATAATAAGTTGCAGTAATGTTACAATATTTTACACTCCAAATATGAAATACAACATTTTAATATGGTTTGTGTTCATTGTGTTAATTTTGTTTGCTTTTTTTTTTTTAATTTTTAAATTTTTTTTTACTTTGTAGGGATTTGTAATAAGAAATTGAAATTTATAAATACAAAACAGGTATCCCAAGTCATATGCTACTGTCTGGTATGTCCTGCAGTTTGAAAGGAGGTACTTACTGATGCACCAAAACATAGCAAAGCAAATCAGAGTACACTAGCAGCTAAGCTGTGATCATTGCTTGAACAACCACACAAATGGCTAAAATGATTTGTGAATGTGTAGTTAGATACCTGGTATGGTGTTTGTAAGTCATGGGGAGAATTGACAGGATTCAGATTGTCTGTTTCCTAATCTACTGGTCCTAGGTCAGGTCTCCAGCGCTGTTGTCTCCCCACATGCTGGAACCAGAACAAACAAAACAATGGAGCGACCTATAGGCTGACAACTTGACATTGTATAAATTGCTGCATACTCATTTGTTGTATATTCATTTCATGTGAGAAATTATTATAATGGGAAAATATTTTCACTAGGGTACAATGTAAGGCATCTGAAATGTTAAAAGAATTGACTGGTGACTTCAAGACATATATATAATGATATTTCTATTGCAGCAGGGAAAAAAAGGTAACTTAGATCTACTTTATGAAATTTTAATTTCATGTGCTGAACAATGTACTTTGCTTATATAACACCTTCCTCATAACATGAATATAATATGTACTTTACAGTATTCATAACCATTTACAATTTATTGCTGTTTGTAGAGATCTTTGACTTTTCAGGTGAAAAGTACCAGATTTGTATAAAGCATTATTTTGTACTTATAGCATGAATATTAAACTTCCAAATAACTGCTTGAGTTGTATTTAAAATTTAAATACATAAAACTTTACTGTTAAAAGTTTTCTGGATAGGCTGTGTTAAAAGAAGCACAGAGAAAACAGTTTGTAGTTGAATGTGAATACACTGTGCCACAGGAATATGGATATCCCAGTTGGCCTACACTTGTGCCTTGAAAAAGATCTATCCTGTAAGGCACAGTAAGGCAGTGCAGGAATGTGGCCAGCACTGATAGGACATTGAGGAACTACCTCACACAAAGGTGAATGACATCAAACATTCAGATAATGCAGTAAAAGCCAAACACATACAAAGAGTTCATATTTATTAAAAATGATTCAATGAAAAAATATATATAAAAAAAGAATTTGCATTTAGTTTACACAGTGACTGTAGACTAGATTTTCTAGCAACTGTAGGTTGTTTTTGATGGGGGAGCAGATTGTTTTGGTGGTGGTAAATTGTTGTAAGTGACAGTGAAGAGCAAGAATGAAGAATATAAAATAAAAAGCAAAAGCTGCTGAATAAATGGAGCAAGGTAAAGGTGTCTGGGAGCTATGAAGGGATGAGGTACAAGTGAAAAATAACTAAATGGAAGAGTATTCTGTATAACACGAGATTGTCAGGCTATTTGCAATGTGTTTATGTGAGAGAGCTTCTGTATTTCTTTCATGTCAAGAATTGTTAGTTCTTAATCTACCAGTGATACAGATAAATGGCTAAAGAAACATATTTTCCTGAAAAGGATATATCTTTCATCAAATGCCAGCTCAACTAATTTCTCTCTTTGATGATGCTATTTTGCCAGCTGGTTTATTTATGAGCTGTTTTTTGTCATTCTGTTTGTCTAGTACTTTTGCACATTACAGGAGGTTACCATCTCCATTAAGTATGAAATATGCTTTTTACTGGATCATTTGAAAGACAGATATACTTTTATAAAATAATTTCTCAAGAAAACACAAGGAAATGGAATGATGCGAAGTTTAATTTGGAAAATGACATGTTAGAAATGGACACTAGACATGTCCCATTTATCACATTTTAGTACAGACAGATACTATTTGCTCTTTTTCCCTTTTTTCTTTTTCTGGAAACAACAACTCTGCAAATTCAACCTTGTCTCAACATTAGGTTATGTTGCCTAAGAGTAATCATCACTAGGGGTTCCGCAGTCACCAAGTTCAGGTGTTTTTCTTTCTTCTGTGTGTATATTTAAACGTACTGCACACAGATGCCATAGAGCTGTATGCTACCATTTTTAGTATGGTGGTAGAACCACTCAAGATTTACATAACTATTTTCTCCAAAACATTGTGCCTAGCAAACAAAAAGCAGAAGCTGCCTTCGTCTCACAGTATCTATTCATAAAATTATAGGATTATGTGGATGTCATGGGACAGAAAGAGAGAAATGGCAAGTGTTTCTTACAGTGGCTTGTGAGAATTTTTAGGGAGTCGTAAGGATGTGATAACTTGTTAAGTATAAACAATCTGCAGGTGGTGTTTTTCTACTTCGTCTTTCTGGTCTTCTCAAGGACGGTGTGTGAGAAAGGTGTTTTTGTTAAGTAGCCAATCAAATAGAATGTATCATATCCCTCTATATAAACCACGTGGTTCTCTTGGATAAAGCTTGCCTGTTCCTGTACTGACTCTTGCCTGTTCCTGTGTCATTCTCGGTGCAAGAGTCACAGTATTACAAAATCATTGAGGCTGGAAAAGACCTCCAAGGTGATGGAGTCCAACCTGTGGCTGAACACCACCTTGTCAAATAAACTGTAGCACTAAGGGCCACATCCAGTTGTTTCTTGAGCACCTTCCAGGATGGTGACTGCACCACCTCGCTGGGCAGCCAGTTCCAATGGCTGACAACCCCTTCAGTGAAGAAATTCTTCCAGATGTCCAGCCTGAACATCTCCTATCACAGCTTGAGGCCACTTCCTCTCCTCCTGTCTGGTTGCCTGGGATAAGAGGTTGACGTCCACCTGGCTACAACCTCCTTTCAAGGAGTTGTAGAGAGAAATAAGGTCTCCCCTGAGACTCCTCAAAGCCAAACACCCCAGCTGTCCCAGCTGCATCCTCATATATCTTATTTTCTGTACACTTCACCAGCTTCATTCCCCTTCTCCACGCTCCAGCACCTCAATGTCTTTCTTGAAGTGGCAGGCCCCGAATTGGACACAGGACTCGAGGTATTGAGCAACATCTTTTCACTGTGTTCTGGCATCTCCATGAAAGGATTATTTCACTATGATTTTTAAATATGATTGTACAGTGGTGCACATGATTTATGAGCCTTTTATAAAAAGGCACTACTAAAAAAGGACTTGAACCATTTTCTGAAGACAATTGCGTAATTTCTCAATCAAAAGGGAAGGAGAGACATTTAGAATAAGATTGTTTGGTTCACTGCTGGTACTATAAGCAAATATATTCCTGGCTCATGACCTGGTAGATGTAACAGAACTTTCTTGGAACCTGCAGCTTCCCTTCCCTTGTGTGCAGCATCCTCTCATGGCTCTCTCCCTCTCTCTCTCATTTCCACCAGCAGGGATAAGTGGTGATGTTTGAACAGTTCTATGTCCTCAGCTGTCACCATGCTTCCCTAACTTGTACTAGCTTTGGAATTTTGTGCATATAAGCTGAAGCACGAAAACTACAAACTAGCTTATATACTAAAGTAAATTAAAAAAATGAAGGAGTAAAAAAAAATGAAGGAGTAAAAACTCCTTCATTTTTAACAATTTGGAAAATAAAGCCACCTGATAGCTTCTTTAGAAGCTTTTTGCATTCTTTCCCCAAATGCTTAGAAAAACAACACTGAAACCTGTTATATGCCAGGTTGCTTGTTTGTTGGGAAATTGTTATATCTGGTTCACCCAGCCATTAGCAAGTACCTGATGCACTTACTGAACAAAAAGAATTTACAACCTTGTAACTGAACACACACAAGCTCCAAAATCTTTTACTCTTTTGACTCCTCATATATAAAGCTGTTTAATATCTGAAAATTCCTGTAAATAGAATCATTTAGGCTCAGTTACTGCATCATAAAGTCTTGGCAGCTCATTGATCTCTAAATACAAGTTCTAAATACACAATTTTGCTTGTCAATAATGTTGCAGAATATTTTTTCAGCAAATTAAAAAAAAAAAAAACAGGAAAGAAAAACTAACTACAATTGCCCAAATAGATAATTGAACTTGTTAGCTACAATGACATGAAAATAAATCGGTGCCCCTTTTTAATAATAGATGGGAAAATTACATATGCAAATTTTTTTCCAAGCAATCTTGGGGAAGAATAGAATAAATCTGGGAGAACTCAACACTTGATGGCTAACTAATAAATGTTGTTTGAGAGAGTTCAACTTTTGTTAATTTTCCTATTTCATGGACAAAAAGGTGTGGGTTTTATTAGTTATATTTTATGTTGAGCAAGTTGAAACTCTTGAACTGCTATTTTTTATCTATTCAGTGCTGCCATCTTGTGGCCAAAAGTGCAGCAAGCGTCTGCTTCTTAATGAAAATTAAAGGGGTTAAAGCAGATTAAATAATCATACATTTTAAATCCTTCATAAGCTTTTAAAAATATACAAGAATAATACTTAATTACTGCGTATTTTATAATCACAAAAGACTTGTTCAGTTTATACATATATTTTGCACATTACCACATGAAAGACTAATACCCACAATAAAAGTCTAGATGAAAAATAGCTATAATGAAATAAAGGTCCATTCCTGCTTTCATTTATCTTGTTTTCAGAAGCAAAATATTATTTTTTAAAAAAAAATTGTATTATTATCTGCATCAATAATGCAGACTAAATAATTTAGTAAAAATTGAATATAACATGCATATAACATAAATAATCCAGTCAATATTCTCATTTTCTACATGAAAAAGGCTAATGAATATGTTACTCTAAAAATAGGATTTTAAATCAAAGACAAGAAGAGTAGATAGTAACGTGAAAGGCATTTGCAAATGACATGGTGGTAGTGGGGAATGTGGATACTTAGTATCAGTTCAGACTGCAGTCTAAACCAGCATTTAAATAAAGGAGTAGATGGTACAGTGGCACACTTAATACAGTGTTTGTATTACCAGAGGGCTGTGGGATACCTAGTTCTGTACCAGAATAATACAGTGTTAGATGTAGCATCAACATAAACAAAATAGACAGCTCCTTCCAAAAGAATTAATTACATAAGAGAAAAGAAAACAAGTTAATGCAAACAGACAGAGAAACAGAAGTATCAGATAAGAGAAAACAAATGCATATAAACAACAGGGAAACTCAGGAAATACTGCAATACTGGTTAGGACAATGAGCAGACTTGATAGCAGATGTAATAAAATAAACATAAATTTGTATATATGGTGGCAAAGATTTAAGATGGCATGTGCATGTAGTAGAAAATAACCTATGTCACTCACTACTGTAATCAACAATATATAAAGAACTGGTAAGTTGACTTCTCCATAGGACTATCCTGCAAAAACTTCCAGAGTTTCCATCTGTCCCCTATCTGTGTCTTCTCTATCTACAAATGCTGGAAGACAACACTAAGCCTTGGTCAAACAGGATTTAAAGTAGCCTGCACATCTGCTGTCATCAAGAAATGCATCAAGACATGACTGAGGTAGCTGAGGATGCCACCGTTAATTGGTCATGCTTTACAAATGGCAACTCTCATTGCTGGCTGTTTTGGGCACATCTGCACAGCAGGTTAATTCACATGATCAACATCTGGGCTTCAGCAGGTAGGAGCAGCCCCACCACAGAGCTAGCACTGAACTGAACTCACTGATTCATAAATCACGTATCCACTCACATAAGTGCATACACACAAGTTTTAGTCTTGCTCTTGGAAGATACATTATAATTATTTCTTAATAGACTGTATGAGAACCTTTGTTCTTTTGGAAGCACAGGCAGCACTGTGGGAGTGGCAAGATGACCTTAGGAACACACACAGTAATGCTCTCAGCTTGCTCATCTGACTCCTGCAATATTCCATTCTATGTTTTCAGGTGGTAATTCTCTGGAATTCCTAAATAATTCTCTGTTATTTCCTAAATACATTTAAATCCAAGAACAGTTTTAAAATACCTTACAAAAAAGCAGTAATGAATGTTCATGTTCTTCCTCTGAATTGTGACTCCCTAATTGTGCTTCCTCAACTGCAGCCTTGTAGAACAGTGTGCAGAATAGTTGCGGATTTGGTACCTAATTAAAGTCTGTGCTTATTGTGAATATTCATAACTTCAGAAAATTGCTACACAATTCTTCCATGCTGAACAACCCAAATTATTAGTTTTGAAAAATACCTCCTTTCCTGTATCTATGTTTCCAGTTTATAACAGTTAACTAAGGACTAAACTTCCTCATATAACAGAAATATAGAAAATATGCACTGGGTAATGTTTGAGTAGTGTGTAGATAAGGATGTTATTCATTAATGGCCATCTAGCTTATGATATCTGATCTTGTACAATTAATACATTCACACAGCATGGTTAAATAGCATTATTAAATTGTGCCAGCATATACTTGAACTGCTAAGAGTTTAACTCAAAAGCTTGTGGCTAATGCTACCACTAAAAAAGAGCCTTCAGTCCTCTAAAAAAGGAGAAAGTACCCCAGATACAATCCAACACTTGCAGAAAATAACAAGAACCCAAAAGCTTAAAGTTACAACCTACCTCCCCCCCAGCAAATAGAAGAACTTTAAACTAGCAGAATAGAAAAATGAAGGGGTTTAGGGTGAAAACAGAGAAAGCTGAAATAGTGTTTAAAACGTCTAGAAGGAGCTAATAAAAATAATTTTAAAAGAGAACACAAAGGAAAGCATTAAGGCTTAATGATAAAGCTGCAAGTACTGGAAATGAAATGGGCAAGGGCTTGATTTCAAAACAGGGAAAGCAATTATTTTGACGTGAGTTTTGAGTCGTTTGAACAATAGAGAATTTTCAGAAATAAATATCTGATTTCCAGAAGACTATTGTCTCCTACGGAGAGCTGCGCTGTGTGCTCTAAATGAATCCCTTTTTTGTTTGTTTGTTTTTTTACAGCAGAGCTGCTCTGCTCAGTTGCGAGCGCCCTGGCCCGGCCCGACCTGCCGGTGTCTGCAGGGCGATGCGATGCCCGGCGCTCCCACCGCGCGCACGTGCGCCCGGGGCACGTGAGCACGCCCGGCTACTTGGTCTCCACAGCGACTCTACTTTGTTACTTCCACCCGACAACTTTGTGTTGCCCCTTTCCGCCGAGGCCCCCTCGGGGACGGCGGGCGCTCCGCCGAGGCAGCCGGGGCCGGGGCCGGGGCGCTGCCCGGGGGTCCCGCACCGAGCAGGGTGCTGGGAGCTGGGGAAATTCCCTTCTGGGGGCCGGAGGCGGGACTAGAACACTTCCACATTCTGAGGTAACGGCGACCTGCTCACACGAAGCCCGGGAATGCCGCGCCCGCAGGAGAGGCCCGTTCCAGCCCCCGTGCCCCGCGACTCCATGTCGGGAAGGCGCGGGACGCGAACGGTCCCGCCATGGAGGCGGAGTGACGCGTGCGCCGCGACCGCCCCGCCGCTGGGAAGTGCGGCCGCCCGCGCTCGCCGTACAGTGCGGGCTGTACCAAACCCCGCTGCTCCGGCGGGGGAGGGTGCGATCGGAAAGTGACGGAGCGCCGGGACCCGTCGGTCCCAGCTTATCCTGCGGCCGGCTGGGAGAACCCAGCAGGGAGAACCCGGGGGCGGCGGCGCCGCGGGTGAGGCGGCGGCGCGGCGGCAACAGCACCGAGCGGGGCCGCGGGGCCGCGCCCCGACCCCGGCAGTGGCGCCGCCGGCAGAGGGGCGGGGCGCGAGCGGCTTTGGGTAATGGCAGCGCTGTGAGGACGGAACGGGGCAGCGACCGCGGCCGAGGGCAGGAGCGAAGGAGGCCGGGCGGGGGTCGCTGACTCGGGCCCCGGGCCACCAGGTAACGCCCTCGCCCTGTCCGGCCCGGCTCGGCCCGCCCGCAGCGCTGAGGGAGGGAAGCGCCGCGCTCGCGGGGAGGTGGCGGTCCCGACCCCGCCGGCTGTGCGCGGGGGCGATCGGGCCCTGCCCCTGTCCGGCCCCGGACCCACCGCTGGCCCCCGCCCCGGGCCCCCATCCCCCGGCGGTGCCTGTGCCGCAGCGCCCGCCCGCCGCGCCCTGCCCCGGGTCCTGCCCTTGCCCCGCAGCGAGGGCGCGGTGCGGCCTCTCCGGCGGGGCCGCTCATTATCCGCTGGCTGCGCCCTCAGCCAGTTTCGCTTTTCTTTTGGTGGAGGGAGAAGGTGGGGAGCGGGGCACCGGGTGGGGGCGGGCAGCACCGGTCACCTGTTTGACGCGAGTGCTCCTGCCTGTGGCTGCGCACCCGCCATGGGCTTGTGATGCTGCTTTTCGAGGTGGTTAAATAGAGTGGAAATTTGGAGCGTTCTTTGATACTGGACAGAATACTATGTTTATTTGTGTGAACAAATCTTTGCAGTATGACAGTGGTGTGTTTTAAAGAATGAGGCGATGGAAGCAGCATCCTTTCATTATCATGTCGAGTAAATATGTTTCAATAACATCTGTTTACCTTAGGGCTTATCAAACAGGTATGGCTTCCCACACCCTGAATAGTCTAAACCCAAGGGTAGATATTCTGCCTTCCTGTAGTTCTTACCATGATCAATACAAGACATTTAATAATCGAAGTTGGTCAGCTTGTGCATTGCTGACACTGGAGCACAGCATACCCCAAAAAACCCGGTGTCTTACAGTGAAAGTTACACCATACGTGTTGAAATATCTGTAAAATACATTTAAATTTAAGTTTCCATGAAAGTTTAACAGAATGCCAAGTAACAGTTATCTTAAACTATTTAACTCCAGAATACTTGGGTGACCATGTGGATGCTTTACACGGTATTCGGTTTTAATCATCCTGAATGCGGTGTTACTGATTAATGACATTGGGATATACTGTGGGGAGGACTTTTTCTTCTCCCTTCCTTCTTCCCCTCAGTTTTGCTTGTCTTTGAAAAAAGGGCTCTTTTACCTTGGGTGTACCACATGTGTTTCCAAGACAGTGACTTCTAATACAGCACGTACAGTTTCATTACCACAAGCACTTATTATGATTCTTAATGTCTTTTGTAGACCATGATTATTTTTTCTTGGGGCCAGCTGGAAATGCTCTCGAGTTTTCCATAAGAGCAGTATTAGGGCTTTTTGAAGATTACCACTTCCCCCTCTCCCATCCTGGAAGTGAGCTGTTGTCTGCCTAAGGTTCATGTTTCTGTGAACCAGTGTATTTTTCAGCTTACTTTCTTTGCTGGATCTTTGTTTTGTCACTTCTCACTGATTTTTCTGTGTAAGCTCCTGCTGACATATCTGGATTGAATTAGTAACCGTGTTACAAATATCACAACATTTACAGCAGTTGAGGAGCTTGGTTCATTAGTCAGGGGGTCAGGTTGTATGCATGCATGCTAAAAGTTGCATTTGATTTCATTGGTTTTTTCTTAAACTGAGAAGTGATATATCCTCTGAGATCTGGTAGTGGTTAAGGCAGTAAGCTGGTTGCTAAATAGTTTTTTAGCATGATATTTGATTCTTTCCCTTACAGAGGTCTACCTTTTGGACTCAAAGTCTGTCACTAGCTTTCTACTTTCTCTTCTGACCTTGAAATTTTGGAAAGACAAGAGTCACTTGTCCATCTCTTTGAAATGGAAATAGAAGTATTCTTTCCACTTTTTATTGTAGTCTTACAATGTCATGTTTCTGAGCAGGAACTAGACTTGCTTTGTGCATGGAATGTCACACATCAGGTCCTTTCTAAATTAGTGGTAATGAGGCCTTCCCAGTTGTCTTTTTTTAAAATCACCTTACTTTTCCCCTAGTTTTATTTAGATAATTTAATGTTGAGTGCGGTTTCTTTTTGCAATAAATCTCTTCTGCTGTATTTGATAGGTTATTACTAGCACAGCTTCTGTATCTTCAAGCCGTGTCTTACTTGACAGATGTCACTGTTTGTCCTGTTGCAGAGTGCAGTAAGCTGTGCACAAGCTCTGCATATTGCCCTGTGTTTTCTTTCTCACATCCCGATCAAAGCTTTCGGGTTTTGTGGCTTTTCAAATGTAACACCAAAAATGTCTCATGAAAGCCTGAGGTGAACATAGGCTGCAAACTGACAGTAGGAATTTCAGATACTCTGGTAATAGTTAAGTTTGTTCTTACCCCAAATTTTCTTAGATACAGTTGAAACAGCCTTTGAATAAAAGTGAACAAATCAAAATTTGCAGGAAAGTTGCTTTCTTCATGTGACACTCTTAAATGAATAGTTTGGTGGGATAATGAACTTCACAAAGCATGATGCTTAGATTAGTTGGTGTGATGTTAAAGGCTGCTCATGCCTATGGAAAATTAATGTTCCATTCCAAAGCATTAAAAATGAGGGATTGTGAGCTTCATTTTGGAGGGGGTGGGTGTTCTTTGTGTCGCTCTATCATAGTGGTGCAACAGTGTACAAAGTTTAAATTTAAAAAATTCAAAGGAAGTGTATATTTTTTTAATGATTGTGCAATGTTGTCTGACATGTTTAATTCTTCTACAGATTAACACTAAAGCCCCACAATGTCCTTGAAACCACGAGTAGTTGACTTTGATGAAACATGGAACAAACTTCTAACAACGATTAAAGCTGTTGTGATGTTGGATTATGTTGAAAGAGCAACGTGGAACGATCGCTTCTCGTATCCTTTAAGTGAAAAATCTGACTTAATGTGTTTGTGTGATGTGTTTAGCACAGAGTAAACCTGTGTTATATAACAGTGATCTTGAGCAGCTTGTTGTTAGGCTGCACCTGTTATTAGGACTGTGAATAAGTTGAAAGGGATGGGGAATTCTGCATATTTGGGAAGTAATCTATGTGAAAATCACCATGCTGATAAAAAGTAAACTGGTCTAGTTTTAGTCAGTTTTGGAAGCTCTAGTACTTAGCTTATGCTAAAGCTGTTCTTACAGGTATTGAGTGTTCCCTATTCTGACAATGAGGTTTTCTTGTATGTTTAAGTGTTTGTGTGTAGCTGAGGAAATACCCAAGACAGAGAGTGCACATCTTTAAGTTTGGGATGTGGGGGATGATGAGGTTGTTCTGTGTAAAGATTTCTCCCTTTTCTTTGCATTTCTAACTGTACTGATAACTACCATACTAGGCATTTCCACAACAAGGTTTTATTTAGAAGCCTTCCTTTCCCTCAACTGTTACTGCCTTATTACTTGTGACAGTTAAGCTATATTTAAGAATAACTACTCTTTTTGCATTCATATGGTGTTGCTGTTTAAGTGACAGCTGTACATACATTGTTGTAGTGGAAAGGTTTGTGTTTTACATGTAAAATGGACCTGTAATATTTTGCCAGATTTAAGTTTCAGTGAACTTCTTTTAAAAGAAGTATAATATTTCCAACCAGTTATACTGTGCCTTGTGTCTATATATTCATTAGCCATTACATCGGGGTGAATAATTTGAGAATTTTAGGATGCTTTGCACCTCTTCTGCAGGGATTGGTCACAGTTGGGTTTAATTGCAAGGGGGCAGAATAGTTTAGATTTATTTATTGATTTATTAATTCTTGTGGGTGGAAAAAGAAGCACCTGAGAAGATCCTTAGACATAAGTTTTTACAAGATAAGCTTATTCTGTGGGCAGGGGCTTGACTCTAAAGTCTCATCTTATTCTGAACATGTTAACTGTTTCTCAGAATTGCTTTCCCGTGTGCCTGTGTTTTGAGCATGTGCACGTGTATATGTACATAGCTTCTAGTTCTTGTGGAGATGTTTTGTGCTGTAATAATCTTAAAGAGCTCTTTCTTTTAAAAATTTTGTAATTATTTTCTGGGAGCATGACCTACCACCTTGTACTGAAGTCAAGTTCAAGTGACTCCAGAATTTTTAAAAAATTTGAACTAATTAGGTGGGTACTTACATGCTGAGAAGTTGTTCTGCAGTCATTCTTTCTAAGCAGTTTTTGAGGATTACATAATTCAGTCTTTATCAAGTGGTTAAATTCTACAACTTAAAACTTTAAGCATTTAAACAAGGGTATCCAAAATAGATTTAAATATAAAATAAGAATTGTTGCGGGAGATGTTGTATTGATTCCTCGTCACACTGTTTTGCTTACAACTTCTTATGTGGAGACCTTGCACATGAGTTTGCTGTTGATCCTCTTTTGGGATTTAGTCCAGTTGATTGAACATCAGAAAAGGATTGCTTATGAATAGCAGACTCAGGAAGCAGTCTTGGAATAATCATTTGGCATGTAATTCTTAAGACCTTACTTAGTATCATCTCTTAATTACTTTCCTTGGAAAGTGGCACTATTAGTGCCTGATTTGGCACAGGCATGAGCCTTTTGGCTTTTTGTCTGTGGCTGGATGGCCCCAGGAGTTTGTGTAATTTTCAGCTTGAGTGTTGGTTGTTTAGTATTTCTGCTTCCTATAACCAAACTTTGCGTTTTAACACAAGCTGCTCAATGAGTGCTCAACACCATGGTGGAGCTGGTAGTTCTGTACAGCTGGAATAAAAGTTTTTTCCAGGTTTTATACATAAAGAAGACTAAAGTATTAAGGATAATTTTTTAAAAATTGGCATTTAAAAAATATGTCATCTTGTTCCTTGTTAACTTTTTATTCTCTCTTAAATTCAGTTTAATTGGAGTAGTGTTTCTAAACATCTACAGCAATTCTAAAGGAAATGTTCTGTTAACTCTTTTTCTTATTGCTTAATCAGCACAATAGAAAGATGGCAAATTATTTCAATAAAACCCATTCATTATTTCAATAAAACCCATACGGGTTATTTCATTGATTATAGTATCAGTTGATCTTTGTACTGTATAGTCAACACAGGGATGTGGAAACAAAGGATAAGATACAGCAAGCAACCACTGTTTCAGTCTGCATCAGTGTATTCTAGGAAGTATTAGCTTTCCCTTGTGCTGTTCGGGGCAGCTGAGATCCAATGGAGTATGGAAGCTAACAGTATTTTAGGGATGACAGGCTTGTACTGCACATATTCCACTTCTAGAACTAATTTTTGCCCCACTAGTTTTCCAGAACTTGTTTGTCTTGAATATAGTGTTTCCTTTGTAACTTATGGTAATTTTATTGTTAAACATGGCTTATCTTTAAATAAACATTTTACCTCATACTTGAAATGCTAGAATGGCAATGAGCTGGGAACCACAATGGTGTAAGAGTTAAAATCTTCTGGAAAAGATCACCTGAAAGACCTCATGTCACTTTATTTAAAATGTGAGTCATCCTGATCCACCTTTGACCTTCAGATTTCCTTTTAAGATTCTCTGCAGAAAGAAATGTGTATGAACTTGTTTCATTGTCTGGTAAATGAGTGACAGTTATGTCTCTGTTTGAGGTGTTAGTGTGAATACATTGTATCACTTTCAAGACTGTTCAGTAGGCATAGGAGTGCTTTTTAAGTTAAGGCTTGGTTAGAGCGGTAGGTAGTTCCTCTGTACTTTGGTAACTGCCTTTTAACTAGAACTTTTTTTAACAGGTAGGACATCAAGCTCTTCTTGTTGTTGTCTTGGGATTGCTACCCAATAAGTTAAAATAAGATCAACAGTACCCAGAGACAGTTGTACTTCAAACAGAATTATTTTAAAAGTATGCAGCATGGCCACCTGCTTTTTTTAGCCATTTTTTCTCCAAATTTGTTCTCCCTTCTCTAATGTACTGTTTTGCAAGGACCCTATGATGAACCAGAAACTTAAACATGTATCTAAAAACAACTGTCTGAGAAGTAAGAGTAAATAAAGTTCGTATGGTTGGGATTCTTTCTGACTGAGTCCTGAAATTCTCTACAAATTTTGGTTCTGTCACAGAAGATTGATGAATAGAAATTTTCCCGAAGCTCTACACTGGTTGCCTAGAGAAGTCTTAACTAGGTGCTTTTTTAAATCTAAGGACAATATTTTTGAGTTTTTATAGCCTTGACTATAGTATTTTCTTGTTGATAGTAATTTTGTTGTTGTTCTTTCTTAGTTTGGAAGTGCTTCAGTTTCCCATTGCTGGGTAATGCCCCTCAAATAGCAACTACCAAAACACTTAAGGGTCTCAGAAGGGTTTTGCTGTTCTTGTTCTCAATACAGAGTAAAGGCCCCTAGGCAGCAGTTTGGCTGCAGCTTCCTCTGGCCTTTCTCACCCTGCAAAACTGCATGCTGAACTGGAAGAACAGATGGCTTTCACCATTAAAGATAAATTATTGAACCATAAAGGTTTCTTCCTGTTGTTCTATGGGACAACAGCACAGGAAAAATATGCTGTAAGTTTATGGAGGAAAATACCAGTGCTGATTAGTGAGATTTTTTTTCAGAGATTGTTTGTTTGTTAAGAGAGTCACAACACTTTGAATATGACACTTAAATTTGTATTCTGGACTCAGAGATAAAATGCATAAAGAAACAAGTACAAATTGAGCAAGGAAGAACAATTTTGCTTCAGTCAGATATATTCCAGTCTCATGATATCTTTTCTTTTGTATAATTCCAGAGAAACTTGATAGCCAGCAAGTAGTATTTGGTTTATACAGGAGGGTTAGGTGCCTGCTCAAGTGCTTCTGTCATTAAGCTCTTAGTTTGTGTATCTGCTGATATTAAACACAGTGGCAAATGTCAAGAGTCCTAGATTCAACTTTCTTCATTTGTAAGAAAATTTGTTCTCTAGAATAAGGAAAGGCATGTTTGGAAGATGTGCATTTTCATAAAGGAGTAGAGATATCATTTTCATTCTTAATAAGGATTATTAAAACTGAGAAGCTTGTTCACAAGAAAAAATCAGAGATATTTGTTTAGTGCTTTCATCAAGTAAACTGCCATTGCTATATTTTTGTGCTGCTGTGAAGACTTCCTCTTTCCTCTAAATTTGTAAATTGTTCTGTTGTAGAGATCTGTAGGTTGTGGTGATTCAGGTAGTGTAGTTTTGGGTCAAAAGAGGAAAAAGTCATATCTCCTTTGGTTGTGAGCAGATTATTAAGATTTCTTATTCCGAGTTTAATTTCTCAAAAATACCTTTGCGTAATGAAGAGGCTTGTGGCTTGAATTATATTGAGAGGATGCATTTGACTACTCACCATCCTTAGACTGAGAAAATTTGTTGGGGAGGGGAAAGTGTAGAAACCAATTATTCTTTACAGTCTCTGACAGGATATTTCATTCTTCGCTATTTAAGCTTGTTTTGATATTTTATTGGTCATTACTTTGCAATCTGGTGTAATGCAATGGTAGCTACTATTACAAAGCAGTGGATGTTGCCCGTTATGTTCCACAGTGTTTCCATTTAACACTTTTTGCTGTTCTGAGGAGAATTCTAGCAATGATCTATATGAGTGAAGTAATGTACTCAAATTTAGATTCTGGTTGGGGTCTCAGATTCCAGTTGCCAGGTAAAGGGTTTTTTCCTAATTAGTTCTCCTGCATCAGAATCTTCTTTGTTTTGAGTAGTAATTCTATATAAAAAATGAAACACGCAATTGGACAAGCTATGTGATGGGAGCCTGACATTATTCTGTAGATTAGCAGGTGACTCTTCAACTGTCTTCTACCTCCTTTCACATAGGCATGTGCTTTTTAGGGTAGACTAGAGGAAAGCAGGTCTTCTGTCTTCCCTTGATTAAAGTGATATACTAAATTATTGATTTCTACCACGGCTGGCTTTATAAAGTGCCTAGGCTTAGTGCATAAGACATGTTTTAAAGTAATTTTGCAGAATTAGTTTATTTCCTACAGCTGTTCATGTGAAGCTTGACCTAATCCATGCTTGACTTTTCTGAAAGCAAAGTTCTCAGTCATAATTTCTCTTCCTCAAATTACTCTTAAAACCTGATACAAACCAAAGGTGTAGCTCTGCAAGGTAGTTTAGGGACAAAATCACCTTAAGGTGGCTTAACAGGTGACTGCTGCTTGTTTAAATTATCAAGTACAACTGTTCTTTGTGGCTGTGATCTAAAGAGGATTACTGAAATTATAATAATGGTTAAAAAGAATACAAACTTTCTTTTATCCACATCACCATTGTGATTATTTAATTTTCAGTGTCTCCTGAAATTGTTCTAGCTGTGGAGGTGAGGGCAAAATGCAGGGACAGTTAGTTATTTTGGACTTCAGGAAGGAAAACTTGAAGTCAGCTTCACCATGAGTTTGCTCTGCTCTGTACTTGATAATCATGTTCTTAATCTAATTAGTGCTTCTTTTCATTATATGAGAAGAGTTTCAGTTCATGTTGGCTGCAAATACAGAAGAATGGTGCATGAAAGCTGCTTTTCACCTTGAGATTACTGTATATTATGCATGGCAAATAAAGGTTAGAAGCCACATCAGTATGGGGCTATCAGAAGTTTCAAGATCTTAGCTCCTCAGCATTCACTATTTAAAATTTAATATTGATGCTGTAAACTTGGAGTTTGCACAAGCCAATGCTTGAATTAATTCCAGAAAATTATCCATTTTATCCTTTTTACTTGATGTAAAAAAGGCCCAAAACCTAAACTGCATGTGTGGAGAAGAAGGGGTTCTTTAAATCATAAACTTTGTTGATATGTTTTCACACTTTATTACAAACCTTGACTTTGAGCCCAGAGACATTTATGCTTTGTGTGTGGCCTATCCCGAACCTCTTGGAGAGAGACTTTATACCGAGACTAAAATTTTTTTGGAGAATCATGTACGCCATTTGCACAAGGTAACCTGTACAGTTACTGATGTCCATGGAGGTGGTGTTCATCCTTTTTTTGATTTTTTTGTAGGCCATTATGAGACTAAATCACAGATGACAGAGTTGCAGAGACACAATACTTGTATATGTGAAATATGTAATGCATGTAACAACATGTCCACAAATGTAGGCGGGTATTCTAGAAACCTATTGATATGCAACACAAAGTAAATAATTTTCTTTCTAAGCCAACAGTTATGGTTTATGCAGTATATTCATGGGCTTGAAAAGCAAGTTCTTTCTTTTACATTGAATGCTTATAATCAAACAAGTTAGAGAAACATGTTAATTTTGCAAATGTAGTTTGTCATTAGCCTTCTGTTTCAACAGAAGTGTATCTTCTCTAGTGTCTTGAAAACTGGTTGTATATACTCTTAAAAAAAGAAACAAAAACCTTCTGAAATATGTGAGAGATAACACAAACCCTTGGGAGGAGAGGAAATAATGGCAAATTATTTATTATGACAACAATATTTGTATGTCTGTATAGCTGTGAGATAAATTCTGTTTCATCAGCTAAGACAGCAAATTTCATTAGAATTATGATTCATCATGTTTAAGATGAATGATGCCTCCATCTACTACATCAGTAAAAAGAGAAGTAGATTTAAATAAGATGCTTATCAGTGTCTTTAGTGTCTTTATAGGGGGCAAAGCATTGCAAATTCTGCATAGTGCTGCTAAATGGCCTCATGCTTAGGTACCTGAGTATTTGACAAGATAGATGGGTATCTTGATGGGCAGTTCCACTGGTTACTGAGAGGATAATTCTGGCACTCTGATAGACTAAAGCAGTTCACTAAACTAGCAGAGAATTCTGCCGAATCATTTCTTCCTCATTTATTTTGTGAGCTGAATGAGCTCACTTAGGATTATCAGGCAGGTGCCAGCACAGTGCAAGCTTTGGGAAGTAGCAGAGAGCACACATCAGGTTTTTAAATTGGCTATCCACTACTTGTCTCTGAGATAACGTTGGAAAACCTTTGCAAAATGCATATAGCAGAGTAAAGCATTCTCAATTCAGTTTTATCTACCAGCTTTCTTCTTTCATAATTTTTTTTTTACCAGTTTTTGCATTTTTTGCCTGGGCTTCTTTGCTGCTTGAGCCAGATTTTAAAATTATACATTCTAGATTCTAGAGAGAATTAAAGTTGAATTTCTAGGGTCTTGTTCCCCCTCTCCAATCATACTAATTAGTTTAAATTGTTGAACTTCTCTGAAGTATGAATCTATTTTGAGAAGTTCAGTAGTTTTTTTGATGATTATTTGCTTAAATTTCAAAAGATTTGGGCCTAGATTTGAAAAACTTTAATGCTTTTTTTTTCCATTTATATGTATCTGTGCTTTGTTAAATTTGTTTTATTCTGTGGTTCTTGGTAAGTATGAGGACTTGTCTATCCAGTAAGACATAGTGGTTTTAAATGGTTATAGTTGGTCAATTCTTCAGTGTGCGGTGCATGTGGCTGGGTGAATATAAAACTGATCTGTGTCAGTGAGAGAATGGTTCTGTGAGTTATCCCACTAGTTTGATGTAAGAATATGAGCCAGGCCTATTCAAGCAGGTACTTCTGAAAAGATCAATAGAAAATAATTCAATAGAGAGATTGCTATTTTTAAATGCAAAATAAAGCAAGTCCAGGTGTTCTATCTGGCTTACCAAAACTTGATAGTATTAAGATGTGTTAGCTTTTTGGTCATTGCCACAATTCTGAATGTGCAAATACTATTCCAAAATTATAACTCCATATATAACTTCCTAAGTATGTGTGCTATTTTCATACTAATTCTGGTGTGTGGGGTGTGTGTGCCTTCACAGAGAGTTCTGGAAGCTGAAGAACAAGTACTGGTTATGTATCACAGATACTGGGAAGAATATAGCAAAGGGGCAGACTATATGGACTGTTTATACAGGTAAGCTTTGCAAAAGAGTTGTCAAACCATTGAAATTAACATGACATTTAACATGATCTGCAGGTTAAGTTGAAGAGTGTTGAGAGAGCAATAGATGAATATGCCTCAGGTTAATTTTGGAGAGAATATAGTTATGGTAGCAGAACATGAGCAAAAAGGATTAATGCCTCAACAGGTAAGTATCCAAGACAGTTCCTAAAGTTCTTTCATTACTAATATGTTCTGCTTGATGTTGCAGTGCCAAATGTGTTGGTGCTAATCAACCCTGCAGTGTATAAACTCATAATCCTAGGAGTTTTTCTACAGGGATGGCACTGTACGGCAGTTTGCAGTTGAACCAGCATGGTTTGAGTCAAAGCTTTAGGATATTCTACTTTTTATGAATCAGTTGGAGTTCTTTTCATATTGCATGCCAGCTCTGAAAAAAGTACCATAATTTAGTTGACTCTCTTGTATCCCAGGTTCTAGTTTGTATAATTCTTCCAGCAATGAAAACTGATTAATGTCTACAAGTAGTAATCTGAAAATTATTTTCAAATAAGATTCCCTAAAAATTTAATTAGGCTTCCATCTCTGCTTCTAACCTGATAGGCAATATTTGAAACACTGCTCAAATGTGAGACACTTTTGAGCAAAATTCTTAAAATGTGAGATTGCTCATGTAATTGGAAAATGAGTTAAAACTTTTCTTTCTTCAGTGTTGATTTTGGTTTGGTTTTTTTTACTTAGCTTCCTTGGCGCATTTTGCTAGGAAAACAAATCTGGATTCAGTTTGAAAATTAAAATCCCACATGTACTTGACTAAACCAAGGTGATAAAACTGATGGAATAAGGAACACTGAAAGAAATGTCTTTGGTTGTTGTTTTTGGTAGTTCTGATGGTAAAAATAGTAGATAAAACCAATGCTGGACGTTAGGCCTTACCAGTGTCTTGGTGCTGTAACTGGTTTCACAGGTACTTTAAAAAAGTCTGTGTACTTTAATTTCAAGTGATTGGGAGAGTTTCCTTATCCAGTAAATTGAATTTAAGTCATTTAAAGGGAAAAAAATAGAAAGAAGTATTACAATTTTTCATAACAAAATTCTGAAAACTAAACACACATGGTGCAGCTTTTGCTTTGTTCCATTTTGTCTTTAAAATATTTGTAATAATACCAGCGTATCATGGTATAGCAATATTTAGTTTTACATGCTACTCTTAGTTCTCTTTCTGTATGTACTGATGGAAGAGAGAGTGAGGGGGAGTGTAGGACTCTCCTTCTGAGCAAGTTTAACGAGAAAAAGCAGATTGGCAGCTGTTGGCTTTGTTCACATGGGGGAAGATGGGAAAATGCCACCAAGGAGCCTGCTTAAGGCTGGTGTTTGAGGTGTTCCTAATGTCCTCACAGGATTAATATGACATGGAGGCCTGTAGCCTTCTAGAGAAACCTGCATTTACAGTTCATGGTTGGTATTGATGGTAGCACAGGTTGCAGTACCCTGTGAGAGTGTGAAAGTAGCTCTGAAAGTGGCTGCTGTACTCCAGTTTGTCATCACTGAACTATAAGTCTTCCTTCTTTTTTTTACTCTGTGGTGTCCTAAATTCTTTCAAGTTCACAGGATTTTACAGTGTGTTCCTCCTTTTCTCCTTTGCTTGGCTTTTGCCTTCATGTCGAGAATGTTCAGATGTCGCTGGTCTGGTGCAGCCTCTGAAGCCAGAATCTCTCAAAGTGCTTCAGTAATCTGGCTATTTTCAGTGTCTGAAACTGAGCATCTCAAAACTCCTGGTTGGATCAGAAATTTGAAAAACCTTCTCCGTTGCCTCATTTAAGCATTTCTAATATAAGAAATATTGTAAGTGTAGTAGGGAAATATATTCTAATTTTTTTCCAGTTATCTGGGAAAGGAAAGAATGGTTCCATTTTAAAATGTTGCAATATTTGTTCTGTGGGAATACTGAGAGTCAAGAGGGATGTTTTAGCACATCTCGCACAGAATCCATTTTGTGTTCTTTATAAAAACTATGCATACAGTAGTAAATACTGAATTTAAATATAGCATTTATAACATTTCTTCTTTATAGCTGTTACTTAAAATAATTTCTGAAAATTCTTCTCTTTAAAATTTGTAATCTGGCTGTTAGCTAGTTACCATGACCTGAGCAAGGGATCATAACAGACAAAAGTTTCCCCTGTTAAAATGAGCAGTATTTCTGCATTTCAGTCTGAGAGAAACACAGAAGAACAAACAGTACAGGTAGAAAGAAATACTTTTAAGTTAAAAGTTGTTATTTTGCACATATATGTATGTATGAGTAACACATAAGTATGTATAAGCAGTGCATGTTGAAAGGCTGGATTCTTACACAAGTATATTGCTCACCAAGAAAATGCTGACAGTGATATTTCAGGTTCCTGTTTGATCTCTGTTACCAACACTACTGTTTTAATGTGATGGAAATTCTTTCAATGTCATTTGTATTATAACATTTTTCTACAAATAGCAATGGCATTGGTTTAAGGAGGTTATATATTTTGTGATGTGAAAGACATTCCACAATTCTGGACTTAAATTAAAAAGCCTTTTATTTTTGCCTGTTTTGATGAGGATATCCTTATTTCTATAGGTACCTCAACACACAGTTTATTAAGAAGAACAAATTGACTGAAGCTGATCTTCAGTATGGTTATGGAGGGGTGGATATGAATGAGCCTTTGATGGAAATTGGAGAGGTAGGTATCTCTGAAAGTGGGGTTGGATATAAACAGTTTTCAGAATGCTGTGAGTTCATCTTTGTCCTTGAAAATTTTCACTTCTTTATGTCACAGAAATATTGTAGATGTAAGCACTGTTCCTCTTGTAAAATGAGATTACAGTTTTGGTGTAGAAGAATAAGAGTGACCTGGCAGGGAAAAGAAACAAATATGAAAACTGTTGGAAAACTTGGGTTTAAAATGTGATAATAGAAACACTTTGCAAACAAACTTTAGATTCTTAAGTGATACTGCTATCTAGAAAACATGTTGAAGAAGTAGTATACTTTTGTTTTGGGAAACCCTTGAAATATTAGTTTTTAGGCTTCTATTTCTTGATGTGACAAAGTATAAAAGCTTTTCTTGAGAATCCCAAGGCAGTAAAGTTAATGTCTGTTCACAACTGGTGTAGGATTAGGTTTATAGCAGTCACTTCTTTGTCCTGAAAAGTAATGGAGACTTGAGGCCTACATTCATGTATTAAATTGCAGCACTATTTTGGTGAATTCATTGCTCCATTTCTTGACCTACAAGGCACTTGGCAAGTTTGTCAAGTCTTTGTTTGGAAAGCATGTACTCTTTCATTATAGTTCCTGTAGGATTCTATCTTTTATTCTTTGGATTGTACAAGAGCTCTAGTAGAAGTCAAATTATTTGTTGTTTATCACTTTAGAATGGAAAGAATTACTGTTTATGCTATTTTAGGTGACTGAAATGATCTGGCCTTTATCTACCCAAGGGCAAACATGTTTATTTTATGTATAGTTCTCTTCAATCTCAGCATGAAGTTACAGAAATAATGCCCAGTATTTTTAGAAGCAGAACTGCACTCTCTGCTTTAAAGTTTTGGTCCAAACATCACTCTTGTGTGGTAACAAAACTTTGGGAGCTTTTCAGCAATCTTAAACAAGTCCATTCTTGCTCAGTTCTTCCAAGGGGTGTATCAGTAGGTCTGTACATGAGAGCAGAGGTGTGTGTGTGAGGTGTGTGGGCACAGCTTCAAACAGTTCTTCATCTCCACAAGTGTTCCAGACATTCAGTAATTGTACTAGGAAACGTACAGGATGAGATAAGTTAATGAAAATAGTCTGCCAGTGCTTGCAAGTGCTTGCTTACTTTTTTCTTCTCTGTATGTTATTAATGCTCGGTGAAGGACACTGCTTTTTTGAGTTGAGCTCCTATCACTGATTTCAAACTCCTGAGTTTTAAATGGCTCTGTGGGAGTCCTGAGCTTAAATACCTTTATTTAAGATGTGCCTTCTGGGTTTTTTCTCTCCAGAAAGAGATTCTGGAAAATGGAGAAAACTGCCACATTCAGTATTGCCAGTCTAGTTGGAGAAGTAAGATCAGTCTCTATCCTCAAGTGGGAGAAACTGTCTTGAACTAATACATCCAAGTTGCTGGATTGATCTATCTATAGTTTATTTGACAAGAAAATTCCAATAGGTGATTGACTTTGCTTCCCACTGGTGGCTCATATGTGAGAAGGACCATGCTAGACACCACATTGCAGAATTGATCTCCATGAGGTGTTTCTCTTCACCTCATAGTCACGAAATGTGTCAGTTCTTTTCCTTTTTTTTTCCCTCCTTTTCTTCTGTCTCTCCAGAGCTGGCTTTTTCAGCTGGCTTCTTTCATTCTGTAGTGGATGAGTTCCTGTTGTCTTACAGAAACTTAACTGTTCTCCAGCTACTGTCCACAAAGTGAGACAGTGAAAATCACTCCTAAGACAACTTTGGTTTCAGAGCATGATCTGTCTTTGGATTTATAAGCAAACCTTTACCTCTCCTTTAGCCTGCTTATGGTGCAGTTGTGTCAGGTTTACTTTCTGTATTGCAGTGTGGGTCCTGAATAGCTGTGACAGTTGAAGCAAGTTCATTTGTCTGCTTTTTAAAAAGGAAATTTATTTCACAGAGTCAAATTGGCAGTTGATGGCTATGTTCCTGCTTTCAGTTAAGACATACCTGATTGATAGTTTAATTTTTAAATCTAATGACCTGTTAGTTGTGTCAAAGCTTTCTTAGAAGCAATATTCGGTCTGTCCTTACTGAACTGTGCAGTTTCATTTTTTTCCCAGTCTGCTACTTCCTGACAGGTGTTTTTGGAGGTCTCCTATGTGCAGTTACTCTCTGTATATAAGGGATCACATTATCCCTTTTGGGCTTTAAATCTGACTTTGATTCAAGTGTAAAAGCTCATTTGAACTCTTGCAACTGTGTTTTTAAAAATTGTATATCTTGGGAGCAACTGTTTCACCTGTAAGAACTGATGAGTTATTGAATTGATTTGAATTCATTTGAAGCCAAATGTTAGCTTGCCAGTGACTTTGCTTAAGATGTAAGCATCTCAGTTTGGAGATGTTCTTTGTGTGTTGGATGAAAGGATTCTGTATCTTTGACTGTGACCTCTGAAAAACTGGCCAAGAGAAATTCCCTTTTGTCAGCTGAGGCTTATTTTGCAATCATTGTTAGAAATACTGGTGTTTGTACACATTCAGACACTTTGGTTAGAAAGGTATGTTACTTACCTATTACTGTGCAGATGTTTAGTTTATGTGTAGTCTCAAAATCTGCCCTTGTAACTAACTTGCTTAGAGTCCTTACATGCATTTGGGAATACTTGGAGTAGAACCAAGGAATAAATCAGTTCTATGAGATGTGTAGGAAGAATGCAGGCTGGGAAGCCAGCATTCACATACTGCCTGACTAGGGGAAGAAGAGGTTACATAACAACTGAATTTTTAAAATCCTGAATGGAGAATTGTGTCATCTTTGGTACTGTTCTGAGTTTGGTGTGGTGGCTTTTAGGGTTTTTTTTTGAAATGTACTTTTTATTGATGTAAACTTGTGTTGTGTCCTGACAGCTAGCTCTTGATATGTGGAGAAAATTAATGATTGAGCCACTGCAGGCCATCCTTATTCGGATGCTCCTCCGAGAAATAAAAAAGTGAGTGTTTGATTGTTTCTTGCTTTACCATAATGGGGGGGTATTGCACTTTTTTTTTTTTTTTCTTTGAAAATCTGTGGACTTTGACAGAATTCTTTTATGTTTAGTTTTTTTAAGGTAACTTCTTTTCTGAGGGTGATGGTCTATCAGCTTTTCTCGTTGTAGCTGTGTATTTGTGGCTTTCATGTGTAGAAAAAGGCAGTGAATTCCCTGTAACCACAGAGTAGTGATCTTTCTGTTTCAGCAGCCCTTCTTATCAATGGAATAGGAGAGGAGTTAGAATAATTGTCCAGGTCCCATAGGATGCCTTTTGCCTTTTTCTCCACCTGATGCTGTCTGCCTTTAGCTTTTGTGCTGTCAGTCAAGTTAAGGACCAGGCCTTGGGCAAAGATTTGCCAAAGCCAGAGAGGCTGTGTTTGTGTGGAACCCAGAACCCTTTGCAAGTGACAAAGCTTCTGGGTTTCTGTTTTTCAGATCAGTATCTTCACTTAACATTTTTGGTGTTCGACTTGAATAAAATGAAAATAATTATTTTTTGTAGTTTGAGGGAAAGTTATTATTTTATTTCTAAATATCTTTTAATTTTTTTTTAAATACTTCTAAACAAAGCCAAAGAGCTTGGGACTTTTAAAGCTTTGATTTAAAATTTTATTTAACTTCTAAAGAAGCTAATTTAGGGATAAACAGAAATTTTGGATCTACTACAGATCTTGTGTGCAGTTGTAAGTTTCATCAGTTTCTGCACTCCTACCAGGTTTAGGATACAACACTCTGGAGTTGCCTAATGACTGGGATTTTTTTAAGTGATTACTCAGGTGACCAGACTGGTGTAGGTAAACTGAAGGGGAGAGGTATTTTGGCAGATGGAGGTTCCTTGGACATGCACTTGGTCAGAAAAAAAATCTGTAAAGCATTGAAAACCTAATTTTAATAGTTTAATTGTATTTTTCATTCCTGAATTAAATATTTGACAACAAAGTAACGGATATGATGTCTCTTTTGGATGGCATTTCTGAAGCCAGGAAGTATTTATTTGCTTCCACTTGTTGAATCATGGTTCCTTTGTAGCCAGGACTAATAGTGATTTATCCATCTTTACTCAAACTATTTTTACTAAATGGAGATTCCCTAATTCATGGTGAAGAACACTGTCCTTTGTTACATCAAGCATAGTGATGCTGGAGACTTGTCTTAGTTAATGTATATATTTCACTGGTGGGTGGGAATGGAAATGTGTGTAAAAACCTTTTTTTGCCCCACATAAGGGGCAACAGACATCTGATGCCCCTTAAAATTGAGGCTGATTGTAGACCTCCCCAGGGTGTTTAGATCAAGGCTGTCACTGGCTTTGGGAGGCATTAGATCTTGAGGCTGTAAGAAGTTGTAGCTATTTCTAACTAAACTGTTTGGAAACTTTGAAATAAAACTTCAGTCATTGTCTCTTAATGGTTGGATTTGGATTTTTTTTTCCCCATTCTTTATTAGGGTTTCTTTTGTGTGGTCTCAGAGAAGTTAATTCAGTTCTGCTTCTCAAAATATACATCCAACAATTCATATTAAGTTTCTTCTAGCCACTTGGTGATCTGCATGTCATTAATGAATTACATAAGAGAGAGCTACTTCTTGTAGCTGTTTTTTTCCTGCAGTCATGAAATGCAGTGCTTCCTGTGGGGATCCTGAGGATGGCCTTTGCAAGTAACAAGTAGGCTTGTTGCTGTTCTTTGCTGTAATTTCTGTATTCAATACAGCTTTTAAGAGGCAGTTTTGAAGATGCTGCTGCAAGTGATTTAAATGTCTTTTAGCCTTGAGTTAAGTAATTCAGGGATTAAAAAGGCACATATCCATAAATTATATCTGTCACACAGGCAAGAATATGTATGGGAATAATATAACTTTAAAATTTTAATAAAATTGATAATACATGTTTATGCTTTAAAACTCTTCTATTCTACACCTTCCTCATAGTAGTTGTTTGTGCATGGTTCAGTTTATTAAAATGCTTTAAAAAATTAAATTAATGTAGATGGGTCAGTTGAACTACTTCTAGGCAGGAAGTTTGTGTAGCATGCAACAGTATGTGGAGTTGATAACTAACGCTGTAGTCGATTATTGCATATAAAAGTAGCTTTGTTACTGTAGTGGAAAAGGTAGGGAAGCAGAGCCACAAATTCTTTCAAATGTTATTTCATCAGTGTATTTAACTGGATTTTTAAGAAGATTTCTGACTACAGCCTTGAGCACACCAACTTTTTAGAAGCTATAAGCTTGTGAAATACCTTATATATTAAAGCTGACAATAAACTTTTTTTAATACATGAAAATAAAGAAATACAAGTAGGGGCCTGTGGCTCAGCTGAACAAGATGGCTAAACTGATCTAAGAGTTTACTGACACCGACAAGGAGCAGGCTGTGCTCTGCTACCTTCCGTGTGCTAAATTTGGTGCTCGCCTAGTTCCTTAGTGACCCAGCTCAACTGCTAATGTGGCAGAAAACCATCTTGGCTAATGTTTCACCAAGCTGGCACAAGTCAATTCAGCAAGGCATTAGATGAGTGCCAAAGCAGAGGAAGAGAGATGGAGGGCTGTGAGCAAAAGGGAACAGGATTAGCCCCCTTGAACAGCAGAGAATTCTTAAATCACTTAAGCCTGTCTTGTCTGACTGCGCTCCTGATACAGAGTTCTGAGTATAACACTTTCATCCCCCTCCCTCTAGCCCCAAGCATTCCTCCTACAAGGTGAGCTGAATATTAACTTAAGCATTCTTGTTTCAACACAACAGGAAGCTGACAAGATCTTGAATTGTGAGAAAATTCATCTATGAAATTCTTAAAAAGAAATAATTTGGAAATTACTCAGGTGCTATCTCAAATGACAGTGTGATTAGTACAGACTAAAACTTCTCTACTAAAGATAACTAACACTTTCTAACTAACTGGACCTATGCCTGTCTAAGCTTATACATTATCTGTACCATTTGTTTGAAATCAAAGCTATTGGAAGTTAACTTTTTTAAAAGTGTTTGGAACAGTCTCATCTAGTTGACAATTGATTCTGTAAGTAATTGGCCTTGAAAGACCCTTGGTCTGACACAGCAGAGCATTTTTGAGTGATGGAATCTTCTTTTAATGAATTTGATATCCAATTATTGTACCTGAAACTTTAAAAATGTTCTTCTTTGGGGCTGTAGTAATACACTGTACAGTACATGTTGAGCATCCACCATTAGCTTGAGTCTGAAGACAGGAACAAGATGGAGTTAATATAAACCAGCACAACTTTCTTGTGTATGTGTTTTGTAGCTTTCTCCATTTCTTTTAGAAAAAAATAACTTGTCACCACCTGAATTAGTGGAATTTGTGTTTCTAGCACTTAATCTTTTATCCAGATTCCTTTCCTGTACCCAAGATATCCTGTGACATCCCTGCTTCACTCTGTGTTGCAGCTGTTCTGTAGCTTTATGCATCTGTATTGCTTGCTGAGTGCTGCCAAGAAGGAAAATAAATGTTTCATAGACTTCTACCTTTGCAGGGTCACCAATTCCATTTTAGTGTGGCACTTGTTCTTACTACTACAGCTTTTGTGAAAGTCGTCCTTAAAATTTCTGTCAAATTTTTTTGAGATTTGCACTACACATTGCTGGGAGCAGAGTGCCATTGGTGTAAATAAAAACCTGAAGGGGCTGCCAGAGCTGGCAAGGCCTGTTCTGTGCTGGGTTTGTTTTTATTACCTTTGAGCCATATGACCTCTGCTTCAAAAGCTTGTTTCCTTCCTTCCTTCCAGCCCTTCCGCGGAGCATGTCTCCTGTACTCTTACAGTTCTTTCCTAATGTTCCTTTGAGTCCCCTGGGTCTGGCCATTGCTGCTCCCTCCCCTCCTACACATGTATGGGCTCAGGTCTCAACTGGCCTGTGAACTGAGCAGAGGGAAGCTGGGACTTGAGCTGTCCTCCAGTGATGGTGGTTGTGTTTGTGTACCAGGTCCAGAGCCCTGCATGTGAGAGCTGGGCTGGGCTGTCTCTTGCCAGAGCCCCATTTATAATATGCTCAGCTTTTAGTTCTGTGGCTTCCTATGCTCCATGGCCTAGCCCTGTGTCCACAGGCTGCATGCTTCCTGCAGCTCTCCATGCTCCTGGGCCCCTCTGGGCTGGAGGTGCAGGCCCAGGGCAGGTGGGACTTTTCCCTTCTATGATTCTGTGCTGCTGCCTCTGCCATCATAACCCAGACCCTGCAGAGAGATGTTGGCAAGGATGCAGGGTGTCATTACACGTACCCAAACCCAGGTTTATTCCATTGGTTCAGCTCCCACAACCAGAGGAAATCTTCCTGTTCCCTGTGTGAAAAAATCAGATCATCCCTGATGGAACCCATCAGTTCAGTTCATCTGTAATGGATGATAAAGCTGCATAAACCATACAGTGACTGTTCATTATCTGTTAAGAGAGCTAATTCTTTACACCCATCATGAGCTGAAGTTTTCAGACTAGAGAAAGCAGTAGTGTTTGAAAGCAGTATCAATGATTAACAGTTGTGAATACATGAAGATGGTCTGGTGTGCATAATACAATGACTGCTGGTGTGGCTGTCCTGGTAAACCTCCACAGCTCCTGGGTATCCTCTGGAGTTTTTCCTGATTACAAACCAAAATAAATGACATTAGCAAAATTACTTCTCTCCCATTTTACCCCCGCCTAGATGGGTATATGGCAATGTTTGTCTTTGATGCTTAATCATACTTTCGTAAATCATATTTTAGTCCTATTTAACACCTTAGGAGTTAGAGAATATTTTTTAAACTTAGTTGTAAAGTGCATATGAAAGTGGAATTTTTTAAGAACTTTTCATGTCTTAAGAGGAAGTTTGTGCTGTTTTGAATGCTAGTTATTTCCCAGTCTTTGCAAAGGACTGAACACTAGTCTTTTTAGCATGCAAAGCACTTGTTTTAATTACTTCTATTTTCACCTGAATGGAACTGAAGACAACATTTTCTTCAATTCCTTCATTTGAAGATTAGAACTTGACTGGAAGATGTAAGGTTTTCCTTTTCTGTATGATGCATGATTAAATATTGTGACATAATGGGCCAGGTGTGTAATTTATTCCACTTGAAATCTATATGTTGAATAGTAAATATTCAGAAAAAAACCCAGCATTCTTCTTGTTGTGGTGCTGGTGAAAAGGATAGATTTTTTGGAAAGGGCAAGAGTGTGAAGGTAGTCTATGAAAAAAGGCTACAAATACGAGATGGAAATTACTGTAGCTTTTAAACTACTTACATTGCATAGAGTATATAATTTAGAATACTTAGATCCTTTGCAAATACTTGGAAATTTTATGACCTTTAAATGCTTTTTTATGTTTATGAATAACTATCTCAACAATTCAAATGTATATGAGAGAAAGAAGTGCATTTTTTATTTTAAGATTAATTTTATTTAATTTGGCTATAAATGAGTTACACCAGATGCCTGCATTCTCATAAATATTGTCTTTGTCTATTTCAGTGATCGCTGTGGAGAAGACCCAAACCAGAAAGTAATCCATGGGGTTATTAACTCCTTTGTTCATGTTGAACAGTATAAGAAAAAATTCCCCCTAAAGGTAGATACACATTTCTGATTATGTATTTTTAATTTGGAATGTCAATGTAGTATATACATTATTTATCCTTTAAAAAAATTCTCTCTTCTAGTTTTATCAGGAAATTTTTGAGTGTCCTTTTCTGAATGAAACAGGGGAGTATTATAAACAAGAAGCTTCGAACTTATTGCAAGAGTCAAATTGCTCACAGTACATGGAGAAGGTAGGAGATTCTTCAATACACATGCAATAATTAAAATCATTTTATTGATGATACATGTTGTCCTCTACAGTTCTCATAGTTGTTCTTCATGTTATTTTTTCATGTAATTGAAATGGTACTTTTTAGTGACATGGTTAATCTGAACATAAACTACAAACCTTGCTATGGGTGGACAGTCAGTATCAAAATATTTCATAATAAATGATGACTCAATCATTTGAGTATGAAAAGTGAAAAGTAAAAAAAATTAAATCATATCAGGTTGATTAGTATTTCTTCCTCACTTCCTTATTTTCTTTCCGTTTGGAGTAGGGTAGCATTAGACTTTTAGCAATATGTGGTTAGAAAAGACTTCAGTTGTTACAAAACATTATTAAAAATTACATACTCTGAGGTGGATTTACTTTCATTTTGCTTTGTGGTATATGAAGTTATGTTGTGGTTAAATTACTTGTAACCTAGTTTGAGAAAACAAGGATTAATACAACACTAGGAGTCAGTTCTTGGTCCTATACTGTCTGCACTACCAAGATAAAAGAGTTAAGAGGGCTGTGAGATTGCTTTTAAGCTAATGGTTTCACCCCATTGTATTGAAATTCAGGGGCAGGCTAAGACTTCAACTAAACCAAAAGCAGTTTTGCCTATCATTAGCAGTCTGCAGCTGCACTACTCTTCCTAGAGTCCCCTCATATTCACAGGGTGTAAGTGCTTTTATGGCAGTATTCATCTGACTTATCTTATGATTAAGCCTATTACCTTCATTGAGTTATAAAAAAAGCTTTTATTAATAGCTCAGATGTACTCCTGTGCCTGTTGAGCAGATGTTTACATACAAGCAAATGGACTGGGAATAGTAAAGTGATTCTTGGAGTTCTCTTTCTGTTAGGTATTCTGGTAAAATTTTCTCAGAAGGAATAAGTAGGATAAGAGAAATTGGGGAAGACTAGTCACCAGGTTAAAGGGAACAAGAAATTTCAAGATGAAAACTATGGAATGCTGGTAGACATCTAGTAGTGACCAAGCCTAGTTAGTACTCAGACTAGATTATGTTCATTCAGTAATAGCCTAATTCAGAAGAACAAATTAAATTTTTCATCCTGCACAAGTTCTTTTGTAGCTTTTATTACTCGCTCTTGTTTCTCATTCTGCATACATACACTGTTGTACATTCTGGTACTTTATAGGTTGTCAGTATTTCTTCAGCTTGCAGTTTAAACTCTTCTGTGTAGGTTTTAGGTAGATTAAAAGATGAAGAAATGAGATGTCGGAAGTACTTGAATCCCAGCTCATATGGCAAAGTGACTCATGAATGCCAGCAGAGGATGGTAGCTGATCACTTGCAGTTTCTACATGCAGAATGTCACAATATTATCAGACAAGAGAAAAGAAGTGGTAAGTCTCACTGGTCACAAAAAGACTGAAATGGTTTTTTGTTTTATTCACTTAGCATTGCAATTTCCTATCTTTTTTCAATGACCTTCTGTGCATATAATCATTTTCAACTAACATTACTTATCTAGAAATCCCCATTAAACCCTGAATAACATTTTTCTTTTAGCATGTAACTAATTTTTATTCCTCCAAGTATATAATCAAAACCTTCTTTTTACTGTTAACAGTCCTTCTTTCAGCTAATGCTCTTTCTCTTTCCTTGTCTTAGTCATCTTAAAAACACACTGAAGTCCTGTAGAAATGATCATATTTTATGCTTGTGTTTTCTTTTGTAAACCAATGGCTCTGTCTTAACAGATTTCTTCATCATCACTTAACAAGTCAGGCTTATAAAATATTTTGGCATCTTTTCATAGCCACTTTTTATTTTCCTGAATCTTTTGTGACCTCTCATCCACAATCTTTGTTACAGAAGGAGATGCTCTTGTAGTTCTATTCCTTGCCTGACTAAAAAAGCCATGCTTCCTGATGACTACATGCCTCTTGCCTTTGAAAGAATGCTTATTCTTGCATGAAAGATGGGATCTCTTATGTGACACAAATTATTTTTCACAGTCAAACTCAAATTGTATTTAATAAAGGTGTGTTCACTTTCCAGGGAATCTTTCAAGTTTGATCAGAGTTTGGATCTGTTTTGTTTCGTTTCTTTTTTGGGAGTGCGGGGAGGCAAAATATAATAAAAATAGCAGTTGTTTGTTTAGAGTTTTTCTCACCTGAGAAAAATTTCAAGCTACCACTGGAGGCAAATAAAAAGTTAAGAAGATATCTAAACTGATTTTAGTCAGCTGCTGCTAAGGGAGATTAAGGAAGGCCAGGTTTTAGAATAAACTGGCACACTGTTTCTCCACACTAGCCCACCTCTCTGAGTCTCTCCTAAAGAAGCTGTATTGGAAGGGTGAGGTAGTCACAATGGCGGGATTCAGTAAACACTGATAATAGGCCTACTCTTTAATTTTTTTCTTTTGTCAGTGATGTAGTCTATGTTAATTTTTTTCTTTCAAAACAGTTGATCTTGTTTCTGTCTTTAAAAAGTTATGTTGGAAATTATGATACTATATTAAGTGTTAATTTTTAGTGTTTCTAAGTGTACCTTCTAAAAATGTGTCTCTGTTACAGACATGGCAAATATGTATACTCTACTTCGTGCTGTGTCAAGTGGTTTACCTCATATGATTCAGGAACTACAAAACCATATCCATGATGAGGGCCTTAGAGCAACCAGCAATCTTTCTCAGGAAAATGTGAGTTTCCTCAGGCAGCTGAAATGATTGTTTGAATAATAATCTTGATTGAGTGTTTGCCCTTCTACTCTTAGTTGGGTTTTTTAATTTTGCCTGCATAAAATTGGTTTGTAATGTGATGGATAAGTTGTAACTTCTCATCAGCACGGTTAGCTGTGCCACATTATCTATCCTGAGAGCTGATTGTTGTAATTGTTGTCATCTAACGAGAAACAACTGCAGCTAGATATTTCTCATTGTTGTTTGCTTAATACTGCCAGGGCAAGTAGGTCTTTTGTTCCATGTATGCTTTTTTCCCCCTGAATTTCTCTTAAGTCAGTGGCATTTGCTGTTCTGGTATATTAGAAGCCAGTGATTCCATTTTGTAAAGACTTGACATCCTGTCCTGATTTCAGTCTGGTGATTTTCATAATAGCTTTATAGTCATTATGCTTTATATTGTCATGTAATTTCTGAAAATATTATTAGATTATTTATGTTACTAAAGTGTGTTAAACTTTTTTTCCATTTATGTCTGTTTAAATTTCTCAATTCCATTTTTGTTTCTCTAGCACTGCTGTACAGAGACAAACTACAAGCTTTTGTTTGACATTGTATTTGTGCATGTGTACATCTTGCTGTCTCAGTTTAGGATGGTGACTTTAGCTGTCCAGTGTTTCTGTCTATTAAAATTCATAAACACAAGCTGTTGTATATTCACTCTGTTACTGACTGAACAGGAATGCTGACTATTCTGTGACTCCACTGTAACTTCAGTGTGCATACTGAAGTCTTTAGTAGTATAGTTTGCTTTCCAATTATTTTTAGGTTTATTGAACTTACTCTTTCAAACTAGTAGTGTCTACTCACAGAAATAAATACAGACCCATGAGGGTGGTGGCAATTCACAGCCTTAGGTAGATAATTCCAGTGTGAACTACTCATTCTATTGTATAAATTATGTACTTTGAAACATTTTTAATATGTGACCTGAGAATGTTCTTGGGGAGTTATGCTACAGAGCCAATGCCTTTCACACTCTTGCACTTGTGCCTGCCATCTTGTCTGTGTAGGGACTCCTCCAGCTCATGTCAGTCATTTCTATGCAGAATATAATGCTGGAATGTGGTGCATGAAATTCAATTGATAACTGCCCTATGTAGGAAAATGTGAAGGGATCATTCATATTTTCTGTCTCTGAAGTCTCTGTGTAGGAGAAGCAGTAGTTTATTGTATCAGTTGCTTGATTGCTGTATTTATGTTAGCATTAATGATTTTTGAAAACGCTAATAATGGATTTTATTAGAAGGCATGAGAACAGTATAGACTCAAATCTAGATTGGATAGCAGGACTGTAAATGTAGCCTTGACTTTTTATTTCCAAAACATGCTCTAGCATCATGATGTGAGAGTACAGCAGAATCCATCCTCTCAAAATTCACTGTAGTATTAACTTTCTCAAAAAAGAGTAGTTAGTAAAAAAACTACAACTGATGTAGATATGTTTGTGTTAGATACTACTACTTTCCTCACTAACTTGCTTTCTGTTTTATCTACCCTTTTTAGATGCCAACTCAGTTTGTGGAGTCAGTTTTGGAAGTACATAGTAAATTTGTTCAACTGATCAACACTGTTTTGAATGGTGATCAACACTTTATGAGTGCCCTTGACAAGGTAATTTTTACTTAAATAAAGAAAGCATTGGAAAACAAAATCCAGGACCCTGATTCAGGCTCGCCAAAACTCTTCATAGGACCAACACATGGTCAATGATAGTTCATATGCAGTCTTTCTAGTTTAGAAATGCAATGGAGCAAAAGACAATCCAGTGTAAGGGAAAATATAAATTAAAGGAGACCATTTTAATTCTTGTTTTCTGAAAGAAAGACCTTTCTTTTCATCAAATTTCAAAACACAAAAATGGTGCTGATCCATTCAGTGCAAATATAAATGCAGATAATGAATAGGCAACTAGTGAGGTTTGGGAGGTTTGGTAATTCTTGCATGCATTTGAACTTGAATTTGCTTGCTGAGATAATGTTTATCTCTGAATGCTCTTAGTATTACTTCCACAGAATCTTTGCTTAGATTTTTCAAGTTGACTGCAGAGAATATCTGGAAACCTACATTACTTCAGTCACTGCCACGATAAGTAACTTTTTCCAGGAGAGACCTGCACTTGAATTTAAATAACAAATATAGGGAAAGAGGCTTGCTGCTCTTTTATTTGAAATGCATAGCCATGCATGTATTCAAGATAACAGTTCTAATTGTCATGAATTTTAATAATAATAATTATTAATTATAACTAATAGATATATTTTCTTTCTTTAATTTCATTTCACAGGATGCACACATACAGTTCATTGCTCTTTTGTGGTGTGTGCAGTAGTTGCAGTTTCTAGTTAATGTCAAGAGTCTAAGCTTTGACAATTATCAGTCAAGGTTAACCTGTAGAGGCATAATGGAGAAAGTACCAGTGATGGTACCAATAATAGTTACCCATCTGTGTTTGTGACATTGATAAAAGAATTATTTAGCATTTTAAAACAAATATTTCAATGCCAAATACATTTCTCTGTCCGTTGCAATTAATGTCATGTACCAGAAGGTGGAGTAACACGAGACTGACGACTTCATTTGCTGGCACATAGACAATGTACTTTTTCTAAATACATCAGTTCTTCACTCCATTGATTTTTCTTAAAGTAAATACTTTAAATATTGATTTGCTGTTAATTTTTGATGGTGACTATCAAAATCGTTATTGCTGCTTCCAGTATTATTGCAAAAGATTGCTCCAAGCTTTAAAGAGTTTCCTATTTCTTGTCAAGCCGTGCATTCTTTTCTCAGAGGAATTCTAGGGACCTATTAGCAAATTTTGCAATCTTGAGGTATTGTACAGAAGAGTTCCTTGTCAGTTTGTCTTTATAATGATAACAATATTTTCCTTCTACAGAGGAACTATAATTCCTGGGACCTATGATCATGCAATATTTTTGATTCACTGTTAGCTTACAACACTAATTTAAATGTGACGTGTAGTTTAGAAACTCTGTTATTCTGATAATCTTTTTTTAATTTCTAAACTGCCATTATCTCTTTCCTTTTTCATCATATTCAGGTTTTCTTCAGCCACCATATTGTTTGTGCTCTACTACTTCAAATTTCCACTTTCAACAATATATTTTTCTCCTTTTCAGTGTATGAAAAAGTCCAACATTATTGGAGGTGAAAACCAAAAGCACTTTCATTTCTTACTGTTATGAACACATCGTATAAGTTTTTCAGCTCAACAACATGCTGTTGATGTGCTGCTGCTCAAATCTACTTTATCTGCACTTATTCCTAAGTTTCTTTCCATCTGTTCTTTTGGACCATAATATTGCTGTATACCAAAATCATAATACTTTGTGAAGTTTCTAATCAGAACTTAATTTGTTCTTTGGTTTTCTGTAATTATTTTTATTCTTCTATTCTTTCTACTTTTACTTAATTCTCAACCTGAAAATGTTTAACAACCAAATTCTCATAAAGCACTAATTGAACCTTTTTATGAGTCGTTTCTTTTTTTATCCCCTTTAGTGTAGTTCAGCTTTATAGGATCTCAGATGGTCTTTGCCCTGAGGACTTTTTTTATTTTTTTCAAATTTCATAAAAGAAAAAAGTTTAAGTCATTGACAATTTTTCTCTTTGCTCCATGTTTTATATAGGCTTTGACATCAGTAGTTAACTATCGGGAGCCCAAGTCAATCTGCAAAGCACCTGAGTTGGTAAGTGATGCACACAGAAAGTAGTAATTCTTGTATAGAACCATCAAATGGATTGCCATAGTGCCCTTCACACACGTATCCAGCTCTCACACTGGGTCACACTCAGGTGTGTATTTTAGTAGTTACAGCTTAAGCTGCACACACATTTTGTGAGTGTGCAAAATTGCTATGGTTCTAATTTTTGGTATAGACTGTATTTTCTGTGGGTGCAGAATGTATACCCATGAATGTTTGCCCATGATTGCAGCCCTTATATAGAATGTGAGACAGTAGACTGTGACTTATTTCATATTTGGACTATTGTAGACATTTGGAAATACCAAATATCTTGGCATACATTTGTTCTTAAGCTTGACAAGTAGTTTTGGGTTTGATTTTTCTTTTTTTAATTTGAGCTGGCCAAATACTGTGACAACTTGTTAAAGAAATCAGCAAAAGGAATGACAGAGAATGAAGTAGAAGACAAGCTTACGAGTTTCATTACTGTTTTCAAATACATTGATGACAAAGATGTATTCCAAAAGGTAACTTTTCCTATTCAGTAATGTTAAAATGTCACATTTAAAGCCTACTTGAAGAATGTGGTTATGCTTCTTAAAATCCTCGTGTCTGGTTTTTTTTTTTTTTAATGCAGTTCTATGCCAGAATGTTGGCAAAAAGATTAATTCATGGTCTGTCTATGTCTATGGATTCTGAAGAAGCAATGATAAACAAACTAAAGGTAAGGTAATATTCTTCTAACACAGAATAAACAAATATAGGAGCATGTAATGTTGAGAGGGAGCAGCAGAGGGTGCCAGACGTAACTTAACAATTGGTAAATCTATTTCCAATAGCTGAAAGCAAAAGCTAGTGTTTAGGTAGTCTATGAAAGATAAAAGGCATCACCTCAAATGCCTATCACCTAGGCATTTGAGATTTTTATGAGGTTTTGGATAATTTTATTAGCTTGGTAAAGTCATTCATGTTAACATTTAAAAAGTACCAAGGACTTTCATACGCATGTCTCTCTTTTGATTTTATAAAACAATGTTTTTCAAATAGATTAGTGTATATAAGGTGAAACTAAGATAAATATTATTTTATTTTACAGTATTTGGTTTTATTATAACTAGTGTTTTCTGTAAATGTAACAACACTTCTGCTGACTAGATTTTCGTATTGTATTAGTGAGGGAACGTAATTTATATGATGAGTACTGTTTTCACTTTGAAACTTGTTACAATATTTCTTCACAGCAAGCCTGTGGTTATGAATTTACCAGCAAGCTCCATCGAATGTACACAGACATGAGTGTTAGTGCTGATCTCAACAACAAATTCAACAACTTTATCAAAAACCAGGACACAATCATTGATTTGGGAATTAGTTTTCAGATATATGTTCTACAGGTACTAATGTATGTTTATTGCTGCTGAGTTATTTGTATTTACCTTTTATGTTCTGCTAACAAATATACAGTTTTTCTAATTATGAATACTACTTTATATGGGAACTGATGGACTGTGATCATTGTGGAATTACTTACTCTCCTAGTGTTTATTTGTCAAATCAACCCACTAGGTCCCTAAACAATAGTGATATGGAATTTCAGTCTTAATTAATACCTCAGTGGGGTGTGCAGAAGGTGCACTAAAAAATGATCAGTAAAACTTCCTGAGTTATTTGATTGTCTTATGAAATAATGCACACTATACATCCACTTAAGAGTGTTATTTTTTTCTTAATATATATTTTGTATGAAAATGTTAATGCTTCTATTTTTCCCAATACTTTTAGGCTGGTGCATGGCCTCTAACTCAGGCTCCTTCTTCTACATTTGCAATTCCTCAGGAACTGGAAAAAAGTGTACAGATGGTAGGTTAGTAGGAGGCTTCCTATAAACATGTGGAAAATGTAAAATCACTCCAAATGAAAAATTATCACTCTAACAGAGGAAAAATTTGAGCTGCTTTATTTTGATTGTAAATTATTTCTATCATGTTTCCAGTCCATATGCAATGTGGAAGGGTCACCCAAATACCTTACTGAATTTATGTATGTATTTGTGTAGCTTTTTCACGTCTCTCTTCTACACTTTGTGATTGCTGAAGGAGATGCTAATAAATGCAGTCAAATGAACTACGTTGGTTCTTTGCTTCAAAACCAACTCTTAATATTTAGATAAAAAAAGATTCTGTTTCTAATATAAAATCTGAACAGTCTTAATAGCAGATTAAGGTGCAAGTACAGGTTTCTTGTTCCCTGTTTCATAGAAACTGTTCAAAGTCAAGCTTCGTGCAAACTTCTCTAAAGCTCATTTTATGATTTCTCAAGGCAGTAAAGGTTTTGCTTTAGCCAAATATTTTCTTCTTATGTGATTATTTCTGCCTTGTGGAGGTAGAGTATTTTGTTGCTTTTGATTATATTATTGTATTCTCAATGTTACCTGTACAATGTTTGTTGAAAAACAAAATATTTATGTTGATCTTTGCTAAGGTGTATTTGATGGTGAAGTACAATTTAGGCAATACACATTTTGTATTATTGGACATAAGAGGTTTTTATAGCTGTTTTTATACCTTAAATTACTATTTGATGTAAGTAATAATGGCAAATTTTTTTTTTTTTTGTGGTGAAGGATCTTTTTCTTGTATTACTACTGAATATTAGGACTACTTATTCAGCTTTAATTTCCACTTAAGTGGTACTCAGTTTTAGCAATATAATAGTTTCTGACCCAGACTATAGGATCACCAGCTGTGATGAGGTTTTGCTGTCTTTGTGGGTTAAAATAGGAGTATTGTCAGTTGTGCCTCAGTTGGAAAATTGGTACAGAATTGTGTGTCAGAAGCAGTTCAGAGTCTGGGTTGCTTGCCTAATTTCACCATTTTGCCATTTTAAAGGAACAAACTTATTCATGTTGACCTAGGTAAAGATCAGTGATTTAAATTAGAATTCCCTAAAGAAACAGAACATGACCTTGAGGGGGAGTCTTTGAAAATTGTCTGACAATGTCTTTATTTACTGTCCAATTTGATGATTTGACCCATGGAGAGAGTTCTCTTAGGATTCTGGCAAGGATTTAGAAAGAAAAAAAAAGTATTGCAATTGCTCTCTGAAGTATGTGAGTACCTGTGTAACTGGGCAACATCTTCAGCACCTTTTTCTGAGACTGATGAAGCTTCCTGTAAATATATATTTATCTGAGTGGTGTACAAATACTGGTTTTCGTACTGTGCAAGCTTGTGGGTGGATCTCTTTAATTCTTAAAGAGATCAAAATTCCCTGTTTATATGTTCTCCTTCAATGTTAATCCAGACCAAATCTGAATAAGCTAAATAGGTGTGTGTACCCAGTGTTGGCATTGTGGGGTTTAGGAAGTTTGATCTCATTTTAGGGAAAGGTTTTTTGAATCTGCTGAAATTCTTCTCATTATCAGAGGTAGACCTTAAATTAAGATTCAGTCATCACTCATTTTCTAAAGGAAAATGCTGTCACAAATGGATCTGCAATGTTTTCATCCAGTGTGATGGACATAAAACCAGTATTTCTTCATTAGGGTGGCAGGGTGATGATAAACTGTTGTGAGTAGTTATATGTGTGACTAACTGCTGTTCATTTTGTTTTGCAGTTTGAATTATTTTACAGTCAGCATTTTAGTGGAAGGAAGCTTACTTGGTTACATTATCTTTGTACAGGTAAAAATAAGTGCTGTGCTAAACTTATGATCTAACAGTTGCTTGCTAAAAGTTCTTTTCAAATGACAAAAACATGGGAAGTTGGAACATTATTTTACATATAAAGTCAATGGACGTATTTTGTGTTATAAATTAATATTTAGTACTTAAATTTTCCAAAATTCACGTCTTGTAAACTTGTGATTTATTAAATATAAGTAAAACTAGATTTGTATGTTCTTAACTGCAGAAAAGCACTGCAGAACTGCTGAGTTAATAACAATTGCCCTGGAATTGTTTCTGTAGTATAGATGTTCCTTACATAAATACTAAATAATTTTAAAAATGCATATTATACTATTTTACTCAGGTATGTATCTACATAAATACATACTTTTAAGTATTTAGTATTTATTATTATTATTAAGTATTTATTTTAGTAAGTGCCAGTCAATCATGTTTTATTTTAAGTGCTTTCAGTGTCAGGCTTTAACAACTGAGCACTGCAACATATCACACAGAGGTGAAAACCATAGCCCACAACAATGTCATATAATGAAAATCTAGTTCTGGTAACAGAAGGTTGCTGTTAACTCACACTCCCCTTCACACAGAAAATCTAAATCTGCTTTCAGGAAGATTTCCTCAGTGCTTTTTGTTTTTCACGGGAATTTTAAAATGTAAGAATATGAAAAATTTTTGATGGACAAGAATTTTTCTTTGTTTTTAAATTTTCCCTTAAATAAACTTCCTCATTAATCACTATTCTGAGATTCTGTGTAAGCTGTTAATTGAAATTTATGAATTGCAATGTGTTGAGGCTACTTGTAATTTCTTTTTTTATGATTATTATATCTTTATTACTATTATATATTGCACTATTTGTCTAGTATGCATAGTTAATCAGGGTGGGGTGGTTGTTTTAGGCTCTGCTGTATATGTGTAAATTCACAGTATCAGTTGTCATTGTTCCATTTCAAGTGTTAAATACAGACTTGAGTTGAATGTCTGGAAATGTATGAGGAGCTCTGGTAGTTTGGCTTCAGATGACTTTTCAGCTCCATTTTTCTGTTTATAAAATACTACTTGTATCATTACAGGTGAAGTAAAAATGAATTATTTGTGCAAACCTTACGTAGCCATGGTCACAACATACCAAATGGCAGTGTTGCTTGCCTTCAACAACAGTGAGACTGTCAGTTACAAGGAGCTTCAGGACAGTACACAAATGAATGAGAAGGAGCTGACAAAAACCATCAAATCTTTGCTTGATGTCAAAATGATCAACCATGACTCAGACAAGGTATGCCATAATGATATTAAAAAGTTTAATGTTTTCAGTCTTGTCATTCTGATGTTTGTTGAGGACATTTAAAAAATATCCATTGTTTACTTTTATTTTTCTAAGCTTTATTTTTGACCCTTGTGAAAAATTGTAAGTCTCTACTTACAAGGAAAGAGACAGGAGGAAGTAGAGTGCCTGTCATGCAGGCTTTCTATGCCTATAGCAGCATGAAAAGGTAATAATGCAGGGACTCTTTATTGTTTCTGTTGTCTTGCTTTCAAAGTTGTACTGAATCACTGGAAGGAGCCTGAGTAGTAAACCAAAGTGTTAAAGTGATCCTAAAAAAATATTTTGGGATTAAGAGATTGAAAGAAAGAGCAACCGTGTTCTTCCTTGCAGACAGTTTACAGGAGCAAGAAAAAGAGCAAGGAGGACTTCTGTGAGAGAATTTTTGCTGCAGTTTGCCAGACTTATCATTCCATGAGTTTCTTGGAATTCCAGTAATATCTGAGCTTTGTTTGTGATTCAGGCAATGGTTGCTACTTCTTTTTCTGACTCTCTCATCCTTCTGTGTAGCCTTTGTGAAATCTTTTTTCCAGTACAGCAAGGGGCACAGACTTTACTCTGTTAAGTAAGAAATACTGCAGAAGTGCCTGTGCATCCCATACATACAAAGCCTGTGCTTCCAGCTCGCCCAGAAAGCCCACTATGCAGACAGTATCAGACAGAAGGAACTGAGATAAGCTGTTCAATTCGCTTACAAGAAGAAATCCAAAGCTGCTCTGACAGCTGCTTTTGTTTTTAACCAGGAAAATTTTAGAAAATGGAAAGTGAGATCATAAGGAAGATCTGGTGTTTGGCTGAAGCATAGGACATGCTTCCAATATCTAGAAATGAGCTCAGGTTGGAACAATTGCTGGGAAGATGTCTGTTAAACCATGGGTCAAATAAAACACTGGGAAGCAGTGAGATCTTTAATAATCTTAGAACGTTGCCTGTTTATTACAGGAAACAGTGAAACCTTTAATAATCTTAGAATATTGTCTGTTGTTTAAAGGATTTACATTTATTTATGTTCATTGTATAAGGTTCACCCAGTTTCTTAAAGCTTATGTCATAGAAGAAGGAATAATGCAGCTTTCCAACCCGTTTACTTTTTAATGTTTACCACTGCTTTTTCCAGTTCTTTGCCTTCCAGACTACTGTATTCAAGTGTCTTTACTATTTCTGTTTTCTTTGCACTCCATCCAGCAATGTGATAGCAGATCTGTAGACAGTATCAGCTTACTTATTAAATAAACAAGTGAGCTTTAGTGGCTTAAGCAGTGGAATTCAATACACAAACTTCTCTTTACCTGTATCTGAGCCAAACAGAAAAGTACAGTGCAGTAAATGTTGTAGTTTGCTTTTGCTTGTTTGTTCATTTTGTGAACGGGTGTGGGGGAAAGAGCATGAGAAGTTTCATCTCAAAATCTTCATTGGTTCATTTGAATCATGCTTTTTGAGTTCATGCTCAATACACAATTTGCTTTGGTTTATATTCAGCCATGTCAGCAGAATAATGCTAGAAGTTAATGTTTGTCTATTTTTTGTTAGCTTATTATTATTTTTAAAGCTCTTGATCTTCCCCCTTTCATATTGTATTTTCTATACTATGCCTGGTTTTTATATATGTATTGTAACAAAGTCTATTTGTTGCAAGATACAAGATTAGAATTAATATTGATTTGAGTGCATATTTAGGTAAATATTTTCTGTGTTTACTAAAATGTTTGTGCTTTAGACAGTTTGGCAAGATTCCAAGGTCTCAGAATCCCAGTAACTTTATTCTGCTGGAAATTGGTAATACTTATACAGACTCTTGCCTGGAAACTGCAGAGATCTGTCCAGTCATGTTGGGTTGAATGTAAAGGTGTTTTTATTGTAGGGAAAAAAAATGTTGTAATAATAATAATCACATATATATATATATATATGGAAAAGAATCGTGATTTTGACAGAAAAAAATTTAAAATCTGCAGGTAGGTGTGCACTGTAGAAGTTGCAGCCTGTCAGCTTTTTCTGCTATAACATATCAAAATGATTAGATGCTTTTCCTTAAATTCTGGAAGAAAGCTTTTGTAAAAATTATGAAAGCAGCAGCTCCCCTTTGAAGTCCTGTCATAGATAAATGCAAATCCTACTTTCTTTGCAGGGAAAAAAATATTTTAAATGAAGGGTGTTTACAACTAAGATAAACTATCAAAGTATTAAAAGAGAAATTACTTGCTAACGAAATTCTTGCATGGCAGAGTTCTTCAATAGTGTTTTCTGAAATAGATTTGATTTCTGGGTCAGTTAAACTAGCTTTAAAAATTGACCTGGCTCAAGCAGCATTTTAGAATTTCAAGCTACAAATCTGAATTTTTTTCTGTGTATGTAAGACCCTAACTGTGACCTTTCAAAGTAAATTGTTACTATTTTCTGGTTCCATTCCTGATTTTTAAAAACGGTTCTCTGTTGCAGGAAGATATAGAGACAGAGTCTACATTTTCATTAAATATGAACTTCAGCAGTAAACGAACAAAGTTTAAAATTACCACATCAATGCAGAAAGACACACCACAGGCAAGTATTCTTCGCTGTTTCTAGCCTGAATAGCTTAAAAAGCTTATTTTTCTAAAATGGAATTTACTGTGTTAGTTTGGTGTAAGCAGATATCAGACTCCATAAGATTTACAAAAGAAATTTTGTAGGTTTAAAGCTTAAGCAGTGCAATTTTTTTGTACTTGAAATATAGGCAAGAGAAGATGAAATAGGGAACAAGAAATAGAAGAAAAAGATAACCGAAATGTTAAGACCAAATGGTATTGATGTTTAATCTGTGTCGTGAGACTTTTTTGTTGCTGGTGTTTATAAAGGAACTTGCTGCAAGAACAGCAGAACCAATCAATTATTTTCCTATTGTTTTGTGTCCTTTGGCAACTAAAATCAACTCCTGTTGTTAATCCATGTTCTCAGTGTATCTTCTAAAACACAAGATTTTGTACAAGATAGGTATGTGCTGCCAAACTCAATACATAATAGTAAATTCCGATTGCTTTTCTCCCTAGCAAAAATGTTGGTTTAGATGCCCCTCTCCTACCTTCCTACTGACTTTCATGAAACCTGATATCCTGGATTTATGGACATACTTTTACTGGAATTGAACTACGCCTTAATTTTTGTATTAGTTCACCACTTTTAGTAAAGTAAAAAGTAGAGATTCAAGATAGTTTTATGCAGTCTGTATTGGTCTTACTGTGTTTTGAGCATTACTGTTCTTGCTGTGTGGCAGGAGATGGAGCAGACCCGAAGTGCTGTGGACGAAGACAGGAAAATGTATCTTCAAGCTGCTATAGTCCGTATCATGAAGGCACGTAAAGTGCTGCGACATAATGCTCTTATTCAGGAGGTAAGAGAAAGTCCTTGAGCTTGATTTCATGAGGATCTTCAGGGTAGTAGGGTAGAACATCAGACTACAAAACTCAACCATGTGGAAACCAGTACTCCAGCAAAATTAGTGAGAATTTCCCAGGAGTCTATTTTGAACTGCAGTACTGGAACACTAGCTGGGATCTCTCAATCTCATAAATGTGTCTTAGCACCAAAGCATTAATCCTTGCTCTTTCCTGTTAGCTGATTCTGTGCCAAGAGATGTTGTATCCTGTAAAAATCATTGCCAGAGCTATGGGTTCAGTTGAAGACCTGAACAGGGATATTCTAGTATGGAATTTCCACAGAAGCACTTAGCCAATTCTGTGCTCTAATCATTATTTTATTATAACTCATGGTTTAAATTTTAAAAGTTGTCTAAGTATGGAGACATGCACTTTTTAAGCCCCTTTTTCTACAAAGCTGTACAGTTCTCTAGATTTTTTAGATTCCAGATTAATGATCTGTGAACTGTCACAGGCTGGCTTGGAAGGAAGTGCTATTTCTTTAGTTTTTCTCTCACTTTCCCATCTGCTGATTGCCTGCCTAATTGTATTTCTCATTCCAGCCTAACATTTGCTCCTTCCAACCAGCTGCCAGTTTCACTTTTTTCAACCTTCCAAAGATCTTTCTTTAGTTTAATTAATTCTTGCATCTCTGAGCCTTTCTGAATGGCCTCAGAGAAGACTGGTGGGAGAGGGAATTGAGATTCCTATTTTATTCAACCATTTTGAGCATAGAGGTGGAGAGACATTGAGTAATTTGTGGTGATGGAGGAAACAGTTTACCACACCCACTCTTTAATTTTTATTTCTTAAAAAAAAAATCTAGCAGCAACAGGGAGTTTGTAAGCCCAGAAGACGCAGTGTGAGACCTCTTAAAGATTTTGGATATTGAAGAAGTGTATTTACACAAATAGTCTGAAAGCAAGCTTTATTTGAGAAATCTGATTTTGAATATCGAAAAGATGAGGCAGCATAGGTCCTGATTTTTCTCAGAATCTTTGTTTTTTTTTTTTGTTTCCCATTATTTAAACCATCCACACAATTATGATGAAATTGTGTAAGGATTTGCAATTAAAACTAGAAAATGATAGGCAAGCCCTTTCATCTTTGGGAATACTTTTTTTCTGCCCGCTGTCAAATTATTAGAAAAATTTATTGAAATGTACTTTGCCTGACACCAGTTTGTAAGGGTGAACTAGATTACAAATTTCTGTGTTTTGGAAACAAATCCTTTCTGGTTGCCTCTTCCTTTGTGTAATGGAAGGGCCACTTACATGCCCTGCTGTGTTTTGCTCTTGCAGGGCTCTTGCAGAATAGCAACATTAGAACCTTTTTCTTCAGCTTTGCAAAAAAGGTGGATATTTTCATGGTTACTCAGTTAAAAACTAGGTAGAGAGTATAGTTGTGATACTGTTACTAATTTAATGCCATAGTTATTTTTATCATGCTGTTTATATTCTTAAATATAATGTATCAATTTAAATGTGCTGTTTGACTTCTTGAGTCAGAAGGAATATTTCTGAAAGAAGTCTGTTTACTATGAATAGCTAATATTTTCTCACCTCATTAGTATTTTTTTCTTAGCTAAAAGGGCAGGATTATACTGCTAGAGAGATACTTGAGAGACTCCTAACCCTAATGTAGTTAGCTCTGATTCTAACACTGCAGCACCACACATTTCATTTAGGTTGAGATGTCCAAGAAAATACTCCAGGCCCTTGGTAGACCTGTATATGTCAGCATGTGGTCTTTGTGGAATTGTTAATTGTGTTAGATGCACCCTGATAATTTCAATTCTAGCTCAGTACTGTAGTCCCCTGCAGGGCGAGGTAGCTTTTCCTATAAAATGAGTAAGACTGGAAGAGTACTGGAGGGGAGACATCAGAACAGTCATTCCCAGAAAATTTTTATTCTGACCATCAGGTATTTCTGTCTATCCTTCTTAGTTGTACTATCTTTGATAAAAAAAAGCAACAACAACGAGAAAACCCATACCAGTACAAAACTGTCTCTTTCATTGTCTCTGTCTTAAGTAAATACATGAAGTGTGGTGATGACAATCAGCTTCAGTGGAGGGCTAAGTTTGGTGAAATCTGAGCAGATCTATCAGCTTGTTAGCACCCAGTTTCTCCTCACTTGTGTAACATACCAGACCCTTGGCTGTTAGCCCAACAAAACTCAGTCTTTTGAGGTTTTTGTTTGCTTTGCTGGGTGAGTTCCACCTGGTGAGTTCTGTTGGCTCATGGAGGGCTCCAGCAAACTCTAGAGCTGGGACAAAGCCAGCCATGAGAAGTTGTAAAGAAAAGTGAAAATTCAGCTGAAATAAAAATAATTTTCTTTACAGAAGAAATAAGAAACTACAGGCAAAATATATTGTGACACTTGAATAGTAAGATCTGTTTGAAAAAATTTCCTACTTATAGATTTGCACATTCTGTTTTTGCAGACAATTTCTTCCCCTTCTCTACAAGAGAATGGGCAAGACTGAGAACATCTAAGAGACATCTAAAGTTTTGCCCGGAGTGGCAATTTCTTCCACAAAGCAAATATAGATTTTTTTTTTTTTTTTTACAATAAATATCTTCTTACTGCATGTATTAAAAAGTTCCAGCATAGCCAGATGGAACACACTAAATTGTAGGTCTGTCTTCAGTGACTAAAGAAAGAGAAGCTCATCCTGATTTTCTCCAATTGTAAAGGAAAGGAGGTTAGTGGTAGGGGAACTCCACTGTGATAGTAGTGAAGAAATGTGTTAATATTAGATTAATTTTTAACATGGATATTTGTCTTCATTTGTACTGTGACAAATGAAGCAAGTGAGAGGAATGAGAAGAGCTGGAGAACATGTGGCCAAAGTAACCAGTGAGCTGACCAGTCAATTTCAGTGTCCTGACACTTAGAAGTAGAGATGCTTTCTTGTTTGTTATAAATTAACTATTCCAGGGTTATTTAATCCTGTCTTTAAAAGAAAAATATACTGAATTTGCCTTGAAGCCTTTAGCAAATATTTAGATGACATTTATGACTATGAAAAATAGAAATAACACAAAAATTGTGTCTTTCTTTTGCAGGTAATTAGCCAATCAAGAGCTAGGTTTAACCCAAGTATCAGCATGATTAAGAAGTGTATTGAAGTCCTGATAGACAAACAGTACATAGAGCGAAGCCAGGCCTCTGCAGACGAATACAGTTATGTAGCATGATGTTGCTATCCTGCAGGTATGATTGTAAGGAGATCATTGCTGTCACTGTTTGGTGTGTTCCTGTGGGAAGAGGCAGGCCTGTGCCTCCATAATTGGTCACTTGGCAGCCCCTGTTTTTCTGCTGTTTACAACATCACCAGTGCCATGTCATGAGCGTCAATGAAAATGCCTATAGATATTTCAAGCTCATGTCATTATGACATTTCTTAAAACTTTACTAAAAGAATGAGTGAAGTATTGCTGAAATGTGGAGAATTGGTTGGGTACCATGCTTTTTTTTTCCCCCCTCCCCTTTCACGTTTGCAGTTGATGTTTTTTAATGTATCTTAAGACAAAGTAAAAAAAAAAAATCACACAAAAAACCTAAATATTGTAATATGACAGATAACCTAATAATTGTATCTACATTAAAATGTAAAAAAAATGACGAACATGATACTGCTGCTTGTCAAATAAAAAAATAAAGTTATATAATGTGTCTCGAATGATTGTAGAGCTGGATATAGCATTAATGTCTGTAAATATTATTCAGGCCTGAAGAGTAGAAATAATGTTACGTGTTTGGGTTTTGGATAACCTCAGAAGTAGGTCTGACATAACAACAAATTTATATAAAACTGAATACCAGGTATGTCATGTTTGATGTGATTATAAAAAATATTTATGGTTAAGTGCACATCTTGTTTTCTTGAGATTAGGCTTATTTACATTCTCACTGCCTGAAGGCCTCTGCTGTGTCTGTTAATCCCACACTGTAGGAATTCGTTACAAGAGAAAATGAACTGATGTTTGAGGGGATTTAAATGGTGTAGTTCACAAACACTTAGGAGTAGTTATCATGAGCATCAAAGATAGAGTTCAGTGGCTTGGGAAAGCATATAGCAGGCTGGTAATTGAAAATGTTTTTTCTCTAATGTATTGGTTAGAAACACTACATGGATGGGTGTCTATGTTTGTTTCCACATAAACTCATACTGCTTGTTTCTTGTTTTCCCTCCTGACTCCTATGGTTGTTTTTGTCATGTTTTGTTTTCCTCTGCCCCAATTAGATTTCCAGCTGTTAGGGTGAGACAAATCCACAGGCTATTTCATGTCCCGTGTTGTTCATCAGGGTTGGCATGGTGACTGTTCACTCTTAAACAAGCAAACTATAATTCTAAAAGGTATCAACTCTACCACTGGAAGTGAATGGAATTTAAGAGCATTGAGAGTTTGAACACACTGAATGCCTGCTGCAGAAGAGTTTCCTCATGGCTATGCCTGCAATTATGATTGACAGGATAAATATTAAGTTTAAATTTCTATTTTTGCCAAATTTATTTGAGTGCATATAAAAATACATATGTAGATATATACTATTTGCAGTATTTTTTTAGATTGTGTAGTATCACCTACTAAAAATCCACACATCAAGAACTAATTTTAAAGAAAAGCAAACCTTTGGAGGGAGCTTTTTACTCTTTTTTTCTTTTTCTAGTTCTTCACTGTATGAAAGGCTTCTCTCCAACTCTCAGATTGTTGCTCTTATTTTTTAAGTGGTATTGCATTCATATACTGTCTTAGAGGGTATAGGAAGCTTCCTATGGTTAACTAGGAAATGCATCAAGAAGTGGTGCTATGTTTTTCTGATGTGGATTTTGTTAAGGATGAATAAAGGGCAATAAACAATAAAGTGCAATAAACATCCCTTCCATATTTATGGTATTTTATCCCACTATGCTAAGATCTAAATTTTTTATGTGGATTTATGTCTTCAAGAAGTGAGGTTTTTTAACTAACTGTAATATGGTGCTGTAGATCATTGTCTAAAGTGTCAGTTTAGAGTTGTCTCTATGTGGTGGGAGACCTGGTGCTTATACTGTCACCAGCTGTAGTAAAGAGGAGATACATCAGCATAGATTTTGACTGGAATGACTTCTAATCCGTTTCAGTGTGGAGCATTTCTGTGCTTTATTAAAAAAAATATTCATTGCATCTAAGGATAAGGGCAATATTCAATTACATAACACACACACAAAGAAAAAAAAAAAAAAAAGGAAAATATATTTCCTGAATGCTGAATTAGCACTTCCTTTTTCCAGAAAACAAACTAACACTGACAGCAAAGTTTCTGGAAACAAATGTAGTTTATCTTGTATTTGTGTCAACACATTTTAAGCTTGTTCATAAAAGGGTAAATAAAAGTTTTATTTAAATATAGATTCCAGTAGTAAAATTTTAAGGCTGAGTTTGAAGAAGGCTTGACCAATTTATTTTCAGAATCTTTTCACAGGCAACACAAGAACTTCACTGCTCTAGCCCAAACGTGCAAGGTTTTAACATTACCTTATCTCTCAGTTTTTGCATACCTAAACCATCATTTTGGGTTTTAGGTAAGCATGCTGCTGAGTTGAGACATGTTTAGTGAGTTAAAAACATTCATCTGTTTCAGTGCAGTTGGCATCCCCAGATGATGTCTTTCATAATTACACACAAACTCAGTCTTTTCAGTGGCTCTTAGGAAATGTTGTTATAGCTGGGAAACATTTTGAATTCTACTTTATACCTCACACTTTCCCCCTCAGGAAAAAAGTAGTGCAAAATTCAGACCCCTGTAGCTGGGTTGTGTCACTGAAATCATTGCTGGCACACAGAGATGCAGTTTATAGTGTGGAGCTTCAGCCTAGCAACCAATACCTTTGGCAGGTGTAGGTTCAAAATATTAAGGGCCAATGGGTATTAACAGGAGGGGCAAATTGTAAGAAAGACAAGATAGGTAAAAATGCCATACAGTTTTAATTTTTTACTAGAAGAAACTGGTATAACTGTACTGCTTTTTTTTGTTTGTTTGTGGTATGCCTATTGACATGTGTGACCTGCTAGTGTATAGGAAGCCATACAGCTGAGTGGAAACAAATGGTTTCATACATCCCATACATGCCTAATATCAAAGTGCAGTTTACCTCTGGTATTGAGTACTGATCATTCTTGCACTAACTGAAAAGGTGTTTCTATGATGTTCTAATTTGTCTTGAGACTGATTGTCTAGTTCTAGGAAAGAAAAGTGTACCTGCATTTTAGTGTGTTCATACACACAAGGCAACCAGAGCTATGAAAGATATTTAATCACCATAACATAAACTGTTTGCAAAGTAGTGAGTATCATTACTTTCCATGAGTACATCCCCTTTCCAAATAAACAGAGTACAGAAATTGGTCAGTGGAGAAATAAATTTTATGAACTGATATCTTTTGATTATGCTTAGAAAGACATTTCTTATCCTTAAAAAAAGTTAATTTTAAAAACAACTACTGCAACATTATGTATTGATATCGAGCAAATGCTAGTAATAAATATAAATTCTTTGTACCCTAGGACAGATATTTTAGGACTGTCCATGCTTTACAAATATGGTAAGTACTTAGAGTTAATTAAACTATCACGATGTGTGAAAACATATTGTTCAGAAACAATTGTTATTACACTGATTATTTGCTCTTATTACAAATCTGAATTTGTCTTTACTTGTTTATGGTAAGTTGTACTGTGCTTCTGAGCTGATAAGAAAATGGCATTTTTCAATTTTGTCAGGGAAAAGAAGAGGAAGGGTCAAAAAAGTGTTTGAGTATAATAAGTTTAAAACAGTGCAAGACATTTGCGTGGTTTTAAAGAGGAGGGGTGTGAGAAATAGATTTGTAAAAGATTCTGAAAACCTGACTGAAAACTCACACAGTCTTGTACATCTCTATGTAACTGAGATAAGGTGTGCTGACTTGGAAAGGCTATGGAAGAGAAATGACATTGTTGAGAGAGAGATTGAACTAGAAACAAGTTTCAAACGATGGCTTTGCAAAAACACCAGATATTTTGGAGAATTGGAACTGTGAAAGATGCATTGTAGCAAGACTACATGAGGTAAAATAATAGGTGATTGGTGTTAGAAGTATTAGCAGCATTGTGTGGCAAAAGCTAATTGGCTGAAAAACATTTATAAGGTATTGTAACTAGGAAATAAGTTGTCTTCTAATAGAATGGCATTGAGTTTTACATCTCTTATGTCTCACCCTTCTATGAGACTGATAACAGAATAAAATCTTTTAAAACGCCTCTCAGTTGCCACATCTCTTAGAACTGGGTTTTTCCAATGGGGGGTGAATAAATATGATGGTAAAAGTAACCAAACATATCCATATACATATAGATGCTTGGATGTGCATTTGTTCTTATCTCCCTTCTGTGGAATTGACAACTACATCAATAAGGAAGAACATAACAGGCAGCAAAAGCAGAGAGGGAGATAAGAGGCTGGCTGGTTGGCATCTGGCAGTCGTGTTGGTGCTGCTCTCACCAGCTGTCCCAGGAGTACAGCACAAGCCATGAAAGCTCTTTTCATCTCCCCAGTAAGCTCAGCCTTACATATGCATCTGGGAAGTGAAGGACTAAGCCTCAGTAGTACAGTGCAAGCCTAAAGGTATTGTTGGTCACTTCTAAACTAGTTCTAGTCATTTAGGGAATAACTTCCACCATTCGTGTCTACACCTCCATAGGATCCCTGACTGAAAGCTGAGTGGTGATTTAAGCAAAACTGAAATACTCAATTGTTTGGTTGTTATGGCTGGAGTAACAAGCGGCTGGCATTAACACTATCCTAAGTTCTTCCTCCTCAGCTGGGGTGTAGTGCTGGGTGCATGCATTCTGTTACAGTATCAGGTACAAAGTACATATGAACCACTGGCAAACTTGGTGTATGTGAGCTTTTCTAGAGCTGGACTAGTTGGAAATCTCTGATATTTTACATAGAAGGACTATACTAGCTTTGTGTGTCCTTCCTTCCACTCTTCCACTGAGATAAATAAAATCACACACCAGTGTTCTGTAAAGTTTGCTCTCAAAATCTTTGATGCAGTTGTATACCGTGAACAGAAAATTGTGTATTTTAGGACTACAGAAAGTAATGTAGGATAAAATACTTGCCAATATCTATGTAGCAAAGGCATCAGTTCTTTCAGTCTGACTCTTACCAACCAAACATTTGATATATTGGTGTTTACAGGAGCAATGGATACATAAGGAGATTGTTTGGCATGTTCTCATCTAAAAGAGGCCTTGTTCTTACCATAGTCTGAATGGCACACACTGTAATTATCACCTTTTGATGGAAGCTGGTGGTTCTGATGTGTGTCAAACTGGCTTTTTCCAGCAGCTGAGAACAGTAGCACTGTTGCTGTCAACAGTCAGTAAAGAGGAGTGATTTGAGGGCAGTCTTGAAACTTGGCAGATTGCTGTTGCCTGTCTTTTAATGTTGGTTATGTAATCTATAACCTACTTGGTATATATGATTAAAAGTGCAGTGCTTCTCTGGTGGTATTTCACATTATATTGAACAGTTTCAGTTGAGTTTTATAAGATGTACTTGGTCTGTTTTTTTTTTAAACTCTACTCATGAGTCCATTTTCAATTCTTCTTTCCAGTCACCAGCTTAATAGAATTTGTGATCATCAAAACCTGAGTTTGAAAAAATAAAAGAAAAAAACCCGAAACTCATGATACTGTGTATTCACTGTATCTTTGAAGCCAGTTCAGGATGTTTTATGAGATTTGTTTTAAGAAATGCCAGGCATTTGGCTCTTTCAGAGTGGTGAGATCCATAGAGTGAGGTGCTGCCTGGAGCTGATGAAGAGGAGGCTGTCAGTGGGAGGATACGAACGATCCTCTGATCCTTATGCTTTGGAAGCTGATGTAGTGCACAGAATCCAGCACATCACATGCTCTCAGGGTTTGGTCTCTTTTAAAGAGAGGCACAAGTGGTGATGCTAGTGGGCATTTAAGAAACATGAGACTTGGACTTTTTGAGTCTGTTCTCATTCTTTCCTTGACCAGAAGAATGCCCCAGTCTTAATCAGTAAGGCAAGCAAGGCCTGTTACCTCTCCTGCACGTATACAAACTTAAACTGGCTTGAAAGTAAATCAGAAAGGGTGAGCACTTACCTCTTTCCCATGGCTATTTGTGTATTTTTCCCTGCAATATTCGAGGGACTAGAAAACAATAATTTAGACAAGGGACGTGTAATTTAGTCATTAATATATTCCTGTGGGAGCTGGGGCTGGGGGTGTGGGTTTCCATCAGTGGTAACTGAAGAGCCATCTGCTTCTCAGTGCAGTAGGAAAGTGGCAGAATTCTGTATGCAATCTGCATCCTCTGTGCTGGTTGATGTTCATAATAGACTTAAGTGATAGCTAGTAATCTAGGTAGCAGTAATGAATATTTGAACATTTAAGTTTAGGGGTCATCTCACCATCTGGCGACTCAAAATGACTTGGAAATTGGGCTTTCAAAATGATGTGTACAGGTTTGCCCGTATGTTCTGCCTGACTGCTGTCTGAAGCCATGAAAAGGAGTCATGTGAACCTCATCTGTAGCCTTGTCTCAGTGATTCCAAGTGAAATTCTCCCTTCCCCCAAGTGGGTGTCTGCTGGCACATGTTTTAGCGTGCTGGTAATGGTGTATCTAAGGCTTACTGCAGCCACAAGTTGAGGAGAATAGATGTACACCCACAAAACATTCCCTGCTTAAAATCTGAGTCATGGCTGTGAATCAGAGATGTGCCCATTGCAGCTGGTGAAAGAGATTTGGGAAGATGTAACATTCCTCTTGGGAACAGCAGTAGTCTGATTTTGGGCTAAGGAAACTGTCCATCTGCATGAAAACAGGCTCTAGCACAAAAAAACCTATCCATGGAGAAGACCCCACAAATTAATAGCTGTCATCCATCCTAGAAGAGTTCAAGGATAGACTGGATGGGGCTCTGAGCAGCCTAGTGTAGTGGAAGGTGTCCCTGCCCATGGCAGTGGGATTGGAACTAAGGTGGTCTTTAAGGTTTTCTCCAACCAAAGCCATTCTATTATTTTTGAGTGACATAATTGAGAAACTCCACTCGCTGCTCCTCAACCCTCTTTCCTCAAGGCAGTAGTTTTGCCTGTTTTGGATGCTCTCTCTCTTTCAGAGCACGGGGCATTCCGCTTTTTAAAATGTGTATTTTAAAGGACGTGTAGTTTGGCAGGTAAGATGGGAAAGAAGCAGAGCTTGTGCCACTGAGCACCCCTGGTATTAGCGCAGTGGGGAGGGACAGGTGGTGGGGACGTGCTCCGGCCCTGAGTGACCGCCTGGCAGCTGGGGCAGCAGAGTGTGGAGTTTTGCATGTGGACTGGCAGACCCTCTTTATTCTTTCCCACACCCAGGCACAACCTTTGAAATGCAGACTTGACAGGCAGAGCTGGAATATCTGCTCCTTGCCTTCCTGGTAGGGTTCCCGTGCGCGTAAGGGCCACATGTCGGGACAAGCCTGGCTTTGGCAGCAGAGCCCGTGGAGAGCGGGAGCGCCGTCACCCTTTGGGCAGGGGGAAGGGGCAGGGACACGGCCCTGGGCATTCGCAGGTGGCAAAGGAGGCTGGGATCTGCGGGGACTTAATTTTAATATAGGGACAAAGATCAGAAACTCTGCATAAAAACGCCAGGAAGCGTGGGATAAACCTCTTAATCGTGTATTAACTGAGGTGGCTCAGGAAACTGTAGGTTATGTGGGTCATCTACAACGACAAAAATTAAAATATGACAGGTAAAATAGCTGGTTTATGCTTGGATTTGCCTTTGACTTTTTTAGGTGTTTTTTTTTTTTTTTTTTTGGTTGTTGGTTTATAAATCCTTTTGTAAAATAAATACAGGCTTTTGAAAATATCTTCAAGAAGTTTGTTTTGAAAGAGGTTTTTATGGAATATTTAATCCACATTTCCTGTTCATGTGCACTCTGGGCTTTGCATCCTTCAGAATTCCCCTCCACACTGTCTGAAATGGCCTTTGTGCTGGTACACCTCTGCAGCAGTCCTTGGCTGCCTGAGCTCCAGACACAGGAGAGTTTTTTCTCTTTGCAGAGGCTGTTCTTGCTGCATCCACCTCCTCACTGTGACCAGCTCCTTTCATGCCATACCTTCTAGGCTCTAGTGCCTGCATAGTACATTTTGTACTTGACAACTGTTCATAGATCATTTTGTATATGACACTTGTACATAGCACCTTAACACTTCTCTAAAATCTGTGCCTGTAAAGGTATGTCACAAGTTTCTACTCCGCTGTCTGCTTCTGTAGCAAGTGGTTTGGCCTAGCCTTCCTTAGAATGTGGTTTTATTAATGTGTTGCACTTATGTGAGCTCTTGGATACTTAAATCAGGTTTTCTTCAGGAGTTTGCTATGGTTGTGTCTGGTTTTTTAATTATTAAACTAAAAATCCCATTAAACCCTGTCCACACAGACTAAAGTTTTGATACCACTCCTACAGAGCACTGAAAACCAGCATTTAGTGCTTCATGTTCTAGAGAGTAGTATTTTGAATAAACTTTTTGTTGTCCTTAGAAATCCTTTGTGGGATATATTGTTCATTTTTGAGTGCCTAAAATGCTTTTGAAAACTCCCACTCTAGCTATGTGCTAGTTAAAGTATGGACAACATAAATGCAAACTCCTTTTCAAGCTGTCACCTGTAGTAAATGGGGGAAGCAACTGTGACAGAACATCTCTGTATTCAGACTCTGCTGAATACAGAGATGATACAAAGGCTACAAAGGCTTTTGGAAATTTTAGAGCAGTTACATTTGGTGACAACTGCTCTAAAATCAATATTTTTAGGTTAAGTTGCAGCATGTAGGGGAACTATCCTTCCACTGTTCTGCTTTTGCACAATGAGATTGCTCTTTACTCAACAGGGACATTGGCTGATTGCGAAAATTTGGGGAAGGTGACAGAAAGCTATCCAACCTGCTTTTAGCAGTTCTCATCTTCCCTGGAGCCACTACTGTAACGTGATTCCCCTGCTGGCTCCAAGCAGCAGAATTCATTGTGGCTGTGGGAAACGTGGGTGCTTTCCTCGAAGTGTCACAGCAGGATCTCTGCTGGTTTAAGGACTTCCCACGCCTAGTGACCACGGTGGGGGACCAGTGTGGCCATACATTCTGCTGGAAAGGTGGAATACTGGGAAGGCAGATATGCAGAAATGGAATTGTATTGCTTCTCCGTCGTCAGGTTGAGGTCGGTTCGAGGTGCCCGAGCCTGTCGGCGGAGCAGGGGCCCCTGCAGCCTCCTGCCAGCAGAGGTAGCTGCGGCTGCTGAGCTGGCCAGGGGAGCCTCGCTCGCTGCTGCGGGTCCCGGCGGCGGCAGCCGGCTCGTCCTGGATGTGTTCCAGGAGGGGGAACCCTCTCCATCATGGACCCCGGATTTAGCAGCTGCTGCAGCAAGGTGTGCTGCCCGGGACCCAGCAAGGAGATCTGGGAGGGCTCAGGACACGAACAGAGTGAAACTTGTGCACACACGCTTGGAAGGTGGAAAGACAAACTGCTGCTGCTGCCATGCTGTCGAGATTTTGGGTAGTGGGGTTGGTATTGATGGACTGTCCTGTGCAGGGCCGGGAACTGGACTTCAGTAATCCTTGTGGGGCCCTTCCAGCTCGGGATATTCTGGGATTTCAATGTTCCTAATGAGTATCAGGACAGGCTGTGGTGCATTTCTGCTAAGACAGCTGCAACCTTTTAGCAAATTTGGGTAGGAGGGGAAAAAAGGGGAAGGTGCTTTGCATCTCAATCGAGTGCCTTCTCCATGCAAGGACAAATGTACTTTGCTTTTCCACTAGAATCCTGGCTAGAGGTAACCATTTATTGTTGTAGGAAGAGGAGGCTGGGGGAGTACTGCAGCTTTTGAGAGGTGTTGATCATCCTCTTGCCAAGACCAGAGAGAGAGAGAGAAGGGCTAAGAAACAAGATAGGTGTGAGGCTGTTCACAGACAAATCAGTTAAAGTAGAAGGGCCCTAGAAAGGTGGGGAAAGATACAGTTTTGGGGTATAAGAGTGCATGGAATGGAGGAACAGGCAGATGCAGAGATAACAGTGCAGGCATATGTTGTGTGGTTTGATGTGTGGTGCATAATTTTGTCTCAGGCAGGAAAAATCCCTAACCTACAATTCACCAGCTGGGTAGTTTTTAAGCACAAGTAACCAATTAGAAACTCCATGTCTGAGTCCCCATAATTTACTCCTCTCTTACCATCCTCATTCCTTGTGTTCCTGTTAGCTTCTTCCTCAATCCCAAACCTTCTTCCTTCGAGTTTTGTGTGGGTTATCTGATGATGTGAGTCTCTGAAGCCTTATTGAAAATAAAGGGCTCCTCATTGGAGGATGTTGCATGTCAGTTAAATGAGGGATCTAAACTTGGCTTAAGGAAGAAGCTGGAAATAGTGAAAGCAATGAGAGCTACAGGTGCAGATACCAAACTTTCTTTCCCAACCTTTTGAAATGGCTTAGCAATGCTGTTATGTGAGTTCCAAGTGAGCAGGAGAGAATGGGAGAAGCCCTGAAGCAGAGAAATGGATTGGGAATGGAGCCAGAAATCTATACTTGTCTTAGCATTTGAAACAGGCTGCAGCTAATTGGGGAAGGGGGAGGTGTGACAGTAGAAAATGGGTATAATAAATCCTGTTATTTGAAGGCTGGCCCTGCACCACTTAATGCCTTCTTACTTGTTTTGAGATTTTCTGTCTGAAAGCTGTTTGCTTTTTTTTTCCCCCTGAAGTCTTTATGGGTTTGTGGTTTTTTCCTATTTTTTGTGGCAGAAACTAATATTAAGAAAGGATTTTTAGATGCTTGGATATAGTAATCTGGTTGGAATAGAGAGGGCAACCCCACAGTAAGAAGATTTAGATATTTTAACCTTTTATATTACAGAATACTTGTCTTCATAGATTCATCACCATGGTAGGTGGTGCTATGGATCTGAAGAAATGTGAGGACTCATCTGGGAGCAGAAGCCACAATTTGCCCCAGGCAGCCAGGACGTGAGAGTGTGCTTTCAGTCTGGCCTGGTGGGGTCCTGAATTCCCTTGTGTTTGGCAGCTCCAGTGGCAGGGTTGGAGAGGCCTGGCTCCCAGGTGAGCCTTAGCAAGGTGCCCCAAGAGGCTGCTTTGGATTACCTTGGGCTCAGTGTAGGGAACTGAGCCTGGGTCTTCTTCCTGGGTGTGTGCTCTCACCCCCAGGCTATTAAATAGAAGGGATAGGTGAGAAGGTTGCTGGCTTCCCTTGGCTCTATTTTAAAAGGAAGTATCTGCCATCAGTGCACTTCATGGGGTGCCTAATCTTGTTGTGTGTTCTGAAAACACCCTTCAGACAGAGCCCCTTAGGGGACATTGGGCTCTGGAGCCTGCTCAGGCTGCAGTGCTGAGCTGTTGGGCCCTGCTGAGGCTGAGGCAGTTCTGGGCATGCACAGAGTGAGCCATCACCTATCCGGAACGTCTGGAAATCAAAAGGGAGGTGTGTCTCTGGGTGAAATTTCAGGATCACAGTTTTTGTCACTATTGGGTTTAGCTTGATAATATGGTTCAGTATTTTAATTTTGAATAAACCTTGACCTAATAAAGTCAATCTCCATCTCTGTGAGAAGCAGGTTTTTTTTTTTTTCCTTTTATAACTTGAAGCAGAGGTTGAACATATTTTCATGTGCAACCCCATTGTTGGATTAGTGCCCTCATTCAATCAGAGCGTGCAAAACACAAACCCTAGGCAGAGCTAAACTACAAAGCAGAGGAGATTTTCACAATGCTAAATGGAGTGAAAGCACCAGGGGAAAAATATCTGAAATCCTCTTATATGATTATTAAAACAAAAACACACACACACATGAAACTAGCAAAGTCTTAGACTGGGGTGCCACAGGGAACTGGCAAGAGAACAGCCTGTTCTAGCTGGATGCTCTGTTTGATATTAGATGGAAGCTGTAACAAAGCAAATATCCCAGATTGTAGGTCTCTGTGGAGGAGCTGACCATGAGTCTATTGGCCCCTTTCTCCTTCCACAGCTGATCCCAGCTACCTTCCAGCTCTCAGCACTACCCCTCTCTAGTCACACCTTCCCACTTTTTTCCTTCAGCTTCCAAACCTACGTGAGGGGAATTTCTTGGCCTTTCCACACAAATATCCTTTGTCATCTACAGCTGCACCCATGTCTGTAGATTCCACAGGATTAGCATTCTCTCTTGGGCACCTTGCTTGCTTGCACTGGCCTGCTGTGCACACACGCTTTTAGCACTACCAGGAGACATCAGTATGTGCATCTTCACCAGAGCCCAGCTAGCATTACTGCAGACTTCTAGAAATAGATTAAAAAGTCTTTAGGAGTACAACCTTATTTTCTGGCTCCTTTCTTTAGCAGCTGTTCAAAGGCACCCGCATCCCTTTTCAACAGGAATGGTGGCATTAATAACAGTAGGTTCCACAGTGGGAGACTGGATTGCTGAAGTTGTGTGAAGCTGAGAACACATGGTGGGATGGGACTGCACAGTTTACATTTCGGGCTGTTCCCATTTATGCTGCTCTCCACTGTGCTGTACGGAACCTTAGAGGTGAGGAATTACTTTAATTTTGTGGAAATTGCATCTAGTTTATGGGGCTGAGGCCAGTGATTATACTCAGAAGATGAAATAGAGTGTAATGAAATGAGCATGCATAAAATTGCATGAGAATATGAAATCCTAGGTGAGAGGAGCTAAAGGGAAAATAGAGAGGATGAAGCTGAGTGGCAGAATGAATACCATTAGATTTGCCAGACCAGGTTCATATGCATTCTCTTTCCCAAAAGGAAATGGATAAGTGGAGGAGAGAATTTGGCCTCCAGGCTTTAATCAGAAACTTGTTAGGCAAATCATGAAGATTTGATAAGAAGCATCTATCAGGTGCTGCAATAATGAGTGACCTTGCTCTGCCACATGCCTGCTGGTGGCTTGGAGCATGGTGGCAATCCCCAAGTGTCTTTACTCCTCTGGATGAAGCCATGGTGGCTGCCCAGCTGGAGAAGGTGGCAATGACTCAGGCTTGGCCTCTTGGATCTGCTGCCAGCATGCAAAAACCCCAGGCAAGGAGTATGTTAATTCTTACTGGGGATGAAGAGTCCATGGTGATACCTGAGCCCATCCTGGTGTTGGAACCATTCGTAACATACCATTAATGTGAGCCAAAGCTCTCTCCCTGGCTTAGCTGTGTGTTGGATTTCTCCTTTGGTGCAGCCTTGCCAGGAGGAGCTCCTTGTGGCTCTGCTGCTGTGACTGTCAGCTACAAGAACATGAGAGGCTGGTCTTGAGCTTTGACCTGCTTGGGAGAAGAGCTGTAGGACTGTAGAGTCTCCTTGAGCACCTCAGGGTTTTGAGGGATACACTTTTAAAATATTTGAAGGATAAATATGAACAAGGAGGAGGGGGGAACATAACATATAAACAATCTGAGGACATAAAAAAGCTACAATAAGGGATGGTTGGGTGAACCAAAAGAAAATTTCAAGCTGAACAGGAGGAAAACCTTCCTTACCATGATTTCTAACTGTGCAAGAGCATTCCAGCATTTTGGATGCTTAGACCTAGAATGTAACAAACAGTAAGAATGCAACTCAAGAGAGGCATTTGGCAGAGTTCAGTGAAGAACTTTACCATTTCTTTACCATTTCTAATATATTTTGACTGAGATGCTGCAGGAGAACATCCACAGAGCTCTGAGAATTTTTATTCTTTGTCCTTTGCAGATGTTACATGCAAGATCAAAAAGAAATTAGATTCATTGTCTTAAATAAAATTACCCTTGTTTGTGTCTTTCTAAATGGGCTGCAGAATAGTTGCAGCTATTTAGAGAATTCAATTATTTTCTAAATCTCTATTGAAAGCAAAAGCCTCTCCTTTAATTATTTAGGTTTTGTTTTATTGAGTAGGCAGTTTATAGTCATAAACTGTTTTGCATTTAATAACAAACTTTGAAACTCAATGTGTAGGAATTGTTAAAATTTGTGTTTGTTGAATTAATATAAGCTTTCATCTAGAAAAAAAATTTCCATTATTTTAGCAGTGTGTATAATCCTTTTTTGATGTCAAGAGATGTCTAAGTTCAGAAGTCTGGAGTGTAAAGGTTTGCACCTGAGTTACTCATCTTCTATTCTTATATAGTCAATAGGAAAAAGTAGGTACTTTGTGGTTTCCTCTGAGCTGTTCCGGCTCCTTTCAGAGCATAAATGCTCCAGAGATGCTGCTGGGTGGATCTCTGACACGCTGAGAGCAGTGCTGAGTGAGGAGGTTGCTCATGGACACCTACATTTATGTAGATGATGGCTGTGCTGGAAGCTTGGCCGTGGGGAACGCTCTGAGGGCAAAAACAAGGCTGGGCCCAAAACTTGGAAAGGACCTTGCAATTTCTCTGAGCATTTGGGAATGTTTAGGGTTGGAACAAGACCCAGGAGCAGCTGTGGGAAATCAATTATCAGGATGCTGTTAGAAGAGGGAGCTTATTGTGATTGGCTTTGGTTGTGGGGGTTGGACATGTAGAAGAGGGCTGAGCTGACAGACTGAGCCTGCTCCTCCCAGGGCTCAAGGCAGTAATCCTTCCCCAAGCTCAGGCTGCTGCTGCTGCCTCGGTTACTGGCAGATCAAGCTCTGTTCTTTGAGCTAATGGAATAATGCAATTAGGACAAGGCATTGCTCATAAACTCTTATCCTTTAAAGGGCTGGTTGATAATGAAAAGAAGCCCCTGCCATGGCAGGTACAGAACCTGCCTGACCAAATCTTGCTGTGCTGGAGGGTGTACCTGCCCATGGCTCTGGGCTGGCAGGGACAGATCTGTGGACAGGAATTAGGGAAGAGGTGGGAGGAGAGGAGAGCTTCACAAAGGTCATAGCTGTGAATGGTGTGGAAATGATGGGCAGGGATTAAGTCCTTTTCAACAAAAGCTATGGGACACCAAATGAAGCTAGCAGGAGCCAGGCTAAAAGCAATAAATAGTAAAGTGGATTTTCATAGGATGGGTAATTGAGTGGTTAGACACTTTGCCTAAAGGATGTTGTGACTGCTGAAAGTTCTTGTGGCTCAGGAGGAGACTAGACAAGTTTATGGCACTCTGTGAAGGGCTACTAATACCAAAGAAGCCACATCTAGCCAAGAAATCCCTGAAAAGGCCTGGAGAAAGGGACAATACTGGCAGAAGTACATATTCTCACACTCCTATCTGGGCTAGTGCTTAAGGAGTGAAGGTACTGGGTTACAGAGGGACCTTAGTGCTGGCTTGTGCAACCACTCTTAAGTGTTCTCTCACCTTCAGAAAATTATTTAATCTTCCTTTAGTTGGTAATTTTTTTTCCAGAGCAACTTTGCATGTTCTTCATATCATAGAACCATGTTTTCTTTTCCTGTCATGTTATAATAATTATTTGTTTTGCTGGCTTTACTTATATTTATTTTTAATATGAGATATTCATCTCAGGGGAACAAAACTCATTAAAAAAAATCTTATTCATGCCAAAGCACTTCTGGGAGATCTGTTTTTGTACTTTAGAAGATGCAAAAGTAAATTTAACTCGCTGAGGTCAGACTTTCATCTTGTTTTCCAAAATAAGCTACAAAGAGCTGTTTACATTATTGTTACAAAGCAATGTGTGCATCGACAGCCCTCAGCTTTCTGTCCTGCCTGCTGGGGCTCCTGCTGCCATCTCCATGGGGAAAACAGGGTGGGAGAGTGCAGAGATGGACATAAATTCATGGGAAGTGAGGGCTGATAGCATGGCTACAGCACAGTGCCCAGGATGAAGGAAGAATCTGTCAAATCTGTATCATTAATCTGTTTTCATGATGGGAAGAGCTGAGTTGGAAGATCTGTTTCTAATATTTTGAATATGGTGTGTAATTGTTGTTATGCAACTACAGTTGTAAAATCCTGGGTAATTGTCTCAAAATGAAACTGTTTCTGAATGTTCAGATTTGAAGCCTTGTAAAAGAGATGCTGGGTACTCACAGAAAGCTCTGCAGTCCCTGGATGTCTGTTTTGGATGGGCAAATCCTCTATGAAGTGCAAAATTCACTGGCAGTGAGCTGCTTGAATTTCTGATTGGGAATCTAAAAACCAGCATATTCTCAGCAGTTTTGGCCTTTGTCATCCTCTGCTTCACAGACCCACTGAGAAATGGGTAATCCTATCTGCTCAGCTCAGGGTTACTGAGAAGAAAAGCCAATATTCACAAAGTTTTTATAAATGATTGGCTAATACCATGCCTGGTGCAAAGATACCTAGAGCAGTGTAAGGAGGGCTTGGGACTCTGCAGTGAATGTCCCTTTAGTGACACAATAAGTATTTGGTGCCTCAGGAATCCTGTGACAAGATCACCATGTGGTTGTCAATCTCAGTTCTACTTGCATTTGTCCTTTTTTTTGTGGCAGCACAGTTACATTTTATTCCCTCTGCCACCTTTCAGAAATGAACATTGTCCAGGCATTTGAAAATGGCACCTTGAGAAAAGCACTGTGCTTCCCATGGGCATGGATACACAGAGCTTTTCTCAGTGAAGCCTTTAGGGATTTAAAATACCTCTTTTATGGGAGTGATGGTGCTCCTACTGCTGAAATGGAAAGCTATTGATTTTAGCAGTAAGGGGAGCTGTATAAATGCACAGGCAGTGGGAGTACACCCAAGTGAGAAAGAAATAAACCACAAGAAGCCAAACCAAACCTATACTTGTCATGAGTTAAAAGCTATCCTCAGAGAGTGCAGGGAGCTTTTGTCCTTGGTGGCAGCAGGTAATATAACATACCAGTGGTGACTGATACCTGAAAAAATTACCCTGTGTAAGGAAGGTTCCAGCAGAGTGTGTGCCCTGAGCTATTGTCACAACCTGCTGGCACTCCTCAGCACTCACTCCCACAGGCATCACTCACTCTGGAAATCAGGCAAGGAGATGTAAAGACCAACCACTGTCCTGGAAAGCAAATGTTCATTTCTCCTTTTCCTGGTGGAGAACACTTTCTGCCTGGTCAGTGGATGCCAAAATTAGCAGGGAATGTGTAGGGTGAGCTGACTAATCTCCAGAGGGAAATGCCTTTGGTGTGACAGCAGAAAGCCAGGATGAAAATTGAGGTTGGTCCCTGCAGTGCTGTGCTGGTGTGAGTGCAGGAGCCTGCTCCCAGCACTGCTGCTCCTCCAGTGTCCTCCCTGCAGGAATGAGAACCCCAGGTGATGCAGGGTGAGACATTCATGCAGACTGAACCTCAGATGTCTGTGTTTAAGGCTCCCATTTGTGTTATTTGCTCTTGCACTTTATTTTGTTTGTGAGTACTGAGCCAATTAACTACAAATTCCTGAAAATAACTTTTGAGAAGATCTGGCTTGTCTTTTTGGCTGTCAAAAATAGACATGATGGATGCATAGTTTGAAAGTCAGCTGAATGTATTACTGAAAGGATTAGAATCATTCCAAATTTTTGAAGATGAGTAAGAAAATTACCCTTTTTTTTTCCCAAATAGATTCTCTAGCAACAGCAGTTTGAATCAATATGGTAAAAAGTTTCTATTCATCTTCATAGTTTTTGGACTGCTGTTTTTCCTGGTTTTGAAGAAGCAATCAGTGAGACTGTGGTAGATGCCATGTATAGTACAGACTCCACTCCATACTCTTTTCCTCTGAGGCTCATGGAAAGCACATGGACTTGCTGCCCAGAGATTTAACAGATGCCATGATCAATCACCTTGTGAGATTTTTGTGTACCCTGCAGAGCTCTTACTTTCTCACATGCTTTGTTATTCTTCATACAATTATATCAGACAAGTTGACATAACAAAAACAGATTTAAGGCCAAGAAATGAGATTGCTCAGTCCACTGAACCATTGCTTTAATTCCCCCTCACCACCCACCTGCTACTCTTTGCCTTATTTTCTTTTTTTGCTGCACAGCCACAGGCTGAAGTTCATGCTTAGTCAAAATAATTAAAAAAAAAACAAAGCCCAAAAGCATGAGTTGGACATTGCTAAAAACCCTCACAAACCTGCTTAAGCAGGCCCTTACAATCTCAGTAGGATTGTCACTGAGCTCTGGGGTTTTTCTCTAGGCTGAAGTGATGCAATCTGGTGGAGAGCATTGGCTTTCAGATCCATATCTTGCTGCCAGAAGTATTTCTTTCAGGAGTGCATCCTGCTCACTGACAGGGAAGCACAGACTCCTCACCAGCACAAGGCTGGCACCAGGAGCATCTGGGACTGACCCTTCAGAGGGAATTTGGATTAGCAGCCTGTGATATTCCATTCTTTGGGAAAGGCGAATGCTGTCTGGCTTTGTGCAAAGGAAAGTGAACTGTATTCAAAGGCAAATCAAGGTGTTCTCTGTGTTTGAAAAACAAAAGAACACTAAAACAACCCCTGAAAGCACTACAGTAAGCAAACAAGGAACCCTTACAGCAGATAAGGTGTAGGTAGGCCAACCCTCTTGTGGGAGATGAGACCTTTTGGAGAGAGTCACACAAACAAATAAACCATAAAACCTGTCTGCAGTTAGGCACTACAGGTTCAGTGATTATTCAAATATATTTGGTTTTTGAATTCTCTCTGCTGGTGTCGTTCTGCTTATGCAACACTGAAGTCTCAGTGTTCAGAAGTCATAAAAAGATCTTTATATCAAATACTAATGGAAAGCAGAGGGTGCTGTAATTCACCTGCTGCCCCTGCAGTCATGCTCCATGAGATAGTCTGGAATTCGTCAGCAGAGACCCTGAAGCTGCCATTCAGCTCATCTGATGATCCTGATATGCTGAAAACATTCATTTAAAATATTCAGATGTAGATATGTGATTAGTTTGAAGGTGAGAATTTTTCCAGACAGATCATTTATTTTCATGTAATTTGTATCATTCTGTCTCTAGACTGTAATTTTTTCCAGGTCTGCCACACACAGTGTGGGGGTACCTGAGACCTGTGGTTCACCAGTTGCTGTGTGCAGGGTATAAATCAGGGGAAGGTTGTTTTTGGAACTGGGCTTCTCTAGGGGAGACTCTTGGAGCTACACTTGGTGGCTGAAGTCTTCTGTTTAAATCCAAGGGCCACACAGCATTGGGTACTTGGTGCTGCCTGGCAGGAGAAGAGGAAATAGCAGCAAGGTGCTACTGCAGGTGGCAGCTGGCTGTGGGCTTGAGTTCATCACAGCCTGCTCTGATTGATCAAGGGTAACCTAGCTAATAACTCTGCTAATAATACACTGGGGCACTCACACTTCAGAACCAGCAGTAAACAAATATCCAGGTGCACACCTTCTTTGCTCCAAATTATCAGCAGTTATAGGAATATCAAGTGATATATACATGGTTCATATTTTTAAAACCCACCCACTTCTGCGTGGTGCTGCAACCCATGGAAGTAGGAATCTTGTCCATAGTGGTTTCAGCTCTCCTCTGATTTCCAGCTGAGGTGTTGAAATGACAGACAATGTAAAAGCAGTCAGAAAAACCAGTTCCTGATTGTCTCATTATCATCTTTCTTTTCCCTATGCTAATCAGACTTTCACTAGTCATCCTTTTATCAGTCTCCCCATGTTCTCCCTCTGGCTTCTTTTCATAATCCCTTACTATTACTGAAATTTGAGAGTCAAAACTAGGCTGCTGCTGTTGGCATCTCTGCTGTCAATTTTGTTTCAGTAGTCTAAAACTAGGTGTGATCTTTGTCTTCTTGCTGCTCTTGAAGGTATACCTCAATCATGTATCAATTAATTTGGTGGATATGTACAAACTTCCTTCTGTTCTTTGTGCCCAAACTACCAAAATCTTTATCTGAGCATCTTGTCCTAAGTCCTGTAACCTTCCTCCCCCCAGGATGGAGTTTATGTCTGACTGCTAAGTTAATCTTACATCTCTCCAGCACCAAAATGGGGAAGTTTCTCTTCTGCCTGCTCCCACCCTGATTCCTTCCCTTTCCTTGACCCATTCTGCCCCGTGCCTGACCCTGGGTTCAGCCTGACAGGAAGCTCCCTACTGCTTGTTGCTGGATGAGCTTTCTGCCTGTTTAGGGAGTTGAATATTCTGACCATGGGGTCCAGCAAGCTCTACAGCCAAAGTGAAGCAGGGGGCAGCAGCAAGGAATGAGAGCGTGCAAAGTGCAAGAATGTTTTCAGACTGAGGATGATGAGCCCAGCTAGAACTCTGGTTTGAACTTTACCTGTAGCCTCCCCTGCCTGATGGAGGCCTAGCACAGTCCTCATGGTGTGTCGTTTCCAAGCTTGTCTCCTTGCCTGTCACTTTGGGCACATTCCTTCCAAATGTTTCTTTCTTGTTTCAGCATACAAAGTTTAAGCTTCTTGTCTTCACCTCGAATGCCTTCAGAGTTCTGCTCCTCTCTGCTATCTTCTCCTGTCCTAACCCATAACTTTCATTTTACCAATGATACTTTCATTCTCCACCCACCTGCCTTTTTTTTTAAATATGGAGACATGTGTATGCGTATATGTAGGGGGATACAGTATGGGTAAATGAAGGTGGTATAGAGGTAATCATTTCCCCCAATGAGTTGCAGCTGGACCAATTACTAAAGATTAGACTCAGGCCTGATCTTAACAGGCCACACCTGTAGCCAATAAGAACAAGGGGTATAAAAGAGTGCATTGGTGGGATCAGGAGTCACATGACTGCTGCAAGGACCAGGAAGAGTCAGTGCCGAGAGGAGCTGCCTGTGAGAAACACTGAGGAGGTATGAAGCTCTGGTGATATGAAATCCTTGCACTATAATGATGTTAGAACTTGTGCTATCTAAGACAACAAATGGTGACCCTGATGTGATTTGGGACTAAACCATATTGCCCTGTGGATTTGGATGACCTGTGGATTTGGGACTAAACCATATAACCCTGTGGATTTGGGGAAATGGGATCTGACCATATAGCTCCATGGATTCGGGGAAACAGGATTTGAATACTAAACTATTGGCAAAATATGTCAATTACAGCGTTTGCTAAATATGAGTGTAAAAGACATTGAAGATAAGTGCTTTGTAAACTGGGAAAAGCTATAGAACTGAACTAACATTTAGAAATATATTTATCTGTGCTGTAACATGCTGTTTGAACACTTGTATAACTCTCAGTTCTAAATGAAATATACAAATATGTCAATATGTTAATGTATTTGAATATGAACTTCTGGAAATGCTGCAACTCTGTGGTTAAAAGAAAAAGGGGAAATTGTAGGGGGATACAGTATGGGTAAATGAAGGTGGTGTAGAAGGTAATCTTATCCCCCCAATGAGTTGCAGCTGGACCAATTACTAAAGATTAGAAGCAGGCCTGATCTTAACAGGCCACACCTGTAGCCAGTAAGAACAAGGGGTATAAAAGAGTGGATTGGGGGGGATCAGGAGTTAGTTAGATGAATGCTGCAAGGACCAGGAACAGTCAGTGCTTTGAGGAGCTGCCTGTGAGAAACATGGAGAAGGTCTGAAGCTCTGGTGATATGAAATCCTTGCACTATAATGATGTTAGAACTTATGCTATCTAAGACAACACGTATATATGCACACTCATTTGTTTCATATTTGTCTATATATGCGAAGATCCCCAGCTCATCAGCAAGATGAAAACCCTCTCCCCAAAATATGCATCTGTGTATGAAAGTAATTAATAACCATAATATAGGACAAGTGAAAGAAGCTACTTTTTATGGTTTAGATGGGTAAGGAGAATAATGATTATCTAGTTTAAATACTTAGTAACTCTCCTCAAATTTTTATCTTAAAGAGTCAATTTTGTGCAACAGGGATTGTGTATGGAATGTATTTTTTGGGCCCATTGCACAGTAGGGACCTGACTCTAATGCTTGTAGCCAAGCAGAAATATTTCATAGCAACAAATCTAAATCAAGGAAGTCAAATAAAATGACACCTGTATTCAGTGCTTGAAAATAGAAAATAATTGAAAGTATTTTTTAATGTTTGGCTTTTCTGAAAAACTATTTTGCACTTTATTGGTTTTTGATTTTTTGTTGGGTTTTTTTTCTTTTTGCCTGACCTAAGCAGCAGCAGCAGCCTGTGCTGGTAGCAGTGGAGGTGTTCCCATCAGACAAGTTTTCAAAATAGAATTGCCACAGGAATTCCAGCTGTCACCCTCCTCACAGTGTGGCCTTTGTTGGCAATTCTCTGGAGAGTATCTTCAGCTTCTCACTTAGCAGAGGTGGTGGTTGCCAAAGAAACCCCTCGCTGATGCCTTGTCCCATTCCTTGTTATATAAAATACGTTTGTCAGTGTGTATCACAGATCAAAGCATGGGTGGTGGCCAAAAATTTTGAAAATAATTTTGTCAAGAATTCTGAAAAGTACAGACACAAAAGAAAAGATGGGCAGCATTCAGGTAAACTCAGATTTGATCTGGCCTTCGTGAGGGGCACAGCAGCAGAAGTGTGGGTAGAAGTTGAAGCATGGAAGCTTCCATCCATAATGCTCACCTCTGAGGCTGTCAGGGCTTCTGAGCAGAGAGTGGGTCACCTTAATAGGTTGGGTAAATTCCATGGCTGTCTTCTGTCTATCCCATGCCCTTTTGTATGCCTTTCACTGGGTAATTCAGTGTGTGGGGGGTCAAGTATTTGAGAATATCCATCAGCTTCTTTCCCTGAACAAGGCAGGAATAGAGTGCCAGCAGGCAGCTGCCAGCTGGGGCTCTCTGCTCTCTGCTCCCTTCTCCCTGACACCCCAGCAGTGGAGCCCACTGTTTATTTTCTGGGGCCTGTGCAATGTGCTTTTTATTTTTCACTATTTTATACCACTTGTGTTGTAACTCTGATAGTTAGGCTTGTAAAAGAAGGAAGGTTTGTTACTGCAAGAAAAATGTGTGATTAGATCAGCTGACATAAAATGTGGTCAAGCTTTCCAGTTTGCATGCATTTCAGCAAGTCTGATGCAGATAACACTGGAAAACCATTATTCCCAGGCTGCTGATATATCTGTTGGAGCAGCAAAACAGATCTAGGAGTCCTTCACCCTTCTAGAGCTTCTCACTCCTCCCCCATCCCTGCATCAACTGTTCCCTCAGAGTGGGACTATACTGTAAAGCTGGTGAAGTTCTGCAGGTCATTTTGAAGTAACCAAACAAAAGAAAAAGTAATCTGTAATTATGTTAATGAATTAGTCTGTTTGTTGAAGTGATTTTACCAGTAAGGTTTCAGTACCAGGAGAGCTGACAGATTGAAATGAAGAAAAAGCATTTGCAGCACAGGAACAGGACAACAGAGATGAGATGCTGAGAGAATTGCAATGAGCATAAACTTTATGCCCCCATTTATTCTCTATATTCAGTACTGCATCATATTATAGTCATATTTAAACCTAAATGTTCTGTAAGTCTCTCTTCAGAGTCAGATGTGAGGAGTTACTGGTTTGTGATATGTCTTGGGGAGGGGTGAATGATAGCTCTGCTTTTTATTTATAATTCTCATGAGTTTGTTTTGGCATGTAGAGGTTGACAGGTTTCACCCCTCATGTTCTACAAGGAGCTCTGGCACACTGCATGATGTGCATCACGTGCTGGCTGTAAAGTCTGGAATTAGGAGTATTTCTTGTAGACCCTCTGGGGGCAGGCTGGCAGCTTTTGCATCTCTGATTCTGTCAAGATGTGGCTGTATTCAGTCCTCTGATCCTTTCCTTTTTTTTTAAAGTCTGAAAGATTGAGTGTTGACTTGAAAGCTCTGAGATTGGATTCTGGAGAAAGGCATCCTTGATAGATCTTTCTTCCCTTATAGGCTGTATTCTCTTCCATGTGGCTGCCAGTTTGAGGCAATATGTGACAAACAGAAGTGTCCTGTTAATGGGAGTTTCCTTACTGTTTGCTAGAGAATGAGCCTAATTGCTTCTCATAGTTCTCATTCTCTGACATGAAGGTAGCATTTATGTCTATCAGCTTTGGGGTATTTAAGCCAAAGTACTGCTGTAAGAAGATGTCAGAAGTAGAAGCTGGAGTTTGTCATAATTTGTTTTCTTAAAAATTCTTTGCTTACTCTATTTCTGCCCCCTCAGAGAGGGTAGTTATCTTAAATGTGTCTAAAATTGAGACCTTCACAGCTGTGCAAATTGTGCAGTAACCAGTAGTCTCAGGTGTCCAGAAAGGAAAGCTCCTTCAAGAGCAGGGGCTTTTTTTCAGAGCTAAAAAAAAGACATATTTTAAATTCTTTTGACCCTGCATCATAGCATAAGCAGCTGTCACCACATCTGACTGGGAGCCTGAAGGATTAGAAGGAAAAAAACTTTGTTCACCGCAGAAAGGAAAGTTTTTGTAGTGGTTTTATGCTGTTGTGCCTAGTGGTGGGAGCCCTTCCCAATTCCTCTTCACCTCCTTGAGCTTTGTCATCCTCAGCTCTCACCTTGTCTATAAAACTTTCTGCCTTCACGGTTTCTGTAGTTTTATGAAGATAATTTTGTTTTTCTACAATGCTGTCTCCCAGCACTTATGTACAGAGTTCCAACCCTGTCTGCATTAAGAGCTCCTTGAAAAATTCCAGCCCAGCCCTGGCTGCCCATCCCTGTCCCCCGTGGCCACATCTCTGTGCTGGGTCTGCCTTGGGACAAGGACTCCCTCATCTCAACCTGAGCAAAACCAAGACAAGGAGAAACAAGTTGAAATAATAATCATAGTGCACACAAGGTCATTGTGTTACATGTGGCATGGGTATCCTTTCAAAGGGGTTTTTAAACTTCATTAAGAGGAATTTATTAATATGGGATGCAAATTGCAGGTAACAGTGTGTCTTGCAGCGTGAAAGCAAGCCCTAGCAGCTCAAGCAAGTGGTTAAAAAATGGCAGAGCAGGAAGAAACACATGTATTGTTATGGAAAACATATTAAAGAAAGCTACCTAACTAGATTCAATCCTTATGCCTTCTTAAAGCATGTAGCAAAAATAGCTATGATTCTCTCTCTAGTTTTCAAATTTCAGGAAATAGCAAGTTAGAAGGAGGGAATATCAAGTACATACAAGATGAGGAATTATAGTCTTGAGAGGGAGAAAGTGTAATTCAGCACTGTTGTGTGTAATGCCCTTTTCTTAGTTTGCTTCTTGTAGGCTAGCACTGGCAGTCTGTATGTCCTTCCATATATTTTGCTGATAATGCTGGTGGATTTATGCTGGGGGAGAATTTCACTGACTGCACAGTGAAAAAGTTTCTTTGACATATTTTGGTGAAGCTTTAGCAAAATAATTTTAAATTTAAACTTTCATCTCAGACACTATTGCTGTTTCTACTGCTGAATTCAGACAATGAAACTGGCTTGATAAGAGTAGACCAAATTCAAAAGTGCATCAGTTTTAATTGCTAAGTAAAATAAAATGCAAAACCTAAAGAATTTGGACATATACTGTAAGTATCTCAAGATTAAAAATTGTCCTTTAGTACTGTAGTTACAAGATGTTAGCATTAATAACAATTATAGTTAGTAGTACCACTAATAGTAGCACAAGATGTTACTATTAATAAAGTATTTATTAATTAAGTTTTCTAATAGTTGTCTAGTGTTTTTGGCAGTGTCCCTAGTTTGTATTCTAATATATGTATTTAAAATCAACATTTCCATATTTTGCCACATTGTTGATATTTTCTTCTCTCTGACTTGTGGTTACTGAAGATGTGGACACATAGTCCTCACAGAGTCAAACCTTATGAGATTGAGGCAGACTTCCTGCCAATGCAACGTTGTATTTTGGGCTGAGTGAAGCCTTTCAGGAAAGGATCACTAAATAATTGATCTGCTTGTCTGTCTCAGTGAGCTGTCATGCTCCACTTCCCCTGCCTGTGCTTGAGCTCTCTGTAAAGTGATGGCTGGAGCAGCACCTGTCTCACATGGACAGGTGGTGCAGCTGTCCTGGCTCCATCAGGTTCCTGGACACAGCTCCTGGGATCACAGCTGCTAGAGGCAGGAAAGCTCTTTTGATGGATCTACATCCTTTTTTTTATTATCGTTTTAATGGCAAAGCAAAACAACTCTTGTTTAATCAAGACATGAGGATCATGTAACAAACTACCCAGCAGTTTGCTTTAGCATCTCACCAAAGTCTACACAGGCATTTAGAAGTTATTTCTTGTATTTTTAAACTCAGAGGGGGATCTTGTGCTGCCCTCCAAGCAGCAGCTGGCCTGTCAAAGCAGCAGGCAGCAGAACTCAGCCTGGTGAGGCATTGCAAGCAGTTTTCCTGCTGTTGCTGTGCTCCCCAGGGTCATTCCATGGGCTCTGTTCCTGGAATGCAGGATGAGGATGGTGCTTATTCACCCCTGGAGAGTATATTTGTGACATAGTTGAAGGGAACAGCTGGTTGTTGCTGAGGTCCCTGTAAAATTTATTGGCAGGGGAGTTACAGTGGAAAGTAAATTTCATGCAGAAGTTTTGTTTCAAGCACTCCATAGGAGACTGTGATCTTTCCTGTAGAAAGAAATATTTAGGAGGATATTTGTGCATATCGAAAATTATCCTAATGTCAAATTACTGTAGGTTTTGCATGTTTATTTTAACCAAATAATGAATTGTCCTTAGAGATTAATTAAAAGGTTTATCTCTGAGATATATGAGGATCAGTACTGGGTATCCTGCCATGAAAGGGTGACATGGAGTTGGCAGCAGCACCAGATCAACCTCTGTCCTTCCTTCAGCTGTGTCTTTCAGACCAGGTGTGTCTTCATAGAGAGATACCAGACTTGGGGTAGAAGCCACAAGAGATGCTCAGTGTAGCTGGGGCACCTGGGACTGCTCACTGGAGCATTGGGTCTGCATTAGAGTTTTATAACAGCAGGGGTAGCTTGGCAGGAAAGCACAAGTTCTTTGTAGTGAGGACATAGCATAGAGGTGATGATGCAGCACAATAATTACTTACATTGAATTATTTTATTTTTTTAAAAAGTGGGTTCTGGACACATCTCTGCAGGCTTTTTTTGTAAACCATAGTGAGCTGCCAATCACGTTTGAAGGTCTGTCCTTCAGAGGAAGTTTTTCAGAGCAAATGTTTGTCAAGAGCTGGGCAGCTCAGTGCAAAACTGTGAGGTTACACAGGCACACAAAAAAATCCCCAAAAACCCAAACCAACAGACAAAATTTGTGCTTACTGTGTCTGTGATTGATTTGATACTCAAATCAAATCAAAGGGATTGCCCTGAGATCAGACTCCTGGGATTCTTACAGTGGTTCATTTGTGCTGCCTCAGTCAGCACTTCCATCCTGAACTGCAAATGTTGGTGAAGTAACTTTGAGGAAAAACCTAAAGCAGTGCATATAAACCATATAATTTGTAATTATGTATTTTAGGACTTTTCAAGCAGATTCATTAATTGGGAAAGACAAAATAAATTTCCTACTTGTGAAGTTCCTGGACTTGCTGTTTACAAATTTATCATTCTGTAGCTGTTAGTTATACCTAATATAGCATATACACTCAGTGGGATGTCCCAAGACACTCTGAAATTACTTAATGCTTCTTCATCAGAAAAGAGATATTAGAGAAGGAAATACAGACACTTTGGTTTGGAGTTAATGGAAACAAATAAAAGATTAAACCACAAGACTACAAATTATTGCTCAACTGAGCTAAGTGAAAGCATGAGATCTTAGAAGCAGAAATGTTTGTCTGTGCCCCTGTTTGTTTTTTACATGATATATGTAAATATGTCATCTGGTGGTGATGTGCAGAGGGAGTGGATGGGGAGAGGGTTTCACCAGCAGCCAGGGATGGGCAGGGTCAGGCTTCTGCAGGAGCTGGGCATGGGAAAAGGACAGTGCAGCATTCTGAGAATAATGCAAGTTCTTTGAAGGGTAGCTTTTACCCAAGAAAAAGGGCCTAGGGGATTCATTAATCTCTGCTGCTGCTTTATAGGGAAAAACCACCCCAATTCCAATTAACAATAACCACCAGGGTGTTAGAGATGTGAAACTGAGAAATCTGCCAGTTTTAATACACTAATGTTGCTGTGCTCAGAGTCAGGCTGCAAACCTGCCTGAAATTACATGAACTAATCAAGAATTTTGTTTCAGATTGTATTGATTGGTGATATTTTTACTGCTGTATGGAATTTGGGGTTTGTTTCCAGTGGATGAGGGGGAGATCAGCTTAATTTCTTTAGCAGCCTATGAAGTGCTAGCCAATACCCAGATCCTTAGTTTTATTACTTTTGTTTTATTTTTAATATTTATATATAAATATTTTATATATATTTATGTATATGCATTTCCATAAGTTTTATATACGTGCTATTTATACCTTCTATATTTACTTAGTCTTATTACTTTTATGGGAAAGTAAAACACGTGACATAAATTTGTGATACAATTTTATGTTTATGGAAATAATATCTAAGATTCTGTTACCTGGAAGACAGTAGGGATAAAACAAAAGGAGGTGGTTCCTTGTCACAGCCTCAGTATCTCAGGATTTGTCCTCCCAGCCCTTTGGTCAATATGGGCTTTTGTTGCCTTTTTTATGTTTTAAGTAAAGGGCTTGAGTCTTGTTTCATTTTGGCCCTTTTGCTGCCTTTTTTGCTTTTCCCAGAACATTCCCACAAAGCCATAGACTTCATCTCCTTTCTACAGTGTTCCTCACCACCACCTACATTGTTAAATTTCCAAACACTGCAACAGCTGCCTGATGCAGTAGTTTTTAATCATTTTAGCTTATTCGTTCCTAAAAGGAACTTACTAATATTTCTTAGTTTTGTTCTGAAAGAAGACTACTGTAATGACCATACTCTGCTTCTGTCAGGTTTTTTGAACCTTCACAGTATTAACAAAAGGCTGTAATTTTTTTCAAGAAGTTCCTGAGAAATGTTTTGATCGATCATGGTCGGATACTCTGTGCTTGGCAGGACAGATCCAGCTGAGAGTGCATGGAACCTGTGCATTCCCAACCTTCCTGTGCTGGGTCCCTTCATTTTCTGTGCTCCCAGTGTTCCCAGTCAGCCCTGGGCAGAGTGGGGCTGGGCAGCAGCTCCTGGGCACTGTCCTGGCCTTGGGCTGCCACCCAAGCTGCTCCTGTTGCTTTTCAACCAGTTCTGCTGGGGCTTGTTATTCCACTCCAGATTCCTCCCAGTGTCTGCTATTGCTGCTGGTTCTGACTACATGAGGAGATTACAAAGACACAATTCTGTCCAGTTCAGAGGAGGTTTTGGTGGAAAAGCAGTCCAAGGTTGTCATTCATCACCCCTAAGGCCCTTGGTATGTGTTTGTGTGCCGGCAGAAGCTCCTTGCTGTGTGGCTGGGAAATTGATGTGTCCTGGTCTGCCTTAGGAATGCAGGGCTGCACAGCAAAACAAGGGAAAACATGCAACTTTACAGGAAAAGTAAGAAAACTAATAATAAAAAGTAGGAGCACAGAAAATCTAGAGGTAAGGGAATATTTTTTTGTTTCTTTAAATTCATCAGAGTGTGATTTATAACAAAAAGTGTGGCATTAGGTCGTGCTGGATGAAACAGAGGGGGAAAACTATCTTAGAGAAGATTTCAAGGTGAGATGGGATATTAGCAGCATGATGGAAATCTTTTCCTGGTAACTAAACCTGCAAAGGAGAAAACCTGTTTAAGAAAGCCCATTTGCTGAAATAGAAGACAGGCAGTAGAGGGGGTGGTGATACATAAGAAACAGTAAGAAAGAAAACCCAGCTGGGAAAAGAAACCACCAGACCATCTGTACCAAGAAAAGTGTGCACATGGCAACCTCTTTTAGAGACAAATCCCCACAGAAAGGTAGGACTTGCCATTAGTTTCAGAAAAGTGTTTGTTTCAGCCTGATTTTAAAACTGGTAAAACTTTTATAGACAACAAATCACTGATGTTCAACCAGGGTCTGTCAGAGGTTTTATAAAGTAATGGGCAATGCTAGAAAATTTTAGCTCAGAAGACAGGAGCTGCTTCATTTCATGCTTTCATTTCTTTAGGAGATCACTTCACTGCCTGTTTTTATGGAATAGGAAGGTGTGGGGTGCCCCTCTTGCCCTGAGGGAGCTGAGCTCTTCTGGGAGCACCAAGCTTTTGTCCCAGCATCTGGCGGCAGCGAGGTTGTCACCGTGTCATATGCTTGCACTTTGCTGCTGGGTGGAGCTGAAAGCATTGCTCCCAGAGAGAAACCAGAGGGCTTGGAAAACGTGATTTGCAATTCCCCTTCACTGTAGCTCTTTTAATGACTGGGATTTGTGATGTGTGCAGTAAGCCAGCACGTTCCTAAAAATGTGCCATTGTAAACAAACACATGGTTATACTCCAGCCCAATTCCTTTGTTTTCCTTCATGGGGTCAACAGTGTTTTCTTTCATGCAAGACAGCCTAATGCCCACAGGCTAAACTTCAGTGCCCTGAGACAGAAACACAAACTTTAACTAAGGGCTGAATAAAAAACCAGCCAAGGATTTCACCTCTGGGGCCTTTGAGCAGAAGGTCACTGGGCTGATACTTGGAAAGAGATGTCTGTCTGCTGGGAGGTTTGTAGGTATAAATAATGCAGTGACTGTGACTATGCCCTCTTTACTATGGTTTTCCCAGTGTTCTATGGACACTTATCCAGTCTCTTAATCAAATTGCTTTAATGGACTAAAGAAAATGAGTGTGACAGTGCAGAATTTGGTGATGAGAATTACAGTAGATGGGCTAGTTTGTATTATCCTGGAGGCTTTAAGTCTGCACTAGAAGTTTCTTTTTATCCTCTAGCACTGAGGGATTTGGAAACATGGAAATATGCAATATTACATCAGTCATAAATATTTAGTGTGGTGCTGGAAGCTGTGAAGAAATGCCATGTGGAGATTCACACTAGAAATACTCTGTCTTCTGTAGTCTTCCCAAACACATCTGCTCCTAGTTCTGAGGTTACAATAGTGAGCTAGATGGATCAGGGCTCTTGAAGTGTGGCAGGCTTTATGTCCTTATACATGTGTTGGCTTAGTCTGGCTTGTGGCAGTGGTGTATTTCCCAAGTGCTTATGAGTTAACAAAGGAGGAGGAAGCCAAATGCGTGGATTGGAGGATGAGAATCCAGCATAAAATTGCTATTTAAGTGTTAATAGGGTGTGTGCAACACATTCGTGACTATAACTTGGTAGTCAAAGGTGTCTTTTGACCAAGAAATGTTATTTTACTGTTTATTGTATTTGAATCTAGGTGGTATTTATAGAATCATGTAGTATGTGTTCTTGTAGCCCGGGCCACACTCTGCTTGTACTCCTGGTATTAACCTGGTAAACAAGGATTCTAATTGCAATACTGATATAGAGATGGTGCTGCTGGGAACAGAATAGCACCCAGAGTTACTTTTGAATTGGCAAGCTTAGAACTAGTGACACACCAGATCACAGCCATTGATGAAATTCAGCTGATGAGAAGGGTTTCTGTTTTTAGAACACTTATCTAAGCTGGGCATCTAACTGTCAGCACGTGCATTTATCTGTAATATTTAGTAGTTCCAAAAGTTTATAGTACTTCATTAAAGTAAAAAAGTCAACTTATGTTATGGCTTGCTAGCAAGTGTGCTGACCAGTTTTTCAGGATTTCCTGTGTACTTTTTATTTCCCCAGGAAATAAAGGAGGCTGAAATTTGTCTGAAGCAATATCACTCAACTTACATTAAACCATGTAATCTAATACAATATAGCTGTTGTATTTCTTCACAAAGTTGATTTATTTGCTCCTGGAAAGGCTCTTCCTTGGTAAGAATGTCCTGTAGGAATTTTGGTTCTGAGTACTGTTGATTCTTTGTTACCTGCTGCTCCTGACTGAGTCAGGGAGATGAGCAGATACTCAGAACTGCTCAGGGAGATGCCTTCCCAGGACTCTGCTCCTGAGCACCTTTTGGGTTTATAGCACTGAGACATTCCCAGAGCCAAAGGAAAAAAAGCAAATTCAGAAAATTATCTCAAGATTAGAGTGTTAGAAAAGTGATCCTCATGTCACCTTTCCAATCTCTGACTTGCAGTCTCCCGTTGTGCTACACCCAGCTGCTGGCCCACTGCTCTGCTTTGGAAAAAGTGTGGTTGCAAGTTGGGACAGGTTAGTTTAGGCAACACTTGCTTTGAGAAGTCATTGCCTTCAGACGCCCATGCACACACCTACTGCTTTGTCCATAAATAATTATATGTACATTAGATTACTCTGAATCCTAATTATGACATACATTTAGTAAATTGGAATGAAATTGTGTGTCCATGTTATATTTGGAATGGGCTTGGTGTTTTTAAAGTTGAAAAAAAGGCCTGAGAGAGGCTGATTTCAGTGATAACTTCAACAGTTCTCTCTTTCATCCACCTGTTGTGTCTTCTTATAACACTTTCGTGGCAGGAATTATTTCTGTAGACTTGGAGATGCACCCAGTGCAGCTGCTCATCTTGAGCCACAGACACTAGTGTCTGCAGGGCAGGAGGCAGCCAGAGAAGGGGCTGGCAGGAAAGTAGGGCACTTTATGAGCCCTCCCTGTCTTGGATGCCAGCCATGCCTAGGAGACCCCCTTCTTGTTTTTCCTACCTGAATAGTACATGCAATAAGAAATATTCTGTGGACTGCAAATAAGTCACAATACTTCCAGGACTGGTGTCACACTGAGGAAGAGGTCATCCAGCTCTTACTGATAATGGGAGAATATCTTCCTTGTAATTCACATGGAGAAGGAGGCATTTTGAGTCTAATAGTTAAATGAAAAGGCAGTGCTCATGGAGCTTATAGCTCTTAAAATATCTCTGGCTCTGCCAGTGACTCACTCCATGGCCCTAAATACCCCCCAGACTCAGCTTCCTCCTCTGTTAAAAGGGGAGATGAATACGTACTTGTGTTTAACTGCGGAGATGATGCAAGACTTAATTAGCTATGTTTGTTGAGAGCTCTGAAAATGTGGAAATGTCACTGCTCTTGATCATCTTGAATAGCTGATGGCTTGGCTTGTCAATGTGTTACTGTCAGGCCCCTCTTCAGAAGTGAGTGGGACACGTGGAATCTCCTGGGTTTGTTTGCCTGTCTCAGTGCACAGCTGAAGCTTGGCTTTACATGTCTAAGTAGGTGGACAGAAACCTGGTGGTTTCAGGAGGGAGGGTCACATCCCACCTGCTCCTGGGTGCACCAGTTCCAGGTTTCCTCTGGGGCCACGTTAGAGAAGGTGCTACAAGTGGCTGCCTCCTTAGCCTGAGGTTACATCTGCCTGCTCTACAACTATGTTTTCTCTTCTGTTTTGTTAACAGGACAGCTCACTGGTGGAGGCTATTAAGAAATTATGGCTCCTCTGGCAGGACTCTGACAGCAGCTGTACCAGCAGAGAGCTGCCTAAACTTCTAAAAACAAATTAGAGAGGAACATGATCAGAGGAGAAGAACCTCCATGCCAGTGACCAGGACCTTTCAAAGCATAAGTTTTTCAAGGCTTTTTTTTTTTTTTTTTTTTTTTTTTTTTTTTTTTTTTTTTTTTTTTTTTGATGAGGCTGTGCTCATTCAATTATCCATTAGCTCATTCTGAGTTCTCTCTTCCTGGGGCTCAAGCAACCCTTGGGGAAAACCCTTGTTCAGGGCCAGAGCGTTAGGCAGGCTGCAGGAGGAGGAGGACTCTCTTCAATGAGCTTGTCCTACCATGCTGCAATGAAGTTTTACACACCCAGTCTGTAAAATGGTTCTCAGTGAACTCTTAGGCCCAAATATAGGCAGTTCTTCCTGTAGATGTACAGGAAGGAGCTAGAAACATGAGTTTTGGATACGACCATGGACCTTGACATTTCTTTGTACCTCTATTATACAAGAGCCTATATACCATTTTTGAACTTATATTTCAAACGGCTGATGCTTTCCATGTCCCATGCAGTTCATACATTGTCTACAACTTTGGTGTTGTTCATTAATAAGGCTAGAGCCAGGCTCCTTTGCAGAACAGGCAGAGTAACAGAGGTCTTGGTAGCTTTAGGTTTGTGGTCCATGGACTTTTTACCTGCTGCCACTAAGAAGCAGCAGGTAAAAAACTCCCCACTTACTGTCAATAGGCTCTAAATTTTAATGGAAGCACCAAAAGACCCATTGATAGTTGTTTGGGGTCTACACACTGAAAGGGACTGAAGCCACTAAACATAAGTTCCCTAAAGAAAGGCAAATGGACTGTGGGTATCAAGCTATCAAGCACAGATGGCCTGCAGAGAGAAACGCCCAAGCAAGATGAAATGGTTACAACCTAAAATTAATCTTTCTGTAGTTAACCTCGTGTAATTTTGTGGTCACTGAATTACAGAATAGAAAGAAATGAGGAAAATGCCTGGGGCCAAAGTACAATTTTGGTGATAAGTGATTTGGAAGTAATAATAAAAAAAACCCTTTGCTGTGCCCACCTAAATATAGGTTAAGAAAATAAAATTTATTACCTATTGCATACATTTTGACAAAGTTAGAAGTATACTCACATAATTAATTGTCTTGGAGGTTTTATTTAAGTGACAGTAATGAGACTTGCAATTCTGTACCTTTCTTTTAAGTTGTATCAGCGTGTCTGTACTTGAAAAATGTTAACAGGTTTGTTGGAAAATCTTGCTGTGATTGGCCAAGTTTTTATAAGGTGCAGCCTGATCCAGTTTGAACATCTAGATAAATATTAACCACTCTCAGGCAGGAAATCAATATCGGCTTTATATTGGTTTCTTTTTCACTCTGTGACTAGCCTGCCACAGGTAGGTCATGCCACCCTTCCTACCCAGCTCTAAAATATATATATCTTCCTTCAGCAGCTGACAAAATGAAGTGCTCATAGGGTGACCTGGCAATTCCTCCAAGGTGCAGTGCCACGTGGCACACACGAACATTCATCTCCCGACCTCCATAAAAGAGCAGAATGGTTTTTCTTTCACAGAACTCAATTTTGTTTTTACAAGAATGCAATGCTATTGCTACTGCCTCTCTTCCCTCCTCCCCAGCAGGCCAACATTTACCTCTACCCAGCTGAAGATGAGCTTTGCATTTCTACTTTTCTCATATCCCCCCAGTACTCTCGGGCTGCCCTTGGCCCCCTCCCTGAGCTCACTCACAGGCAGCAGGTTGTGGTGGGCGGTCGTAATATTTCAAGCTCCTCAAGCTGGAAAACTTTGCCAGAGTGAATCACTTTGCTGCCTTATTACTGCAGTTAGAAGCAAGCCAAAACTTGCCATTCACCAGGTAACTTTCATTTTGTTCCCCACATTGTTTCTTTGCCTTTGGCTTCCAGAGCTGAGGTGTTTTTCTCTTCTGCCAGCTCTGCTCAGATCCAAAAACAGGCTGAGTGAAGTAGTTAGAAAACTGTCTGAATTGTCAGGTTACTGCTAAGGATCTTTACTATTTGTAGTTATCTGTCTTTTAAACTTGCTGGACTCTTCTGGTTGACATGAACAGTCAAGTTCAGTGCTGTGGGTTATTTCACAGTCTGATGAGAAACTGGTGATGAAATAAGGTGTGTCTGTGGCACAGTCCTGTTTATTTATAATCAAAGCCTTGTTTTCCACTACTGTGGGGTAGATCTTAAGCAGCAACAGTTTTTCAGTTCTAAATCCTATTTCAGGATCACTCAAGCCTATTTTTGAGGCTTTTTCTTGGGTCCATATATTCTTACATGTTTCTATTGCTTGCTCTCTCAGCTTCACGAACTTCCAATTCCTCTTCATCTAACATTGCGAAACAATACTAAAGAAACAAGACCTTTTACATGTATCTCTATTTTGGGTAGTGATACATGGAATGGAAGCTGTGTGTCATAAAACAGAGTTGCAGCTTCTCTTCCTATTCAGCCCACTTGATTACAGATATTAACATGGTCAGATGGGAAATCATTGCATTTGTAGGGAGATGTGGGAGCAGGCAGGTAGGGCAGGCAGTGCCTGCGTGAAAGTTGCTTTTGGCAAGAGAAGACTTTGGCCAGAGAGAAGGATGTCAAGAGGAAGAAGAAAACTGGTCCTATCAGCCTCAGAGATTCTTATTGTTCTCTGGGTTGCAGGAGAAAAAGCAGATGTTTGAGATAATAGGTTGGGGTTTTGGGCAGGGAGGTGTTTGGCTGCATTTCCTCCAGGCCAGTGGTGCCTTACCAGGTGTCTTTCACCATCAGGTGAAATGCTTCTATGAAATGACTGCTGAGGATATCTGCACTGCTGGAAGCTGGAAGAGTAAACTGGATTAGGAAGCTTGTGGAACAAAGCTCAGGAGTCCAGAGGAACATCTGCCCCCAGGGAGGGCAGGACTACCTGGATGTGTGAGTTACTCCTGGGCAGGCAGTGTAATGCTCGGAGCAGATATTCAAATATGAATATGAGCCTGAGCCTCATGACAGTGAGCCAAGTTTTCCTGCAGTGAGAAGGCAATCAGACTCAGGATGGACTCATTCCACTCCACTGTGGATGCTAAAGATCAGCTGGAAATGTACTCTCTTATAAGTGAAGGGTGCTGGACTGAAGGCTTTGTCATGGGGACACCTTTACTGTAAATGATCACCAACACTCTCTGCTGTGGCTGATGAAACTGGTAGCTCTGATATGTCTTTTATTCACATCAGAAAAGCTTTGACTGTCAGTTCCAATGGCTGGATGGTGTTCTTTGACCAGTGGAAGCTCCAGTGCAAAAACAATTATATTCTTCTTCTGCCCTTCAATAAAATCCCCATGGTTCAACGATACAAAAATACACTGCATTTAATCTGTTTGTTTAAAGTTTTCACTACAATTATCAAAACACTGTGGGGAAAGCCAAGAAATAAATTGTTTCAAATAACTATCCTGCCTCTGGTTAGTAAGGTAACACAATATACACTTTTCCTCAAGGCTTTCCAGAGTTTGTAAATACAAAAGAAGTGTATTTGTGTCCAAGAAAGTACAATAGAAGACTGTTCAGAGCTGAGTTTGTGCCCTCCAATAAGAAGTTAATGGCTTCCCTGTTTTGATGCATAAGAAAGATTATTAATTTCCTTAGCTGTGGTACCAAAGCTATATTGAATAATTTTGTGTGCATGGAAGTGCTGACTCCACAGCAGAATAGGCAGACACCAGAAAAATGATGCTCCTGATCCTTCTGCCTATACAGTACTGGTTCTGTGAAGAGAAAACTTTGCCTACACATTAGTGCTGCAAAACAAGTGTGCTAACAATGATTAAGTCAACCCCCCTCCAGTCAAACCAGTAATGTTTTGTTCCACTGAGTTAGAGCAGACATAATGCACTACACAAGTGAAATCTAGAGCAACATCTCCCATGTCTGATAAGTCTGGCACTTTTCACCATCACTAAAATTATCTCCAGCCTCCCACGCACTAAAACAGGGCTTTACAATTAGTTCCACAAGTGCCAGTGAGAAGAGTCTCCTAACGATGCCAGCAACTGCAGCCGAGTTTATCCTGCTGTATTTGCAGAGAAAGCTTTGGATCCTTCCTGCTTCCACTTGGGCAGCTTCAGGGAAAGGCCTCACTCAGCCCATGTGTCCAGATATCTGGTTTTGTGTCCCTTCTGTGGGCATTGTGATAAAAGGGGAGCTTTACCTTTTCTTTAGTAGCTGAAGAAATTTGGGACCACAGAGGACAGTGGCTTGCTGCAGGGATGGCTCTTTCTCAGCTCTGGTGATTAGTTTCAAGAAATACTTAGAGTGGAAAAAACTGCCAAAAGAGAAGAAGGCTGCATTTAAAAAGATGAACAGAAAGAAAAATCATGGTAATGACGGGAGACCAGAGCTGCAATGTTAGCAAAAAGGGAGCACGAGCTCTTACATCCCTCACCTGGGCTTCTATTTGCATTAGGGATGAAAAGTTTTTTTATTAAGCAGCTGTGAATTATTGAATATATCATGGATCAGTATACATAAAGAGAAAACAAAAATAGAAGAAGGAATATCAATATTGCATAAGCAATTCAAAAAAGCTGAAAAATGTCAGAGGGAATGGCTGAAGTTATGTTGTGATGAAACAGAGAAATACACAACTAGAAAAAGTCAGAAAAAGTTATCATATCCTAAAAATTGAGACATTAAAAGAGACAAGGAACTATATTCAGTGCATAGTAATTAAAACTGCAAGAAGATGCTGTGAATACAAAGCTGTCCTGTAAAGGTGGGCAAAATATTTAAAATATTTTCATGATGAACAGCAGGAATCCAAATTCTCAGCCATCCCAAGAGAAGAACAAGTTCAGGTAATTGCTATATGCAAAACAGGGTGCCAGGCAGTATGGAAGAAGGAAGAGATCTACACCTAATTGTTGTTTCTTGTCTGAAAAAACCCCCAATCTTGAACAGGGGCATGAATAGAAGGATCTGACTGAAGATGGAGAGGATGAGATCAAGCCAAAAATTTCTCAGGAAAAAAATCACTCCCTGCACCAGCTCTCTGATAAGGCTTTTATTGAACTAGTGGGCCTTGTGGAAGAGGTGAAATCATATGCAAATATTAGGAGTTTAAGTACTGACATAAGTCAAGTAATGTACGAGCAGTCACATTGACTACCTTACCTTTACCAATTTGCCCATGTACATGGCATTCAAATCAGCCATTTTACAGTAAATTTCAGTGCTTATGTAAAGCTAAAACCATCAAATTTTAAGGTAAATTTATATAATAAATTTTTTTCATTTTTTTATACAACCTCGGTGCTTTAAGCACAGGTAGAGATCCAAGTATATGAAAATATGGAAAGACAGTTAATTTCCAGAATGAATATACTGCAAAAAAACATAAGACATTTATAGAGGATTGCTAATAGGAAAAAAAGAAATGTTCACATACATTGCTTGCAGTTGAGAAAAAAATCAAAATAAACCTAAGAGAACAGGTGAAAGCAGAAGTGAAGTACACACTAAATATGCTAAAAAATTCCTTCTAGATCTAAACCAGATTGAGATCTACAGATGGTAAATGGTGGATATTTAGTGTTTCAGAAAATTTCAATCAATAGACTTGCACAGATAACCCTCAAGCTTTGCTACCACCTTCTCCTCTGTCTGAACCATGCAATTCTAAGGGTGTGAAAGGCTCTGTCCTGGACAGGGTGCTGGTCTGTAATGGCTCCCCGCAGTGCTGTAAGAAGCAGGGTGAAATATCAGAGCTATTAATCTTGGAAGACAAAGCAGACACCTCACAGAAGGGACACCCTCATGGAGCAGGCAGCCCAAAGCTGTAACTGGTGACTGCTCTGTGTCCTGCCATGGACAAGGACAGCAGCACAAAAAGCAGCTCTTGAGCTGCTCCAGTTTAGTCGCTGGGATTTTGCTGTGCCTTGGCCATTCCAGGTGCCTTGGAACACTGTGTGTGACACTGCTGTGCTTCAGAGTGTGTCGTCTGGCTGTCAGGTCAGGTCAGTGACCTGCAGGAGTGAGGGGGAGAAATCGCCAGGCAGGATAAACTGTTCCTCTCCAACTTTAAGGTACCCGTGTCCATTGCAGCTGCGCTTTGAGAGAGTAAGACCTGAAAGACATGGGCTCCCTCCACATCCCTGCTCAGTAGCTTTAGACTTTGGAATCTATTGCAGATGGAAAAAATACAGAGAAAACAGCATTCATTGCATTCTTATTTCAAGCTGTGAGCTGGGTAAGTATTGGATTCTGCAGGAAAAACATTGAAAGGCTTTACTGTGTATTGATAAATCTTGCGAGAAAGAAAATACATTTGCAAAACCCTATGTGAAACAAATCGCCTACCATGGGTAACATGGTAGGTTAACAGCTAAAGAAATTGTTTTCCCTGATAGAAAATAATTGTTTCACTCCACCAGATTTAAGTGATTGAACTCTTGCAAGAGCCTATATGTAATTAAACCCTTTGTTGGCATCCCTGTGTGCTGGTTTTGTCTGGGGTAGAGTTAATTTTCTTCATACTAGCTGGTATAGGGCTATGTTTTGGATTTCTGCTGGAAACAGGTGAAGTTGTAATTTCTGTGGTGTGAGAAAGACAATTTTGAGTCCTTGAGAGCAATTATAGCTTCTTTGGCTATAATGTATTTGCATATCAGAATCAGTGTTTTATTTCCACTGTCTTTTTGTATGCAGCAGTATCCTATACTGGTGACTCTCTGTACTTCAGCTCATCAATCTGAGACATAATTTAAGTTCTTAGTAATTTATTTTAAATCTTTTTCCAAAAGATAACTTACTGAGGTATATATAATGCACACTTATTCCATACGAAGGGATAGTTTTTAAACCTAGAATAAACTGAAATCCTAGAACAGGTGACATGATAAATGAAGGTGCAGTGTCAGCTGGATTAGTGTGGAGCCACAGTGTGAACTTTGGCAAATTAGAAGGCTCCCGAGTTGCTAATTCTGGCTGCAGGAAGATTGGTAGAGCTAATCTTGTCCATCTGATCTATCTGTTTTGGTTTGGATGTATGAATTAATCTGCTTTAAATTCTTCTCTCAAATCTGAACACACAGCCCTTGCTGACAGTAGCAGGACCTGTGCTCAGGTGTGGTCCTGAAGACCATTCTGCAATTATAACCTGTGGGAAATCTTGCTTTTTAAAGATGCTCCTAAGTGTTTCCTTGAGCCCTGGAATGTCAGTTGCTGAAGGGCCTTTTTGCCCAGTGAAACAAGATCAGACCTGAGTGAAGACTTCTTTTTGGCACTGAGCAGTGGCTCTCAAGCTGTTTTTCTGCTGCTCTCCACAGACACACTCCTGCAGCGTGCTCTAGTCCATGTGTTATCATAGTCAACCACAGATTAAAACCCAAAAGATGGCCTTATCAAGTGATTTTGTTGTCATTGCTTTTAGCACTACTCACTTGGTGCACCTTGATGGGCCTGATATCCTACTTCTGCTAGGGATAGTGAGTTGACTTTGTATTGGAGAAGACAGCTTGGCTTTGTTTAGAGATTTTGAATCTTTGTAGATCAATTTAAGCTGTTGGGCTTTTTCTGTGAGGAATCAAAACATCCTTATGCTGTATAACATTGTACTGAATTTTGGAAAACCTTCCCATTTGCTGTCATAATCTTTTCAGTCTTGAATTAACTAGATTACTGGTGGCATGTCACAATCTGTCATGTATTTTAGCTCTTGGGGATTCTCCTATTTCATGTGAGTCTTCCTTTTTACTGATTTCAGCAGCTGCAAATACTTTTAAGCAAGACAACAAGAAGGGAAGGCAATGAAAGGATCTAAGATGGAAAGAGATGTGGGACTGAGTATGGAAAAGAGAATAAAATAGAGAAAGAGGAGGGGAAAGAAAGAAGATTTTGAGGCTAATGAAAGGAAAATAAGAGAAATCAGAATGAAAGATCATGCGTCATCTCTTTCTGATTATTTTTTTCTTATGTGATCTCCTCTAAGCCAAGAACTATCTTAAAAGCAGTGTTCAAATTTCAACTGTCTGCTTTTGCCCTATTCCTCTTTCAAGTACTGGATTCTGGTCATAGCACGTATTTGGAAATTTTTGGGAGTTCTCAGTGAGTAGTTGTGCTGCAGCAGTGAAGGTGATCATGCACTCCCTGAAAGGAAATGTGTAACACATTCCCTGCTGGTCCTTCATGCTTTGACACTAGACTGCTGGCCTGTGCCCTAGAAAAGGCTTTCTGCAGGTGCCATGGGACTTTGCTCAGGAGCAAATATTTATGCAGGAGTGATAGCATGTGTTTGCATCAGGAGTGTATTTAACTCCATGTGTAACAGAGATGAACGTGTTCCAAGTGTGTGTCCGTATTCTTATCCCTCTAAATTCCTGTGCAAATTGGAAAGTCTCTGCTGTAATATCCTTACCCCATGCAGTCCTCCCTATTACCATCAACACAAGGAGAAGAAGGGATATATTTCCCTTCAAGCTTTATCAATGTTTTCCTGCAAACATCAAGATAACATGTTTTTGAAAGCCATGACACTTTCCCATTCACTTTCAGTCCAGTGAGGATGAGAACAGGGTGTGAAACTAAACAGAGATTCCTAAAGAGGAACACCAGCTGAGAAATATATCCTCAATATGTTTATAAACCACATGAATAATTTGTGTGGCAGAATATATGTTCTGTCATGTTTTGATAGGCCTTTTGACTAACATATCCTGTGGGTGTTCTTCTTCATGCCACAGGAAGGTATTTTTTCAGGAATGCTCATCAATAGATAAAACCTGATAGTGGCAAATAACTTGGCATAGCTTCTCTTCAGCAAATGGGTTCCTCTGGCAGTATCTGAATTTGTTCCACCTCTGGCAAGTACTTGACAAATGAGCCCAGTACTGTAGCTCTGTGTTGATATTGTTTATTCGTTATTTGGTAGAGTAGATAAGGCCCGAGAGCTTGATCCAAAGCCCACAGAAGTCAGTGAAAAGATTCCACAGGCCTTTTTTAGTTGCTGGAATTCTGTATTCTGTGTTTCAGAGCTTGGAAATCTGTGCCAAGAACTTCATCAATAAGTGAAAGGCTGGAAGAAATGCAAAGAGCAAACTTCTGGACAGGCAGAATGAAAAAAAAGGAGAAGGAAAATATCCAATAAATTCTCATCAGAAACAAAAGGTCTCCAAGTAGCTTTTACAGGCGAGGCTTAAAAGTGAAGTAACTTCTGACATTTTCAAGGAAGTCCGGACTTCTAAAAGCTTTAAGACAAAACTGAAATGGACATTCTAGAGTCTCAAAATCACATATTCTATAAGTACACTTTAGTTCAGTCTTCTGTATATTAAACGGGTTCACTTAGATTTCTGATGCTGCTTTTAAATGTCTTAAATTCTGCTATTTTTAACAGCTGTAATTTTATAATTTTTAATAGTTGCTTGTAAATGAAAAGTTGCTACAAACTTAATTTTACTGATGATAAGCTTATATGTTTGTGTTAAATATTGTAGGGCTAGGCAGCAATGACCCCTCTACTTATATTATCTAGTATTTTCCATGGTGGGAAATATTGTGTTTAGCTTTTCATTTTTTAGGTGTTGGGAAGATTTGATGACTGAATGCCTGGAGCTGCCCTTTGAAATTGGTCAGGGATAAAATTCCAAATCTGTATAAGTGCTTCTTCTTTGTCCTGTGAAATTATGCAGGGATTTTCTGGTCTCAGCTGCTGACATTCAGTGTTCCTGTTCTCCCTCTCCTCTGTAAAGCTTGCTGAAACTATAACTGATGATGGACTTTGGGTATAACTATCCTCATATCCCCAAAGCAAACCCTAGGGTGGCTGGGTCCTGCAGAAGAGCCTCAGTGCCTGCAGGACAACTCTGTGGCATGAGAGAAGGTGACAGATCATTCTCCTCCAGTGCAGTCCCTGTGGTGGGCGTCCCTCATGGCAGGCACAGCTTACAAACTCCCTGTAGCCCTAAGGGCAAATCAAAGGAGCAGGCCAGCTCCAACGTGTGACTTAGATGTGTGCTTTTCAGTACAGGGACATTCAGAACCCTACCTGTGTGTGAATATCATTCTGTTCAGCCCATAGCATAAGCACAGTGTGGTTTAAACTGTTTCATGATGGCTGAAAACCACCAGAGCATTATCAAGAAAACTATTCAAAATCCTTGAACATAATTCTTTTAAAAACAGCATAAGACCAGTACAGATACAGAAAAAGAGAGTAGTGAATTTACTTATACACGTTCTTTAGCCCTAAACACCTTCCCACTACCTGAAGTTGCTTGAGACACAGATTGGAGCCCCTAGAAAGGGTAACAGTCTTGTGGCTTTTCTTGAAAATCATACATTGTTCTTTGCTACATTTTCTTTCTTCTATTATACCACAAATGAAGTTCTTGTCTTCCCAAATTTGTGTGTCTGCATCCCTTAAGTCTAACATTAATACATGTGTGATTCTGTGACTACTTTTTACTGATTTGAGGGCTTTTCAGTCCTGAAATCCCAGACCCTTTAGAGAAGTTGTTGAAAATAAGTTTTTATTCAGTTTCTTTTCTGTTTTTTTCAGATCAAGGCTAGCCACAATTATTTAGTAAGCTTTAATGATTTCCTAATTCATAAAAGAAAACCCCTTACTCCTTTGTCGAAGAACCATCAGTATGGCAGGAAAGAAGTCACAAAATATAACAGCTGAGAAATCAACCCACTCCTATAGCTGAAAGGTTATCCATGGAAAGATCTCAGTCACAGACATGTTTACTTTGATTAAATTTCTACCTCAGAGTAAAATGTAAATGATTTAGAACTTTAAATTCAGAATTTTGAAAAAGAAATTAAGGCTTTACCTAATAACTCAGCAGAAGTGTTACAGCAGGTAGCTATCTTAAATCATTAAAACTTAGTACTGTTTGGAATATCCCTAAGGCATTTTCACAAATGGCACTTAAAAAAACAACTGTAATTCTTCAAGGAATACTCTTGCTGTTCAGTTTGACACTGGTCTTTCTACAGTACTGAATGAACTGAAATTGGCTTAAGGAAATATCTATACTTAAAATAGAGTGAACTTAAAACATACTGTACCTGGAGTTGGTATTTTATTGTGAAACCAGGGAATATCTGTGTGCCATGAAAAGACTACTAAACCTGAACACATCCAGAAATATTCCATAAAAATTCTCCAATGTAGAGTATAAAGGTGGGATAAACTATGAGACAGCTCTGGAAATCAGCATCATTCCACTGTCTGAATATTTTAACATTCACATAAAAAAGGCTTTTTATAATCTGCATTTAATTGCAAGATTCTCACTCCTTGCATGTTTGCAGTGTCTACTAAGGGACTTTCAGCTGGTTGGCTGTTTTGAACAAAACTTGACTAGTGATCATTGGTAGTTGCAAGCTCTGATTCCCTCCATCTCATGCTCCACCACCTACTTCTTCCTGCGAGACAGATGATGGCTTCATGGAAATCCTCCAGCAACGTACCGTTAATAAAAGAATTGTCAGGTTCTGTTCAACATCCAGAGCTATAAATGTGCCACCCATATTGCAGCGTGGATAGTAGGTGTAATTTTTGTAAACCAGCAACTCTTGCCAATTCTTCTCCTGATTAGTATAATCCTTTTCTCATAATCTCTTATAATAATGTTTTATACTTCATTTATCTTACATAATTAGACCTCATACAATCTCACAGCCTTGTTACTTTTGTTTTTTAAAGTTCATTCTTTCTTTTAAGGAAGAACAAAACAAACACTATATGTGATAAATTTTATTAAAAATGTTTTCAGAATGATATATGTATAACTTGTGTGTGTATCTAGTGGGGAAGCAACTCAAATCTTGGAGGTGCTCATTCCTGTTAGGTCTATGACTATTTATGTGCAAGTCTTCAAGTTTTGGCCTTAATCAGATCCCAGGAGAGACTTGTTTTCTTGTACTTCATTTCCAAATTTTCCTATTTCACACATTTAATGGAAAAACTGTCAATATTTCTTTCTAAACTGTTGGAGCTTTTTTCCAGGAGAGTGCTAGAACAGCTGGGAAAACTGCCAAGGAACTTGTTAAAGACAGTAGGAGTAAGAATTAAAGCACAGAAAAACATGAAAAACCTGTAGCTGTGTCTGAACAGTGAAACAGTTACTGTCGACCAGCAACAGTATTAAGCTTTATAAATATCAAGTTTTAGAGCGGTGTGGAAAAGCTTCTAATATGCAACATTATGTTTTAGCAGATAAATGCAAATGACAACCAAAGTATAATGTGGAATATTACAAAGTCTATGACATTGTAAATTCTTGTTAAAAACAGCCTGGGAAGAGGCTCTGACTTCACATTTTCACAGTCCTTTCTGCGAGTTTCTTAGGTGATGTATAATAAACCAATGATTTATAGCTCTTTCATCCTTTTCCAACAGCTCTTATGATCACCTAGAAAATACAGAAGCAGCAGGTTAGAGGACATTTTCATCTTTTTCCAATAATAAACTTGATGAGCTATGGCCATAAAACTGCAGAGTGTACTCAGTTGTCTCAGTCATGAGCTGTAAACTGTTTACACCAGATTTATTTTATTTCTGCCTTTCTGAACTCCTGCATGCTGTCTTTATTCCACACAAGTGAACACTGGGGATATTACAAAATATAACATGGCAGGTGTGCTTGTTTCCTGCTTTAAAAGACAGACTATTTCTCATTAAATTCAGATATATTAGTCCAGATAACTCAGGTGGGTAACTAATAAAACTGGCATCTAAGCTAAAAATTATCTGTAGGTCAGGAAATTAATTCTTTGATTTTGTGAGCATCCCAAAGCTTTCCAAAACTGAAATTAACAGAAAAGGTTCTATGGATTTCAATGAAATTGGACAATATGCATGGAACCAAATTAATATAAACTGACTCCTCCATTTTCTACACTGGAAACTCCTAACTAGAATGCAAAGGGTTAGGGATGCCATTCTCACCCTTGACTTAACAGGGCAATAATTCTACCTTTGATGTTTTAAAAACATCATTAATCCTGCTCCTTACCTCTGTACCTACTAAACCGCAGACAGCTTTGCCATTTGTACCAGGTTTGAAGTTCTTAAATTTACTAATACTATTGCTAAGGGAATAAGAGCAGACTGCCAGCTGGGACAGCTGCTGGGCAGGGAGCACCAGAGGACATGTGCTGAGTTGTCCAGTGTTGTAGAAGGATGTTGACATTATGTGCTACAAAGCTTACTTGTATTTCACATCTTTAGTGTTGTGTAGAAGTTCAGGAAAAAGTAAAAAGGAGAAAGTTTTTTTCACTGCTTTCCTGTCCTCCAAACTCTGCTTTCACTCTAGTTAAATTGTTTTACCATTTCTACAAGAAAGATATATATTGTCAGCCCACACTGAATGACCAATGAACTGTGCAATTCCATTGTCCTCAATGAAATCCGTGGAAAAAAGTGAACTATATCTATAAACCCCTACGACTTCTGACGGCTTTGCGGAGGAGATTGCTCAGCGGTTCCATTGATGCCGGTGTTACTGATGATGCAGGAGGTTTTGCACAGTGTAGGTCCTGCTGCGTTAACAGATGCCCGAAAGACCACGAAGGCCATCTGATTTCGGCCGTGAGCGGTGGCTGTGTCCCCCGGACACCGGGAGGAACCGCAGACCGCCGTGGTGCTCTGCCGCGCACCGTCTCTGCGGTGCCGTGCCGCGCTTTCCCCGGAGCCGCGTACCTGAGGCAGGGCGGCAGCAGGAGAAGGAGCAGCACCGGCGCCCGCTCTCCCCAGTGCACCAGCCGGGGCCGAGGGACCGGGATTTCGCGGGGCTCCTTGTGCCGGTGGGACCAGGGCTCCACATCCCCGGTGCGAGGCGGAGGCAGCCGCAGTCCCTCGGGCTCGGTCGGGGCACTCGCTCCGACCGTGTGCGGGGCCCGCCGGCTCCCCCGCCCCGTCCGCGCTGCCGGCGCCCCGCGGAGCCGGCCGGCTGCCCCCGCCCCGCCGCACCGCCCCACGCCTCCGGAGCGGGAGCCAGCGCCGCCGCCCCGCCCGCCGCCGCTGCGCGCCGGGGCAGGAGCCGAGCAGGTGGCCGCGGGCAGCGCCGCGGCATGTGAGCGGCCCCTGGCCCTCGGGAAGGCAGCACCGGCCCCCGTCCTGCGCTGCCCTCCCTTCCCCGCGCCTCGCCGGGCCGGCCGCGACGCCGGGGCGGAGGCAGGGCGCCCGCAGCGGCAGCCCGGCGGCGGCCGGGGACTGAGCGCCGCGCCCCGCCGGGGGGCGGCCGTGGCGGAGGGCGGAGGGGAAGAGGAGGAGGAGGAGGAGGGAGGAGGAAGGCTGCGCGGGGCCGGAGGGACGCGGGATCCCCGCGGCCGCACAGGATGAAAGTCACGGTGTGCTTCGGGAGGACGCGGGTGGTCGTGCCCTGCGGAGACGGGAACATGAAAGTTTTCAGCTTGATCCAGCAAGCGGTGACCCGGTACAAGAAGGCGATCGCCAAGGTGAGGGGCGCGGGGAGCGGCGCCCGCGATCAATATGGCGCTTCCCGGAGTGGGGAGGGAAGAGAGGGGGAAAGTCCGGGCTGCCCCGCCGTGGGGAGCGGCGGGAGCGGGGCCGGGGGCGGCCGGCGGCGGCGGAGCCCGCGGGGAGCGTGTGCCCGGCGCCACCGCGGGGGGCGGGGGGGGGCTCGGCCCCTCCGCAGCGGCCAGCGCGGCCCCTCCGCGGCTCCCCGCGGGCGCCTGGCGGGCCTCGGCCCTTTGTTCGCCGGTGCCTGGCGGCCCCTGGGGGTGTCGGTGCGGGAGCCGTCCGAACCCGGCCGGCAGAGCAGCGCGGGGGCCGGCGGTGCCGGGTCTGCCCCGGGGCGGGTGGCGGGGCCGAGGCGCAGCGGGCCGGGCGGAGGGCTGGAACTCCAGCTCCAGGCTTCCCGGCCCTCCAGGCCCGGCGGTGAGGGCGGTGCGAGGGGACCCCGCCGCAGGGGCGTCCGGCGGCGCCCCGCGGGCCACCCCCCGCACCGGGCGAGGCCCCGAGGCCCCGCAGCAGCGCGGCCGCCCGCGGCACCTCTGCGCCCGCCGCGCCGCGGGGGAGGCTGCGCGCCTGCGGGACGGCCCGCGGTGCCCCGGGGTGCGGGGGGCGCCGGCCCGGCCCGCTGTGGAGCCCCACAGCCGCCCGCGCCGGCCTCCCGCAGCCCCATGTTGAAATCCCTGGCTGTGCGTGTGCAGGCAGTTGCAGACTTGGCTTTCCCTCCATGGGCAACTTGTTGGGCTTTGAGTTTCTTCAGTGTCTTCCCTTCCTTTTTTTTTTTTTTTTTAATTTTTTTATTTGTTTCTCGCTTTCCTCCCCTCCTCCCTTCCCCTCTCCCGTACTTTCTAGTTGCTGCAAACTTCTTTTTAGTCAACTGGTTTGTTGGGCAGTGTGAACATCAAACCAGGGGCTGAGAACTTCAGCAGTGCCCTTCCCCTTTCCTCTGCCTTATCGATCTAAGAAGTTTTAGTTGTGCTTCTTCCCCTTATCCCTTCTGAGACATTTTATACTTCTGATCCTCGAAGTTTTACTTCGGTAAATGCAGACTGCCAGGTTGTCCTGAAACATGCAATGGAAGGAATATTGTGAACAGTTCATTGATTGGTTTGAAGTGATTCCCGAGAAAATTTTTAAAATCAGTTTTTTCATAGAGAATTCCAAATGCTGGAAGGAGAAAAACAACTGAGTTTCCCATCACCTCCCCACCTAATTCTTGAAGAACATGGTTTTGAACACTGCAAACATATTCTGATTCTGTCTGGAAAAAGAGAAAAATGATTCTCTAGGATATGGTTGTGGCTGTATACCAGCTGTCATTCATATACAGCAGTTAATGCATATGGCAGTCTACTTGCATGTAGGAGTCTGAGGCTTAAAGTACCTCTCTGGTTAAGGTAAAGCAGTGAACAGTAAAGTGAGACTGTTTGTGGCACACTGAATGCCTCATTGGGTCATTCACATGAGAAGTGTTTGAAGCATTTGTTCATCAATGTTACAACATTAATGAAAGTAATTATTTTGTTGTGTTTTGTTCCAAAACTGGCCCGTGTAACTCCTGTGGCAATGGGCTGCATCCTGGCTTCCGAGTATTTAGTTGCATTAAGGGGTGGCAGTTGCCTTCTGCAGCGTAATGTTAAACCTGGGAGGGACTGAAATTCTAAGCACAGGGGAGACACACTGCAGTCACCAGGAAAAGGTTCCATCATTGCAAATTTCAATTCAGAATAAAAGTGGCCCACCTGTGGAAGCATGAGAGGGAAAAAAAAAGTAACTGAATATGGCCATATACTTATTAAAGAGACTGTTTGCAGGGGGGCAGCCAGACTTTTGACTGGTCTCTGGTATCAAAAGCTCTACATCCTGGGTTAAAATGACACAGTGGTTTTATTTATTAGTATTTATATGGTGGTTATGCTAAATGCCACTGGTATGGACTTGAGGTAGCTGCAATTACTGAGATAATTTCTAATAGATGGAAATTCTGTGGTTGAAAACAGTAGCAGTGTCCATGGACTTTCTCTGAGTGTTTTATATGGTCACTGTCAAACCTTACTTCTGACTTAAATTTGCTGAAGATTTTCTGTGGTGATGTTTAGGTGGGAGGGAACCCGATGTTACAGTAAGTAAGTTTTGTAAGTAGGTGTATAATGCTGTTTGCTGTGCTTGTTGTAGAGCAACATAGTAATTGTATGGTTTGGATGCTGGAATTCCACAGATGACTGTGTTTTCATAGCAGTTAGATGGTTCCTTTCAGTGCTAGTGTAGCAGATGAGCAAATCTTCAGTTCATAAGGAGACAAGAAAGGGGACAAAGTAATTCCTAACTGAGAGGATCAAAGTATGTGTGCCCATGTGAACTTACAGTTTGGCAGCTGCTATCAAGCTGACACTGAAATCTACTTCACCACCACTATGCTCATATGGAAAGAAGCATATCTGGTGGAAGATTATTCAAAATATTTGAATGAAGTTTATGATTTTCATACTTACAGGAAAAGCAGCTTTCTCATCCTGCAAGAATGTGTGTGTCTACTATATGCAGCAGTTCTTTCAGGAGAACTCCTTGAGAACTGAGTTGTCAGCCCTTCCCAGATTTCCTCCCGCTTTGTCACGGTTTCCCAGTTGTGATTAGGAGTAAGTGATCTGCACAGTGCACTTATGATGTCCCTGTGCAGTCGTAGTGAGGCAGCCCAAAACCATGCTTGCAGAGTGCCAGGAGTGAATAACTTCAAAATTTGACCTCAGTGCTCTGGTTTGGTATTATTTAGGTTGAAGAGACATGTCAAGAATGGAAAAAGTACTTATGGATAACAATCCACATAATAGTACAGTTCTCCTCTCTGTAAAATTTTAGGAGTTCAAAACATACAGATAGCACAACTGCAGATAACTGCAGTTAGTTCTGGGTGCTATGTCTTTGATGAGGATTCTGAGTGAATCCTCAAATTTATTCAAAAATTTATTATGGATTAACACTTATGTCAATGGTAAGTCATTGTGTATGGAATTAGTTATTAAAATGACAGGCTGTGTTTAAAGGTTGGTCTCTGTAGAGTGTCTAAATTTTTCTGTTCTTTTGCTGTTATTCAAAGAGAAGCTTTGTGTCTGAAACATGATGCATTCTCTCTGCAGGTTGTGTTTGCGGGAAATGAACAAGCAAATGTTAAGAGATGTTTGAAATGTCCACCTTGTTCAGGGCAAGTGGAGTCAGCAAAATCAATCATGTTAAATGAAACCCAGTTTTCATGGGGGCACGCTAATGGTGCACTTTTGTGTGGCTGGATGGAGTGATGCAGCCTCTGGCACAATCTCTGCCTGAGTCTTAAAGGAGTACAACTTGGGCAGGGGACAGCTGGCCTGAGGAATGGTAGATACGTTTTCCAGACCCTGCTGGTCAAGGGCTGTGCAGATTGGGAGTTGGTGTGGTCCTAGCCATTAATTTAGTGGTTAAAACCTTGAAAGAAGGTAAGGGTGATTTAAGAGCCACATCTGAGTGGTTCAACATTGATGGCAAGAGATGATGGCCTGCACCAAAAGGGAGAAAGCAGACAGGCAGTTGAGATGAAACATGCTTATCAAATATTGAACCAGTGTTAAAAGGTGGAAAATTATTATAAAAATGATGTATCGAGCAACTATTGAAAGGAAGTAGTTGTGCATCTTGTAACTTTGGTTTGATCTAGATGTTGCCAGAGATGTTTCTCACTTTTTTTGTTGACTTTTCACGGTCAGCATAATCTCTTGTGCTTTGATTTTTGCAGAGGATATTGTAAGCATTTAAACTTTTATCTTTTTCTTGCAAGTAAAAATAGGTATGCATAAGCAATGGGTAGATATAATTAAAAAAAAATCATGTGATGTAAATGAGCATAGTAAGCAAGAATATGAAATAGGAAGTTGTAGATTTGCTGGAGTTGTTCAGTGTCACATTGAGTCCCTACAGGGATTGTTTGGTCTCCATGATTGTTCAGGCTGATGCCCTGCATATCGTGGGCTTGTAGTCGTGTTCCTAGACATCATATATAACCCTAATTTTCCAGTTAAAATAAGTAAATTAACAGTTTTCTTGCTGAATCAAAATTATTTTAATAGAAGTCCCAAGACACCTTTTCCCTCTCCCATGCCAGATGCTGTAGGAGATGAAGTCTTATGGGGGTTTTGATGTTGCATGGAACAATACTTCAATTGTTAATTTGAAAACTGCAGTGCACTAATATTTGTAAAAGTAATTGTAATCTGCTCTTTGATAGTGTTAGAGGCTGTTGCTGATAAGAGACCAGAACTCCAGGAGGGTTGGCAGTGTAAGCAAAGGTAACAGGTGTCAGATGACCATTTTCTCGTGTAATTTGTACATTGGGGGCTTAGGTCACCCAAAGCTTAAAGCTCCATGTCTTTGGTAGGTCTGACATTCATCAGAAGGGAGTTGTGAGGGAGGAAGGTTGAAGCCTGGGTGATTGTATCTGTGAAGCTTGCAGTTTTTTTCTGGTTTTGATTTTATCCCCCCCAGTGCCAGCTAACGGGGATTATTTGCTTAAAAGTCGGTTCTCAGACAGCTGCCTCTCTGTCAGGTACACAACGGCAGCTTTGATGCAAGTTATGTTCTGTAGAGCAAACAGTTGCACAGTTCCTCATGACTGTGTCACTGGGGCATCATTTGTAGAGCCTAACACATGGGTGGGTTGGTATGAAAATCTGCTGATTTTACTTGGGCTTTGTGTTGTTTTTGGCACATTCTCTCCTTGAGCCTGACCACTAGGTTTTTGCCACAGGCTTAACTGGATCTGCCACAATGCCCATTCAGTGACCCCTTTGGCAATACTCAAGGGCAGCAGTGGCTAAATTTATCATAAAAAAGATTTAAAGTTCTTTTTGTGTGTGTGTGGTTTTTTATTTTCTTTTTTTTTTTTTTTTTTTAGATTTGGATTTCATTTATCTATATGTGCAAATCTGAAGCCTTTTTTAAGTAGAAGGAAATCTTACAGGCGATTTTCAGAATGCACAGGAATCCTCTCAATCCCAAAAAGGAACCAAAATGCCAAAAAAATCCCTGTCACCCCTGCTGCTCAGTTGGCTATCAGTTTAGTTCTAGCTGACACCCCAGGATGATGTGTCTGGGCTCTGCATTCAGTGTTGGCTGGGTAGTATTTCAGTGATTTACCTGAGGTCAGCCAGGATTCCATGGGGCTCTGGGCAGTTTTCTCCAGCTGGCTCTTGACCTCTTCACTGATGCTGGGCTCCCAGCAGTGCAGTGAAACCCAACTGATAGGAGCATCATTCTGCTGATGCTTGGTGAGCAGCAGTGGAGAGATGCTAATTTAAGGAAGAAAAGTACTGAAATGGGTCATGATTGCTTCACATTTAGAAAGCTGCTGTGTGATCTTGCAGGTTTGGTGCCGGATATGCAAGGCTATAGTGATACATTCCCTCTGTTCATTATGGAAAACTTTCTTTTAACCTCTTCTCTCCAGTTCCATCTGTGTTTTCAGCCAAATCAATGTTTTGCTATCATTGGCTCATCTGTAAATACAGGTGACTCTTGCACATGGCAAGAGAAGTTGCAGGGTGAAGGTAGAAATGAACCTTTGGAGCAGGGTGTCTGTGGAGGTCCCTTGCATGGGGGCTTTGCTGTACAGCAGTGCTGTGCCCGAGGGACCTGTAGCTTGCAAGGCAGGGAGCTTCACAAGCCCTGCCATGCCCTCTCTGCCAGCTCTTGCCTTTGTTCTCTGCCATCCGTGCAACCAGGGAGGAGGCTTGTCTTAAAAAGGCCTGAGAGCCAGACTGGGGCTGTACCCCTGTGATTTGAGCAAGCAGGCACTTGGGATTATTCAAAGCTAGTAAAGAAGATTGAATTCTGTAGTGTTTAAAAAGAGGGTCTTGGGAGGTGGACACCCTGTAAGCCCTTCAGCTTTGAAGGTGCTTTCAGTGAAGGATGTGTGTGTTACTGCTGGGGCTGGCTGATGTGAGCAGTGCCTATCTCTGGCTGGACGGGATGCACCATGGATTTCAGTTTGGCATGATGTGGTTTCTCAGTGTTTCACTGTTACTTACAGTGATCAGAGTGAAGTGTGTGTTTGTGGAAGAGTGGCTGGAGAGTGATTTCCCTTTGAGCAAAGCACCATTCAGCTGCTGAGCAGTTCCTGAGGCTCTGAGGGGAAGACTGTGGAGGAGCCTGTGAAAGTGCTCAGCACATTTGGGGAAGGGTTCCTGGGGGCAATCTGCGGTTTAGGGAGTTGCCAACCTTTCTTCTCCTGGGCAATATAGCCTTCCACCAGTGGAAAGCCATCTGATTCTCATAGCTTTTTACACTTTAACTTCACTTATAACAGTCACAGATGTTTTAGTTCTGTTACAAAAACACCACTGGAAGTAACACTTTCTCAGTTGTACCAGACTATGACATCTTTTGGTCGTGGCACATTTAATCTGGTAAAATAAGATGGAGTAAATGGGGGAGAAATGCTGATGATCTTAGTTGTACAGAATATGGTTCATGTAGCTTTAAAACAATTTCCTGGTTCTTCAAAGGAAAACAAACCGTTTCATCCAAATATAAATTGAATGGATAAAACATGCAACAATGCTGAACCAGTGCTTATGTGTATTGAAAATAAAGTGGAATTCTTCTAACATCAATCCAGAATATAGCACAGATGTTCTCACTCAGAAATATTTTCTGAGCAGTAAGAAAATAAAAAGTGAAGCAAAAAGTATTAAAAAATTCTGGAAGATACTTTAGAGCATCTGTGCTTTATTTTTTTTCCTCTCCTTTTTAATATACATTATATATTTTCTTTGTTTCTTTGAGGTCATTTTGATGTAATGCTCAGCAAGTCTGGTACTAGAAAATGGATAAAAAACCACCAAAAACCAAACTGCCTTTGAGCTAGGTTACATAATCCAGTGGGGCTGTTTAAAAAACCAAGAAAGTAAAAAGAAAAACAGCAGCACAGACATACCTAATACTTGTCAAAATGACTAATATTGCTAGTGAAAGAGAAATGAGTCAAATTTTAAATGGGGGGAAATAATTTTAAATTAACAGCAAATATTAAGGCCTTTTGGTGTTTTGAGAGAATCACATTAGTTTTACCTGCTACAATACCTCAGCAGTGTTAGGGTTTTTTTTTTTTTCCCCCTATGGGCATTCTTAGTTATTTTCTCAAGTTAGTCCCAGGTATTTTTTAAATTTGAAATAATTTTAATAATTTTAATAACTATTTTGTTGCAGTATTTGTTTTTGTCATTTTTTTTTTAATTAGGTAACTTGGTGGTATCTTATTTTCTACTTCAGTTCCCTGTGGCAAAGTGATGCACATTAATCACCTATGTAGTCCCAAACAAAAGGAGAAATGCATTCCTACTTTCCTACTAAAACTCTTGGACTTCATCCCACACCCTACATCTCAAGGCTGGGGTCTCTGGTGCAGGAGTGGAGGAGTGAAGACCAAGAGAGTTTCTGTGCAAGGGGCTGATCCTTGCTTCCCAGGAGCAGAGATGAGCATCCCCTGGAGCTGGGACCTGGGGTGCTGCTGTGTTCCTGCCAGAGACCATGGTTTGGTGCTGGAGAAGTTGGATGGTGTTGACTCCTGGATCATTGTGCCTCCAGCTTGTCGGGACTTCTGTGGTGACAGAAATAGGGCTGGCAGAAGGGAAATGACTGTGGGGAGAAGGATGATCTTCTGTCGAGGTGGAAAGAAGGATGGGATATCCTTGGAGTTTGGTCAAAGGAAATGCTTTTGAAGGATAGATAGATAGATATGACTCCCATTGCTTTTTCTTTTCACGTGAGTGGGAAATGGGAGTTTGCATGGAAGCAGGACACTAATGCCGTACATGAAGTACAGACAAACAGAAAATGCCAAAGATGGGAAGAAATGGGTTAACTTGGTGCCCTGGAGGCAAGCAGTCCATTTAGCAAGAGGATGAAAAATTGACCTCAGTGGCGCAACAGATGTCACCCAAAGGCTTTTTTTAAAAAAATCAACCTGTGGACTTGATTATAGGAAGCTTTTCTTTCTGGGCAATAAGCTTAGTGAAAGTAGTATATCCCTGATTTGGTGGGGAAAATAGACTCTGTTTTGGAAAAGCAGTGTCACATTTTTGTCCATACTCTCCACCTTTGCTCATACTCAGCCTGCTGCTGCTGCAGTGAAATTACGAATTTGTTGCAGGAGGAGCAAGCTGGTATATCATTAGCAGTTTTCTTTTTAAGTGGTGACATTTATAGGATTTTTTTTTCCAGGTGTGCATGTCTTTACAGACTCAGAATAGCAATTTAAAATGTTTCTGGTGTTGATGTGTATTACTAGAAAAAAAAAAGTTACGTGGGTATAAAGTATTTTAAATGGAGATAGAACTTCTGGGAGTGCCTGTATGTTTGTGTGTGCACCCACTTAGGTGTTTTCATTTGTTTAAAGAAACGTAGCCACACTTAGTAAATGGAAAAGTAGTTTCACCTTACCCACACCTTACCTACATCTTTTTTGCATGTGCTTTCAAAGTTGTTGAGTTACTCTATCTTCCCCCTAGGCAAAGGCCACATAGTGTTTTTTTCTCCTCTGTTAAATGTCAGAAGCAATATCTTACTTGTGAGAGCCTAGCAGCAATACCCGTCTTTGCGCATATAATGAACAACTTTGTTCAGAATTCTTAAGGACCTGAACAGGAAGGAGCTGAATTCAGTAAATATTGGAAAAATTACTTCTGGGGTAGCTGGAGTGTCTCTGAGACCACACAGCTGAAAGTTTTGTTGCTATAACAACTTAAATGACAGTTGAAAAACCCCAAAGAATTGGAAGCTTCAGAACCTTTTGCTTCTTTAATAAGCTGCTAAGTGAAGTAACAAAGCTTGATTTAATTCAACCTCTCCAGGAACCTGTTGGACCATATGTTATTTGTGTTGTTTTAAGTGTGCATTTGTTTGTGCTGTCAGTTTGCCCCTCTGCCTTCTTGTGAAGATTCTGTGCCTGCAGCTGTGAGCACCAGGAAAGCAGCCAGCTACCAGGTACCAAGAGAAGAATTTAGGCAGCAGGGTTGTGGTGGCCATCCATTCCTGGTGAATGAGCTCTGGCCTCAGCACTGTGTGCAGCCTGAGGAGAGAAGGGATTTTACTCACCTCGATTTGTCTCTGGCAGTGGCAGGCTGCTGGAAGACTGCTAGCCTGAAGTGTTAGGCTTTGCTAAAGTTAAAAAGTATTGTGCAATTATAGTAATTTGGAGAGTATTACAATAGTAGGACAGTAGTCTCTATACACCTCAATTATTCTGCTGGGTGTTTCTGGTTTTTATTATAGAGATGAGTGTTGGATAAGAGAAGAAATGCTGCTCCTTTTTTAGGGAGATGAGGGGAGGTAGCCCAGCAATGGCTGTGGCTCTCCTGGGGTGGGGTAGCCAGCTTTGCAGGGCTCCTGTGAGGTGTGTGTGAGGGGCTCAGCAAGGCTGCAGGTCAGGTTTGCATCAGGGTGAGGGTGTGCCCTGGGTTAACCCTAAGCACTGCCAAAGCTTCTCTTGTGGCGTTATAGGAACGAGGTGCCTGGGGATGGGGGAAAGGACAAGACCCAGCACAAGAGACTTCTCCACCCTCAGTCAATTTGGGTCCTGTCTTCTGGGCATGGTGCAAGTTCAGAGCATTGTTGCCAAACCCTCTATTGAACATTTTTTTGATGTAATTAAGAGTACTGATTTGAGAAAATAGGTTTGATGGTTTTTGCTCTCATTGAGTTTTTTTAACAGCAGCTTTAGGTGCTCTTTCTAGTTTTTCTGCAAATAAAAAATAACATAAATAAATGCTATCTGTAATAATTATGGAAAAATTTGAAGTTTGAACAAGGAAATATCAAGAAAAAGTGGACTGGCTAAAATAAAGTAGCGCTTTTAAATTCAGAATACTGCATTAGCATAGGCTCTCTTTGTACAAAGGCCAATGAATGTGATTTTAAATGACTATAACTGTATGCAAAACATTTGCATGTTTGAGAGCTTCCATTTGAAGAAAAAACCTTCTGTATTATCTGGACTTTCAGACTGATCTGAAAGAAAATGTTATGCTCTGTATGTAAAACAGCATATTTAACTTGTGGTTGTTTTAGGCAATGGAGTAGTCTCCTCACCCTGTACCCAGTGATCACTCACAAGCACAATCCTTTGGTAAACTAAACCCAGATGTTAATGTGTATGAAATGTTACTGTAATCAGTGCCTTATAAGTCTCTCCTTTATTAGTATAGCTGTTTGAAGTAAATTCCTGATGACCCTTTTGTTGCTTTGGCGTTGCCATAAAATAGCTGTTGTTACCTTGAAGCCTCTGCTAAATTGGAAGCCACAGGTATTGAACATCCTGTATTGTATCTTTTGGTGTTTATGAAATTCTTATCTCAAAAGGCCTTACCCTGTCTCTTTCTTTTGCTGGTGGAATTGCCTAGCTGAGGAATGGAAGCAGCAGTGAAGGGGAGCTAGCTTGTATGAAAAGCTAATTTGTGCTGAATTAAATAGTCTTGTGAAATTTGAATATGAGTTAATTAGCTGGAATGTTCTGCTGTTTACCTTTTAGCATCTGGAAAAGTCTAAACAATCTGCTGAAGGGAACTGTATCCTAAATCTACATCCAAAATACTTTTTTACAATTGTGTATTTTCAGACTTGATTAAATCTGCTTTTTGTGGTGGTATTTTCCCAGTGACCTGTGGGAGAAGTGCTGATCTAAATAGCTGAGGAAAGGTTTAGGTAATTCTCTAGTGTTGTCCTGTGGGCTGTTCAGGGTGACCAGACAGATCCACATAGTTGTTCCCTTTATAAAAATGCTGTCAAGGTGGACCTGTAAGTGCTTATGCATGCATACTACTCGTTTCAGTTAAAATCCCAAAATTTACCGTGGCCATCCACATCCACTGTACTTGAGTCCAAATTAGTATGAAATGGTCTTTTTTTATTCTAAATTGCCTCAGTTTCATAGTTCGGCACTTGCTTGGTCTCAGAACAAAATAAAAAGGCTTTTAAAATTTGCTTTATGTGAAAGTTATTAAACTATTTGTAATCTTTAAATCATAATAGCTAATTCTGTAAGATGTATGTCTTATTTTCATAGACGCATAGAGTGGTTTGGGTTGGAAGGGACCTTAAAGATCACCTGCTTCCAATCCCCTTGTCATAGGCAAGGACACCTTCCATTAGACCAGGTTACTCCAAGCCTGATCCAGCCTGGCCTTTAACCCCTCCAGGAATGGGGCACCTGCAGCTTCTCTGGGCAGCAGAGAAGTTGCAGATTTTGTGGGTTTAACGGGTGGTCCGTGTTACCCTTTATAAGATCATGTATTATGTCTGTGATTAGACAGTGTGTAAAGACTGCTTTAACTCTAGCAGCCTTCACAAGCTGCTTCTGATTCAGTGAGCCAGTGTTTTGTTGCCTTCTGAAAGACTTTGTTTCCAAAGGCTGGTGGATGCCAGAGACATGGTGAATAGAGAGAATTAAGACACAATGAGTCCACATTTTTTTCTTCATCACTCTTGGGGATTAAAGTCGTCTGTGATACTGAAATAAAAAATAATAGTTTTTCTGTAATTAATTAGTGTTTTAGAAACATGCTGTTTATCATTCAGAATTTTCCTGTCACTTTTTTCAAAAAGTGTGCTGTTCCTTCTGAGCTTAAGTGTGGAGTATGATAATTCAGTTTGTGTTTTGTTTTACTCTTCTGTGTAATGTAGAAGCTGAGATAGGAGGCAGAGATCTGAACTCAGTTTATAATCAACAGCCCTTTGCAGCCTGCCTCTCCCCTGATGGGCTGCTAGGGAAGCCAGCCTTTGGGGAAGACCACATGGCTTTGGGTTTGTACACTATGCCTAGGTGCAATAAAGAAGAGGGTCAGTTCTTTGCAATTGCAAATTGTGCATTTCTCAGCATGAACAGCAAATCAGAGGCAGCCTGGTGCTGCTCACTTGCTTTGCCGAGGGAGAGGGAGGGGCTGTGAGATCAAACACTGAGCTCCAAGATGCCAAAGTCTGTCTGTTTTAACTTTGTGGCTCCCCTCTCCCTCTTTCTGAATAAGTAGGGCTACAAATACAGCATGATATGTAAAAGCAAAGCTGTGGAGTCTCCTCCCCACTGCTTGCATCTTTATATATAGTTCATTCTGCTGATCAGACTGTCACACCTGCTACCAGCCTCCTTCAGAGAGCAGATTGCAGCCTTGCAATTTAAGTGCTCCTAGCATATGTTGGTGATACACCAGCAGCAGGACAAGGCTTTTAGCTTTGACAGGCTCTACTTTTTTGGGAATGTTTTTAAATGGACAAGGGAGAAAAGAAATAATAGAGTAATTTTGAAAAAAAATATTTAAGTAAATATGCAGAAGGATAAATGAACTAATAAAATCTGCCACTTTGTTTTTTTTTAAAGCATGGATTTTAATACATATTATGCTCAGTATAGAACTCCACAAATAAAACTTTCCCTTTGTGTCATCACTTACACTGTTGCCCTGGTCATTGCCGGGGTGTTGAATTTCCACATCTGTATCCAGACTCACTGGTGCTGGGTTGCACTTGCTGTGTCCCATTGCAGGCACCAGCCCTGTTACTGCAAGATGAGCAGAGGCTCTGATTCGCTGTGTGGTTGGGCTGCCATGGTATATTCCTCACTAGTAGATGAATAGTTTTTATAACTTGCTTTCATTACAGGATGAATTGCTTCAAATTGCCTAATTTTTAACATGGAGGTAGGGTTATGCGTACAGGTTGTGCAAGTTGTTAGAAAAGACTGAACATTTTGTGTCCCTGCACAGTTAAAAGATTCGCTAACTCAGCTCTAATTCAGCATTCAGGGCATCTTCAGAGAAGTTTAATGTGGCTTCAGTAATATATAGTAAAAAAATGAGTGGTACTTTTTTATGGAAACTATTGCTTACTCCATTTTAGCAAGTTTCTTGCAGCACAGGAGCCTGAGTTATAGAAAGAGATAAATGTAGAATCGAACAGGAGAGATGAGAAATGCTGTGGTTCACATTTAAGGAACTGTTATGGTGTCTTTTGGTTACTTTCAGAAACATTGGCTGAGTCTTGTGGTGGAGATGCAGGAAGTATCTAGTTAGTTTTGCTTTCCTGATGCTGTGATTTGAGAAGGGAAGTGTATGTATCAATGCCCTGCTTCTTCAGGTATGAAAGAGGGGCACAGAGTAGGAGTGGGCTCCTTTTTATAACTGCTTACCAAGACAGGCCTGCATTAACTGGGAAGCTATGTAGGTTTATTCCAAACACAGATGATGGAGTACAGGATTGCTCACCTGGGAGCAGCATTGTGTATTCCTGTGGCTCATTCTCTGCAAGGACCTCATTAAGACTTGCATTTCACAACAATGTTAATTGCAGCAAGTGAGTACTGGCATTAAGTCCTTCTGTGGTTTTCTCTGCATCTTTCTTTGACCTTAGGAAAGAGAAATGTACTTTGCTGTACTGGTTGCTTGTGCTGCAGCAAAGCTGCAGCTTTGAGATGCAGCTATCAGTGGTAACAGCATGCAACACCCAAACTATCTGCAAGAAGATGGCTCTTCAGCACCCACTCCTCTTAGCAGGGCAGTTTTCTTCTTCGCTTTGCCACCTTTCCCTTCAAAAACAAAACTGGCAAGCAAATGTCATAGCATGAGATGGGCACATATGGATTTATCCCTGCAGGGTGCATAGTGAAAGCAGGCACAGAAGGTCACTGGCTGATCCAGGACCTCACAAGCAGTTCGGAAGCAAGCTGGAAATTAAGTGCTGACCTGCTGACTCCTTCATGGCAAGACTGTCTTTCCTCCCTAGTAAGGATGTGGTAAAATATTGCTGTACTTAATCCTTCTCCTGTTCTGTAGCTCAGACGCTGTATGAAAAGACACACCAAGCTTCCCGAGCTGAAAAGAGAGTAGCTTTTGGTAGTTGGCTGTTGAAAAGAAAGTCTCTTAGTTTTAGAAAAGTGTGGAGTCCATCGTGTTAAACTACTTAATAATGTCTGTTTCTTAGGTAAATTTTTTACACTTGGGTTGAAACTTCCATAAAGGATCTGTCCTTGACAGTGTAGGATGTTGATACAAGTATTGTTTAAATGTTTGTAGGTTAGAATGTAAATAAAGGAAATACTTATGTTTGACTTCAGTATAGCTATCTAAAGGGATTTATAAGTAGTGACTTTTGTTTAAGTGACATGCTGAAGCCAGACGAGGTCTGTCAGTGATGTATTTGCTTTAAATATGAGAAAATGGGAAAAGGGAGAATATTAATCCATGACAGTAGAATTTAAATCAGCATTTCATTTTTTTTTCCTCATTAAAGTTCTGTAATACTCTCTTAATACAGAAGTGGTGTAAAGGTGGATGTGGCCACGAAATCTGGGTAGTTGGTAAGTGCTTTAATAGTGTTCAGCTGCGGGTGAGAAAGAGCTGTCTTCATGGTTATGCTTTCTTTTGGTTGATGGGGTTAATTGCCTTGGTCTCAGCTTGTAGACTACTGTGCTACAGATGCTGATTTAAAAGGAACTCGATCTACCAAAATGTTTTAATCCCTTCTGCATACAGTGCTGAAAAAAGCATGTTTTCCCCTTGTTAGGTGTAAGCATCATATTAGGATCTCTGTATTATAATTATAATGTCATATTAGGATGGATCTCTGTATTATGAATAAGGAAATGTGCAGGGCTGAAGTAGGGCCAGAGACAGCAAACAGGGAAGTGCTTGCTGTAGTACAAATTAAATAATAATAATACTAAACGCTGAAAATTGGGGTTTTGCAAATCATAATTCTACCCTAAACCAGTTCTTTCAGAATGATTGATTTGAATTTAGCAAATGGCTTAAGCTTTTGTATTTTAAAAACATGCTACAGCATAACTGCCATTTTTTAATACTGCTTTTGTTGAAGCCTTCAGATTTTATTAACAGCTGTAATAGTCATTGTATTATCTCCAGCATTCTGCAAAAATGTGGATGGTGGACTATGCAGCTGGGGGAATTTATGAAATAAATTTTAGATGACATTATAACTGTTTTTCATATTTTTCCTTTAGAACCTGTATTTTCAAGTGACTCTGTACATCTTTGATAAACATACTGTGACTAGGCATGGAGAGCCCAAGAGATTTCCATGAAATTTTGTAGAATGTATCTCTTTAACGATTTACATGAATTATTTTGTGTTTCTTGTTATTTTGACATATCCCTCTTATTTTAGACAGCTTTCTCGAGTAGAAAGCTCCTGAGAAAAGAAAAGCTGCTTGTATTTAGATTTAACAGTCCTGAGGGTAACAGTGCTGATGCTTTGCTTCCTTTGCTGCCTTTGGAAACAGCTATTCCTGACCTGTTCAATAGCATCTCTGTTTCTGGCTTTTTCAGAAAAGTTCATTCTGTTCTACTACATTCTAGCCTCTATTGTTTTCTTCTGGTGTTGTTTCTGATTCTTGCAAATGATTTTTGCACAGCAGTGTCCCCCTTTATTTGAATGTGCTGCATGTACATCAAAGATTCTAGTTTAGAAGGTTTCCTCGTCCTCCTGCATTTCTGAGTTATATAATGATGCTATGGAAAGAAATAATGATGCTTTGGAAATTAGTACTGTATTTGTTTTATTTTATTTTTAGGCTGCCCACTGTCTTTTAGCCTCTCTTGGGGCTTCTTTTTTAGCTGTTTTTAACTCAGGCTATTCCCTATACCAGAACAGTAATCAAAGAATTCTGTGCTGTCCTATTAATTGTGCTGATTAACTGATTAGATGAGTTGTTCCTTAAGGCATGCAGTGGCAAACAGAAAGGGTGGCTGCTGGGCAGGGATGGTCAGAGCAGAAGGAGTGGCTGCTGGGCAGGGATGTTCAGAGCAGGGCGCTTTGCTCTGGACTCTCCTCTGCCCTCCTCATACGCCTGAGCTTGCCCTGTGAGGAGGATTCACATGGACAGATTTTTAAGCTACCAGCAATACTGTCATGGGGGTCCTGCAAATGCTACTGAGTCAGGACTTTTAACAAAAAGTTGAGTTTTATTGAAAGCAATTGAATTGCAGTGAGTGGTGATGAATGGATGTATGGTGGTAGGGCTTTGCAAATTCAGATGTTGATTTTTTTGTTTGCCCCGTACTTTGTAAGTGGGATATGTTTCCAAGTGAAGTTTGTTCTGATAATGACTTAAAAGGCTATTTCTGTTTCTGTTCTATCCCAGGTTGCATTTACATTGAATTTGTACACCATTAAATACCTTTAAAATATTTATTTAGGAGCTTGTGATATTTTTTTTTCATGTGAACACTTTTACTTAATGTTAAGAGGGTGTATAGTCAGCATTTCATCAACAACAGAAAATGCATTGGATGAGCTTATTACCAAGCAAGCTGGATATAGAATCAATATGAGAAAAAAAACCCTGAACTGAGCAACGTGGAATAGAGGAAATAATTTAGTTAAAAATGGAAATTGATAATTGTCTGTAGTATGTATCTATATTCTTTTCACTGAAGTACAAAGCCTATAAAATTAGGTATGTTCACTGGTTTACAGATTGCTCAAACATGACTGTGATCTGGGTCAACGGAACTTCTTTCCTAGGAGAAACCAGCGTATCCTGAGGATCAGAAACCTTGAAGGACACTTCTTTTTTGAATCTTTTGTTTCCAGGCAGAAAGCAAAATGTTCTCATTTTTTCTCCATCCTCTCTTTTTTACTATTTTTTTCCCCCCTCATCTGGAATTTATTGTAGCAGTGGGCACTGTGCTTTCACAAACCAAGCATGCTTCCATACAATTGTGATATTTGCCTGCTGCTTTATCAGTCCAGGGCAAACTGTTCAATCTCTTTTTTTTATGGTACCTCCTTTTTATTTCACTTGCTCAGGGCATGGGCATGGTTGTTAACATTCAGCTGTATTTGTACAACAGAATAAACAGGAGTCATCCCAGCTCTACTGGCCACTGAAATACCTTATCTGCTTTTCTGTTCTTATTAAAAAGCTTATTCATGTTTTTCCCTGTATTTCATCTACAAAGCATTAAAACTTTGCCAGCATCTTGTAGTTTGTGCTGTACGAATCAATGGAGAAAATAGTCTGGTGTGTGTCTGGAATTTGATATTTACCTGTGAAATCTGGAAGGTAGAGCATCTGAAAAAGCAAATGATCTCAAGCCTTCTTGTGCTGTACTCTGTGAGAATGCCATGCTTAGTAAACATACTTTTGAATCTTGAAATGAGTGTATATGGTACCAGGCCACTCAGGATAATGGTTATTTTGTTGTGGTGTGTTATGGGATCAGATTAGGTTAGAAACTGGGTAGAAGTACCCTGAAATCAGCATAACTGTGTCCAGGCAAAGGGATCTGCCAATACAGGTGCTTGTAAACTTCTGGAGCTAAAATCTCAATGATACCCACTTAGCACTTCGTGACTCGCAGTTTCTTCAGGTAGCAGCCCTGCAGCTGGATATATGTGGTGTCATGAAATCTATGCAGAGCAGCTCCCCACCATGAGCAGGGGTGGCCTTGTTCCCAAGAGTGACCTGTGCAGTTCCCAGCTCTGATCAAGGCTGATGCTTTGGAGTGATTGGATCACTGGGGATTACAGCTGGGAATGGGGGTGGGAAGGAGAGAAGGGAAAAGGGTGTATTTGTGTTGGGCAGTTGATGTCTGTAAGCCTGCTCTTTGGATGTGGTGAATGTCACCGGTGTCACTGGCTTGGGTCACTCTGCAGGAGTACTCGTGGAGGGAATTGCTTCATGGGTGATTGTGACATCCAGGGACAGAGGGAACTGCTGTGCTATCCTGTGTCATTACCCTTCCCAAATTTGCCATGAGTGAGTGACAGCCCCTCCTGATCACCTATCAAAGAGGTTCCCAGGGTTGGCTCTGTTGGCCTTTGAAAGGACTTCAAGTGAAGCTGAAGCCAGTGCATTTAGAGGTAAATGTCCAGCTGAGTGATTCCCCTGCTACTGAGGATGTGCAGTGTAGTCTCAGTCTGAATACAGAACATGACTTTTTGGCCTTGTATGTTCAAGCTGATGTGGTGGGTCTTTGGTTTTCAGGAGTAGATTATCTTTGAATTTTTCTGGTGGCATTGGAGATGCCCATGAATCATATTTTTCTTTACCTATGGATAATGGCAGGCTCTGTGATGACAATCTTCCTTCCTGTTCTGGATAAGTATTTTGAACTAAAAAATAATTGATATGGAAAACTGAAGAGAAAAAGGGATAAAGTAGTAAGAGACTACATTTGATCTTGCGATGGTTTATCTTCTGGATAACCACAGGATTGAATTTCATTAGATTTCAATTACAGGAACAGAGTCCATAATTAAGGAGTTAAGTGTGTGTCCTGGGAATCAGGTTACTGGCATTTTGAGGACCTAAATTAGCGTAATTTTTGTTCAGAGGTGGAACTATTATGCGTTTGTATTTATTTTGATATTTCTGTTACTGTCTCTCTCTCACACACAAAGATTGTTCTGAAGTACAGTTTAGTTGCTGTTTTATCAAGAAAGAATTTGGGTATTGTCCTCAAAAAACCCCCAAAGTTTCCAGAATGTGTTTGGATTGGCCCTCTGAAATGATTTCCTGTGACAGAACCTCTGCATGGATAGCATTTCTTGTTATTTGGGGGTACATGGAAGTACTCAGTCATTCAGAAGCCCCTCTGCTCTACTGTAGTAGTTTGGGATGAGCATGAAGTTTTATTGTGGAGTGAGCTGCCATTAATTGCTGTAGGTAGCCTGCTTCTCGTCATGGGCAAATATTGAGATTTCAGCTGTCTTGCAGTCTGGGGAATGTGGCTCCCAAGTGAGGGGACTGCTCTTCAGTTGCTGATAAACTGCATGAGTGTAAGGATCTGCTGGATTCCTTTCTAGCAGAAGAAAACCACAATGATGTAAACCAGTAACTTATTTTTAGAGTTTTGTTTTCTGCCATTCTGCTGAACCCTGTTCATACTCCTGAGCAATGCATGTGCATTCTGAAGTGTCTTTGCCTTTGTCGCTTAGGGCTTACAAATATTAAAACTCTTTGAGAGTAGCCCATTCACTGGTGAATGGTGTTGGTGATTCAGATGCCTATTTTCGAGGGCAAAAGAAAAAACAGAAAACCTGAGCATGGTTTTTTTTTTGTTTGACAGTCATTTTTCACACAAGAAGTGATGCATTTTTAGCATTCACAAGCTAAAAAATGTAACAGAATAAGCTTTGATGTAAATTATGGTAATCAAGTACTGTCATATCTCAGGATCTTTTCTATGCACTGCTGGTTAAAGGTGTCTCTTTGCAGTTGAAAGGAGCAATAAAAGGAATGGTGAATCAGTTGGGATGACAGCTGAGTCAGGCAGCTGCCCTGCTCACATGATGGAGTTTGTGCCTGGACTCTGAGCACAGCAAGGCTGTGTTGAAGCTTCAGGTGTGCATTGAGAGAATATGTTGAACTTAGATACTCACATTGGTGTGGGGGTGTGTACCAAGGTGTCTGTGAGGAAGAACACAAAGGTCACATTTGCATGAACGAGGAGAATAAAGATGTTGAAGTTTTCATTAAAAAGGCTTGTGCTTGTCAGGGTTTAGCCACAGAAAGTGTTTGGCACTCAGATTTGTGTAAGAGTTGTTGCTTCTAGTTGTGAATGCTGCTATCTCCAAAACTCTTATCCTTGGTTTTGTTTCATGTTCTTTATTCATAATTAAGACCCAGTTTGGGAGACTTACATGGGTTGTTCTGTGTAACTGTCAGCTTCTTGTGGATGACTTAAGACACATTTGTAGCACACTTCCTTGTATTAAATGCTTGTTGTTTTACACAGAGACTATGCACAAATGTCTAATTGCAACTCTTATTGATACTACAAATTCAAATCCTCATACTTAGGCTATTGTCATCTTCTTCACCTTGGTTAAGTTTGATGTGTAGGGCAGTGTTTATGTAGCCTAACTGTTAATCTACAAGATTGGAGTATGCATAAACTCTTTTTAGAGGCAGTGCAGAGAAATAAATGTCTTTAAGATGTGAATCACCTGTCCTGAAACAGCCATGTGAAATAGTTCAGTTTTTGGAATGCAGGAGCTGACTGCAGCATGCTGCAATCACTTTGGCACACACATTTCCAGTCCAGGTGGCTCAGGTGGGTCCCAGTCATTCCATGTGTCTGTTTGTCACGGGCCACTTTTACACTAGGGTGTGATCTTGCTGAGTAGCTGCTGTGTGTATAAGTAAATATATGCATGAAAAAAACACAGCTACCTCCCTGAAAATAGCTGCTAGCTCACTGTGTGGCCATAGGTAGGTTGCACTGTCTTTGTGTGAGATAGAAATGTTGATGCCTTGCAGGATGTTGTGAGGGCTAGACAATGTCTGTATGAGATTGTGCATATTTACTAATTTCTGAAGAACAGACTTCCCTCTACCCTGGGGACTATTTAACTCCATGGAGTGAGCCGTGTTGAGAAAGGCTTCTTTGTATCTGTTCTTGGGAGGAGGAATTGGCACACTCCAGCTTCTCCCACTTAAGGCATTTACTCCTATTCCATCAATAATTTAATGAATTTTTTTTAAGGTCAGCAACTTCAAATTGTTTAGAAGAATCATACCTATATTTTTCTAAACAAGCTCAGATAAACTTTCCAAACCCACAGATTTAAAGAAAAGGAACAGAAGACCCTGTTCCTATCTACAATCTGTTTTTTTCCCCATACTGCTTCCAAGTTGTGTAAAACTTCACACTTTTTACATATTACAGTACATAATTAAAAATTGGTTATTTCAACCAAATAAGTGTGTTTCAAGATCAGTATCCCTGCTCTTTCTACAACTTTGAAAGCACACAGCTAAGTGATGATCACGTAGAAGCAGATAGGTTTTACACGTGCCTTGCTCTTACAGGTGAGATGTGAGGTATTAATATTAGGAACCTTGGAAAAAGTGCAAGAGAAGCACCAGGGTTGTATTGCCACTTCTGTGTAGTGAAAAGTGGTGTCAGTCAGGGACAGGCGTGTTGCAGCACATCTAGAAGCTGTTTGAAAAGAAATCAGGGCCATTGTTCCTTCTACTGTAAACATTTAGTAACTCTAATTAAAAAGTATAAGCAGAAAACAGTTGTTCCTGCAAGTAGGGAATTGTTATATAGTGTATTGGGGCAAACAAAACATATTGTTTGGCAATTTATGTAATGTAATTTAAAAAATGGAAGTTTGTAGTGGAATGCCCTTATGGAGGTAGTCAGTGTCAGGTAAGCGTCATCTACAGACAGCCTGTTACAAAGATAAGCAGGTCTAGCATTTGCAGGCAGTTACTTGCACTGTTTTGAAGTAATGTTGATGTTAACAGCTTGCTAGTGTTGGTAAATTTGGCAGTAAAACTTTTTCCAGTTTATTTCGTAGCATGAACACTATCACACATGAACAGGTTGTCTGAAAATGCTGGATTTTTTTCACCTCTCAGAAGATGTACTGAGAGGTGAAATGCTCATTTGCAGTCTTGAAGGGTAATGTTTCTAGTTCAGGATGGGCAGGCATCAGGGGCTTTGTACCACTTCTGGTGTTCTTGAACTGAGATTTTTGTAATCCCTATTGTTATAATATTTATTGCTTGCCATTGCTCAGCACAATACTAAGAATTGTTTCAAGGCTGCAAATGTAGCTCTTCTGCTGAAACAGTTTTAACTGCCAGAGCTGTTTTGTGCTGAAGTTAGAGGAATATGGAATATTTATATGGAATATGAAAATAGATTTCTCTTGGTCATGTCTTTGTTTATGCGAGCAATGAAAAACCCTTCTCCAAACTGGTGTTTCTTAGCCTAGTGATTGTAAAACCTGTTTAGAGAGATTTTTAAAATATTTTTTTTTTTTAAAGTAAGAAAGTTCCAAAAGATTCAGCTTCTTTCTCATGACTGGGTACTAGTATCTTACCAGGGAGACTTCTTTTTGTTTCTGCACTGCTTCTCACTGTAATCCTTAGTAATTGCCTGCTGTGTATCACTGGTTAATTATTGCTATTATTACTGTTTTTCCCAGTGTGAGTCTTACCCAGTGTTTTTCCCTGCAGTATTTGGGTGTTTGTTGGGTTGGCCGATGAAGGGTGGGTGCTTGTGGGCCCTGGGCACTTGGGAGGACTGTGCCCAGTAAAGCAAATCTGTTTCTCAGTGCAGAGCCCTTTGAGCTTTTCCAATTCTTCCTCAGTTTCCATGTGGCATTTTCCCAACCTTTCCTGGTGAACACTGATACTTATACTTCCATATACTGAAATTCAGGTATAGTATTGTTAACATGTTGTGAAGCCAGAGGAACTACTTATGTAGTGATGACACCATTAGATTTTTGATTTGGAGCTGCTTCCCAGCTGGGAAATCTTGTTTCTGTGAATCCAGGTGGGAATTCTCACCATTTTATCTCTGCCTAGTGTGAACAAATACAAAATATTATGAATAGCAATTCCCGTGAAGCAGTGAATCAGGATGTGGTGAGTTAGTGATGAGGTGTCACAGAATCCATGGGTTCAGCCAAATTCTGTTGGAAGGTAGAAGATGCTTTGCCATCTGCAGTGACCTGTGAAGCAGTTGGATTGGTGCATTGGGTGTTCAGGACAAAAAAAACAAGCATCTTTTCAGTGCACAAAGCTTGCCTGGTCAGGCCTTGCTAGCGTGAGAGTTCACACCAGGTAAATCCTAAAATTTCAAGTTTATTACTTACTTCCTTGAAGTTTTTAATTTGTCAGAGTATTCACTTTAGACATTTGCACAAATTTGAGGTTCTTGAAAGTCTTGCTGTGCCAACATTGCCAGGCTGATACAAGTGGGCTTTGAACATCTTGACGTTAATAGTGGTTTGAAAGGAGGTATTCAAATTAACAGCTCCCAGCCTTAAACTAGACTGCTCTAAAATCTTTTATGTTCTGCATGGTGGATGTGCAACATAGAATTTTACTGTGAATTATTTAGAATATCTGTGCTCATTAGATGTTGGTATCTGAGTGAAAGAAGTAGGGCTATCTAGCATTGTAAAAATAGATGCCAGTATCAGCACTGGTCAGAAAAAAGAATTCTTGCAAGGAAAATGTATTATCCCTTTAAATTACGTTGCATTCAGGTGTTGCTTATTCTGCTGCAACTTGAAAGATTTTTTTGGGAAAAAACAGCATGAGAAAACTCTGAAAAAAACGTTAGGAGTAATTGCACACTTCATCAGGGAGGTTAGTGTACAATTGCATGTAATGACAATGAGCTGACAATAAGCTTTGTCTTTCTCATTCTTACCATTCCTCTTTATTTGGAATGATCTTGTGCCTTCTCAGCCCTATAGCCAGGGTTTTGAATAGTGCTTTAGAAACTCCCATTGCTTTGTAAAATGGATTAAACTTGAAGAACCAGTAGCTGGAGTGTGAGAGATTCTAAGTTTTAGGTTTTTTTTTTTTCTTTTTCTGTTGGTTTTTTTTTTTTTTTTTTTTTGGATACCATCACTGATGGTGAACTCAACAGCAGTTTTAGGCTGTATGCATTTGTCATCCTAAACATGTTTTTTGTTCCAAAAACAAGATATGTGTTTTGCAAGTTGAGGTGTTGACTATTGTAGAAGCAGCAGTGCTTCCCTCTTCAATAGGCATGGGGAGGGAGCTTGTGCATGGCTGTCCCCAGGGCTCTGGGGACATTGCTTGCAAGTGAGGGAAAAGCTTCTACTGAGGATACATTGGAGGCAAGATGGAACATTATGGGCGAGGCAAGCAAGTGGTCTCTCTAAGAGAAGCTTTGGAAAGTGTCAGCCGTGGCAAGAATGGGGAAGAACCTGATGAGCAAGTAGGTTAGCTCCCAAATGGAGAAGAGTAGCCAGAGGCAAAGAATAATAAGGCCAAGGATAATCATCCTTCCGGTAATGCCTGTACTGAAGGGGGAAGAAGATTCAGTTATGGCCCTGCCAGCAACACTTTGAAGTGGACCAGAAACTTCTGTAGCCTTTGGACAAAATTAGTGAAAAAAATAGTTGTGAAAGAATTTTTTTTCTTTTTTGCTTTTGCTTAAGATTCACTGGAGAGGGCTGGGGGAAGGAAGAGCAGTCTGTCTTCGAGGAGTGGGACTGAAGAAGCATTTGTGTTGTGTATGAAAGAAGAGATGGGAACCAGGAAGGGAAATGTTTGAAAACGGCAAGTTTGTTTGTAATCATGGGAGAGCTGCAGGACAGCACAAGTTGTCTGAGTGTATACACCAGGATGAACTTGTAGTTGAAGGCAGCATGCAGTCAATTCAAGTCCTCCTTGAGCTTTTGAAGGGGTTACTATGCTGTTACTGCTGGGGGTAGCTAAAAAATTTTCATGACCCAGAAACTACCACTGTCCTTCCCTGCCAGCACCTCTTTGTTTCATTTGGTTCATATTTTAGTAGTGAGGGCATTAGTAACACCTAATGCATGCTGGCAACATTTTTCTATATTTAAACACTTGCACACTTGTTTCCCCTCCCCTAGTTAATAAGGATGCTTGATATTCACATTCCTCTTTCTGCACAAAGGAAAAACTGGGGCAGCAGAATGCTGAGACTCTTACTTCAAATACTGTGCACCTACAGGCTCCAGTGAAATCCACAGGAGGAATATATAAAGGTTTTTCCAAGTCCGAGCTCTGTGTTACCCATCTATAATTCTTTTAAGAAACATTTGAATAAAAATTTCTGGTTTTTGTCTACCACTCTCTTCTGCCTTTCTGCAGCACAGAAGCTAGTAGATCTTCCCCTCCTCCCATCATTTATGCACATGTCTACTTCCTTATAAATTATTGGCATGTTCTCTAGTTAATTCTTTGACGACAACAAAAAGATGCTTGTGTCTTGTTTCAGTAGAAAGCAATTTCCCTGAGGTGAATATCTCATTGCTTTTGCATTGCTGCTTTGACTTAGCTTCCATTTTCCCTTCTTCTTGCTTTGTAAATTGATTTAAAAATAAAATCATGAAGGACAGAGACAAAATGTTTTATTTTGCTACAGGTATTAGGTTACCTGAATGATACAGCTGAAAACAGAAGGAGAAGTACTGAAGGGAGAGTGCAGAGGATATGCAGCTGCAGAAATCTGTCTTCCACTAATTATGCTGTTCCTTGTCAAACTCAACAAATGACACCAAAATGTGTCATTGCCGGACCTGTAAATAGGTCTGCTATGATGTAAAAGTCTGCTGTTTTCCAGGTGGGTGTTGCCCATCTCTCAGCTGTGCATGACAGTGTGACTGCCCCCTCAAAGGGGACAGATGGAGTTTCATTGCACTGTCCCACTGAAATGCACACACAGCATCTGAAAGGTGGGGCCTCTCCCCATCCTGCCCGGAACTGCCTTCCTCTCAATTAATAAATGATCAGGTGTTTGTTAACTTGATTTATTCTTTTGTTTATTTATTGACAGAGGCATTTAAGTGTAAACAATTTCACATTCAGTTTCTCTGTTAATTTCTTCGAGGCAGTTTCACTATTTGTATAGTTCCCTGCAGGGGTTTCTGCTGTTCATGAAAAGTTTCAGGATCTTGCTGCTAAAATGTTTTAGTATAAAATCAGCTGTTGTAAAAAGACTTTTCTGCTGTGACTTTTTTCCCAGTGAAATCTGTTGTTACCTTAGGCTAGGAGGAGATTGCGGTTTCAACCACTGAAAAACTTTGAGACAATTTTCTATATTTACATTTTTTTTTATTCAGGAAAACCCAAAAATTGGTAAATCCTTTCCATGGAGCAGCAGTATGGTTTGTTTTACCAGAGTTTTTACTGTATGTCAAGATATATAGGTGATTACAGAAGCTCATTTGAGTCCTGTGGGGGCAGATAATGAAGGTGTGAAGTTTACCCTTGTGTGTGCTTCACTGCTTTATTGTGGACACCTTGATGGAGAGTCCTGTGCCAGTGATCCCACTGCACCACGGGTTTCTGTTAACTACCCAGTGACTGACAAAGAACTGGTTTGCAACATAGATGGCTTGCAGAGGCTGAGGTTCTCTGGCAAGGCTTGGGAAGTGGTACCTTGTGTTCCCTGGGGTCCTGTGCACCTGCAGTAGGTCCGGTTGTGGCTGTTGCCCCTCCAGCTTCCCTGGGCACAGCGTGTTGGGCAGTCATAGTCCCAGCAGTGCTCCCATGCCCTTCACCCTGTATTGGACTGCACCCCATCTCCCTGGAGCATCCTGAGCTGAGTGTTGGGACTATTCTAAGTGTTGCCACGTGACCTGCACATGCAGATGTGTTTGATGTTTGTGCCCAGAGCAGCTGCTGGCTGGGCTGTGCTGCTGGGAGTCACCACAACACTGAAGAGTATTGGTATTTGTGGCAGGTGGCCTTGGTGTCCTTTTAAAGTTTATAATGTGTTGTGAGCCTCATTTCTGCTTCTGCACTTGTACTGTATCTGTTTAATAACCATGCCCATGTCATTAACAGAGAAGATAAATGCTATTTCTAAGAATGGAGACTTTTGTAAGCTTATTGAAAGCGCAGGATTTCATGAAAAATTCCTTTGTGATATTTTGCTTGTATTACAATTTTCTCACTTGTCATAAAAGGTCATAAAAGTCAGAGCCTTGCTCTAAATTTTCCAGGAGCAGTATTCCCAACACACCCTGTAACTGCAGAAGGCACTAAGCATCCTGCCCATTTTGTTAGAACAGAGCTCTCTAGAGTTCTTGAGAGGCAATTCTTGCTACAGAAATACACCATTATGCTAAATGTTCTTTGAAATGAAAAGTAGGTATTCCCAAGTCTACTGTTCAAGTACTGTTCTTGCAGAGAAATCTGTTTTGCTGCTAAATCTTGTGATACTTCAGGATAGCTGTGAAGTTAAAAAACCTTTCCAACAGAACAACAACAGGAGATTAAAGAAAAGCACTAAGAAAAAAACAACACCCAAAAGAAACCCCAGCAGTCCCCCCCACATGTATTGCCCATACCCCTTTCCTCTCCTCTGTTTCCACTGTACTCATATTTTATTTTCCCTCTCAAATGAAGGAACCATATTCTTTCCAGACAAGATGGGCGAGGTTTGCCCATAATTTTTCATTTAGAAGTATGAACTTCTTTCAGTCTAAATAAATGAAAAAAAAATACTGAGAAAGCAAATTATTTGCATGTACTTCAGCGTGTTAGGAAGTGTGTGATGTGTTTTTTAGTGGGGTAGGAATATGCAGAAAATAGGAGAGCAGAATGTATGTGGCTGTTGCAGAGTCCTTTTTGAAGTGTATCGTTTTAGGTTTCTGGCACCAGTTCTGAACACGGTCTGTCTGTGTTTCAGAGTGAGCTTCCTTTCCTGAAGCTCTGCACTGGAAATAATACTCTGGAAAGTATAAATGTATACTGTGAGGGATATCAGGAAGGGAAACCTTTAGCTCACTTAAGTGTAATGCACAGCATTGATTCCTGCAAGAAGAATTGCTTAATCATAAGCTTTAAAAAAACAAAACAGCTGAGCTTGTTTAAAAGTGAAGCTAGTGAAAACAAACCTAAGTCAGGATGTACTGGAAGGCTTATAAATGTAACTATGATATGTGAATGCACCAGATTTTTAATCAAAGGAATAATTTTATCCTAGAAAAAGCACCTGGGGGAACAGAAGGGAATTGGAAGAACAGAGCAACTCACTATCACCCATGTCTGAATTTCCTTTACCCATCCTTGCTGTGTTGGTATTCACAGTCCAGCAGCTCTGGGTGTTACAAACAAAATGAGATATGCAGGATAGTTATATTAAAAAAAAATAACAAGTCTGCAGAAGGTTTTAAGACCAGAAAACCAGACACCCATAGCGCCAAGAGCTAGTGTACAGATTGGATGCTCATGAATGCTTCACGAGGGGGGGAACAGTGCCTTGGCCCTGCTGGGTTTCTTGTTGGTTTTGAGTGACTGGCCTGGGGTGCAATCTGAAATACAGCTGAATGCAAAATAATTTTCAATAGAATATGACTTTTTTAGCAGTGAACTCAGATAATCAAAGAAACTGGTTTATATTTATTAATTTTGGTTTTTATAATTTTTGTTATGGTTTCTGTACAACATGATGTAGCAGCTAAATTCTTGTGTATGGAGTGGCTATCTACACTGTGCAGCAGTACTTATATTTTAATGCAGCAATAGCTGTTTCTCCAGCTATTGTTTCCTATTTTAAAGACTGCAATAAATCAAATATTTTTTGCTAAGCATTTTGTGTAATTAGCTTTACAGCTTGTGTAAATAGAGAAAGCCATGTTAGTAATACTCTTAAAAGTTGAAGCAGAGCAGACAAAATATTTTACTTGTTTTGTCCACAGAGTCACTTCCCATCCTTGTCATTTGACAGTTGATTTTCTTGTTTTCTAATACCTTTACCAAAGAACCCCAAATAAACCATTAAAAACAACTACCAAAAAAAAAAAACCCAACAAAAAACCAAAACAAAACCAGCAAAAAATTCCTGTGTTTCTTGAATGCATCATTTTGTAGAAGTGGCTACTATTTATGATTTTGTGCATTTTACTTTTCCTTACTATTTAAGGAGGTTCAATATCAACAAAATGAGTAAGTTACCAGAGAAACTTTGTGTTCTGCAAGAAATCTTGCAAAATGTATAGTTATTTTTTTTGTGTAATGCTTGTTTGCCAAATGGTCAAGGCTTCACAGGAGCTGGTCAGAGTGTGTGAAGGGCTTGGTGTGAAGTGACAGTGGTGCTGGAGCCCTTTGGTGTGTATGTGGTGAATGCCAAGGGACTGTTGCAGGTGTGAATGGTTTGGGCAGGAGAGGGAATTTTGGAACTCGGGTGGTTGGGGGATGCTTTGTCTTAAGGATCATTGAAATAACTGCACATGACTGCAGAGTGAACTTCCTTAAGCCACAGGGGGACTGCCTTCTCCTCTGCATTTCTTGCCTTCCAGTAATGATATGTAAGGAGCTGCTCCATGCTACAAGCTTCAACAGTGCATTATGCTGGGAATAGCTCTTCTTGTTCTCTCATATAAACAGTGGGGACTTAATGTACAGAAATGGCTGCTCAGCAGCAGCTTAGTGTTTGGGCAGTATACTTGTGAGGATGTTGAAGACTGTGGCCTGGTTATCTGTGGTTTCCTGGTTTATGGTGGCTGGTTTACATGGGCCTTTTCCTCCCCTAGAGATAGATAGTATGCATCTGTGATTTTTGCTATGGTATCTTTTCCTTGGTCTCTGTGGTTGTAAACCTTGCTTGGCAGAGGGCTTAGAAAACCTGCATAATTTAGACTATTTTCTTCTCTTCCCCCCAGCAGGAAAGGTGAGGAAGATGGGAAGGATCTTGTCATCCTTTGCCAACCTGCAGTGAATTTGTCTAGTGAGCCTCCCATCCTCCCCTGTATCTTCAGCGATAGTCCTTGGTGAAGTGGAGGAGACCTCTTTGCCTTGTTGGTTTTGTTCACCTGAGGTGCCAGGTGCTGGCTCTGGTGAGAGGAGTAGCAGTTGCTGTCCAGCAGACCAAGGGCTGTTGGTACTGCTGGCCAAAGTGCCCGTGAGTTGAATTTGAGGCTCTTTTATAGCTGCTGAAGTCAATGTGAGCCAGTGCTGGCATTTCTTTCCCCACCCTGTTTTCCCTGCTGTGCTTTGCATTGCTGTAGAGACAGCATTTGGGAGTTGCTTGCTTGCAGACGTTGTGAAAACCAGTTAAAAAGAGAAGAAATAGCAAAAAGAAAGACCCAGGCTGTACTGAGGGGTGTGGGGGAGATCTTGGGGAGGCTGGGGACATGAGCTTGCTTAACGTGCTTAATTGCCAGGGGCCACTGGTCACAGCATCCCTGGGTGAGCCACACTGGCTGTGGGTCAGCATCAGGTGGGTGGAGAGCTGTGTCCCATCAAGCTCTGGCTGGTGTTTTGTGCCTTGCTGATGCCATGCTGTCCCAAGGGGAATGGAATTCCTAATCCATCCTATTGGGCACCTCTGGCTTGGGGCAGTCCTGTTCCTCTACCCCATCCCTGCAGTCACCCATGCTGCTGAAGGCCAGACTTCTGCAGGTGATGGTGGGGCATGAAGAGATTGCCCCAGGTATGCCAGCATTAGAATTTTGTTTGGAGACCTAATAGATAGGTACTAGATTATTAAGCAAGCCTTGGTTCTCCCTTCTCCTTTCCTAGAGCAGCTGAAAAAAAATAAGTGTATCATGAATTACAAAATAATTTTAGTCTAGATTTTATTTTTTTTGAAAATGAAACATTTACCAATATCAATTTAACTACAGTAAATAAAACACTTTTATCAACATAAACAGGAACAGAATAAGCAAAAAAATGTATATAAAAAAACCTTAATGGATGGGTGGCTTAGATCTTGGCAGTGGTGTTTTTTCAGGGACGAGAAGTACTGTTGTGCTGGGGAGTAAAATATATGACCTCCAGTTGTTTCTGTCCTGCATGTTGTAGCTGAGCAAAACTTCTAGTAATAATATTACACTGAAATTCCTTTATTTATCCTTTCTTTCCTTGAAGTCATGGGCAATATGTTTGAGAATTTTCTTTTAGTTGTTCTCAGATATAAACCAAATCTGTTCTCATCTGCTGAAGGAGAGGGTCATATAAACTAATGAGCTGGCAGTTGTATAGACATCTTTCATATTATGATACACTTTCACTATTTATGCATATGTGCCAACTGCTCTGTGTCATAGCCCAGTGCCTGCTTTATAGCAAAATGACAATTTTCCTCTTTGCACATTTCATGGGTTAGGGAAATCAAGTGTATTTCTGAACTTCATTTATTTGCTTTGCTTCCCAAGTGCTTCTTGCAAGAATTTCACTAGAATAAAATGTGATGCTCTATGCCAAGTTAAAATGTTTTCTGAGAGTGAGCAAGAAAAACAATGCAGATGTGCTATACACATCTTGGCAGAAGACTAGGGCTTTTTATAGCATATCTACCATCACAGCTCCAGCTTGGCAAAACATTCCTGTAGCATATGTATATGGCTTTTCAGGCAAACAGTAAATGAAGTTTAATGTGGCTTTCAGCACAGACTGAATCTCCCTGGAGTTGGGGATGCTTTCTTCTGATTTCAGTGCCATTTGAGCCAGACCAATTATGTGGTTGCACATTTGTCTTGGCCTTTCAGGATAGTCTCTTTTGGATTTAGTCTGTAATCAAAAGAGAATGTCAGAAACAGAAGTCTCAAATAACCTTTTTCTTTTGCCTGTAAGACTGAAACAAGAGAGATTTATGTAGGCAGAAACAATCTAAAGCTAAATACAAAGTAATTATGCAAAATACTTCTTATTCCACTGTTTCTGGGCTGCCCTGTGGAAGTTTGAACTGCAAGTTGTAGTCAAAAGACAAATTGTATTTTACAGAGTTTGGCTAAAATGATGATGAGTTTTTCTTTTAGAGGATGGACATCTGTTAGAAATGACAAATCTTTTTTATCTTTTTCCTGTAACATTTCTGTGCTGTGCTTAGACTTCTCCTGCATATCTTCAAAAGATGGATGAACATGACCCACTGAACTGATCCTGTGCCCTCCCCCCTGCTTGCCATAACTAACCCATGCTTCATCCATATAATTTAGGCTCTTAAACCTTCTTGGTGTGGGACAAAGCCCCAGAGTCTCTAAGGGATTTGTGTAATTTTCCCAAAGATTGTTTTACTGCTGGTTAGAGTATGCTAAAGTTTATTTCTGATCTGAAGCCCCCTTTTATATTCTTTTTTTGGCTTCAGAAGCAACCAGGCAGAGAGAGGCAAAGGAGAGGAGCCCTTCTGCAACGTGACACAAGCAGCGTAACAGGCATGAAGGCTGTACTTCCCTCCTATCAGAGAAGTGGAAAGTGCTTCTTATTTAATTGAACTTGCACCAAAACAGGCTGGGTGTTCCAGAATTAAAAAGAACTAAATTAGCACTGACAGCTTATGGTTACCTCCTACTTGTGGAACACCCCTGTCCACACTTCTCTCTGGAAATAATAAAATGAATTTTAGGAAATCCACTGAAGTACATCAGTAAAATTTCAATTGGATCAATTATGAGCTGTAAGTTTTCTGAAGCAGATGGTCCATCTCTGGCAGGATTCTGGTTCCTGCTGAAATCTCTGGCTTCTGTGTTAATGTCAGAAATAAGGTGGGGTGAAGGAGGAGATGACAGGGAGCTTCCCCGTGCGTCACCGCATCAGCCGCGCGCTGCTGCCCTGCAGTTCTGCTGCCAGCAGCACCGAGCTGGGCGTGCTCTGCACACCCCACCCAGCTCTGCTTCTCTTCACATTTTTCAATAAGTACCTATAGCCTCACCTGGCTTTGATGCTCACAGAAAAGATGAGCTCAAAATAAAGCTTTGCATCTACATGTCTAGTATTTGAGGTCTGAAAATCCTAAAGGAAATATAACTTTTGTTTTTTATCCTATTGGATTGTCATGGTGGCATGAATAAAAATACATACACCTTTTTGGTTGTGACCAAGGTCCAGATTTTTCATCCTGAATATATATCTCTGTGCAGAGTGACATATACAGTTGTAATTATTTATGAAACCATTTCTGATGTCTGTCATTTGTATATTGACTTAGTTGTTTCGGTGAAACATTTGTCTTCTGAACACAAGTGAGAATGAAAGGTTAAGCACAATCTTTTTTGTTTGTTTGTTGGTGTTTGGAAGTATAGCTGTTTTGAAAACATGACCTTTTTCCTGTGAATCTTGAAGGTGGCTTGTAGCTTATCAAAAGACAGGTGCTAAACTACTAAAAATTTCAAGGAAGTTTAATTTTTAATTTAAAAAAATCGTTTATTCAGAAAAGACTGATGTAAAATTCAAAGTTTAAAAAATGTTGTTAGAGTTATCATATGAGGTTGTAAATTGTCACTTTAAACATCAGTATGCTAAATTCAAATTGATTTAATTTAGATGTGTCTTGTTCTGAATTATCAGCATAAGTGTGTCTGCTTTTACTTTACAGACCAGTGCAGAGAACAGCTTGAACATGTTCTGCTGTATTGTGCAACATGATTGTACTTCTCATAGGAAGGATGAAAAATTCCAGAGTTCTAGGGATGTGTATTTTTTTCCCTTGTTTTTATTTTAGGAGAGTGGCTAGTACAGTTTTATATTTGATCTCATAGTCCAAAAATAATGTTTTATACAAGCTTTATGATTCTAGAAGTTTTTGAGTCCATGGCAGTTAATATTTTTTTTCCTAAAGCTAAATGAATTTTGAAACAACCATGGTTTCAAGTAACAGAACTAGCTAGTGAATGTATTTTTTGTTGTGTAAAAGTAAGTTTGTTTTTTCCCCCTCCCCCAATGTACAAATGAAAGGGATAGCTTTTGTGAAAAATACTTCCTAAAATGCCTGGGAGGACTGTTTCAGAGAGAGGAAGTCTCCATGGGACACGGATGCTCAGATGGGAGGAGGGAGAGGAGGGAGGACGGGCAGCAAGGTCATACTCTGCACAGTTTTCCATAAACCTGCAGCTTTTTCAATACATGTTGGATGTCTTAATCACTGACACTGAAGTCCTTTCTCGAAAAGCTTTGGATCAAAGAAAAGCTTTGAGTAAGCTGACATTTTTACTTCAACTTTGGTTTGCACAAAGCTAGCATTTAAGAAAGCTTTCTCCTCAGGGTGGGGAGGATTCCCAGCATCTCTGAGTTGGCTAAAATATTTCTTTTTTCAAATGGCAGAATTTTACTTTATTGCTAATTTTTACATTTTACTTTGCCTTTCTTGCTGAAAGGGAACTGCATTCCTAATGTAACAACCTGCAATGTGTGTAGAAGACCAGAGTGAAAAGACATCAGTCTTTTACAAAATCAGAAGAGTAGAAAGTGTGTGAGTCATCCAGTGAAATAAAACGTTATTAAGGCTAAATTTTACTGTATGATGCAAACCTCCTGATGAAGTCCATGCATGTGGATTTGGAACAGAAGTTTGGCCCAGCTAAGGGTGTTTCTGTGAGTCAGTGTCTGATTTCCAACAGCTGGGAGAGTCCACTCCCTCCCTGTGTGCTCTGTGTTTGTGTCCCATCACCTACCTTAGAGTCGTGGGATTTATTACATCTACTCCTATAAACAGTCTGGTTTTTAAATTGAGGCCTACATGACTCTGTTTCTTGCCTCTCCTTTGTCTTCATCACTAATGCATGAAAATACAGCAAAGCTTTGATTTAGTTTTAGAGGAGCTGGGCTCTGTGTATTGGAAATGCTGCCTCTTTGGAGGACAGCAAAGGTCCTGGCCTGCTTTATCGGTTTCTTGCAGCTGGTGCATCTTGCTCTGTGTCTTAAGCAATGAAAGTTCATGACCTCTGAGCAGCTCATTATGTATAGACCAGGATCTTCCCTGGGAATTCTCCTGGCAGCCTGTCTGGTGCAGCCGTGGAGCAGCTCAGTGCCCAGGTGCAGATGCTGTGTGTAACCAATTTTTGTGTGCAGTTGTTTGTCCCACTGTTGTGTGTTGGGGCTTTAATCTGTACATGGCTGGGAGATGTAGGAAAAAGCCTGTGAAAGCAGCTGTAAGACTGACTCTCTGCCAGGCTGAGGATTTCTTGTCTAGAAAGCAAAACCCCCTGTTCCTGGAAAATAAAAATGATGTTATTTAATGGAATATTTTCAATCGTGTAAGTGTACATAATTATTCTTCTGAGTCAAAATAGAGTACACAGAGTACAAGAATAGTCTGAGAATCAAAATACAAAGACTTTGAGGTAAACTTCTTCAAGAACAGTATTTTTGGCTTCAAGAATAGGAGAGCTGGTTTCATATACAAGAGTGTCCCTGTGTGTATGTGTGTGTATACACACATACACACACACACACACACACACACACACACACACACACACACACACACATATATGTATGTAGGTATAAACACAAGGTTGTTATTTTGATGCTTGCAAGCTTCTATCAGTCCAGACATCTTGATATTTAAAAAAGTATGAGGGGTTTATAAAAAAAAATTAATTTAAGTTATTGAAACTTCCATTGTATTTTTAACAGTGCAGTTGCTATTAATATAGGAGAGACAAAACAAAGGCCTGTTGGTTGCTACAGGAAAACTGGCAAAGTTAAATTAATTTATTTGAAGTGTTTTAGAAAAATACATGGACGGAGCCTTGTGTTCAAATGAAATGGTTTGAAACTTTGGTAGGTTTGTTGCAGCCCTGGCTGGGGAATTGTTAGTGTATGCTATCTAAAGTGTATGCTAAACCAGTCAAAAAAGATGCTGTATTTTAGTCTCTTTCTATTCATCAAACTATTTTCTTTTTTTCTCTGCTCTGTTACAGAACAACATGCAGATTTTTCTCTGTAATGGAGTTTAAGACACTATCACCATGTACAGAGCCTGTAGCCTTGGTTGTGCTCAGATCATTCAAAGTTAGCAAGAGATAGTACAGCCACCTTCTTCTATCTGCATTTGAGTAGGAAACCCATTGGAGAGATCCCAGGTGTTTAAAATCAACGGGTTTTCTGAAAGAAAAGCTGTGATGTTTCTAAGAGCCTGTTTTTTTTTTTTTTCTCTACACCTTATTCGACAGGTTTGTTGCTTATTCTTCTTAGTCTCAAGCATACTGTATATGTTTTATAGGAGGTAATTACAGAAAACAGAAGTTGCAGTATTTTTAAAAATACTGCTTTTCTGTGAACACATGAGCTGCACCTAAATGAACATGTGAAACACAAATTTTTTCTCTTTTATTTAGTTTTTAGTCAGTCCTGTGTGAAACCTATTTTTGCCATGAGTTATGAATAATTATTACAATTCTGTGTATATATACAATATAATTAGGTTGTTACATTGAAAACATTTTCAATAAGGCTCTGAAAGCACATAAAGAACTAGAAACTGGAGGTTTCAAACTCTGGTTTGACTAAGTACAGGATACTCTCTCATTTGTCTAGCAGAAGAGAAGAAAGATAATTACTTGGGTTTTACTGGGCTTGAAGGTATAATTCTAGGTGGACTATTATGGTGTGCTTGAGTATATTTCTAACACTGTCCCTGTGTGTGCAATTCTAGTAATTCTTCTGTACCTTCTGCCAAAATTGACTTTGTTACGAAGATGGGAATTTCTAATTTAGACCACAGTATAAGTTATGACTGAAAACACCCCTGTTATATCATTCTTATATTAATCAAAACTTCTGGAGATGCAAATCGAAGTGCTCTGAGCTCAAAAAATTAAATAGTTTTTACAATTTTACGTGTGATATACTCACAGCTTAGCTGAAAAGACTTGAAGGTTTACTTCTTGTTCAAAATAGGGCTTGGCATTGCCTCACTGATTTAATGTTTTTTTTAATTGCTTTCTTTTCTGGTCAAGAAGACTAGCTGGTTTTGCTTCTCTCTTAATAAAATCTTCTGCTTGAATTTGGACGAGTGCAGGCACGCCGTTAGAGATTGAAGCGATTTTGAAAGACGTGTAATGGGTTAGAGTTCAGTGTACTGCTGTTAGCTGCTCCCTGTCACTGGGGGTGACAAGGGAGAAGATAACTAAGGGAGTAAAAGCAGGTTTTTAGTGCATTCGTGAATGCATTCACAGGGCTTCGTGTGGCAAGCTTTGCTTATGTTGATGGGTGCTAGTGCAGTTGGCTCTGGGAGGGGATTGCAGTGTCTGGTTGGAAGAAATGCTGCTGTGTTAAGTGGAAGGGGTGTGCTTTTGAATCAGTGTTTTCCAAGAGCTGTCCTCTCTATTTGCTTTAACCTCTTGGAATGCCTTCTATTTTCCGCTTCTGCCCAGGTATGGAAGTGATGGTGCATAATAAGCAAATGTAGGTGATGGAGGAGCAAAGTGGGTTTAGAGAAGCCAGAGTGAGAGGGGAGGTTGTGGTGCACCTGGCAGCTGCAGCTGGCAGGTGATTTTTTTTTTTATTTATACCAAATTCTGGAGGTGGAAGTGAGACTGAAGGAGGAGTTTGAAAATGAAAAGAGTCCTCATTAAGTCATGAGTAAGGTTCCTTCATTAGAGTTTTTCTGTTATGGGCTCTCTTGACTACTCAGGAGTGTGGCAGTGGGGTTCTGATGATACTGGGGCTAGCCTCAAGCCTAGACCTGAGCTTAGTTATTGATTTGAAAAAGAGAATTACCGCTGATTTGTGAGGAGGAGCTGTTGCTGTTGAGCTCTGAACAAAACATGGATATGAATTAAAATGGCAGGAAAGATAAAATGTGGAGCTGGTACCAGTTAGCATTAGTTCTGCCTATTTCCTGGTGAGATCTCCAGCCAGATATGGTGCTAATATTTTTTCATCTTAAACATGGGAATACCCTACAGCATGATCAGTCAGTAGGACTGCAGCCATAGTAAACCTTAGTGTCAATTAAAAAAAAATGCCTTCAGAAGTAATGAATACACTTGAAAACAAAACAAATAGTCCTTGAGAGTATTGTTTATAGAAGTTTAATTTTAAGGTACTTCCTCTCCTTCACACTAACATGAAATGCTGCACTGGAGTTTGTGCCCTGGGTTAGCAGCAATCAGAACCTTGAATTCAAAGAGAATTGCAGATCTGTTTTATTTAATCTTATAAAATAAGCATGATTATAGTAGTTGAATTTATATGGTGATTGTTCTTGAAGTTTCAGAAAAGCATTAGGCATGTTTAGAAAAGAGTGACTACATACTTAAATCAGTGCCACTAGAAGGAATTGAAATTACACTCCTTCAAAAAAGATTGAGCAATTTGGAAAAGTAATAGCTAAATATTATTGCTACAAATTGTTCCCTGGAGATGAAAATAAGGCCTGCTTTGGTTAAAGTATCTTGAAAAGTATTCAAGAGATAAATTAACAGGATACCATGATTATTTCCACATTGCTTTTGCAGATACTTACTGAAAACCAGTTTTCCTTGGTGGGTTTGACCTGGAGGTACCCAGGTCACTCGTGTGCCCAGGAGTGTGCTAACCACAGATAGTGTTCCATGGGTGTCCCTTAGAGATGAGATGGTGGAGTGGTGGGGTGTGGGGTCCTGGCCTCTGTCAGCCTCCTTAGGCAGAGTAGAAAGCTCTGTCCATGAGCCAGAATGTGCCCACAGGAGAGGAGGACAAAGATGGGGAATATAGTTATAGTCTTGGGAGCAGTTTTGTAGAGCACAAGGGAGACTCCTAAACCTTTCACTATTAGCAGGGTTTTCCTATGACACAAATCAGTAGAAATGCTCCATAAATCTATTCTGGTGTTGATTTGTAGGTGTTTTTCAGTGTATGTTAGTTTGCCACTTTATTGTTCCATTTACCAGCTTGATCCAGCAGCCACAGGTGGCACGTTACTCCTTCTCTAGAGCAGTCAGGGAATTGCTGTGCAGACAGCAGGCAGTGCCCAAGCACCGTGCTGCCTCTGTGTGCTGTGCTGCAGGGAGTGAGGGGAATCTCCTCCCACATGCACCCTGCTTGCAGCAGCTGCAGAGGGGCAGGGAGATCTTGTGGGTACCCCTGTGCATGGCTGACAGGGTGTAAAGCACCAGAGATGCTAAAGCTCTAAATCCTATCAAAAACACCCAATATCATAGCTGACCTGAATTGAGATTAATTTTTCTGTGATTCACATAACTTATGTGAACTTTCTGTGTGATTCACATAACTTGTACATTCCTTCCACATGGTTCAGCAAAGTTGTTTATATTGCAAAGTCCTACCCACCAACCCTTGAATTTGAAGTTCCCTGAGGAATAATACAGCCATGAGGACAGAGAATGGGATTTAATATTTTGTCGTAACTTTATATTTACAGTGTGATGGACATGTGAGGCAGTGTATATAAGAATGATTTTGTAGTTCTCTGTGTATTAATCATTGTTTAGAGTTCAGATACTACATGATTAATTGACTGTGTCCATTTGGGGATACTTATCAGAAGTGCCTGTTTCTATCTTTCATGGTATTTGAGATTAACGGCCCCCAAATGAAAATCTTATTTCAAGTACTTTTCTAAAATAAATTAGGATCTTCCGATTAAGCTAGATGTCACTTGGGTAGACAACTCTACACTCTTAAATTTTCTCTTGAGACATTTTACCAGACTCATTTTTTTTTTGTTTGTTTTTGTTTTGTGTTTAGTTTAGTTTTGTTTAATCAACATCTGTCTCATGTTGGTGTACAATATGCAGGTCTGTATGTACAGACATATAAGTGTGGTTGGTTATTCCGGTAAGACCCATCATTCTGGTCTAAATCTAGTAGTGCATTTGAAGAGCTATTGTGGTGACTGGAAAAAACAATAAACTGCTTAAATCCAAGTAATGCTGCAATGATGGGTGGAGGTAAATAAACTCTTGGAAGAAACAGAAAGCACTTCTTTCATCAGACTCACGTATGGTTCAATTGTTGAGCTGCAATCCTAGGATGTTCTGCATTTCTTCAGCATTGTTGCCCAAATTCTAAAACCCTACATACAAGACTGTGCGCCGTTATAGACAGTACATTTCACTGCATGTTCCTGAGCTATGGAATTGATTACTGTAATTCGTATCTGTCATCTGGAGTTAATACTAATAATTAAAAATTGTAATCAAGAAACAGTTTTGTTGTATTATTTGTTGTATTTAGATGCAGATTATGAAGTAAGCTCTGTGTTATGGCAAAAGAGGCTGAAAATGCACACTTATCTTTCCTTACTTGTGGATTTGCCACAGTTGGAGTTTGTGGCAGTGCTTCAATAGATGTCTTTTTTACATGGGATTGAAATAAATCCCATGTAAAAGCTCTTTTTTGCAGTTTGGGCAGGACACTGTTATTTGGTGCTCACAGCATTTCATAATGGAGTTTAGAGATGCAGTGTCATATTTAACTTTTCCCCCTTAGCAAACAGAACATAGTTGCTCATAGTGTAAACTATCAGTAATCGTGGTGAAAAGTGTGTTATTCTTTCATAGCCAAATGTAAAGCTTTATTCTTCATTTAATGGATATCAAATTTGGTTGCCACGTGCATTCTAGCAGCAGCACAAAGTAAATTTCCCTTTTTTGCAGGTGCCTGACTTGGTGCTAGTATCAGAGTCCAGGTGCTGACCTGAACCTGCCCTTTGGTGGTGGCACCTCCTAGTGGTTACAGGGCTATGTGCTGTGAAGAAATGTCATCGTGTCATTAGTTTTGACAGTGAACAATGTTTCAGTGCAATATTTTTGGAACAGACTTCCAGGAGACATGTGAAATGTAGCCAGAAGCCCAGGACTTGGGGGTGTTGATCAGCAGCTGGGCTGACCATGAGCCACTGTGTGCCCAGGTGGCCAAGAAGGCCAGTGACATCGTGGCCTGTGTCAGCAATAGTGATACAGTGGCTAGCAGGACCAGGGCAGTGATTGTCCCCCTGTACAGGGCACTGGTGAGGCCACACCTTGCCTTTGTTCTGCTTTGGGCCCCTCACTGCAGGAGAGACCCTGAGGGCTGGAGCATGTCCAGAGAAAGGGAACAGAGCTGGTGAAGGGTCTGGAGCACAAGTCCTAGGGGGAGCAGCTGAGGGTTGTTTAGCCTGCAGAAAAGGAGGTTCAGCAGAAGCCTTATTGCTCTCTACAGCTACCTAAAGAAGGTTGTGGCAAAGTGGGGGCCTCTCTTTTCTCCCAGGTAACAAGTGATGGGATGAAAAGAAATGTCCTCAAATTGCACCAGGGGAGCTTTGAATTGGATCTTAGGAAAGGTTTCTTCACAGAAGAGGTTATCAAGCATGAAAAGAGGCTGCCCAGAGGAGTGATTGAGTCAGCATCCCTGGAGGTACTTAGAAGACGTGTAGATGTATCACTGAGGGATGTGGTTTTGTGGTCAGCTTGGCAGTAGTGGGTTAACAGTTGAACCTGATGATCTCAGAGGTTTTTTCCAACCTAAGCAATTCTGGGATTCTGTGCCTAGTCCTGCATTGACAGAGAAGGAGTCCCATGCAGTGCCACAGGCTGAGCTGGGGAGAGTGACAGTGAGTGGGCAGGAGCCAGCCCTGCACACTGGCAGCAGGCAGTGTCAGCAGGGCATATCTGGTGGCAAAGGAAGGGATCATCCCCCTCTGCTCAGCAGGGTCCCTGTCCTATTCTGGGATGTCCTCAGGTCCCTTCCAATCTGAATTACTCCTTGGCATCAAGAGATTCTGTTCTGTTTAATAGGTAATGAAATTATGCAGTACATAGGAAAGTTGATTTAAAGCAATTAGTGATATGATTTCTCATGTGTTGGTATAGATTGCTTCTAGGTAAAGTGGATGAATTAAATAAAAATCCCAGCCTTTCATGATGCATGAAGGTAATGTATTAATAGAAAGAACTTGCATATCCTTGTAGGGTAGGAAGACAGGAAGTTTACTGCTACAGTAGACCTTGGACTATTTTCCTTACAGATGAGGAAGTTACCACTTCATTTCAGAAAAACAAGGATTTAATATATATATTTGAAAGTTTATGTAAACTGTGGAGTGGCTAACAGCCAAATTTACCATTTTTAATAACAACCTTTTGGCACTTGAAGCAAGATTAAGTAGTTTCTTGATGCTTTTTTTGTACTCCAGTAGGAATGCAGCACAACTCAATATGTAGCAGTGTTCCAGCAGTTTACTGGCCATGTTAGTTCAATTTAATGGGTTTTAGGGGACATTTAATTGCTGAAGTGGAAGACTATTTGGCTCATTTTTTTGGCTGTCAGACTTCTGTACTGAGGGATGGCATTGATAGTGTAATGTGATTAATTTTTAAGTAAATCGTTGTTGAAACTGGACTTACGGGATGCATACAAAGCCAAATATTACTTTTTTTTTGCTTCGTAAACACCCTGTCTAACATTTCAGTGTGTCAGGAAGAATGATATTTGCCATATGTTCAGATTCTGTCTTGGATGATTTCTGGTGAGCTAAAGCCCCTTTAGCAAGGCTGGGAAAGCATTGATGAGTGCAAAAGTGGAACAAGATGCTTCAGTGATCAGGCTTCTATGTTTCTCTCTTTTTCAAAACTGGTTCATATCAAATCAGTGTGCATCCCTTGTTTGAAGACATTGTGTATAACCAAGTGTGCAGAGGTTTGGAAAAAGTCAAATTTTAGACCAAACTCTCTCGTTAGAGCGTGAAGGGTAACCTTCCTGAATGTGTATTCCTCTTTCTCAGTAAAACAGAATGGCAAGAAATCAGCTTTAGAGTGGTGCATCTTCAGAACAAAGAGCAGTTTTACAGGTTAAGGATCAAAGAGATGAAAGGAATAAGGCTTTTTTTCTGGTGTACAGTATTCAGCTATTTTCTGTGGTAGTCTGTGGCCCTTTTTTTCTTGATTTCATGGGATACTGGGCAAGTGTATGTGAATGTGCTCTAAAATTCGTGTGAGGGGAGTGACTGCAGGTGGAGTGAGGTCAGAAATGGAAAAGATAACTGTCCCTTCAACTCATCACCTGGTAACTTAAGAGTTGCTACAGGTGTCAGTTGCTTTCTGAGCCTTACTGGGCTGCTTTCATATATGTTAAATGTTTTTGTGGCTTGTGCCCTTGCCAAGACGGTGAATGCACTTGTGTTGTACCAGTATTGCCACTGTCCATGCTGCAGCAGCAACTTACTTTAGAGGCACAGTGGACTTTGGAGCTGATTCTCCCACTGCTGCTTGTGTGTGTAATGCAGCAGATCTTTGGGCCTGAAATTCAAGGAGACGGATGATGGGATGGAGATGCAATTTAAACCCAGGGACTTGTTCTTGCTGGCTTCTCAGGCTGTGGAAGGTAACTGGAAGCCAGCTGACTTTGCAAGTCTTCATGGCTGTCTTTTGGCACCTGACTCCTTGTTTGGATGGTTCCTGCCTGCAGCACAGGGCTAGACAGGGAAATGAATGAATTCACTGGCAAATTTTCAGATATATTAGTTTTTTATTAACCATAGTTTCCTTTCAGACAGTGTTAACACGCCCAAGTGCCATATGCTGCTGAACAGACAAGTCCAGTACACACCCCAGCCTGGTGATTTAGTTGGTTTTTATCTGTGTGTATTCTTGCTGCAAAGGCTTTATCTGTTCTCAAAAACTCAGTCCAGTGAAGATAGCCACACACATGGGCTTATAATCTTGAATTCCAGATGGTTTTAAGCAGAAATGAATAATACATACTTACTTTCCCTTTATCTCCTGATTTATAATTGAGAAGTTATATTTGCACACTTGGATATGCTTCTTCTCTGTCCTTTGTCCTGGTGGAGAGTGTTTTCGTTTGAGAGTTACACTGAAATACCTATGCACAACTGTCCAGCTGATAGTGGTTTTTAAAAAATCATATAAGGATCTGTGTTAAAGCAAGAAGCTATAAATTATATCTAAATTTAAATAATTTCAGTTGGTCTTGATAGGCAATGGAGAGCCTCTGGGAGCTCAGCTTGGCAAAGCCAATCTATTTCCCAAGAGTGTTGTGTGGTAAAAAATACACTTCTTATTTGGGCAAGAGCAGATCAGAAAATATAGGAGTCGGGGGGAAAAATACCTGTCTTTCTTGACTTCCAGATGTGCAAAAATTTCTAGTGGGAACTGATCTGCACCCAGCTGAAGGGAAGCGCAGTTGGGAAGTGTGGGCAAAGGTAAGAAGTACAAAGACCTTTTGGGGAGAGCTTGGTGTCCTCCCTCAGTAGTGTTCTCTGCATGGGCTTCAAACAGCACACAAGAAATGACACACACACACTCCTCTGCCATGCCAGTTCCAAGTATGTAATTGTAGCCAGGCAGATTAATGTTGTTTTTCTGATGCTTCAGGACATCCTGCTGGTGACAGGTGAGATCAAATCGCAGTAGTGGGCTCAATTAGTAAACACTAAGCATTGTTCATCAGGCTTTTAGGAGCCTGATTTTCTGCTTTCTGTTAGATTACTACTTATCAGAGGTTTGTGGTGCTGTCTTCTTGTAAGATAGGGACAAAGTGTTTCAAAGAATAATCTTATTTACTGTTACTTTTAATGTTAAATATTTCAATATATTTTTGGAAAGGGTACATTTTGATAACCAAGACACCTACTTAGATGTAAAGGAATAAGAAATCTTCATATGCCATTAATAAGAACACATTGCTGTTTCCATTCTGATTTCTAGATATTGTTTTCCACATATGGTCCTTGTTTCCATTATGTGGGAACATGAAATTGTTAGCTACAGAACGCTGAATGATACTACTTAAACTAATGGTTTTCTCAGTTTTTCCTTTGTGCTTTTTAGAAGTCATTTTATGTAATAAACAGAATGTGAATGGCTGCATTCTTGCTGCCTTTGTAATGTGCTCTTGCTTGCAGTCTCAGTGCTGGTGTTCACTTAGCAAATATTTAACTTCCATTGCTGAGGATTAGAAAATGTGGTGCTCATGAGCTTAAATTATGAGTACCTTTATAATTATCATCAAGTTGAAGAGTTAAATGGGTGTAGACAGGAAACAGGAGATCTGACTTGCTTCGACTTGAGCTGAGTGATGCAATATTTAAATGAAGATATTATAAATCAGGTTTAGTGTTACTTCTATCCTTGTATTCATTCAATGAACTGAACTTGCTGGTTCTTCTACATGAACTAGTGACAAAGGCATCTATGCAGCTTTTTCAAAATAATTGTACTTTGCTAACTTACACATTGGTGGAGCAGTGAAGCTAATGAGTTCTCTATCACCACTTGCTTTTCTGTCTAAATGCATTGCAGATTTGGAGAGTGCAGTACCCTTTTACACAATCATAGCAGTGAAAGAATAAAAATGTAGCTTTATTTTATTGACAGAATATGAAAATCTGATTGTGCTATACAAATTCAGATTTTGAAACAACAGCATCATGTCTGACTAAATGGTAACTCTGAAGCAGGTTTCTTGAAAAACTTGTGGGAGATGTAAAAAATTTTGTTTCATAGTTTTTTTCCTTTTTTTCTTTTTTTACAGAAACTTGACTTTTATAAACTTGATTTACTTAGCTTTTTGGTTTTTTTTTTTTTTTTTTTTTTTTGGTTTAACAACTAGAAGACATTTTCCTTTTAACTTGTGTAAGCACCCTGTTGCAGGTGGCCTGAGCAGATTGCTGTGGGTAAGTATTGGTGGCAGTCCCTCGTTTTTGACATCTCCCTTGAGAGCCCCTCACTGCCACCCAGAGAGGGGGATCCCAAAGGTGTTCAGGTGTCCTGAAAGAGTGACTGGACTACTTAGCCCCACAGATGTAGTTATGTCAACTCCAGTAAATGCTGTAAATAGCCAATTTCCACTTTAGGAACTGGTCTGAACCAAAGCAGTGTATTTGACTGCTTCAAAGAATGTTTGAGGACTGTAGTACTGCTATTGCATAGGGAACTGTGAATATCTGTTTACTGGCTGAGATTGAGAAATGCAGCTTGACCAAGCCATGAATACAGATGCACTTGTAACATCCATGTAGGAGTACTTGAATTCCAATTTGTGTCAAGTCTGGTTCAGTTTCTTTCGTATTTAGCAGACAGTGCATAGGAGCTGACTCTAGTACAACATTGTGTTCATTTTTGACAGATCACAGAACACGAATTTAAATGTGAACATTTATGCAGTGTGGTTTTTTCATGTTGTTTGGTTGAATAATATATAGAAATAATTGCTAAAACTTGGAACCATAAATGGCTATGGATTTTCATAACTTGGTAAAATCACTAGTTTGAATGTTGTTTTCTTTTTTTTAGTTTCTCCCCCCCCCCCCCCCCCCCCCCCCCAGTATAGTGTAACTAATCTCTGTACAATGTGAGTATTCCCTTCCCTCTTAGACCTCTCTTCCCTCCCAATCCTCCCCCACCAAATCCTTGATTTATGCAAAACCTTTAATAGAGTAAAAGGGCCTCAAGAGAAGACTGTTCTAATGTTTGGAGAGGGCTTTAATGAAAAGTTGAATTGTTATTTCATATTTACTTACCAAATCCCGCCAGAGTATGTTCTTGCCAAACTAGTTTTATATATTTCTTGTCTGGTCTTGCTCACATATTATTTTGTGTCAGGATCTTGTCTGACAGGAAAAGCCACCAGAGCAGTTCAGGCTATGGCAGTACTAATAGGTGATGCAGTAAAAATGAAGTCTATCTAAAACTTCTTATGCAATATTGAGAAACTTTTAAAGGAAGTAATTAGTAGAAGCAGCTTATGTATCAAAGCTATTTTTAAGTAGATTGTGCATGCTGAAATAGCACAATAGTTATTTAGAAATGGGTGTTTCTGCTATTGATTCTGTAGTTGTGAATGTTTTTTTACATTTGCCTTGGAGGTAGGAAACAGTTGTGGTAGGAAGCAAAAAAACAAGGATACATGGATATTGAAGTTGTAGTTTCAGCTTGGGTGCTGTTTGTTTTGATGGATGTAGTTAGGTCACTGAGCCTGTATTGCAGTTACCTGTTTGTAATGTTTCCATTCTTCAGTAAGAAGATTAATTGTTGCAAACAAAAATGGTGAATTGGGTGATGTATGAGGGATAAGGCTCTCTTAAAGCCCAAACTCAGTTTTCCATCTGTGATTTTGCACTGAAGGCTGGTTTATGGTTCAATTCCAGTTTAGCTTTGAGAAGGAGAATCTCAGCAGAGAAAACATGAGTCGAGTCCTTCAGGAGTGCAAGGTGCTTCACAGCCTGTCTGGTCTTTGCAGACATGTTTCAATCTTTGGTGTAGATATAAGAGGCAGAGGAGATTTTTTAAATGGCCTTTAGGATGAGGAAAGGTCTTTTTTTCCTTTTAATCTGAGAGCAAAGACTTCCCTTCAAACATGTTTGTTAAGAAATGTTGAAAGATTTCTGGTGTACACAGGTGACTTTGTCCAGCCCTGTCTGTGTTAGTGGAGTATTCAAACTTACAGGTTTATCCTAGTGTTTGCATTATGTACCTTTTTTACAGAGCAGGTTTGTGTATTACCTAGCTATATAGGCCCTTTATATGCATGACAGTGTGAATAATGTAATACCATTTTAAATTATTCCCAGATCATTACTTTAAAAAAATGTACGCTAAGTTATCCCCTGTAATATGCTACAACAGTAAATCTGTTTAGAGAAAACCCACATGCTAGAAGTCCAGTTAATTGTATAATAAGTGCTTGCTTAGAAGAAATGGAAGGTAATGATATTTAATACTTAGAGAAATCAGAGAAAAAAGTCTGTAATTTAATTTTTGGAATGACTAGCCTAATGACTGTAAAATGAAGTTCTGAAATCTGCTCATCTAATGATGATGACTTACAGCAGTATTTAAGGAGGATGTACTTATACAAACAATGAAGTAAGTTTCATAGTACCAGATATCTCCAAATTATTTGACCTATGCCTATATATCATATGCAAATTCGTGGAGTTCTAGGATATTAAAGCCAAGATGAATATCTGCTTATGTTCTTTTGTGCAGCATGTTCTGTCAGGATTTAAATACATATATGGATTTAAAGGAATTCTGATAGTCCTGTTTCTTGTCCTGTTCCATCTTTGAGAAATCAAAATATTTTCAAGCCTTTTATGGTGAAGGTTATTTATTTATTTATGACTTCTATTTTTAGTGTGGGTGGGTTTTTGTTTAGTTCTCGTTTGGCTTTGGTGTGATGTTTTTATTATTTTTGTTTGTTCGTTTTGTCACTTCTAAACACCATACCTAAAAAGGCTCATGCTAATTGCTATTTTTAGGAAGTCAGGAACTTTGCAAGTTGATGCAATCTTGATGGTCCTCCCAGCAGAAAGGTTGTGCAGTCATGACTTCTCAGTGAAAAGCAAGGGAGCTCTTTTACAGTGAGACACCGAACAACAGCCTGGGGCATTGGGGGGTGTATTTGAGAAGCAGGATTATGTAGCATGATCAGGCCAGGTGTTTACAGGGCAACTTTTCCCCATTATGAAACAAATCCTTTAAGAATGCATGTCAACTACTAACCAGCACTTGGGTCATATGCTGGAGACACTTTGTGGACACAGCCTTGCTCCCCATGGCTTCCTTTGCTATCAAAAGTAGTAATAAAGACTGTAGAGCCAGTCCTGCCAGTTACTGCTAGACACCTGTATAAACACAAAGCTACATGCACACATTTGTATGCATATGTATCTGTGTGTATATGTATCTGTGTGTATATATTATTTTTTATTTTAAATGTGGAAAGTGCTCTTAGTATATGTTTTAGATATTCCATTTACCACCTCTAGCAAAAGACAGGTAGAAAGCATTTTGATGGTGTTTAAATGTTGATTTATGCCTTTTATAGCTGTTCTGTAAAACCCTCACATCTTTTACAGCTGCATGTAACCTTTTGTGCCTGTTGACTACTGTCTGGCGTGCTTTATTTTGTGGACAATGTATTTTTCTTCCTTTTATGGAAGGAATATTGGGAATGTAATGTGCAGTAATATTTGGAATATGTCAGAGTCTTATGTGTCAATGATGGGATTGTGACTCATGCAGATCTGATAGTAGAGGGAAGACTACATATCTAGTCTGAGACAATTTAGAAAAAGAACTTGGACTTTACGTCTCAATTTACATTTATTTACAGAAATATGACCTAAATAGATGTTTGATGCCAAGAATTTCTAGGACTGTGATGCTGACTCTGTGGTGGAATAACATTTTCCTGTTGGCATGTGATAATCTGATACTATTTTCTTCTTCTTTTATGCAGGATCCAAACTACTGGATACAAGTCCATCGATTGGAGCACGGGGATGGTGGGATCTTGGATCTTGATGACATTCTTTGTGATGTAGCTGATGACAAAGACCGTGTAAGTACACATGGCTGTGAAAGCAGCATGGCACAAACTGCACATCAGCACATCAGTGGTGTGTGTTTCCTGCATGTGTCCCAAAGTGGGAGCCAACACAGAGATTTTAGACATTTTTCATGTAGTTTGCCTGACAGATGTGAGAAATTGTTTACTGTCAGGGTTTTTATTTTAATTGAAATCATGGTTTTTCCATCCTTTCTGGTTCTTCAGCAGTTCAAATAGGAAAAGGAGGCTGCAAGGATGAAAATACCTCAAACAGTGGAAAATTCCTCAAAAGTGGAAAATTAATGTGCAAAAATAAAGCATCTGTAAGTTGATGTTGCAGCTTTGTGTTACTAGTTGAATATGTGCAAAAAGATCCTGCTGGTTTTAAGCTATTGCGTGTTGTGGGTTTTTTCCCCCCAAAAAAATCGTTTTGGGAGGAATTGCTAGTTACACAGAACTTGAGGCAATAATTATACACTGCTGAGCCTTGAGTGTTTTTATTCTTTTTTAAGTAGTGATTTAGATCACAGTCGACTAAGAGGCCTTTTGCTTATTGGCTATTTGTTGAAGTTATAGATACAAGTATCTTTGAATTACTTGTTTGAAAAAATGAAAATGTGGGTAAGAAACACTGTGGCAAACTGCAAAGTCATGTAAATATGCTACTTTTCTCTAGAAAGCTGAAGCTCTTGAAAGCATCTGAGCCTGATACAGACTTCAGTCTGGAAACATGTTTCTGGACCACACTCCTTCACAGACAGTATCCTTAATTGCCTCTGTTGGAACAGGCACTGTCAAGGCTCCTTGAATACTGGCCAAATGATGACTCTTTGGCTAATTTTTCAGAAATAGATACTTTGCCTGTAGTTATTTCTTGTGACAAAACTTAATTGACATGGTTATTTCAACCAGGACTTTATAAAGAAAAAATATGTGAGGAGTCTTGGGACGTGAAGACTCCTCACTGTCTGAAATGTTGGGATTACTCAAGATGTATAGAGTAACAGTGCTGAGTTTTCAGGAATTTCTTCCATAAAAATAGTGCCCAGATAAGATTTCATGAAAAGCTAATTAAAACCTCTAGTTGGTTATCTCATATTGAAGTGCTCAGCTGTGTGATTTGTTTAGCTTTTGCTTACAGGCCTCAGGGAGGCTGGTGCAAGTTGTCACTAAATATAAATATTTATATATATATACATGCACACAGACTTATTTGAATTATGCACTTCTTAGCTCCTCATGTGCTCTTCCCCTCAGAAGCTTGAATTCTGGTGACTTCAAGACCTTATTCTTTGGTTGTTACCTTGCCTTGCTACCTTCAAGTGGGGTAATTCCTCACAGTGAAACTCTGTGGGTGTTTTTATGTGCATGACTAATAGCTGAAAAACTCTGACTGCAATTGAAGCAAGCAAAGTCATTATTACAATATTGTTTTTGTGTATAGATGGACAAGATACTTAGCAATTAGTAATATTTATCTCTGCATTTGCCAAGCTCAACTCTACTGATGGCACCTATGAGTTAAATTTCCTTTTTTTAAAGGACCTTGCAGCATTGATTAGGAAGGTGCAATATAAACATGCACTGTGCTGTCCTGGTTTATTTCCTTGAATTAGTCATTCTCACTTGACCTTCACGTTTGGGTCTTTTCAAGTTTTTTGGTCATTAGTCATTGGTTTTTAGTTTCCTGTAGTGTGTTTTACAGCTGACCTTCCTGGCTCCCTTTAGTTTTGTGTTGTTACTTTGCTTCCATAGCAAATGTATCAACTGATTTTGTGTTGCTATACCTTAATATACTTCTCATTAATGTGAGGTTTGGAATATATCTCCAGTAAGGGATATTTTGTATCTTATCTGTACACTTAGGCATACCTTGTTAAAAGGCATTTCAACAGATGGTGTCTAAACATGTAATTAAATGATTACTGAAGTCTGTAGGATTAGCTGTGCTTGAAATCAAACATTTGCCTATATCTCTCTTTTTTAAAATTGGGACAGAAATGTCTAGGATATTGGAAAACTGAACGCTTAATGTTTTAGTGTTCATTTTCACAAGGAACTTCCTTACATTCTTGAAGAGAAGTTTGTTGTGTTACTATCTGACATCTGTATTTTTGAAAATTAGTTTGCTCTTACCGTGGTTCTTTAGACATAAGGATCAGTGATAAATGTGATTTTTGTCTTTGGTGATGCTTTTATGGTTTAATTGTGCAGTGTCATATCATTACAATTCAGAATGCAGAGCAGCTAAGGGCCACTTGTCCTCTTGATGGATTTATTGCTCTGTACAGTCAACTGCCATAGTAAAATAAAACACTTCAGTGATGTGAAGAATATATTTACTCCTAGTCCACTGTCTCCATGGAGAAAATGTTTTGTCCTATAACAAATACAAAGACCCTTAGAGCAGCTGTTCTGAATGGAATGAGAGAAGTATCTTTGATGGCGTCCTTCCCATTAAAATGCGGCATGCTAGGGTGACTTTATTTAGCTTCTTCTGTCCCTATATTTTGTAATTCTCTTGTCACTTACTAAAACAGAATGGATAAGTAAGGGTTAGCCCTTTCAGTTGCTTTCTGGAATAATTTGTGATGCTCAGTGTTCCTCCTTTAAAAAAAGGAGTAAAACACGAAGCAAACTACATGGAAAAACTGATTTTGCTAAGCTGTTTGTTCCTTTGTTTGTTTCTGAAACAGCTTTACTTAAGCCCTTTAACTTAGTTCATTGAGAAAGTGCATAAAGCACTCTAACTTAGCCAACATAAGATGTGGACAATTATATTCCACATATCACTGCATGTGAAATGTGGAATATAACTGTTAACTGTTAAAAGGTTATTACCTTTAACTGCTTTGTTAATGCAGTTAAAGGTAATAACCTTATAATCAAAAAATTAAATGCTCATTTAAATAATTTTTTTAGAAAACTTTTTAATATTTATTGAAATGTATTTTTTTCCAGGTTTTACTGTGGAGATATGGGTAGTTTTCAAGTATGGAAACATATCAGTGTTTTTTACATTTATATATCTCCGTGTATACATGAATACAAATGGGCAGACTTGTTACTGTTTTTGAAAAATATTTGGCTACAAGAAACAAGATTATATTTTCAACTAGCATTTAGTCAGCTGTGTAACCTACTTCCATTATTTTAAAAATACAGGTTTCTTGTGCATTTAGTGATTAGACCAATATTTTAAAGATAGGTTAATACCCTGTTTAGTTTGCATTTCTGTAACTTGCAAAAGTAGTCCTTTCTATGAAGACTCTCAAAAAACATATGTCATCTTGATAAGTTTCCAACTTGATGATAGCATACTTGATGACCTCAGTTCATTTTTTAGTAGGCAGACGTTTTCAGCAGCAAAAAAACCCCAAAACCCAACTGCAGAAAAAAACCAGAACCCAACCATTTTTAACTGTGTTTTCTTCGGCTAGATTGAGGCACGTAGACACTTGGGTGATTCTCACACTTTGGGTGTAATATGGAAGTGATTACTCTTAAGATCTCATAGACCCTTGTTTACCCATGAAAAAATGTTGAGAAAACTGTGGTGTAATCTTGTTAAAAAAAAACCCAAACACAACTAACAAACCCAAAGTATGCATATGAATCTAACTTGCCCCCATTTGAATTCTCAATGAAATAGTAATTTATATTTTGAACAAGTTGAAAAAAATTTTTGTTTGCAATTATATGTAATTTTTTAATGAGTAGAAATACTCAGACTGTTGCTCAGTGGGAAGCTTTAGAGATCAAGATGTTTGTGTTTGATGTAGCTATGTTGCTGAAAAATCAGAGTTTTTTCTTCCCAAGAGAACAAAGATCTGCCATTAATAGCCACTGGTTGTCATGATCAGTTGGGCAAATAGAGCTACTTTGAAACAATGTAGGTGTGAACCTTATGTCAATTATTCCTAAATTTGTTTCCTCCAATATACTTATTTCTGCCAAATTAATTTGGGATTAACAGCATGTAAATCCTAAAGGCTTTGGCATCTTATAAATTCCTTTATCACTGCTAAATTCGACACTTGTTCTTAAAAATAACCACAGTAATTTGATATATGGTTAGATTTACAGCCTGGCTTTATTTCTCTAAACTAAGGCAGGCATGGGCTTTCTTTGCTTGACTTAACATTTTCAAATATTCAGTCAGCTCTTCACCTGCTCAATTCATGCTTACAACCACTGAGTGCAGTGATAAAAACCAGAGGAATATGGTTTGGTCTTGTTTGGAGTGGAGTCTCACGCTTCCCACAGTGTTTGTGTGCGTGCTGCTCTATCTGGCCCAGGTCACTGGAAGTTCAAGGTGATGTTGGTGCTTAGTGCTGCTCAGACAAGCTTTGTACCTCCCAGAAAGACACACAAGTTGCTGGTTTCCACCAGAGTGGAATACTTCTGGTGAGAATGGGATGGAGATTAATTTCATGGATCTGTGCTGAAATGGAATTTGTAAACAGTCATGAGCTAGAGTTAACTGTGTTAAGTAAGCAAACTGCAGCTGAAATTCAGTGAAATCAACTGTGCTTCATTTGCATCTGCTTTTGAGAGACCTACAGAGATTCTATTAATATTATTATGAAGTTAGTGCCTGCTTGCTTGAAGTGTGAAGCCTTCTAGTGGGGAAAAAGTCATGGAGCAGCTTCTTCACATAATGTGAAGGCATATTAGGACCTTTTCCCAGTGTAGTGGAAAGGAAATGAACTTTTGGGTTTTGTGTTAAAACAGATGGTCAATTCTAAATAATACTGTTGTTTTGTTTACTTCCTCTTGGAAGACTCTGTTGAGTTAGAGAGGCATGTGATACACAAAATGTGGTTTGGAAAGGATGACTGTATTTTGTTTGTAACAAATGTTAACTGGAAGCCTACACAGAAATAAGGCTATTTTGAGCAAATGCATTATAATGTTAAGGTTAAAGGCTAGCTAGGGACTGAAGGGATGTGATTACAGTATTCTGCTGCTATTGATTCTTGCTCTCTCATTCTTATTTTTCGGGCCAGTTATGCAAGATGCCATTTTTGTAGTAAATTCAGGATAGGCAGCCAGTGACAGCAGGATGCTGTTAGAAACAATGAGATTCTGGTAGCCCTGTGCCTGTTCATTCACTCAAAAATCTTGTAGAGCTTTTGAAGTTAAGGAAAGCTGTGCAGATAAAGTTGTATTATCTTTAGATTTCCATCATTACATAATCAGAATACTCAAAGTAGATTTTTATTCTAAATTTTGGGTGTCTCTGCCTCATTTAAGCAAACATGCAGCAAAATTTACATGTGATTTCTCTTTGATTCTGCAAATTAAGAATTTAACCCTAAAATCATGAGTAGAGAGTAACAACTCTTTGTGCTTCTTGTTTCTGCCATTAACAGATTAACACCCTGGATTGTATGAAAAAACAAGTTCTCCAGGTTCTATGCAGCAAATCTGACTGCAAAACCTTAAAATACCCCAAAAAGTTACTCAGAAATATGATTTGCAGTACTTACCATACCATGATTGGTATACCCTTTTCCCCCTCAAAACCTTTCTATCAAATATTTTCAACTCTAGCCATGATTATCTTCTGCCACACTGTTCAGCTTCTCTCTTCTTGTTCTGTGTCTTCATTCCCAGTATCCCAGAAAAACAGATGACCTTGAAACAATTTGTTGTTACTCACAAGTGACTTGGCAAAACACATTTTGAGCATAAGGCATTCTTTTCTTGTAACAGCTTAAAATAACTGTTTGAGCCACCAAGCTTGGGAAAGTATTGATACTGGGAAAGAAACCCATCATTTAACAACCCCATGATTATTTTCTGTTAAAAAAATTCAGTTTTTGAACAATGGACTCTTGATGGCATTTGCTGTTTGGCAGTGGTTTTTATTTTAATTATGCTTTTAGAGATTGACATTTTGTATTACTGAAATTCTGAAAAATTGGTAAAAACAGAATGTGTCCATTTAAACCAGGTGTGTTTGTATTACCACTATTGACTCAATGCTGGGATGTGGCCACATGATGATTTTTAGGTCTGTCTTGCTGATGAATCTAAAGTAGAAAACAAAATGTTTGTACAGCCTTTATTCCCAGCTGCTGTTTAATGAAAACATATTTGAAAATAGCATACTCAAAATATAAATACTATTTTCAGTCAAAGAATGAAATTTAAATGCTTGTAGTATTTCTAATAGTAGACTAAATTTCACAGTGTTCATGGATGAGACTAATATATAATCATATATCTGTGGAAGTGAGGAAATAAAGGTCATAAATCATTAATATTGGAACATGCATTTTTCAATCCCTAAGAGATATTAGATGTAACTAAATGTTGTCTCCTAACTGTAGTACTTAGTTTTTCACCTCTTTCAGCACTGTTCTTCAAATTGTTAATCTCATCATCACTTAGTTTTTTCTATCTATGTGGTGACAGCATTTCCATTCATGATTGCTGTGTATTTTTGATATTCCTTTCCTGTAATGCTGAAACAGTTGTATTTTTGCACTAAGAACTCTCACGTAGGAGAGGACTGACATTTGTAAATCCATAAATCAGTTTCCATGGAGATCTGAAGAGCTGCAGGTAAATCTGACTTCTGAAAATTGAATATTTTGGTAAAAACTGTTCTCTGAGGAATAGCAGGCTCATGCATGGGGAAGATCATGACAGTATTGTCAAGAAAGTAATATCTCACAATATTATGCCTGTATTCTCAGCAGAAAGACAGACCTGAGCGACAGTGACTGGGTTAGCACAGTCAAAAAAACCCACAGACTTGGCATGGAACAAGAGGAAGGGTTTTATGGCTGTGTAACTGGTTTGAAGATGGAAAATAAAGCATGTATTGTTCAATATATTTGCAATTGTCCTGAAAGAAGAGAAGGAAGATTTGAATACTTGAGTGACAAATTCCATTATTGTGTGGGAAACTGCACATGGATGGTGAATGCTGCTCAGGAAGAGTTGCAGAAGCATCCAGGGAGTAGACAATAACACGGTGGATGTAATATCATTTTGGCAAAGGTGATGTGCTTTGGAAGAGAGACTGCTTTAACTGAATACACAAACTAATGAGTTCTGAGCTAGCTCTTAGTTTGGGAGAATGTTTCTGATTTTGCAGTAGACCTCTGGACACAGTGGCTTACTTGCAAGGCATATAACCAGATCTCAGAAGGCTTCCAGCAGTTTGCCCTGTCTCTGCCTCTCCCCAGTATTTTCATCCCAGTGCTGCTGCTTGGCTCATGAGGGCTCTGGCACATTTGTTCACTCAAGGGACAGAAGACTTTTCCTTGCAAAACTAACAGAGTATTTTTCTGCTATTTCATGAATATTGTAAATTCACCAAAGGACCTGGCCAGCTGAGGAGGAAAGGGAGAGGACTTTGCAGGTGGCAGTGGTTGAGGTATGAAGGAAGAATAGGAAGAATGGGAACATGACTGGGCTGAGACCTTGCTTTTCAGTGGTGCCTCTGGAGCTGCTGGAGTGGTCTCTGTGGTGCAGCGAGGGGTGGTGGGATCTCTCTGCTGTGTGTGCTGCTGGTGAGCCCTCTGCTTCCTCCAGCCCTGAACCAAGCAACCAAAACTGATTTTGTAGAGATAGCAAAAAGCACAGAACAAATGCCAACACTGACTCCAGGTACAGGTTAACATCCTCCACCCGCAGTGTCTAAATGGACCAGGATGTCAGGCTTGAAAAGATGTTGTAAGAGGCAAACTGTAAATGGCTGTGGAATCAGAGGTGGTATTGGGAAGTGGTTCTTTGTTTTTTTCAGTGGAAGCTCTGGGGCATCAAGTAAAACTGTCATAAGAGTAGCTGTCTGCAAAAGGTTTTCCAACTTTCCTTGACCTTAATTTTCATCACAATATCTGTGATGAAATAGATACTTCACACAAAGTTTTGGAGGATATGTTTTTTCTTGAGGTGTCATTTGCAAGTGCATGATACTGAATTCTCTGCTTATTTTAACTCTTCAAAAAGGTGATGCTTGTAAATCATGGAAACTGGTAATTTAAGTAGGATTTTAGTTTGTGAGAAAAAGTTTCTTTAATCTAGACTTTGGTGAAAACCACAGACTGTGTTGAAGTGATGATGGTCTCAGTGTCAAATATTAGTAACATTGAAGGTCAGTGTGTGGCTACAGATAGTGACTGCTACAGTATTATAAACACATCACAATTAAGAGAGACTTTGTACTAAAAATATTTAATAATGGATTTTTTCTATATCCTGTAATAATTACAGATTCACTGGTTAGATATAGTTGTAGATAATATAAAGCTGTGCTTTATAATCCTTCACAGTGTAAATCTCCACAAAAATGTGCAGTGAATCTAGAATTAGGCCATTCTGGCTAATAAATACTTAACATTCTGATAGCTTTTGGTTAATTTTAGCAATTTCACTGTGTCCTAGAGGTAGATTATTCATCCTACAACAAAGGAAGAAGTTGCAGGAAAGGTTGGTTATGGGGATTCATTAATACTACTCTCTTACTCCTTGATATCAGCAGGTCTTAAAAGAAATGCTGTTCCAACTTCACAGATATTTCCTAACAGAGGTAGTGAGACTCATACACCAGAGGACTGACCCATATTAGAGCTTAATTATAGTAATGGATAATCCTGCAACTATAAATAGTTGTTTTGTACGTGAAGTAGCATCATGAATAAAATAAGGAAAAGTTTCTGGGAAAGACCCTGGTTAATGTCCAAGTTTGCCAAAAGGTAGTTTTCCTCCTTGTCTTTCAACATGGATTAAATGGTTTGTAGAGCTTGGCCCTTTGGATGTGTTTTGTTTAATGGAAATCAGTAGCAGCAACTCTCGGGGCTCTACACCCTTGTAGGGCTCCTTGACTAATACCTTATGCAAGAGAAACATTCCTACCTAAACACAGTCCTGGTACAAAAGCTGCAATCTCAGCTGTCTGATAAGATTCCCACACTGTCACTGGGATGAGAATTCATTACCCTCTTATCCATTGATACCAACAGGTCTTAAGAGACTGTTGTAACTTCGTAGTTATTTCCAAGGAAGGACAGTAAGGCTCAGAGTCAGGTACTTTATTTTCTAGTTGACTTAGAAGTTGAAGTATATCCTAGGTTTGTAGTGTGAATAGTCTTACTGACAAGGAGAGAGCATGGAATATTTAAATTAGATTAAAATAGGGCCCCTAATGCATTTTGTGGGGTGGTTACTGCATGCTGAAGGTTTCTTCAGAAAGGGCCTTGGATCCAAAGAGAGGAAAGTAAGCTCTCTTTTTTTGAGGAGCTTTCACCAGTCTGACTTTTCACTTGACTTCCCAGCAGTAGCCCAGAGAGGAAGGAGTTAAGAAGATGCTTTGAACCCAAAGTCTTCTGCTTCATCCCCACACCCTGTTGGTGTACTTCCACACCCAGTTGGTGTGCAGGGAACTACCTCCCGTTCACCTTTAGCGTGCTCAGCAGGATAGTCACTACGTTCTCAGATTAGCATCACCGCTGAAGCCTGTCTGAGTTTAAACTGCAAGAAGGAGTTCTGCCTGCTCTTCAGTGACATTCAGCATTGCAGGACCATTGGCTTCTTTCATTTTTTACAACCTGTTGGAAGAACTGAAACTCTTCTTTGGTGGGCTCCATTCCTTACAGGCTGCTAGATTTCCTGTAGATTGAAGACTGTTTCATACAAGCTTGGTGGGAGCTTGATACTGAGTTCTTACTTTCTTGGGATGCTGTTTACTTGAAGGTAGCCATACTTTGGATGAAATGGCTGACACACCTAAGAGGAAAATTACAAAGAAGTCCTCGTCTTTTTCATATGATCGCCGGAGAGATTCAGTGAAAGTTAGGAGACAGTCCAAGTCTCTTAGCTTTAAGTCTGCTACATTGGGTGCTCAGAAAAAGCAGGCACAGAAAAAGCAGGTTTGTATTTGAATATTCCTCAGAAAAAATTCTTGCCTTCTAAATTTTTGTGGAGTTTGTAAGTCTTGCTGTGTTACTATGAAGCAGTAAGCAATCTCTGCTGACTTGCAGTCTGTGTGTCTGTAGGTATGTGTGAGCATACAAGCTTGTGTGCAAGTAAAGCTGGAGTTTTCCCTATAATATTTCTTAAGAGCTAGATAGATTTATGGTGTTAATTTTGTGCTGAGAAAAGTCTGCATCTTTTCTGCTTTTAAGATGTAATTTATGATTTCTGTTTTTTCTCAAGGAATCACTCCTATAGTGCAGTAGGTGTCCTGTGAGCTTTGGTAGTGTTGTTTGTTGTGCTGAAAAACATGATGGGTGCTGAAACTTTTGAAATTATTATTCAGATTACAGCTGTTCCACTGCTCTTCATTGTTATTATTTTTTTTTAATGTTGAAATGTACCAGACTGAGAGCTTTAGGGAGTGAAATATCTTACTTATTCCAGAACAGGTAATGCAAGTCAACAGAAGCACCTGTTCTGGTGAGACCAGTTCTTGGGTTAGAGGGCAGTTTAATGCCTAGGCAGTGCTGCTTTGCCATAGTAAAAGATTTTCATACACAGGTCTTTCTTTATATTTTGTTGCTGGGATCTAATTAAATGAAATCTCTCCAAAGAGAAGATGCAGTGTGAACTGTTGTAAAGGGAATAAAAAGTGAGTCAGTTCATGAAATATCTTTGTATACTGATCTCTGAAATTTGATCTAATATGGAAGGAGTACAGGATCACTGACTCTGATCCATCTCTCGCTCTGCACTTGTGTGCACCTTCTTGAAAGGTTTAAATTAACTTTACAGGGAGTTTTTAATTAGCTGTGTACAACATAAAGTGCTTTAACACATTGCAAATAGTGTTTCTTCAAATGTTTTGAAATAGACTAGATTTTCAATAGCACTAAAGTGAATTTCTTGCAAGCAAGTAGTTTCCAGACCCTGACCCTTCCAACTGCATCTAAATTTTTGAGGGCATATACCCATTCAGATTTAAGGGAATGTAAGTTTTTCTGTCCAGTGTAAACTTCAGTATCTGATTAAAGACACAATGTATTTTATATGTGTGGGATCATATTTGTTTTTATTACTGTTTTCTCTTGTTCTTGGAATGTTAAAATGTCTATTTACATAGCAAGAAATTCACTGGTAAAATATTAGAATATTCCAGTTTATTGGGATTCTTTAGTGTTAATTATAGGCATAGCTGAAGCTGTTTTTCTTGAATTGAAGTTCCAGAAGTTCAAATGAGGAAATAGTTGAAATCAGAAAAACATTCAAAAGTGCTGTAAGCTCTGACAATCCTGCTGCACTTCCACCCATTATTTGATGTGTTTTCTAGAAGTAAAAATAATAAATCTCAGTTTTATGAAAATGTGAAATACTAAATGACATCTGTGAACATTCAAGTTCCTCGAATCTTTTGGGGATCTAGGCTACTCGCATTAATTTCAGAATTTTATTTGTGGGTGCAAATCAGTGTACACAGTACCCGTGTATTTTGATTTTGACAGACCATAAGGTTCTTGAGTCCACTCATCTTTTGGATGTCTGCCATGGTTACTGTGTGACCTCTAGTGGTTAATGAAAAATATGCTCAATTACTGAATTCCGGCTGTTGCTTGAACAAGTTCTGAATGTGTATTCTTGTTGGTTTAATTATTTAATCTTCTAAATTGTATTTTTATTGAAAATAAAAAAAAGCATCATCTGCTTTAGCTAAATCTTTTATGGTGCCACTTCCAGAAAAAGTGCTTTGCTAATAATTCTTATTCATAGGGATGTAAGTCTGAACTCCAGTACTCATATATGCAGAATTATGGGAGTAGTTTTAAGAGATTTTTTACTACTTTGGCTTGGTTACAATGTTAGCGGGTGATACATCTGAAATGAAGCACTCCAGACAAAGGTCCATTTTGATAACTTTTGTATATTGGAAAGATAGAAATAAGGGCTTTTCTGACTCAAGAATGTATTTTTTTCCCCTTCTAAATGCTCCAGTAACTGTAAGAACAGTTAATTTTTCCTACAGGCTTGGTCTTGTTTCAATCTTCAGATCATTATAATTAAGTGAGACAGAACCATTCTTACCTCCTCCCTGCCCTCCCCCCTTCCCACGAGGGCAGCCACTTCTGTGTGTATTGGAAATGCTGTTGAGCACAAAGCACAACTGCATTTGTAACTGTTGGACTTGAAAAATTATGGGTTTGAAGCTACCAGAGTCTGATCAGTTTTCAAGCAGCCAGACCTAACTGTGCTCAGCACAGTGTCACTGGTGGTCACACTCCTTCCAGGCCTGGGTTACTGAGTGAGCAGAAGTTTACCTACAGCATCAAGAGAAATGTTACTTAAAAAGGCTTTTCTTTGTTGATTGAGTTTCTTTCTAATTTATAAAAAACATTTTTCTAATAGATGTTTGACATCTGAGAATATTTAAAACTGTGCTTTGGTCTTTGCTGTTTTAGGAGACAATAGGAGACTTTGCTGCTCACAATATATGTGGTTTTACTTGGGTGGTTCTCTGGAGGAACAATACTCTGCTTCTGCTTATACAGGCAGGCAAGCCAAAATTACTTTTTAAATGTTTTGGTAGATAGATATCAAAGTCTCTCAAAATCACAGCATGTTGCAAAATCTTCTTCTGCTTCCTTGGTCTTATTATCACTGACCTCCCTTGTCTGCAGTTTAATTTCTTATTTTTCTTTTTTGTGGTAAAATTTCATTTTGACCTCCCCCCTAACGAAAACTGTTTAATTACTGGTAAAATAGTAATAAGAATCTGAGAACATTTTTTAAAAACATTTTTTACATTTTCTAAATTACAGTGATGTAAGAAAATGTTAAGGCAAATTGCTGCATTTCTCTTGCTGTTCTGTGGGTTTTTTTGTTAGCTTAGCTAACTTACTAGAAATGGAAAATCATGAAGTGTTCAAACCCAACAGTATCAAATATCTTATCTGATGTAGCAATGAACCTCTTTCAAGATAATCTTCCCATCAAATTACTTATTGGTACAGATCACTTTTTTATTCTGTTGTTTCCCCTAGGCTTATCGGTTCTGAGGTAGAAAATCTGGTAATTACGTTCACTGGCTGCTGATAGTGTCATATTGGTTGATCTGGATAGAAATCACATTCCAGAAATATGTAGGCTGGTCTTCTTAAATGTACAAGTATTATACAACATAATGTATAAAATATTTGATAGTTTTAAGTGGTTGTCTCTTGTGCTTTGAATGAAGAAGAAAGTGCATGAAGTATAAACTGTAAGTAAGTAAAAATTTGAGATCAAAATCCTCATGTGCAGGAGACCATAAAAAATAGATCCAGTTTTATTTTTAGCTGTTTTGTGAGAGCCTCTCAAGTCTTATTTCTCTTTGTCCTCACCAGCTGACTGATTGCTGGGATGTGGGCTGGAGCCTCAGCGGATTAATTAAGATCTGAAACTGTTTTCCTGATAACTACTTATGTGTTGCATACAGCCTTTTGGAACCTGGCAAAGTTCCATGCTCATGCAAGGCTTACGTAGACTGCTGATTTGTGGTTTATTCATTAATATTCCTATTTTTCTTCCATGGAATTCTACAGAATTGAGATGACAAACTTTTTTTTCCCTTTTCTTTTAAGCTTTCTAATTCCTGAACCATGTGGGGTTCACTGCCCACTATCCCAGATCCAAGGCAATGCATACAAAGAGGGTGTTGTTAGAAAATCTTCTAGTCCCTGTGTTTAAATATGACTCAGTTAACAGAAGTGTTCCAGATGCCTTGTTATGAACATCTGAGAGCAGGGAAAGGCCTATGAGTTAGACTTTCTACTGTCTTATTAGAAAGAAACACTGAATGGAAGAATGGCACTGGGAAGGTTGGTGATGCGAGGAAGGGGGTTGCCCAAAAGGGTAATGATTTTTCACATCAATACATAGTAGATGTCCCAGGACCAGGATTATTGGTGTGTGACAGGTCTGGTGAGCAAAAAGCCATAGCACCAGCTACCAGCAAATGGTTTGTAATTACTAAAGAAATATTAATTAATCTCATTTCATTTTAAGATTTTTTTTTTTGAAAACCATGATCTGTGATTACCTTTCATCTAGTTATTTTCTTCCTATCTTTTGCAAGAGTTTATTTTGAATTCTCTGGGGAATCTTGAATGCCTTCTTTCGGGAGAGGGAAATCAGCTTTAAGTGTGAGCCTGAGGATTTGTTGGGAAAAATCTGATCCTATTTTTTTTTTAATGAGACCAGACAAGCGTGTAAAGAGGAAAAGCATGTGATATGTGTAACAGAGCACTGGGAGATAAGAGTGTGTAGGTTCTTCTGGCAGCTGGCTTATTAGTAGAAAGTTGGCCTAGCAAAACTCATTCCCTGTGGAGCCTGGCAAGCTATTAACCATAGAGGTTGGCTGATATTATTAAAGCTGTGGTCGCAGCAGGGTGAGGTGGGTTGTAGCTGGTGAAGTAGGCTCACCTTCAGTTAAACAGAGTAAAATCGAAGCAGAGTGGAATGATAGTGAGAGGTTTGGCCATGGTGAGTCTTAAAGTCATGTTTTCCTTTTCTTACTGAGGCTTGTTCATGGAGATTGTGGTAGATGTGTTGGAGTGCTCCCTACAGCAGTGTAAATCATTGTGCCTTGATGGCATTTGCTGTGGTGGTGTTGGTTAGTGCTCTCCTTGCTACTGATTTCCAGTGCACTGAGAGAGAAGTTGTCCTCTTCCAGAGTCATGGATTCCTTCTCTTGGTGCCTTGTCCTGGAAGTTATTATGGCATTGCATATCATCTCAAGAAATATTTTGTTATGGTCTTAAAATAACACCATGTTGCCAGGAGGTTTTCAAATTTAGTTGGTGATTTCTTAATGCAAGCAAAACATAGATTTTATTTTGACAATTTAGAGGTTCATCTGATCTAAATTGAGCTATTATTTTAAATTCTGTTTGAGTAATTGTTGTTATAGCTCATGTAAAAGATAACAAGATAAACCACACTTTTTGGTTCCTGAAAGTGTGGCTTTGTGGCAGATTTTAGCTGATCTGAGGCTGTGGTGGTGCTGCATTTGAGTGTGACCTTCCATCTTCCCTGGCTTCCCATCCCTCCCTGGCTTCAGCACTGGGAATTGTTGGTTGTGACAAGTGGGGTCAGTGTGCTGATAACTCTGCCAGAAAAAAAGGACAGGTCATAGGAGGAGGGGTGATTCAATGGCCTCTCCTGCAAGGAGCAGTCTGATGCTGGGAGCAGCTTTGCTGTCAGCAGAGCTCTGGACGTTACATTAGAGAATGAGTGTCCCTTAGCAAAGCTGGGTGAAAAAGGCATTCAGTGCTCCAACCCTGCCAGCCAAGGGAGCAAAACAGCCAACTGGCCATTCCATTTGGCAGTGCATGATGTTACCCATGCTGAGAAAGGAGGTGCCAGGGAAGGCAGGTCCTTGTTCTTGCTTGTGCCCACAAAGGGCTGGTGGTGTCCCACAGAGTACCAGGTTCAGTTTGGCCAAATGCAGTGTGCTGAGCTGGTGGGTTCTGTGTGTATTCACCAAACTTCTCCCAGCTGCAAATACCCACCTTGCCTTGGTTGAATGCTTTTCATCTGCTGTTGCAATGTAGGCACTGAGAGAAAGAAACAAAACAGAGTCACAGAGCTACAGTGGTTGAGGCTGGAAGGGACCTTTGGAAGCATCAAGTCCAACCCCTTGCTGCAAGCAGGTCCTGTGTGATCTGGATCTGAGCATCTCCAGGGCTGTAGATTGCACAGCCTCTCTGTGCACCTGTTTCAGTGCTTGCTGACAAGGTGAAAATTGTTTCCAAAGCCTCATCTGACTTCCTGATGTTGCAAGTAGTGTGACTGTTGCATCTCCTCCTACTTCTGGGTCAACTCTCTGAAGATCCCAGCTCTGTTTTCTTTCTTCCCACCCATTAGGTCACAGATGACAGCAGCAATCTTTTAGCTTCCTCTTTAAACTGATTAAGCCCAGCTTTCTTGGCATCTCCTTGCAGATCCTATGGTTCAGCCTCCACTGTGCTGGTGACTGTGACAGGATGTTCCAGCTACACTGCTGCTGTCCCAGCCTGGTGTGCAGGAGCTGCCTTCACAACAAGGGTACACTCCTGCCTCACCTTCCAAGTGCTGCCCAGTAGGGATCTGCCCACCCTTCTGTACAGACTCAGCATCCTGCTGGCACCCAGCCAGTACTGCTGCACACTGATTATTAATTTAAAATTCTTGGTGGCATTCCCTGATTAGCAAGAAGCAGCGTGCATGCATTTTTTTGCTGCTTCTTGTGCAGTATTATATCCTCAAAATGGGGATGGTGCATTTCAAAAGAAACTGTTGTCAGTTTCAATAATACTTTTCTAGGTTTAGCCATTTTGTTCCAGTTAAGAGGCGGAAAAGCCTGCCAAATACAAACTAGATGGGACAAAAAAAAAAAAGAAGAAGAATGATTTCTGGATATACATATCATAACACTCCATTTCAAAATGCTCATATTCTCAGCACCTTAGCAGAAACAGTTAGTTAGTTAACTAAGAGAAAATTCATTTTTTAGTACCCTTTAGTCCCCTTTAGTATCCGTACTTAAAAATATGTTTTAGGTGCTATGCTGCTGTTTTTGTGGAATGGTGATCCTTGCATGGTATAAAAATTGTGGGAGTTTTTTGTGCTGTATAATCAATATTTTGACATGTATTTTGAACAGTTTCCAAAGTTCTAAGTGAATGGTCTTTGTTTTCATTTTAATACTAAAAGAAGAAGTTGTATTTTAAAATTACAGAATTTCTAATGGAAAAGGATTTTATCTCATTTCCAACTAAGATGTTTTCACTTTTCTAATAGCAACAAAGTTTTGCCCCCTGTTGTCCTGTAAAAGAGTAAGTGAGCATTTTGCTTTACAGCAGCTTGATTTTAATATTTCTTGATAAAAAGGAAAGAAAATAATTTTTAATTATCTGAAAATATATCCCCTGGCTCAAAGTATACTTCTCAGATAAAAAGCAAGGAATGTTTTGCTTTCTCAGCAATTTCTGTCACTTGAAGTGTGAATTGATCATGGAGGTAATAGCACATGGGGAAAATCCAGTGGGAACTGTCTGATTTCATACATGTTTCAGTTCAAACACTTAACGTTCTTTTGATTTGTAGACTGTAATTTTCACTGACAGTATTAGTGGCTTTTAGAAGAACAGCCCCTGACAGATGACATCCATCTAACCAGCTGCTGCCTAATCTGACTTCAGGCTGAATATTGTGTTATGTGACTAATTTGAAATACAGTAAATATTAATGACTGTTCATCTGTTATTTAAAATAAACAGAAAGTAGTGAGAGAGTGATGCTCACATTTCGTGCTTCTGCTGTAACTGGCTTCTTGTCATCTGTGACTGACAGCTTTTCTTCTAGGGTACTTTCTTTGTGAAAAATCGATGTTGTTTTAATTTTTTCTTTTCTCCCACAGGCTTTATTACTCTAGTTTTCACTAGGGTCAGAAATAGTGAGATGTCTCATGTGGTCCAAGTTTAAAACTGAAAAATCAAGATCTTGATTTCCTTGTCAATCTTAGGAAAATTACCTTTCAGATGAATTAGATGTAGTCAAGAAATGAAAAGTAAAAAAAATAGCAAAAATAGTGCATTATAGATTTAGAATCATAGAATCAAAGAATAAGTTGAAAAAAGCCTCTAAGATAATCAGTCCAACTGTTAACCTAGCACTGCCAAAGCCACTACAAAACTCTGTCCCTGAGTGCCGTATACACACTTGTTTTAAATACCTCCAGGGATGGTGACACAGTCACTCCTCTGGGCAACCTGTCCTCATGCTTGATAAGCTTTTCTGTAAAGAAATCTTACCTAAGATCAAATCTAAAGCTCCTCTGGCCTAACTTGAGGCCATTTCCTTCTGTTCTAGCACTTGTTGGTAGGGGAAGACACAGACCCCCACTTTGCTACAACCTCCTTTCAGGTGGTTGCAGTGAGTGATGAGGTCTCCCCTGAGCCTCCTTTTCTCCAGGCTAAACACCACCCCCAGTTCCCTCAGCTTCTCTTCCTAAGACTTGCGCTCCAGATCCTTCACCAGCTCTATTCCTTTTTTCTGGACACACTCCAGCACCTCAGTGTCCTTCTTGGGTGAGGGGCCCAGAACTGGAAACAGACTCAAGATTCACCAATGCTGAGTACAGGGAACAATCACTGCCCTGGTCCTGCTGGCTGCACTGTTGCTGATCCAAGCCAGGATGTCACTGGCCTTCTTGGCCACTTGGGCACAGGCTGGGTCATACTCAGCACCCCCAGGTCTCTTTCCTCCAGGCATTTTTCCAGCCACTCTTCCCTCAGGCTGGAGTGTTGCAGGGGTTGTTGTCACCCAAGTGCAGCATCCTGCACTTTGCCTTGTTGAACTTCAGACCACAGGCCTCTGTTCTCTGATCCAGCCTGTCCAGATCCTTCTGCAGAGCCCTCCTGCCCTCCAGCAGATCAGCACTCTTGTCCAGCTTCGTGTTCCATGCAAACTGACTGAAGGTGCCCTCGATCTCCTCATCCAGATCAGTGATAACAATATTAAACAGATAATGGAGACAATACTGAGCCCTGGGGAGCACCACTGGATGCCAGCTGGATGTAGCTCCATTTACCACCACTGGGTCTGTGCCTTGCTGCTCAGCCAGTCTTTTACCCAACAAAGAGCTTGCCTGTCCAAGCCATGAACAGCCAGTTTCTCGAGGAGAATACTGTGGGAAATGGTGCCAAAGGCTTTAGTAAAGTCTAGGCAGACACATCTACAGCCTTTCCCTCATCCAGTGAGCGGTCACCTTGTCATAGGATGAGATCAGGTTGGTCAAGCAGGACCTGCTTTTTATCAACCAGTGCGGGCTGGGCCTGATTCCCTGGTTGTCCTGGATGTACTGGGTAATGGCACTCAAGATGACCTGCTCCATGACCTTTCCCAGCTCTGAGGTCAGGCTGACAGGCCTGTAGTTTTCTGGATCTTCTGGGACCTCTCTGGTTAGCCATGGCTGCTAATGAATGATGGAAAAGGGCTCACTGAACACTCAGCTTCTTCGGTACCCTCGGGTAGATCCCATCTGGCTCCATAGACCTGAGTGTGACCAAGTGGTGTAGCAGATTGCTTCCTTTGAATTATGGTGGTTTTATTCTCCTCCTCATCCCTGTCTTCCAGCTCAGGGATTAGGTACCTGTAGAACTCCTCTTTGATATAAGATTGTGGCAAAGAAGGCATTAAGTTCATTGGCCATTTCCTCATCCTTTGTCACTGTGCTTCCCTATGCATACAGTAAGGAATGGAGATACTCCTTAGCCTTCACTTTGTTGCTAATGTATTTATAGAAACATTTTTATTGTCTTTCATGGCAATAGCCAGTTTTAAGTTCCAGAGCCAGTTTGGCTTTGGTCCTTCAAATTTTCTTACTGCATAACCTCACAACATCCTTGTAGTCCTCCTGCATGACCTGTCTCTTCTTCCAAAGGTCATAAGCTCTCATTCTTTCCCCCTGAATTCCAATCAAAGCTCTCTGTTCAGTCAGGCCCATCTTTCTCCCCAGTGACTTGTCTTTCAGCATGTGGGGCCATCCTGTTCCTGTGCCTTTGCAGTTTCTTTCTTAAAGAATGTCCAGCCTTCCTGAACTCCTTTGTCCTTCAGTACTGCTTCCTAAGGGACTCTTGCCACTCAGCTTCCTAAACATGCCAAAGTCTGCCCTCTGGAAGTCCAGGGTCACAGTTCTGCTGCCTGTGGCAGTTCTGCCTCTTTCATACTTGAAGAATCAAAAGCTATCATTTTGTGAACTCAGTGCCCAAGACTACCTCCAACCATCACATCACCCATCAGTCCTTCTCTGTTTATAGATAACAGGACCAACAGGCACCTTCCCTAGGTGACTTCCTCACCAGCTGTGTCAGGAAGGTCACCTTCCATAATCTGCAGGTAGCTCCTGGACTATTTCTCTGCTGTATTTCCAGAAGACATCTGGTAAGTTGCAGTGTTCCATGAGAACCAGGGCCAGCGACTGTGAGTCTTCTGTCAGCTGCTTATAAAATAGTTCCTCTGCAACTTGATGGTGGTAGGTGGTCTGTGACAGATTCCCACCAGGATATGCATCCTGTTGGCCTTCTCCCTGATTCTTCCCCATAAACACTCATCTCTAGCATCACCATCATTTAGCTCTAAGCAATCAAAGCTGTTCCTAACATATACAGGGCTACCTGACTTCTGCCTCCTTGCCTGTCCCTTCTGAAGAGTTTATGTTCAACCCTTGAAGTTGTGTGAGTTACATTTCCGTGATGGCAAATATGGCAGCTTTCCTCCTGCACCAATGGCTTTTATCACCTCTTGCTTTTATAGTCAAGTAGAGCCATAACTTTGGTAGGAATGGAAATGGTTTCAAAAATCTTTCCTCGACTGGTTTCTGAAGCGTAAGATAGAATTCAGGACCAAAAGTTGGAAAGAGGTAGTTCAGAGCAGGATGATGGGTATGGTTATTCCTAGTGATCAGAAAAAAAATTTACACAGCCTCTTGAACTTAGATCTGCTGTATGCTATACATATTAAAGAGATAGTTGAAAAGGTTACTATAAACTTAAAAATGCTTTAGTTGTCCCTGTCATATTCAAAATGAGTTAGGCAAAGTTTTCATAATGTAGTTTTCTACTTCATTTGCTAATTCCTTGGGAGGGGGGGAACCCAAAACCAAAACCAAAAAAAAACCCGCTAAAGAGAAACCTCACAAAACCAAAAAAATTCCACAGAATTGTTTCCTGAAAAGAAAACCCAAGAAAATCGAGGTGGCAATAACTCTACCATTTGTCTTTCATTGCTTTCATTCTGGTTTTAATGAGAGCAAGATCAAACATGAAGTGTTCGTGCTTGAGAGAACCCTAGTGTTCTACAGTCTGTCACATTTGAGGTCAGTTTGTTCATTAAGGGCTGTTTCAATTTTTAAAATATTGTGAACTTTAAACATTACTGTTAAACTGCCTCAGGTTCTCCTCTACAGATCTCGCTTTACTGAGTTACTTTCTCTTCCTCTGTTAGTACTTTGGCATGTTCAGGCAGACTACATTGATTTCTTTGTTTTGAATATTGTTAATCTTGTTGCTCATTTTTCATCAAAAATAACTTTCATAAATCTGTCAGCTGTCAGAAATAGAAGTCAGCTTTGAAAACTATTTAAATATTGCAATGCATTTTCATTAAAACAAGTTGACAGCAAAGAACATATTTCTTTTCTTGACACCATCACAATGCTTTGATGAATGACACTGGGCAGTGTTTTTTTCACTTTATGACATTGTTGAGGCACAACACCAGTGTTGCAGATGCAGACTGAGTCCCAACTCTTCCCTATCAGCTCCTGCACCTGTTTGCTCCACAGACAAGTGATGGAGCATTGGCCCTGGTGCTTGCTCACAGACATGGGCAGATTTGCACTGGGGAAACAGATGCAGACAGTGGTGTAATAGTTTGTCTTCTTGTCATGACAATGATGTCCTGAATTATTACGAATGTTGATGCTTGCTGCTACAAAACAATTCACTGAACTTCAGTTCTGTACATGTCAAAATATGTTCAGTTACTGAAATATAATGAATTCATTTTTCTTCCTCCTTCCATGCTCCATCAGAAGTTAGCTGGACTGAATACAGACACTTAACTCAGATGCAAATGAACTAAATAACTTGAGCATTGCCTTTGGCCTAATGTCTTGGAGTTGGCATTTAGGCATCTGAACAGCTACATGTGGATTACAGAACAGGGAAATAAACTTTTTTCCCTCCTGTTATACATCTTGAAAGAATAACAGCTGACATCTACTAATTAGTAAAAATGTAAGACTTTAGTCCTTCCAAGTGATAAAGTGGTGGTTTAGTAAGCAAATAAACTCTGTAATAGACTATTTAAATCTTTGAATATGGAGCCTTCCTTGCTTAACCAGCTTGCAAGTTAAAGGTTTGTGACTGTAGGCAGCAGGGTCCAGCCCGAGCAGGGTAGGTCTTCAGGGCATTTCTGTCTAGCCCTCTGCATCTTGGCTCTGTTCTCTTAATTCCCATTCTCAGTCTTCTGAGTGGCCATCAAATGCAAAAGAGTGATGGTATTTTGTAATAATGTGAAGGTTTGTTCTGTAAAGGTGTTGCAGAGCTGGTGTGTGATGCTTGCTGGTGCTAAGATCAGGATAATCATCTTGATGTACCCACTCATTCCCTTCCCCACCCCCTTCCTTTTTATGGCTTCCAAAAAGCAACTGTTTTTTATCTGCCAAAAAAAAAAAAATTAAAATGGGCTGTTATGTGTACACTCACTTTTCTTGGGAAGTAAGGTGCTTGTTTAGCCCCTCTGAATGTATTGCATCCATCCTATGGAAAGGGCAGTGTTTCCTTCAGATTTCCATAGGACCTCCTAGTTACTGTATGGGTATTGAATCCAGCTTAAACAAATACTTGAAACTGCTTTTACCTGCTCTTAATCATTTCCAAATGTAACAGCTTGGTGATATGGAGCTCAGATAAGCTCCTTTTAAATCACTCCAAGAGTTGATAGGTACTTATTGATGCATTCAGTGAATTTATGTTTTGGTAACTTGCAGGGATTAACACATTAATCTTCTGCTGCATTTTAGTAAACACTTCATGATTCTCATACCCTGAAATTGAAAACCTGTTGCAAATTGTTACCCAGCTTGTCTTTGCTCATACTGTTTAGATCAGCATTTGGGTTGGACTCATAAAATGTAGCAGCTGTATCTCATGCTTTGATCAATCAAAAAAATACCTTTAGGCTTACTGATTTTGCTTCAGGTTTCTCTGTTATAATCCTAAAATTGTGCCATCAAAATAATAATCTGAAGAAAATTGTCCCTTTAAAAAGTTCTAGTTATATTAATCTCTAAAATGCAGCCTGAGTTTTTTAGTAACTTGTCCTTTCTGTTTGTTTTCAAGTTTCTTTTCATCACTACTTACTTTCTTAACTCTACTGCTAGAAAGCTGGTTTTACAGAGAGACTGAAGTGGAAAAGCATATGGTTTTTTGTTGCTGTTGAGGGAATTATTCTTGGAGCCATGACAAAATTAATAATAAGAAAAAAGCAATTTTTTTTTTTTTTTGGTTTAAATTTCTGCTTCATTATGTGTTTAGTTCAGTAGATAAATCAATAGCAACCTCTGTAACACAGTGAATTAATTTAATAGAAAAAGTTTGGAAGGAGTAAATTAGTGACATGGCAATGAGCTTCATTGTAGATGGAATTAGGACAGGGCCTATATATTTTTTTAAAAATGAAAACTTTTTAGATGATAAATGGTGAAAGAAAGTAGGAAGTCTCCAGATTTTAAAGAAGAGCATTCCAGTACAGCATATAAGCAGAATACACAGAAATCCCAGTGATCTAACTGTGAGAGGAGAGAGGATGCACATATTTCTCTTCTGGGAGTCAGCAGAGCTACTGGAGGACCTCTGGGGAAAAACTGATTTTCCACTCTTCCTGTAGCTGGCTGTGTTTTGACTCTGTCACAGACATCCTGTATGACTTTGGGCAAGTCTGTTTTGGAGAAATTGTTGTTATGGTACACCTTGGTAATGAGGAGAAGGAATGTGGCACAGCCAGCTCAGATTTTGTTATACAATCCAACTGCTTGCAAGCAGGAGCAGAGTCTGAGTTGGTAAAGGAGCAAACACAAAGGAAGACTTTGCAATTGGTTGCTCCTCTTACATCCTGATGTTTTTATGAATTTGATCTTGTGGGGAGGGTCGACATGTTTTCTATCTCATATGTTTGTTAGTATAAGTGGTGGAATTTGGGTGATATTTCTCACTTGAATTTCTGAAAGATGTTTGACAAGCTCTGTCCCCAAAAGCTCTAAAGATTAACAGCTATGGAATAAGGGAGAAGTTTGTCTATAGCAAAAAAAAAAAAAAGGAAGTTAAGTGGAAGGGTGAATATCAAGGTTTTATTGTCCACAGTAGAAAGTCACCAGCATTTTTTTAGAGGTGACTGAGACTTGTGCTCTTAGACAGAACTATAAAATGAGCTGTAGAGGGAAGCAAGAGATGCCAACACTGAGGGATGATCCTAAACTGTTTGGAGTAGTAGAGAAGGCGTCTGTCACAGTCTTTCATGTCTGGTGATCAGAAGACTGGGCATTACAATGATAGATGAAATGAGTTCAGTTAAATGTTGTGGGGTTTTTAGGGGGTTATTTCTCCCCTTTTCAAGTTTATATCCAAAGTAATGAGCTTTGAGATAGCTGTTGGAACTAAGGACAGATATCTTGTGCTTACAATTTATAACTTCACAAAAATATCTCTGTAATCCATAGCAGAGGGTTGGGTAATTTTTTTCCTTTTTATATCACAAAATTTAATGATTTGTAATGTTGTACACAATTTGTAGGGTTGTACACAACCTTTGTGTAGGTTGTCAGTAGAAAAAAAAATTATTTGTTAATCATGCTTTAGCTATATTTAGCTTTCTGTATTGGCATCAGTAGATGAATCTGTAGATTATAAGTTTATTTTTTAAAAAACATAGATCTTACTTTCTATTTTTCTAAGATTGTAGTGCTGATCTGGCTATAGCTAGGTATTTTGCATGCTCAAGTAAAGATGTTATTTGTTGGTGGATTTACAGTACAGAGTGATATTCATCACGCTTTCATTGAGTGACTAATTTATATAATACTTTTAAATTTATCCTGATGTTTACAGTGATGTGGATTTTTCAATAGCTATTTTAATGTTTTTTCCCCTACTTATACTACATTGTAAATCTTATTGATAAGATGGGGAGATGCTTCTAGCACATAGTGATATAGCAGCATGGAAATGGATTTACAGTGTGTAAATATGAGCATTTGTTTGTATTCTGTCCATAATGTGATAGAGTACTTCTTCATCTAGACTATTTATAGTGAGGTCTAAGTGAATAATAAAAGAAGACTACAGTAATTGTTTCCTTTTTTTAAAAACTAAGACAGATCTGAAATAGACCTAGGCAATTATATTGGAGTAAGTGTGTTTGTGACCCAATAAGAAGTACCTCCCTGTCCTCGCTGTCCATTTTAAACCCAGTATATTTGCCCCAACCCTGGCAGTTTTTAAAGCCAGCTTGGGTAATGCCTTGAGTAATCTGACCTAGTGAGAAATGTCTCTGCACATGGCAGGGTGAGTTGGGACTAGATGATCTTTAAGATCCATTCAAACCCCTTAACATTCTGTGATGCTGTGATTTGGAATATGCCTAATTTGTAGTATTCAAAGCAATTCTTAATATTAGTAATTAAACAAATTGTATTAAAACCTTTTCAGATATGTTTGCCTTGATCAGATACTCGCAAATGTGACAGTAACACATCAGTGTGTGATGTCCCTCCCTGAAACTTGACTGTGTCTAGTGTAAGGCTCCTCTCTGTGTGACACCCCCCTCTTTTTGGGTGACAGGTTTGTCTCTGGATCATGCTGGAGAAGCAGCTGTAGCATGGCCCCCTGAGCCATGCTTGGTGGAGCCACTCTAGGTATCAGCCACCAAGGGAGCGTAAGCAGATTAGTGAGTGGAGCTCAAGTCAGCTTCTGCAAAAGCTTTGTGTCCAGATGCTGTCAGAGCTCCAATTTAAAGAAGTGTCTTGGGTACCTAAATCCCTTAACTTTGACAGACTCCAGACATCTTAGCCAGTACAGAGAAGTTGTTTCTCAGAAATGATTAAATGGTAGGAGCATGCTTGTTATCTCGTGTCTGGTTCTCTCTCACACCCCTCTCTGGTAGCGAGCCTGGCCTTGGCCATCTCGGTGGCTCCTCTTGCTCCCCTTTGTCCCTGTTGGCAAAGGAGCCCCAGGAGTCTGTTTAAAACTGGGGGATGCAATAAAGCAGTTTTCGTTTACAGCATGCAGTTAAGTGGGGGTTGATGCAGGTCCTGGCTAAGGGCTGCTGTCTGGGCCTTCTCTGTTGGCTTTCCAGTCAGGTTACCTGTGTTCTGTTTTACTTGAGCTCAGGCCAAAATGAAATGCCATCCAGCTGACCTAGTTGATATTTAATCTCCTTTGGTGCTTCAGCCTCTGTGTGTTCCAGGATTGGATTCCTCTGGTTTGTCTTGTCAAATAAACATCAGCATTTAAGGATGTTAGGTGGGTAAGAGCATTAGGTGAATTACCTGCTTCTCCCTGTTAGCAGTCTGGCAGTTCACACAGGTAGTGCCGGTACTGTCACAGGTACTGTACACTCAATTAAACTGGGAAAATTGTATTTTCCATTGAGCGGCTACAGCTCTGTTGAAACTTAAATGTGTTGAGCTGCTTAGGTTAAATATTTCACTAAGTCTACTTAAGTTATTTAAATAATTTTTTTTTGGGAATGAATCATTGCTTCAGATGTTTTCAACAGCACCTGAAATAGGTACATGAAAAAAGAAATGTAGACTATAATAGATTTACAAATTATGAAATGGATATTAGTTTATAATATTCTTTCCCCTTTCAAATTTTAATAATGGCATATTTTTATGTGATGTTAATGAGCCCTGAAAGTAAATCAGTATTTAAACTAAGGTCATAGTATCCTCATTTTTGTTTTCAGTAGACATTGGGAACTAGTATAGTTTTTTGCTGCATTTGTATGTCTCTCAAAAACATGGTGCAAAGTTAAGTGGTATGGGGATTTAATCTCAAATATACACTTCAAGTGTATTTTTTTCTCCGTGTTTTAGTATTTGCCCCTTTAAGGGAATATACATTATACATCTGTATATTCTGCATCTCTATATCTGTGGTTTCTTATGTTTTTATAAGCATTTGGTCAATTTTATACTGTAGAGATCATATGTGCAGTTCACTGCATACCATGCATTAAATGTTTTTGTATAGATTGTTGGCTTTTCAGCATAAAATGTTAAGTGCTTTGAGATCTGTTACTTAAAACTTTTGAGTGGGAACTGGGTACTGAGATGACAGATGTGATTTGTTATGGCACTGAATATTGCACATTACTGTAGCAATTGGCAAAATTTCCCTCACTCCATTTATCCCATAGGAAATCTCTTGTTGATAAGAACAGCTTTTATTCAAAGTAAAGAGTTCTGCATGGTTCTTTGCATTGTTTTTGTGATGAAGATTAACTGGTAGGTCCTAATTTGATCTTTCATGTTGAGTGCGTGTTTGAAGAACCTTGGCTAAAACTGAGATCCTACCATTGCAGGGGCTTATCTGCCCTAAGGGTGCTACGCTGAAGAACAGATCCTAATCTGAAATTTATGTTTTCTTGTCTGCGTACACACACGGGAGAATGTTGCATCTAACTTGCGTAGAGACAGCTTCAGTCCTACTAGTGTTTGTGAGAGGTTACTTGTTTAAAATTCACCTGCAACTGTATCTTGGTTGAGTAAGGACCTGTACCTGTAGCATTTACATACAGGCTTTTTTTATTCTTTTGCAGAAGACTTTAGAAAGGTCCTGGGCATTATTTTCTGATCCTTTGGGGTTTAAATAATAGGTAACGTGTAGAAATGGTATGAAAATAGATGATCCATATTTTTAGGCAAGCCTAAAAGATCTTTATAAAAGCCTCTTTTTCACAGCATATTTGCTGCTAGCAATAGGTGAGCATAAGCTTGGTGCTCTCACAGCGGCTCTGCAGCCCCTGGTTTGAGACCTGAGTGTGCCACTGCCAGGGAGGGGCAGCAGTCAGGGGCAGGGAGCTGCTCCGTCCGCTTCAGACTGCTGCATCCTGGAGTTGGCCATAGTGAATATTCTCTTCTGGTTCTCTGCATGTGTGTAATTAATGGGAGAAACTATTTGAGAGTGGGCCACAGACAGGTACAGGGCATTGTGGCCAGCTGCCTAATTATTGTCATTAGGAAACATTTGGAAATTGCTGGCGTGCACTTTTAGAAAACTAACAGTGAGGGAACCTCTGTAGATTTTGATGGATTTGTCCATTGTATTAAAAGATGATTAAAGTTATTAGATGTGCAGTGTTGAAGCATTAATTTTCTAAACATATTTATCAAGAAGATGTAATAATTGTAGTCCATTTGATAATGTTATACACATCACACTCCTTTTAGGTGATTTTTTTTCCCTGCAACTGTGCCATATTTTAATTAACATATTTGAAAACAGGTATGAAAACTTGTGCATTTATAATTGCATCTTCAATATCAATAATATGTGTTTTCAAAAAGGTGTCTTTACCATACAGAAAGGGCCTAGAATTAGGGTAAGTTATAATGATCCTCAAGAAAATATTAGGGTTATATGTGAAGCAGATGGCATTCCTTTTCAGTGGGGAAAGAAAGAAGCAGCCTGGATGAACAGGAACTCTCCTCTGTGGGCTCTGGACTTTGCTATGAAATGACTCAGAGTGAACAGGGTGCTTTCCACAGAGGTACACCCTGAATAACCCACTTATCTCTCTACATGAATTATTTGAGCCCACAAAAATCCCTTTGTCCATCTAGCTTTTAAAAACACATCTTTCATTGTGATAGCTGTATTTGCTATTCCATTTGCTTTCCTGTTTCTTAGTCGAATGAAGAACATGGGGACACGAGCTACCTCTTGTGTTCAATCTGCTTAATTACACTCAGGGGCTCTTTTTTTTTTAAATTTTCTTTTTTTTTCCTTTTTCTTTCTTTCCCTTCCCCACAACAGGCTGGGTAATAATAGCTTTTTTTAAGATTTCAAATAATTTTCTGAAATATTAAAAATAGTCCTATTTTTTTTTGCTATTAGGCAGAGAGGTAGATGAGACAATATTTCTACCTGTGAGATACATAATTTTTGAAGATGGATAAAATAAAATAAATGAAGATGGATAACATAACCATAGGTGCAGTTTTATGACATACATGTTTTTAGTGTTTGTTGAATAGACAACATAAAGTGTATTGCAAATGCCCACAAATGACTGTGACTATTGGGTCATTTTATTTCCTAGGTGTTTGGGAGATCTGTGTTATATTTAAAAACTGTTAATGGAGAATGTGGCCAGCTAATTTGTAATACTGGTGTATCTGTTTTGTCTTAAAGGAGTCAAACATGATTATCTTCTTTAAAAGGAACCTATAATGCTACAGCTTTTATAACATATTATAGTATGATCTAAGCTATCAAAATAATGTCATTGCTTGAAAGCTCAGAGTACTCTTTTCAGGAAGATGTTGTTACAGCCTACAGTTCTTTGGCCTTCTTATTTTGTGGACTAGACATTTTCCTTTTTTAATTTCTGAATTGCTTTTTTCTATTTCTTATTCTCACTATTCCAACTTATTCCAACTATTGGAGACATATCAGATATATGAAACTATTTTGAATCTGAAATTAAGAAAAAAATAATTAGAATTTTTATAATTTTTGGAGGACAAAGACGACTAATTCTGATTTCTGGTGATAGCAGTATAATTGCAAAAGTAATTTCCTAATGTGTTTATCTTCTTAATCAGACAGCTTAAAAACTAAAAATACTGCTTTATTTCTATATTAATTGACAGCAGAACAGCAAGGTACCAGGAGCGTGACTGGTGTCAAGTGAAGTTTATTACTTGAATTCCAGCACTGTACTTGATCCAAACCAGTAGAGCTGCAGATTTGTAAAACTGTCTAAATAAATATCTGAGAGCATGGTGGTGTGACAAAGAACTTCCTGCAACTGCAGAGTAGCACATAAGAGAGAGAGTGAAATATTCTCTTGTTTGTGTAAATGTTGGATGTGGGGACTTCCGTCCAACTTTTGTACATCCACATGTGTGTAAATGAGGATAGGCTCTCTGGAACTCTGGAACTGAGTTTCTTTCAGTGGATATCTAGTACCAGCTGTAAATGAGAATGCAAAGTATTAACAATGTATGGAAAATATCACAAGTATAGGGACTTCTGAGTGCTTGACTGCAGTCTCCTCTGTGATGATTTAATATGGTTTAAACCCAACAGTTCCTGTTTATGTTTGAGGTTAACTTCTCAGATGTTTAAAGCTGTCCCTGTCAATAAATTGATCCCCCTTTAATCCTTAAATTTTTGCCCTCGGATGCTTTTGCTTTCTTGTTACTGACAGGTAGCTGAAGAAGATTTTCCTTCTCCTTCTAGTTTATTTGAGCCCTGAAATGTTTTTGTTACCTGCAATGTAGCAGGAATGTAGTACAAGATTTCTGCTGGATCTTTCTGTGCATTTTATAACACCAGAGTTGCTTGTAGAGAGGCATAAGCATGAGTTTGTTTCCCAGTTCAGTAAACTGTTCCATTAAGCACAGTACTTCTTGATTATGGGGTCTTCTTTCTAGTTCTTTATTTCTTACAGCATTTTATATGTGACCCAGATATATATCACCATGCAGGTTTGTATATATTTCACATGGCCTTGGAATGTGCTTTAAGTGTCACTGTTTTTCTAAATATAAACACACCTTTTTTTCCCTTATGTTGTCACAACAGATATTGAACCCAGGTGCCCTTTTCAAGGAGTTTTGATTTTCTGGTGTGGTGTATCCCTGGCCCATCTGCACAGTTCAGCTGAAGATGCTGAGTGGATGAGCTGGCTCACTTGTTAGCTTTGTCTGGATACTTTGCTTATGGGATCCCCACAATTTGCCTGGTGTGCACAAGTTTTGCAGTTTATTTGTGCACAAAATCCAGTGGACATCCCTTCCGAGATTTGTGTGTGAAGGTTTGTTTAGATGAGGGAGAAAGGGCTTAAGGCTTGCTTTCAGCTGAGATGTGGAAGCAGTGAGCTCTCCTTTGATGCTCTTGTCCAGACTTTGCCAGGGCAGGATGGAGATTCCTCATGGGCAGACCAGAGCATGCAGCTGCTGCTCTTAAATACTGATAAATGACACCAGTTTTGCAACATACCCATTTTCAAACATACATGTTTTCAAAATTTGTTCACAATGAACAGTTTACACTTGGATGTGGTTAGTTTGTTTAAATGCACTGCATTGCAACCTTGGGCTTTTCTTAATTTAAGCCCTTCCCTCAGGTTTTTGTTAGGTATGTTAGGTATCTCAGTCTGAATTGAAGGCAGTGGAGTGTGTGGCTGCTGTGTGCACGTGGCTCTGGTAGGGGGGCTCCTGGCCAAGCATTTATGTTCCTGTGAGCCTGGCTATCTCCAGTGAATGCTGCTCATCCCAAAGCAATATTTTCCCCTGGAAGACAGTACATTTAGTGCAGGACAAGTAGGTAAAGTCATTTCAAGGAGGAAGAAGTATTTCACTCTTGTTTTGTATATTTAGGAAGCTGCTGCTGTTTTTTTCATTTCCCTCACTTTAAACTGTTTTATCTAATTCAGGATGTTTCAACTTATTATTCTAGACAGTCACTTAAATAAAAGTAAACAATTTAAAACACATCATTAAAAAGGATGTTGTTCCCAAAATGGAGTCAGTGATGTGTCCCACAGGACCAGCAAATGAACCTCAGAATATTATGGACAATTTAAAATGGGCAGATTTAATTATAGCAGGAGTGTGCAATTACTGAATGAGGTATGAGAGACATGGGAAATGTTCCCATCTAAATAATGACCAGAATGTGCTTGTTCTAATAATATTCCATAACACATTTAGGGCCCTAGGAATACAACACTTTCAGGTTATTAGAAGACCATGATAATAGTGTGTTTTATTGCCAAATTACTACCATACTCTCTGAGGTATGAAGTGATATTAATGACCATTTTCAATAAGGAATAACATTTTGCAACATCAGTAGCATTTAACCATATTAAAATATGTTGTGTTGTGCAGTAAAGCCCTGGGGTATAGAGATGAAAACTAAAGGGTTTAATTTTGAGATGCAATTGGGAAATTATTTGGACATTCAAAAGAGCTTTAGGGTAAAAATACATTAATGAAGTAAGTTTTTAAACTATTTGCAATAAATAAAAAATGCATGTGTATTACCTGATTGTAATTTTGGTTTATAAAAATGTTAAAATCAGTGCATGGGTTATATTCTGTTTAGTGTGCTATATAAAATTTCAATTATCTACATGTCTGTTGAATCTAGAAATGAACCAATAAAAGAGAGAATTAGTACATATACATAAATGAATTCTGCTTGGAATGCATATTAAAAATATTTTTCATAGCAGAGGAAGCTTCACAGAATAGGTGACAAGATAACATTCAGTTTCTCTGGTAGCATATTCTCTTAATGAGGAGAGCTCTGTGTTCATACAATTTACCAACAGCCATTCTTTACAGATTTGTCTGCCTCTTTAACTGTAAATATTGCAGTATTTGTTTTGCCAAGGTCAGATGCTCAGACTTGGTGACATTATTGTCATTGATCTAATCAACTGTAACTCTCATACCATCTGGTTAAGTTATTATGTTAATTCAGAGTAAATAAGTTAATTCCAGTCACTCAGAACTGCCAAAGATGGGAATTTTTATGATGTCAAAATATGTCTCTGAAGCTAAATAAACCCTCTGTACATCTTGTGTTTTATGGAATGTTGTAAAAACTAAAGATGTATTTTCCTATGGGAGCATCACTTTCATTTGCTTAAAACAAATCTGAGTTTTATTTAGAGTCATAAAAATAAGGAAATCATATTGTGGTTTTATAGTTACTGTAAAATACCATAAAATATTTCTAAGTTACCATCTTCTGTTGAGTCAGCAGCTGAAGAGTTGCATATGATACACATTCTAATTGTATATGGTATCATTTTATGCTATACAAATACTGTTAAATGGGCTCCATAGGATACATTAAGGATTGGTTTGCAGCCATGATCTTGCGTTTAATGTCAGATCTGGAAGTGTCAGAATCACAAAGCTTGACATGGATCTGTGCAGATATAATGTGAACAACTTGCTGTCTGTTAACTTACAGCTTTAGTTCTGCTTAGAGATATGAAAGTCAAATCTGTCCTTAATTCTGTGCTAGATCATGGAAGCTCCAGTTCTGTTCTCCCTTAATGTACAAAGATCATGATTTGAGTGAAAATTGAAGAGGTTACATTTTAGAAATCCTTGGAATTTGTTGGAAGTTCATCATGAGAATATCATTCTTGTGATGACGATGTGTCTTCATAACATGAAGAAGCATTCAGTGTTTAAGCTAAAATCTATGTTTTGAAATCCTGGCTTGGAATCACAAGAGTCTGATGAAATATTACGGACTGGAAATCCTGAAATTTTAGTTAGGATTTGAATGAATCCTGGTTCAGCTCAGATTGGATGTGTATCTTTTCTTTCCATACTGTTTTGAAATGGTCACTCTGTGACTTTTAACCTGGGGGTACTCCAGCTGTTGCTGCTTTTTTATCTCACAATTATTTTGGTATTAAGGATTAAAATGAAAAGTCTTGTCCTCATCATAAACAGAAACTTGGTTAGGCTATGTCAGGATAATAAAATCTGGAATCCCACAAGTATTCATGGTTTAGAGCTGTAGGGCACTGCAAAGGTGCTGACTGTAGCTTAGATATAGGAGCATGACCTTGGGAGCTGTTGTGTCTAACTGAACAGAGTAATTTGAAAGGCTCTCAGGGAAGTATTAGTGTTGGTGGCATAATATGCAAATTAGGTGCTTGGCAACATGGTGTGTAATGCAATTTGAGATGCAGTTTTAACTAGTCCAGTTTTCTGCCTAATAACTTAAAAGCAATATAGAGACTTAAATATTAAGCTATTTATGTTGGTCTCACAGTTTAATATGGTTTATTTGACTGGATATTGTTTAAATAAAAGCAAGTTTGCATATGGAGGTGCACAAGTGGATTAAATGGCTCTTGTAAGTAGTGATAATAATTTTATTTTTGTAAACACTGGTAAGTCTGAAATGTATATGGTTTTCTGATGGCAGAAACAAGTAAATGAGCTCTTTTCTCCCATTCTGTATTCAGAAGTGCAGTCACCTGCTTTGAAGTAAAAAAGTACGAAGTAGGGACCTCTTCTCCTAGCAAAATTTATTTATGCTAGAAGAATACTTTTAATGCAATTAGTTTGGCTGGCTTTGAATGAAATGTACCATGTCTCTGTGTACAGAGTTTTTTTCTCTGTATTTCATAAAAAAAGAGATGTAGTAGCGAAGTAACTGTTTATTCATCTAAAAGGTTTTTAATGATCCCTCTCAGTAGGAAGAAGCCTCAGTATATTCACAGGAGATACATTTATGTATATCAGCATATATATGTGTGTGTGTCTGTGTGTATATATGTATATATTTTTAATGCACACCAAGAAGAACCACTTTTTCTATATCCCTGTGTGGGATAAGTGCCCTAAGACCCCTCTCCTATTATTTCTGGGTCCTGGAGTAATGCTCTGGGGTATTGTTGATTTGGCCTGAGAGACTCAACTATTTACTTTCTAACAGGAAAAAAAAGAAAAGAAAAAAAAAGATGACTTAAATCTGAATAGAAGAAAGGAGTCCACCAGCAGAACATGGTTGCTGTGCCTCAAGACAGGAAGAAAATGAGAGCTATGGAGGGAAATGGAGCTGAAGTGATATTACTCCTACCAACCTTGGAAACAGAGTACAGAATGAATTCTTAATTTTTTTTTTTTTTTTTTTTTTGTTACCCTTGCTCCTGGGTGGACACAGCTGTGGCTTTGGAGTAGCAGCTGGGTTTCTCCCACATACTAGGCAGTGTGGGAGACTGCACAGGGAGAAGGTGGGAGAGGAAATGCCATCCCATTGTCCCTGCTGTGCACTGTGGAGCCCAGGCTGATGTCCGATGCCCAGGGCAGCTCTCTGCTTTTCCTGCTCTGTTGGGGGTCACAGCTGGAGAGAAGCAGCTGTCCAGTGTTGGCAAGGCTGATTTGGACAACTGCACCTAGCCTAGGAAGAGGATTTTGAGAAATAGAAATATTTGCAGTAGTTTTAAAACCACGTCAGACAGAGATTTCTGAATTTTCTCATTTATAAAATCAAAATATTCTTAAGTGTACAGCAGCCAGTGCTGCTCTCACCACAGTCATTATTTAGGGCCTGGAAGCACAAGCAGCCTGCTGTTGTTTAATTGACTGAAATAAGTGTAATCCCGTAGTGAATAATTGAAATTACTGGATGTAGCCAATAGCATTAGATTGCTCACAAAGTGACATGTAGGGCTTTTGGGAAACCTAATCTTTTTGTTTTGGCTTATCAGAAGATTCCTCTTGATACTCTTCATAAAATTTTATCTGCTCCATATCAAACAGAGCTGTGGGTTTTGTAGCTTAAGCAGTGACATTCCTTTCAAAATGCTGCTTGTGTGACAGATTTGCACGTGCTGGGATTGGCAGTGTAGCAGCTCCATTTTCTGTGTGGAAGATGCACTAACTGTTCAGCAGAGGTCACTGTGAGTTTGTGCTTGAGACATTTTAGTGCAACTTATCAAAATATAGTACTGGAAATATTAATTCTTGTGCCTGCATTAGCTTTGAAATGAAACTGTGTGAATTTTAAGAAAGATCTTTTTTGTGAAAGTAGAAAGTGGAGGTGATTGTAAGATTTCAAAGAAACCTGAATAGCCTTAAGAAATGTGGCATGTGTCCAGAATTTAATCATCTTTAGTATTACTTATTAAGATTTTTCCAAATTATCACTTCTGTAGAAGTCCCTCTTCCTTCTCCTCCTTCTTCTAATATGTGTTGCTTTTCCAGTTGCCCAAGATCCAGGTGTGTCTGACCCTTGCACAAGTATTTTACACCTTCCTGAAGCTCAACTTCCCTGCACTTAAAAGCACCAAGATGAAGACAGAAAGGACTGTGGTTTTCTTGTTTCTTGTTGACTTACTAAAGGCAGCATTGAAATCAGCTGTGAGTTCCATCTTTTTTCCCAACTGTGTATGTTTGGTCTTTTTCCCTTCATCATCACAGTAAGCTTTTTAAGTTTGTGGCAGCAAAATAACCTTTTGCTGCTGTTTTCCCCTTCGACTGTGTACCTCTACTCTGCCATTATCATGGGGGGATCAGTAGTTCTCATCTGCTGTTGGAGAATGTTTTCAAGTTACAAACAAGCTAAACCACTCTTAGAGCTTTTGAAAAATGCTGGTTTAAAGCTTTTTGTTCTCCTGCTACCAGTTGATAATTACATCTGTGAAAACAGTCCTTGGAGAAATCTCAAGAGTCCCTCTTCTTCTAAAGACAGTTTCCGATTCTGATTAACCAGAAGCTAATGAGGCTTTCAAGTCTTCTGGATTTTTCACTTGATCTTAGTTCTTCAAGGGCTTGTATAATCTTATTATGGAAATAGTGCCAACAGATGTTCACAATTCTGCATCCGCTGCAGCTCTATCACTGTAAAGGCATGGGAGACTCCAGAAGCTGATTAGCAGAGAAAAGCAGGTGGAGTTATATTGTTGCTACATGTTTGGATGGAACAAGGAGCTCCGATTCCATTCAAGAAAATACAGGAAGGAAGAGTTCATTTGAGCTTGGACCTTGCAGGGGAAATGATGTTTGTGAAATTTACACTGGGAGTCTTTTGTTACATCAGCAAACAGCAAAATGTTGTCTGAACATCCATATTCTCATTTCACGTCGATCCTTTATCAGTTTTATTTTTTGTCATTGCACTGAGAAGTTAACTGGAAACTCAGCATGGTGAGCCTTTCAGTGAATCATGCCTGTATTTGTGACTTAGGAAACAACCAGTTTTGGTGGTTGCCAGAAATGGGAACTGTATCATTACGTACAAGCCTCTGTAACTTTGTGGCTTTTCAGTTCTACTCCAGTTTACTCACAGTAACATGTTTTGAATACTGAAAGAACTCAGAGTGTCCTGAGGGTGGAAGGACAGGTAGTGGTCGATGGCATTTTTGTGTTCCTCCTGCACTCCATAGTGGAGTTTTCTGAGTATGCCTCATCCTCAAAGAAGCATCTGGGGCAACGATGGGTGGCAAAGGGGTTGATCTGTCCCCCACAGGACGAAGAATTGTGGCTCCAGCTTTGGCAAGGACTCAGAAACTCAGACACAATCTGTAGTTTCAAGTACTCTCCTTGGGCAGAGCCCCTCTGGTGGGTAGGAGTTTGTAGCCAGCAAGTTGGAGGTGGAGTATGAAGCCCCCATCCTTTTTCAGGGAAACAGGTACCACAAGGCAGGCGTGTGCAGCTATGAACAGAGCAAATGTTCTGATGCTTCCAAATGGGTGGATTGAAAACAGCATTGTTGGTGTGATGTTCTCTTCCTTTCTCTGCAGAGTAGTGAGACAAAGTCAACTAACACAAAGTGCAATAGAAGTACTGGCTTAAATATGTCTGTAAAATTTGTGGCCAGAATTTGAAAAATATGCATAAAACTGTCAGTTCCCCCCTCGCCCACCAGTGTTTCTTCTCTGCAACTATATCTATATATTGTTGTGTCCCATCTGAGCATGGCATGGTGCCTTCCAGCTGGGTCTTCTGAAGATGAACTGTACTAATTAAGATAACATTAAGGTAGTAACTGGCTGTACCTCAGTAAGATCAGTAGTTTACTGTTAGACCACACCTTATCACAAATTTTCCTTTGACTAAGGTACAAAATATCCCTTTTGATTTGTCATCTTGAAATATTCATGATTGTTTCTGTAAAGATGAGGGGACAGAGGCAATGCATTTTTGGAGATGTCTGCATGGATAGAGAAAGGCTTTAAGCAAAGCATTGATTAAAGACAGGTTTGTTGTCCACAACAGGTTAGTCCATCCACAGAGCATCATTCTGTGGCAAGCCTGTGCTGAAGTATTCCTCAGCTTGTAATGGTTCAGATGTTGCTGTGCAGGTGCAGCTGGAATTCCTGGCACAGGTATTTCTGAAGTAAATAACTGTGACGGAGCAGGTGCAAATAGGTGATCTTCCTCATAGTGACCTGACAAAATTTAGTTTATTGCTTTTTTTCCTGTTAAAAAACCTTAAAACTGGAGTCTTGGTGTCTTCAGAATGGAAAGATTTTGGTCTGACCAGCTTGCTGGTTTTTTTTTATATGGGTCTCAGAGCAGGTGATCCTTTCAGTCATTTCTGTTCAGCTTTTGTCAGTAATCAGAACATTTGAAATATTAAAACAGAAATTGCTAACTCATCCTCTTCTTCATGATAAAATGTGTATCAGTTTTCTGATTCAGTTCCCAAATTTAGTAAACAAAATGGAACACCTTCACTTGTGTTGCATTTATGGAAAATGGCCATGATGTTGGGCTTTTCTGAATAAGATGGATGAAAAATCGTAGACAGCTTATTCATGATAAGGTATGGAGAAGAACATTGTGACAGGAATATAATTTTAACACTGCTGTTAAAAATATATAGAAAATGTTTCATGCATGACACTAGTGGTAAAGAGCATTCTGCTTGTTAGAACTAGTACCTTTAGTGTATTAGACACATCCAAGTTACGGAGAAGTTTTATAGAAAAACAGCTTGTAACTATCTTATTGAAATGTATTTTTATAACTGTTAGTACTGTGGTGTGGTTCTGCAGTCTTTTCAGTGAACGTCCATAGTTCTAAGACAAATATGTGAGTAACAATGAAAAAAACTTTGAAATTCAGCAGTAGTTGTGTGCTTCAAAGCACAGTCATAATGTGGTTGATTATCCAAATAGGTGAATCCTCTTCCCCATCTTAGCCATGGTGTTACAGACTTTCATCAAAGGTGAGGCAGAGAGCATCTTCAGAGTCTCACATCATTGACAGCCTTTACAGAGACATGGCTTGCAGTGACTTCCAGCTGCTGCTGTTTGCACTGCAACAAGAAGTATGGTTCCTAATCCCATCCTTCTCCTCTCCATATCCATGTAGGGAGTGATTCATTATTATTGGTATTTATTTATTCTTATTTGTTTACAAATAAATTATGAAAGAAAAATAAGAACCTAACCATCCCATTATTTGGTGACCAGCTGCTTCCCAGGATTCACCTGAAGGGCAATTGAGAAAAGTAATGGAGTAACTTCCAAAAAAAGGAGACTTAATCTGCATGCTTGCTTCCTTAAATTTCCCCCTCTACAAAACTGTTTCTTTCAAAACAGGGTATTTAATGGCCTTTGATATGCAAAGTATTGAAATGGTGATGAGCAGTGAAATAAATTTTTATCTCTGCTTTGGTTAGTTACTGACATTTTGTCTATTTGTGATCCTCCACATATTAATATTTAATATGCAAAAGGCTAGGAAATTCAAAATCTATGCAAACCTTCCATATTCTTCCCAGCAATAACCTTGCATAAGGAGAAATATGGACCAGTTATAAGAAGAAATAAAGTGGCAGCTCCTGTGGGCTCGGGTTGGTTTTAGTTCTTTGTAGGTTAAGTTCCACTTGGCGATCATGGTGAGTGCCTTCTACACCTTTTCAAATGTAGATACTGAATTGGGTGGGAAGTTAACCTTCCAAGCAATTACATATTCTCCTTTCACAACCAAGTATCACTTTCATTGCTGCTGTTTTGGAAGTGTCTTTGTTTATTTATCTGTGTATATTTAAGGATTTTGTAGCCGTTCTCAAGCAATGTCTCAGCTTAGGTTTTGTAGCTAATTATGATCTTTTCTGAAAGAGTCTTCTGAAAGTGCATGTTGCAAGTAGTTAGCTAAATTGAATAGAATTTGGAAGTGTTTTTTGGTCCAAATTTGGTAGGCGTGTGAAAACTGCTTCCCAGCTCAGAGTATCACTAATCCAATTTGTTGATTTAAAAGATAAGATTGCTTGACTGTAAATTTAATCTAGGCAAGGTCATTGGGAAAATTTGGAATCAGCTAAACTGGGAAAAGGAGGAATGTCTTTGTGTGGAATATAGGCTCGATCTGCTAAAATTTATTTTCTCAGTGGAGAAGGTAAAGGCTTTCTTTCTTTTCTCTTATTTTCTCTCTTGAGGTTTGTTGCCTTACTACATACACTCTTAAGCTTTCAAAACAATCAGAAAACTAGAGCTTCTTCTGAAAACCTAGAAAGGAGAACCTAAAAGCTCTAAGGAAAACTTGCTGATATTAGTGATTAATGTGCAAATTAAGATAGTAAACAGTTCAGCATTAAGGCTAGCCTGGGCTATAATAGTATACTATGGCAGCAATCTCTAAAAAAACCCCAAAAATTCTCTTCGACAAAGAACCGATTTCTCTGAGAAGGATGAACAATGCTGGAGGTGTCTGCCCCTCTGCAATATGTACATCCTCTTGGTGTGTTTGTCAGTACTAAATGGATTTGCTTTTAAACGAGCTAGCATATTTGCAGCCAAATTTATTTGTCCTCCTGCTGCCTCTTGCAATCAAACATCGTAAATATGACTGTTTAGCATCAAAAACTTTTTGACAGGAATGAGTTTGCTGCATTTCCTTTGGCTTGCAGGGTCTTGAAGCCATCAGTTACCTTAATGCGGTAGAGTCTGCCCCAGCCTTTCTGGATGTGTCGGTGAGCCTTCACCAGAAGGTGGAGATTCATGTTCCTCCTCTGATTCCTCTGAGCCACAGCAGTAACCACATGTCCAATGGTATTTTGTCCAGGCTGGGAAGCACATACCCCAGGAGTGCTACAACCTTTTGGACAAAATTTTGGTTTCTTGTTTACAAAAATAACTAAGGAGCATAATTTGACATGAGGAGTGAATTAGTGGACAAGAGAGCTGAGCAGATGGTTTAATACTAAGATTTGTGAATCACCTGAGATGCTGAACATTAAGTACTTGCATACTTCTTCCTATTCCTAGGGATCTGTACACTTCTAATTCCTCTAGTACCCTTATTTAGGTGTCATCTGGTCTTTTGTGACGTGTACTTTTATAAAAACCCAATTGGGTAACGAAATATTTTTGTTACAGGTCTGCAGCTGGAGTGCTAATGAAAGGCCAGCTGATGACTGTAGAAAGTCCTTTCATTTGTGTTATTGCTGCTCTTTAGGAAATGACAGTCTCTGTTAATTCCCTGGCCAGCAGAAGAAATCATGTCAGGATTTACCTGCTTCAGTGCGAAGCTAGCTGGCCTCAGTGCTGAGCAAGGGTGTTTGAACTAACCTGGGTGCAAGGATGGAGTCTGCAAATCACACCCCAAAACTCCTCACCTTAATTCTCTCTTAAATGTCAATTTAGCTTCCTAAGTGTTGGGCCACCTTCTTTTTCAAGTATAAGATTTATTAATGACTTTATTGCTTCCATTAATAGAAAATAGTTAACTGAGTTTAACAGAATTTTAATTTGAATAGAAAAAAATTAGTTTTCTGGATGTCTTTTTTCCCTTTCTTCTTTTTATCCATATCATGGCTTTTTATTTTGAGCAGGGTGTGGATATATTTTCATTTCTCTTGGCTGTGTGCCTTTCCCACCCAGCCACACGAACAAGAGGGAACATCTTTCAATTCAGAAGTTGGCAAAAATAACGGAGCAGCAAAATTCTCCCCTTGGGGAGAACATTAGGTGTTCTTTTAAGAATGTGAGAAAAGCAGCAGGTTTTTCCTTCAGGTACCCGGGGTGAAAATTGTTATCTTTGCATGGGATCTTTCATTAACACAGAACAAAGGCAACACATGGGAAGATATACAGGAAAGTGCTACTACTTGTAGGGAATATCAGCTTTTCCTTACCAGGGATTTGGGACATTTTGGATATTCCTTATGTATATTAACCTGGAGTTTTGTAGCTGGTACTGAATGATATTTTTGCTTTTCCAAAATTCATTTTTCCTCTTTACTACCCTTTTTCAGGACCCCTGACATCACTATGAAAAATTACTTCAATCCAATAGTTTAAATTGAAAAATCGTTCATCGCTGAGGAGGTGTAATAACAACACGTATGGGAATAGCTTCCTATTTTCATATTTTATGAATAAACCAAATACAATAGATAATTCAGTTACGAAGGATCAGAGAGTTTTAGCCTTGATCAGAGGGTGCACTGATTTGTGCCATTAAGCAATTCAAATACTTGCATTTGTCACAGATCTACTGTGGCAGATGGAGGATCCCAAGGGATAGTTTGCTGAAACTCAGTAGGAGCTAAAATGTAGCTTGCAATGAAATGGGCAGCAGCAGGAGAGTGACGAGGAGAGCAGCATAAGAGGGAGATGAGCAGCAGTCTTGCATGCTGTGTTCTGGAGCAGTGTGGCTTTTTGGGTCAAATTAATATTAGAGTTAGTGCTTCTGTTGCAAAGTTTCTGTTTGGCTGCACTCTTTTACAAAGCACGTAAGACAAGTCTTGTCTGCGGATGTTTGCAGATTTTGAATTCAAAGCTGACATGAAGAAAACTTGTTTCAAAACATCTGTTGTGCTTAGGGCTGTGGTGACAGTAGTAATAAGTGCCTGAGTGTGTGTTTCTGTGTGTCTGCTTAGACATAGTAGAGACAGGGACAACTCCTGTCATGCTGTCTCTGACAATAACACATATGTAACTGTAATTTTTACCTTGGTTTCCAGTTTATTGATTGGAGATGGTGTAGGCTGTTGCTAGTGGGAAATCCTGGTAAGTGCAGCAGAGGTTGAGAAATGGTGCCTTGACTGCTAGGCTAAAGAAACCTTCTGTATTATTGCAGAGGTCACTGAGGTTTGTAGAAATTGGCTGCTTTCTGGAGGATATATTTATTGCAATATTTAAGATGTGATATAGTAATTGTGATATCTATATTCCCAGAAGAGCTCAATATTCTGATGTTCTAATGTCACAGTTTGTAGTCAAGCTTTGTCATTATCATTTATAGGGCACAGTCAATGAGATCAGTGCTTTACAGAAATGAAGTTCCTGGTCAGAGGAGTTTTCATTCTAATTATGTAATTAACATGAGTTAATTTATTAGCTTGCAGATGAATGAGGATTAGCAAAATGATAAAAAGCAGAAAAAAACCTATTAAACTCCTATATATTGTGGGGTTTTTTTTTTTTTTTTTTGGTGTGTGCACAGACTTGGACCATACTATCTCATTGAGCAGTTGTTTCTCTTCAAGAATTTACACACTAAATTTCCTATATGGATAAAATAGTTGTCCCTGGTAGGATGGAAGTAAAAAAAGGTTCAAAAGATAAAGCAAAACTAAATGACATACTGTGATTGGATAGATTTAAAAAATGAAATTTCAGGGGATGTACGTGATGTATAATGCATATATTGGTAAAATATTTAACATCTGTTTTATATTACTTGCAGTGACACCACTACAGCATTTTCTCAAGGAACTTAAAATTGCTAACACAGTTACATAGCTGTAAGTTACCAGGCTGCTTGGGACTTGAACATCTGTGGAGTAATTGCTTCTCTGTGATTTTTAATTCTTTCCCGATTTCCTTAGATGGTTGGTTTTTGGTTTGTTTGGTTGTTTTTTTGGTTTTTTGTTTCATAGTGACTGTTGTAGTTAGCTGCCTAATTGCAGAGTCATTGCAATTCTTCCTTCTTCAGAGGCTTGCTAATGGCAGTAATTGATTAACGAGAAGCACGTTAAGGTGTCATTATATAACCACTGAAACGCTTCTTTCCATTTCATGGTCAGGGGCTCTTGTTGACCCTGCTGATTAGATCATAAATGCAGAAAATTCCTACTGGAAGTTCCAAGGTTCAGCTAAGGGCAGGAAAGAAGAAGCTTTTAATGCTGTTTTTATGTCATGTTCAAAAATAATACAGAATTTTATTGATGCATTTCACATCTATGGTATAAATTGTTCCTGGGAAAAATATTGCTCTCAAAGGTAATTTGGAATATAGGCCCAAAAGAATATTGACATTCACTGTTTATTCTCTAATTTAAAGAACAGGTATTTGTGTTTGTCTTGCATAATACATGACACATATGTATAGATGTATATATCTGCCTGAAAACCTCAGACTGTGGCAAAATAAGACTTTCACTATTGACTTTTTTGTTTGTTTGCCTCCTACACACAAACTTAGACGTCTCTACCTTTGTGTGTAAATAATCCATAGGTACTATAGGTAGAATGATAATAATTATAAAATATGACTAAAAATAATTATGTAACCAAATGTAGCACTTCCATGATGCAATGCTAGAATTAAAGCTTTTTATGTACATTTTAAGCTTCCACATAGTAGTTTTTAAAATTTTTTCTTTTTGAGCATAATTTCTTGTGGCTGGGAAATGCAAACTGGAAACCACAATTGGCTTTAGGTGATTGTGGAGAGCTTAGTTCTGCTGCCCAAAGCTCTGCTAATGCTGTAACACATAGAAGTTAAGTATTTCCTTGAATCTCACTTTCCATGCAGGCAAGCAGGAAATAATCCTCATGTTTAACCAGTGCTGTACACAAGAGGAATATTTTCGGTTACTGACTGTGGAAGAGCTCAAGTGTTGGCTGGCGAAGATTTTTCTGCCCCTTTCTACTGAATTACATATATTCCGTTGGCTCCCTTCCAGCCTCTTCCATCTTGCCTTGCTCTTGTCCTGGCTCCTTTATCTAGGTAGTTCTAGTTTTTCATTCTTACTCAGGAGCTTTTATTATCTGGTCCTAGTCTCTTCCTCACTTCCTTGCCGTTGAAAAGATTTCTTTCTTTTATCTGTTTTCCTGTTGTGTCAATTTGATACCATCATTAGTAAAAGTGTCTGCTGTACTTGGCATAAGAAGGAAATAAAATCAACATGCCCCAGCAACTGATGATACTTACAGGAAATGATAATCTAAATTAAACAGTGTACTAAAAACTTGCTGTTATTTCTAAAGATTCAGTTTATAGAGGTTCTGTCAGATTTCAGAAACATAAACGTTAGAAGGCCTCCATATTCAATCTGTTTGGCTTTATGGCTTTTCTGCAGCCCAAGTGAAATGCATTCAAGTTAGCTGGTTCCTGTGTTGCCATCCTGTCTAACCTTTCTTCCGGGCTAGAAAATTGATAAGTATCTGATAACCACTGTGGAGACAAAACAGAAACATAAAGATCATATGTTGTGTAATCATCCTGATTACTCTAAACAGTACAATGCTGCAGGTTTCACTAATCAAGATTAATTGTGATCTAGGCTACCTGAACTGTCATGTAGAGTGGATTGTAATTAAATAAAAATATAATCATTTTAACATTGTGCCACTAATATGTATTTACAATAGGTAGTACTTTTAAATAGACTCTTTCTCCATACAGTGATTAGGAAGCTGAGTTATATTTTCTAACTGCACAGATGTTGTTAAAAGCTCATATTTCAGGCCATAAAGACTTATTATATTTGAGGTTGTACAACAAAAGAAAAATGGTTTGTACATCTGTCTGCTATGTGAGATGTTAAGACTGAAAAATCTGGAACAGTAGAGATGTATGGAAATGTGTGTGTGTGTATATATTTGTTTTAAATATGTGTTAGATAATTTATAGTGGGGTATTGCTGAGAAAAAAATGCTTTGACAGATCTTGACAGCTCAGAAGAAGAAAATATTTAATACAGTATATAATAAGAGAATTGCCTCTGTTTCAGCCTTCTCAGCATTAGCTGGCAGGTCTTAACTTGACTTCTTTCACATGGTATCTTTCCATTTTTATCTCGAATGGATTGTACAAATGCTTTTCTTTGAGGCCTAATGAACCAAAACATTTCGGGGTATGTATGCTCAGGTTGTTTTTTGTAGGGGCCTAAATCTATGTTTCTGAACATTCTGTTGTGTATTCTGACAACTAGAAATGTAATAAGCTTAAATATTTCTTCTTTCCATAAGGAAAAAGGAGTGCATCCTAGGCAATCATACAAAAGCATAAAAAAGCTTTTAGCATGCACGTGGATTTCTGCCCATGTACATACAGAATGTTCTTTTGGGTGACTTTTCCCTCTGCTGCTAGTGCTTCTGACTCTTGACCATTGCTTTAATTATGTACTCTTGGGTGTCTGTGCTTCCATCCTGGTGCCACTTGGTGACAATGGAGTGCATACACTTCCAAACAGTACATACATGATGGAGTACATACAATCTAAATATGCTGGCTGCGTGTGCTCTTTGCTCTCCAAGGCTCTGCCTCCCCGTGGCTTCCTGCTCAGGCAGGATATTACTTGGAGAAGGTTATTTACTGACCTTGCCTGGATTTGTTGAGAGCCATGCTGGGGTTGGGAGGGTATCAAACACTTGCAGGGAGATTGTACTGATGCTTGCTGGGGAGAAGCCATGGTGTCACGAGCAGCGCCGTCTTGTGCGCTTAGCTGAGATTTTATCTGTGAGCACCAGCTACAGTGGGCTTTTTCTAAGTGTGGTTTTCTTTTAGAAGATGTTAGAGTTTAAACCGAAGGAAATTAAATTCAAATGTGCTCTCAGGTATTATTGAGTCAAGCAAATAAGTGGATAAAAGCAGGCAAGCTCTTGCAATGTCAGGGATCTTTGCCCATCCCTACAGGCTGGCTGGGCTGTTGTAGGTGTGCTGCCTTATGTGTGGTCTCCAGGATCGTGTCCTGCGCTGTCCAGGCCTGAATTACTCACTGGGCAGACTTTAATGGGGTGACCTGTACACAAACACTTGGGTGGGGCATTCTTCTGCTTGGAGGAAACATTTTTGAGCCTCATTCCCAACAGTCCTTGTGGTGTAGCCACCCCAGCAGGCAGGGCTGAGCTTTGGATGCTGGGTGACTCCCGGTGCCTTCAGAGAACACTCTGTGTTTGCAGCCTCAGACAGGCTACAGGACATCCCTGTTACTCTGTCATTTAAGTCCAGGCAATGAAAATGTGTTTCCTAAATAAGTTACCTCAGAAAAAAATACTGTTTTTTATAAAAGCATGATCATAATTAAAAACCACAAAGCATATGGATTTTTAAAAAAGAATCATATAGGAAAGACAGTATATTTTTCCTTTCTCAGAGCTGGAAACATAAGAGACACTTCTAAAATGGGTCGCCTTTATTTATTTGATGTCTCTATGAAAATGTAAATATGCTGTGTGTCAGCTACTACTGAACCTGCCACATGTCCCAGCTCTTCTCCTTTTGAGTGAGTAGCTTCATGTGACCTCTGAAAATGATCAAAACTGTCTTATTTCATGGCTGACTTTGAAGATGAGTCACTCTAAATTGCTTGTGCCTCAAACGCTGCAGTGTCAGTAGCAGGGCTTAAAGAGGGGCAATTTCTCCCCCCTCATTCCTGAGCTGCTGAGTGGGTCAGAGGTGTGGGTCACACAGCTGAGAGAGGTTGCTCTACAAGATGGAAACAAGAAAGCATTGCTGTGATTAAAACCATCATTTATTCAACCTGTATAACTGCACACTATCAGAAATTTGTCTTTTCTAAGGAAATGTGCAATGAGTATTATTTATTTAATCATAGTAAATGAGGCAATTTAATTTCCCAACTGAATAGAATTAAATGAATGTTATTAAGCCTCAGCAGCCATAGTTCTCCCCAAATTCATGAGACTGTGAACTTCAAAACCATAGCTGAGTATTGACACACTATTGACATCTAGGTCCTTTTATGCCCTCTATTTCATGTAATGGTGGATGCCCTCTATTTCATGTAATGGTGGATGCTTTTGGAGGGTACCCTGAAATGATGGGCAGTTTCTGTACTTGTGTGAGGGGATACAAGGTAAGAAAATAAAGATAGTGCAGAAGATTGTCTCACACCTGAGGAGTTGCAGCTGTACTAATCCCCAAAGATTAGGAACAGGCATGCCCTTAATAGGCCACAGCTGTATCCAATAAGAAGAGTGCTACAAAAGAGTGGGTTAGCTGGTTGAGGAGAGAGTTGGGGTTTGTTGGCTGTACTATGAAGAAGAGGTAGTCAGTGCTGTGAGGAGCTGCCCATGAGAAATTGTCAAGAAGATATGGAACTTTTGCAATAAGATGACAACATACTTGTGCCTGCTCCTGCTGTAATCTTTTTTTTTAAAGAAGACTTCCATGTATTTCTGTATACATAACATACGTGGTTTCCTCCCTGTAGGCACAGTTCAGTGAAGAACTTGGAACAAGGAACAGTTACATTCATTTAATTGCAGTTATTTAAACTGAAATTTAACCTCGAGTATTAAATGCTTTGTGGAGTCTGGTTTTGAATGGGATGAAGTGGTTGCAATAGGAAAGGAATCCTTCTTGGCACTTTCCCAGGCTTCCAGTCTTGTAGAGGTGTTACTATTGTTGTCTGTGGTTAGTCTTTGAGGATTTTGAAAAAAGAGGGAGTGAAATCAGTTCACAAGATGCCTGTTTTTTTTCCCATTTTCTCCTCACTGAGGAAGACCAGATAGTTAAGTCTCCAACTCTTCTTAGTTCTCCCTTGTGGAAACTTTGGATTGCCAGGAAGTTATGGTATTACCAAGTCAAAATAATAATTTGACCAAGCACTTGTCATATATTGTTGCTTAATTTTGATTGGGGGGAGTAAATAAAAGAAAGATCTAATTATTTTCCATCATCCTGTTTTGACTTTTGTGTTACTGATATTTTTCATACATCTATTTGACTCTTTTGCATTGCAAATATCTCAATTCTGCTTCCTTTTAATGATAGTTGATGGAAAAGAAATTATAATTTCCTTATTCCTTATCTTTAAATATGTTTTATGTTTTTTTTTAATTGTTAATTTTGCCATATATTTGAACTGTTTTCTTTCTTGGTTTTTGTAATAGCAAGGATTTCCTTACAGTTTCAAGAACAGCTTTAACTGAGCTAAACAAATGTGTACAATGAAACCTCTTTTGTGTAATTGTGTTCCTACAAATGTTCCGCAGTTTCCCCTTGATCTTTAAGTGATAATAGTGTCTGTATGACATGTACATATATAATTAGTACAGATATATACTCACACCCGTGTATGTTCTAACTTAGGCTATTGTCTTTTAATTTCTTACATGAACTGTTGGCTGACTTGTTCCCTGGAAGCTGATTTTCTTTTAAAGTTGAAGCTTTTCTAGGAGATGCAGTAAAATGAGATTATGGTTAGATTTCCACTAAGTAATCTATATGGATTGACTATTGCTGAAGGCACTTTTATTTCCTGAACAAAAGAAAAGTGACTTTGTCTGCTTGGGTTTATTACTTTTAAATTAATGTGACTAGTGTAAGTCAGATAGGCTTAGTATGCCAAGTTTAGTGCAGCTATTTAATAATTTGATGAAATGTGCTGGAGCAAGTGGCAGCAAGGCATTTTACAGAAGTAATCATACTGCTGAAACCAGCAAAAGTCTGTTTTCTTTTGGTTAGGCTTTGATTTTTATGAACAGATGTTCTGGTCTTCAGAGGTGGTTACCACTTATTTAGGAAAATTTGTGTGTGATCTGACAGGGCGTCTCTATTTCTGTTGGGATTTGATTTTTTTTTTTTTTTTTTTTTTTCCTCCCTGTCTCCTTCAGAGGTTCTCTGCAACTTGCTATCAGTCCTTCTGGTAACTTTGCATGTTCAAGGAGTTAAACTGAAATAAGCTCTTTAATCTTACAGGACTTAAAAAAAGTAACATCCTCATAATTACATATTAGGATAAAAAATTATGGTTTTCACAATAAAAATGCTTTTGGGAGTTGTCCTCATTAAATTAGGCTTAAACATTTGGAGTTTGAGTTTCTGTGTAACAGCCTACCAAAGGGGGTTGGAGGAGGTCAGGTCTGTTGTGCAGATGTTTATTTCAGCTGGAGGCAGCCTGGCCAGTTTTAGCAGTGCAGGACATGAGCTGGGGACAGTGGGCACTGGAGGGGCTGGTGGGAGCTGAATTACACAGATTCATTTATTTCTACTGAGCTGCTTTGCAACAACAGACAGCTTGGAACCAAGGGTGGGAAGGAAGGTGCTGCCTGTCTGGGTATATGTTTGACTAGTGGAGGAAACCAGGTAATGAAAGAAGAAAAAAGACTTGAGGGGAAGGGAGCAGTGGAAATAAAAGCTAATAAAAAGTTAAAAAAAGTTAATCTTGTCTTTCTCACAGAACTGTGAGAAAAAGCAGCAATGATTTCACAAAAACCTTTGTTAGTCAGAAGTGTTATTTTTTTCTCCTCCCTGTTCTCATTTAGGGTAATAACCTTATTCAAAGTAGCAGATTTTGATGAAGATGATAATTTAATAATCTTTGGCTCACCTATTAATTTTCCTGTAATGGAAAACAAACTGTCAGATTCCTACTACTGCAGAGCTTTTAAGCCCTCTACAACCAAAAAAAAAGGGTAAACTATTTTCCTGTCTAAATTTTTGTGGGGGTGACCCTTAGGCAAGGAATAGATGAAAGAAGCAGTGACGTACTAAGAATTGTTTTTATTAGTAATCCTTAAATAGGTACATTTTTTGACAGAGGTCTGATTGAACAGAGTTATGTAGTTGAAGCAAAAGTATTTCAGACACAGACTCCTTGGTCTGGGAAGGCTTGGTATTCAGGAGGAATCCACACCTCCTCACTTTTGAACTGTGATTTGTTTGTGTTGTGATCTTTTTTTTTGAGCTGTGACCTATAAGGCTGGCACTTGATGAGGGCAAAAGGCATGTTTCTTTCCATGGTTAGTAGAGGTCTAACTTTTTTTGAAAAATATCTTGTAGCAAAACAGTAGCACTTATTTGGTTAAAATGTAAGTCCCAACTGATTAAAGCATTTCACCCATATGTCTTCAGATTAGAAAATGCAAGGAAATGAAAATCTAACTTTCTCACCAGCTTGTAGTGGTAATTAATCAAACTTTCTGTAATGACCACAGTCAAACTTTATTGCTACTATTTCCGATAAGCTTTCTTAAATACTTCTTTGGAAAAGGAGTTTTAGAAGTAGCAAGTCAACTCAGCTGTCATGTTGTGTTAAAGGGAAGACGTTTTCCATGATTATTCCCTCTTCTTATTGCTTGGTTTTTTTTTTCTAATGGTGTCTTTTGTGTTATGTGGTTGAGAACAATTTGCTTTTTGCTTTAGAGAAGTGACAAGATTTGATCTCCAGTTCCATTGAGGGGAGAAAGAATTAATAGAAATTTTACTGAGAACATGGAACAACTAAAAATATGCCAGTTTCAGGCAAACACAAAACAAAGACCATTCTGTACTTTCATGTAGAGAAGTTCTTCTGTTGGGAGAGAAAATGAATGTTAAAATTTACCTCTGATTTTTAAGAGATATTTATACATTGGTAATATAGATACAAGTTGCTCCTATGTGAGAAATCGATAAAGATCTTCTAGATGTGACTCTGTTTCTTTTTCTTCAGAAACAATAGTGACAGATGATTTTGGAATAATACATAATAAATCATTACAGAAAATTTTGTTTTGTTTTTGATGCAGAAAAGGAAGAAATCATTGTTACTTTAAACAAAATACACTTTTTAAGTTCTTAATAATATTATCTGTCAATGGCTTTACCAGAACACCATGTTTCTCTCTTTACATATGCTATATATATACATTTGTCTGTATTGGCCTTAAATGATCTAAGCAGACCACCAGTTAGTTGTAAAGACTCTTTCAGTGTATTCTAAAGGTTGCAAAAGAACCACGGCTTGCGTCATTATTGGATGCTTTATTGAGGCTTGAAATAAATGTTGCTTAGCTCTTTGGAGATGTCTTGTTCCTCTTCAGGTGGCTTACTTCAGAGTTTATAGACTTCAATTTATTTTTAATGCTGTGATATAGGGTTACTTCTTATTTTCACATGTCTAGATTTTGCCTTTTCTTTCCAAGTATACTCCACTGCTTGTGACATCTGACTGTTTTTCATTCTCTCTTTATGTTGATCATGTTGCCATTCATTGTGCAGGTTGGCTGCTCTATTTAAATACAACTTTTAGGAAAGATCCATTGTAGATACTCGAGATCAGAAGGTGTGGATACTGTTCTGATCTTTGTTTTACTTCATTGTTAAATCATTTTCAATAAATGTTGTCCGCAAGCCTGGGCTACTGATACCTCACTTTTTCTGTATTAAAATACTGCTTCTTTACCTTCTTGTAGCAGGTGCTTGGGCAGAAATGTCTGATATTTTCTTCTGTGCAGCTGTCTTCTTGGGTAGGGGAATCTAACAGGAATAGTTGCACAATGTGATTTAAGAGTTTTTATTCTTACTTGGGGAGTGTCAGGACATGAGCAGACAGTGAATGGAGAGCAGTGCCGAGGTGGGCTCTGAGCTTCTGTTCCCAAAAGTTCATCTGACAGCAGAGGGAGCTTTGATTCACACACCTGAATTACATGCATGCATTTTAATTATGTGATACCAATTACAAGGGAATTTTTCTGTGGCACAAGTGTATTGGGACTGTTACGGAGTTGTGGCTGGCAGTACCTCACGTCAGCCACCAAATATTGAGCCTTCTAGCTTACAGACTTAATTACAAATCCATGGTTTACTTCTGCAATCTGTTGTGCTCAGCAGTGCTGGGACTGGTGATAAGTCTATCAGTTTTTACTAGGTCACCAACACATCACCAGCATTAAATTCTAAATGGCAGCTTCTCTGTACACTGCCCAGGCTATCTCTGATAAAACATTAATCATTTCAAGGTTCCATTCAAACCCATTGATAGAAATTGCAAAATGTAATTTAGCTTCGAGAATAGAATTAATGTTTTCTAATAGCTCTAACCTGTTCTATGATTTATTGGTTCCACTCCTTGAGGGTTTTCATAATCTAAATTGGTGATTACAGATGATACACAACATTGTCTATCATAAATAGGAATTATGTGTCTGGTGAAAATGATAATGGGTTTTTGTACCTTGTATGTTTATTAGTACATTCAGTAGTATATTAAAGCCTATTTTAGAATTGGAAGATGATTTTGACCACATATAGTTCTTTCCATCTTATTCAGTCAGTGAATCTGCTGCTGTTTACTCATCCTCCTCTAATTTGATAAATATGTGCTGCATCAGAACATAAAATTAAAGGTGTACCTGTGGAACCTTCTTTTCTATGATATGTTCTTCTTATTATTTTTTGCTTGTTTTTGAGGAGACAATTAAGATTATAATAGTGTTTATGATTTCTGAGGGAATTTTAAGCCAGTGCTTGACTGGTGGTGAATGAATTGACTGGTTATGTCTGGGAGGATTATTTTTGCATAGCCAAGTCCACAATGGATGATCTTAGTAAATATGGAGAAGATGGCATGAACATCTTTGTGGACAATGGAAGTTTTATATACTTTCATTAAAGATTTAACATGTGCTGTTATTTTTCTTTGCTGACCCAAATTTCCACCCTACAGTGCTGATGGCCAGTATAGGGCTGCTCTTTCTCTCATCATGGGATTAGTGGACTCTATAGTCTTTGTCAACAAACAGTGGTTTTGAAAGGCTCTTGCTGTTATAAAATATTTGAAAATATCTTGTTATAAAACAAGATAATTGAAAATATCTTGTTATAAAACAAAGTCATAGAATGATTTGGGCTTGAAAGAAACTTCCAAGGTCATCTAATCCAGCTCCCAGCCATGGACAGGGACATCTTTCACGAGGCCAGGTTGCTCAGAGTGCCATTAAACCTGACCTAGAATGCTTTCAGGAATGGAGCATCCACAACTTCTCTGTTGTCCCAAAGATGACTTGGGGCATTCATTACTTGTCTGAAAATTAGTATGATATCTATAGAACGTTACCTGGAACAACTGGCTTATAGTAGTGATCTGTAAATTCTTCCCTTAAACTTTTGCTTTAATTTAAATCTTATCAAGAATAGATGTTAGTGTACCCCAAACATTGCTTGCTTTTCCTTTTGTTCTTTAAAATGTGAAGATATACAGTAAAAGTTACTGTCAAATTTAAGTAAAATTAAAGTAAATGGTATAGTGATTTTTTGATAGAAATAAACTATACTTTTAAACAAAGTATTTCTTATCAAACACTGCATATCCATGTGTATTTTTTATTTATTGTCTGTACATCTAATTATAGAGAAACTTGCTTTAGACAAGACTTTCAATGAAACAAGGAAGTCATTTATTACATACCTCTTAGAATTTTTAAAGGACTCAGCTTTCATGGTGATGACCATTTATTATTATTTTTATTATATAAATACTTAGATAAAGAGAAATGGGTGCCAGCAGTGAATTAAATAAAACCCTGAATTGATCAATAACTCAATTTAGTTGAGAATTTCTTTAGAAAATACAGTGGTATTAATCAGGAGAGAACACTTCAAGTATAAAATTTGATTTTCTTGGTGGAAAATCAGTTTGCTTTATCAAAATCCTGGGGTCTCTTTCCCCGTTTCTCTCCCCCTCATACAATTCTTCTTCCTCAGTAAAGCTAAATCAGATTTGTCTGAAGCAGTAATTGGTGATTATCTCCTAACTGCAAGACATAGTTGAGCCTCTTTGGTTAATCCTATCTCGCTTGCCATCTCTAGTGAGTCCCAGCAGGCAGGGAGAGAGGGCTGCCCTGTGGTTTGTTTTTCCTGTGAGGTGTAATTATGGCCAAGAGCTCTGCAGATGGTGGGGAGAGGGACAGCTGTACCTCACCAAAGAGATGTGAAATGGTTGGGGTGGAGAATGACTTCCTGCCTCAGTGTAAGGTTCTGTGGCGTCCAGGAGGGATCCCAGGTTGTGTTCAGAGTCACAGAAGATGCTGAGTTGAAAGGGACCCTAAAGGATGATAGAGTCTAAGTCCTGGCCCTGCAGAGCCCCATCCCCATGTGCCCAAGAGTATTGTCCAAATGCTTCTTGAACTCAGTGTGGGAAAGTAAAAAAACCCTTGTGGAGAAGTTTCTATAGTTTTTCGAGCTTTCTTGTGTACTCTTGCATGATCTGTTCATTATTTGGACTAATGAAGTGTTACAAAATGAAATTTACCTAATGGAAAAAAATCCCTACTTTATTCTACACAGAAATTAAAAATGAGAAGTGAGGATTATTTGTACTTATGCAATTTTCTGTATTCTATTAAAAGCTGGGTTTTGCTTCACACTTGAGGAAGGATTTATCTGCACTAAAGTGTCATTATTATTATTGTTGTTATTATTAACAACAGGGTAGTTTAATAAAAGTTATCTATCACTTCAAATCCTGACTAGCTTGTTTTATTGATGCATCTTAACAGCACTTTGTCAAAGATAACAGTTTCTGTAGAAGTAAGTCTCTTCTGAGAGATGTGAAGAACCTTTCAAGTGACCCCTGTTGGAGCCAAAAGGGTGATTTATAATTTTATTAGCAAAGTTTTCTCTTCTAGACAGCTTCATTAGATGTTTTATGGGAAAAGAAGTGTTTTAAAAGTCAGCCACTAGTATCTTCTTTCATTTATGTCCCAGAAAACCTGACTGCACCCTTAGTGCTAGGTTTGTGGCTCCTTGGCTAGAATCCCTATTGCTATCAGAACAATCCTATGTAGTATGGGAAAAGCAAAATGGTAATGAGATTGCAATTTCATAGTTTATGAATTCATTTTGCATCCTCTCTCTCTCTCTAGTCTGTGTTGCTTTCAATTTTGGAGAGCAGATCAATATGATAAGTTACATATCAATCTCTAGGTAATGTTGCATAAAACTAATAAACTGTAAAGGAACTTTTTCATAAATTGCTGATATTTATGCCTTGTGCTCTTTTAAAGCATTTTTACAGTATTTTGATATGCACTTTAGTGATACTGTGATGGAAGGAAGATTTTTTTTTTAATGTGAGTCAGTCTTTGATATGTAATTTTGTTAGTGCAAGTGAATATATATATATATACACACACACGCATATATATATGTTTCTTCCAGAGCTTCCCATTTTCAATTTACCATACATTTGAAATTATGTTGCTTCAGCAGAATGCTTTGTTGTCTTACATATTGCTGTAGAAAATACACTGAAAATCCCTCCTACCTGGCAAAAATCTATTAGTTGTTCCAAAAAAGCATCTTGACAGTATTAGGACTGTACCTTGTGTGTTTGTATAATACAGTAGAATTTTCAGGCCATGGACAAATCTTATGTATGCAAAATCCATTTTTAGCTACTTTGTGACTGTCCTTAAATCCTGTCTCTTAAAATGTCAGTTGAGCAGAAGCAAAGCCTCTAAAAAAGCTATAGCACAACATCTGTGATTTCAGCAAATCTCCTGCTTCTTGTGTTTGGTGCATTGCCTAAGAGTGCCTGAGATGCAGCCAGGCTCAAAGGCTCAGTCTGCAAGGTTAACATGGAGACCTTCACATCATCAAGGACACGTTAAACAGAAAACACTTGAGGGAGGTTGTGGGGGAAAAAAAGTATTTAATTTGTTAATAATTGTTATTATCATTTTCTAACTAAGTACCTTCCTATAGATCTCCCCTTCTCCCCTCTTCTTGAGATCAGGCAGTGTAAATAGTTAAATGTATGATATGCTTGACATTCCTAGTGAGTCCCAACTCAGTATTTTGTGAAAAACTTAAGAACTGCAAGCAGCTGTCCAGTCCTTATAGGGAAGGTATAGTACTAACACCTTGTCAGCTCTGGTCCACCCTGTGGACATGTAGAGAGTTAAAGATCACAATTGCCTCCAACACTGTAAAGGCCTCAAGAAGGAGCTTGCTGTGAGATGAGCCACCACATCAGGAGTGTGAAATAAGCGCAGAAGAGAGGAATTTGCAACAGAAAGGCACCAGTTCCAAGTCTGACAAGAGGTGAGGTTTGGTTTGCACATCCTGGTTAATGCATCTGGACAAAAATTCCCCACTGTGACAAACTGGGAAAGGAAGCAGCTGCTTATACACCCAGCACTCCAAGTAATGGGAGTGACATCCACTCTCTGTGGGTACCTGGAACCTGGACTGTGTAAAGGTGATACCCCTGGAAGAACAGCTCTAGGACCACCACCAGCAAGAGACCCAGGGTGAAAGAAGGAGCAGCTGGATGCTGCTGGATCCATGATGGGTGGTGGTATCTTACTAATTAATCTGTTTCTCTTGCTCTCCTTTCTTTTTGTCCCCTTCTGGCACCCCCTGTGCTCCCTTCCCCTCACTTTGCTATTCCTTTCTGTCTCTCTGCCTCACATTTACTGTTAAATAGAAGCTGTACTATTGACTGTGGCTTTTGGTCTTGTTTGCACCATAACTTGGGCAGAGGCATCTCTCAATTGAATTGCAGCAGCACCATGGTGTTCTGGCATAGGAATGAAAATTAACCTACATGTCCCTAATTGCTATATTTTCCTCTTGCTCTTCTTGCTTTCTGTATTTGGCAGTAAGATTTCAAGTTCCTTTTCAGAAAGTGCTGAAACTACTGATGGTGTGTAGTTTGTTTTCATTTTGTGCTGGACAAATTGCAGCAGTAGAATCTAGCCTGTAACTTAGGTAGTCAAACACAGAGATTTTGTTCTTTAAAGATAAAATATTAGTAATTGATACATCTTTTTTAGGCCGGGGGGGTATGACAGTAGTAAGATTTTTCTTCTGATTTCTAGTAAGCAGGAAACTGTCAAAGCTTTCTTTATTTTCTGGAAAAATGTTCATTTTCTTGTGAGACATTTTTAGTGCCTTAAGCAGTATAATTACTGCTCTTCTAAAGAATAGGGTTTTGTTTTGTTGAATTGCTAATTGCTTAGTTTTACTGAGAATTGGTATGTGCATTTTCCTCCCATCCCCCCAATGACTGTAAAAAGACACATGGGGTTATCCTCCCCCCTTACATAATTCTTATATATTAGACAAAATTCAGAGTGGGTGAATGAGGAATAGTAGGCAAATTTCTGACCTATTATTCCATCTCGAAGTTCCCGCAAGTCTGTCAGAATGCAGTTTCTGAAAAGGAGTAACAATTACGTAACTTCAAGCTACTTTTTGGGGCACAATAGCAGTATGCTACTTTCAGCATTTCCATTTTCAATACTACTGTGTGATGGTGCATGATGAACCTGCCTGGTGGGGTCAGAGCAACTAATTTCCTGCTGATATGGGTTGGCTTTTCAGAAGTGGTAACAGGATTAAAAAAAATTCTGTGGCCAGGAAATGTTGCCATCTCTAGTTGTGTGCTTGCAGATTATGAGAATGTATATGTTCATGGATATTATGTGCTGCATATGATAGAAATAATTACCTGATTTGGTTGTTTGAAATCGGAATTCTTATTTCTTAGATAATTACTGAAGACACAATTATATTTAATTGTTTGAATTTTCAGTTTAATAAGTATTTTTGTAATTGTGGCTTCTTTTTGTTCCCTTCAGAATTCAATAGGAGATGAGATTTTTCTTTTTTTGGGTAGTCATTAGTATTCACAGCTCTATCAGACTGCAGTTCAAACTCTTCACTTGTTTTTGTCACAGAAGATGATGGAGCAAGGTTGCTTAGAAACACTGAGCCACACTCGCAATGGGAGATATCAATCTGTTCTGTGTATTCACCTGCACATGCAGGGCAGAAAATTGAGTTTTTCTGCAGATTATGTTAATTCATTGCAAGTTTGTTTCATCTGCAGTATGCTTAAGTATAGATAAACAGACATTTTGTTTTATTAGATATAGCGAGAAAAAGTATCAACTTTTTTTAAAACAGTCACTTCAAAGTATGACAGTTCTAATTTGCTTGCATGACTTTCAAAAAGAAAGTATTACTATTCTTGGCTGAGTTAATCAACTTGTCTTTTATTGACAAGTTGCATAAATTGGAGATTATTTCATGATCTATTTATAACAATTTTTTGTAAGTTCCCAGCTTTAGTTTTCAGTTGAAGAAAGTATGTCTGCTTGACTACCACCAGCAATTACGTTTTTCCCTAATCTAGTGAAACTCTTGATCTTTTTAAGACTGGACTAAAAATAAACCAAGTCACTCAAGTTATACAATTTTTGATCTTTTCAGCTATGAGTAACTTTGCCTATTTTTAGATCAGCTGTAATTGTACACTAATGTGCTGGAAAAGATAAATGTAGCTTTTAATCACTCTAGCTTCTAAGCATTTCAATTATTACACTTATTAAATATGCTGGAAATGCATATATTTCCTTCTGTGAGTCTGGAATAGACTTTAATGTATTTTCAAGGGACTTGAAATTTTTGTATCACTGAGCTCCTACCTCTCTCTTTAACACATGAGCTGTTGTATGGGGAGGTTGTTGACATGGGCCCCTGCTTTATTTTCCTTACTTTGTGCTGAACTGATCTCTCTGCATCTCAAGAGCAAGAAATCAGGTTAAGACTTGCACAACAGTGCTTCTGTAAGGCTACAAAGTTCTTCTGGGTAGTTCATACAGTAACACAACAGAAAATGAATAGTATGACTATAGGGGCGCCAATGTAGTAATAAACCAATAAAATGGCAAGTGTGAATAAGCAGGAAATAATTTAATTTTCAGTTCAGTTATCACTAAGATTTTAATAGTAATCAGTGAAGTTATGTAATTTATTAAACCATGTTATGTGTTGCTAATAATTGAATTATTCTGATGCCCACAGACTTAGATATTTTTAAGCTGCATCCTTGTCTGAATTTTTTGCATGCTTAAAATCTAAGGTAATTGAGTCTGACTTTTCCTATAAAAGATGGACTCTAGTAATAAACCCAATACAACCCCCAAAACAAGACAGCAATTTGTTATGACATATATCCTTTGGAGTTACAGGAAAATATTTGGCAAACTTTCTTTAATTTATTATGAACATAGTATAGTGTTAAGGAGGAAATATCTCCAGTACTTTATGGTGTCACCATTGTCTCCTGTAGCTTCTCTTTAGATCAGATGGGGGTCACAAGAAAACAAGAACCCAGAACTATGGTCTTTGTCTTTTTACACGTCTGTTTTTTCCCCACATTGTACTGTCACAGTCCCTTTTATATTTTTGTGTTGAGCACTACTTTGCAATGTATAACTTTGTTATATTCTTTTTAATTTGACTCTGCATTGATTTCCTAATCTGTGCAGTTGGTTTCCTGCCTTTCTGTTGATGCAGCAGGTGGGTGTAGGTTTGAACACAGCTACAGATGAGGTGTGGAGATATCTGGGCAATTTTCAGTCCTGTTGTTTTTTATTAGGAAATATAATTTTGAAAATACATAGTTATAATGCTGCAAAGTCAAAACACTATCAAGTCAGCCAGGTAACTTGGCCATGGTGAGGGGCCGGATCTTTCCTGAAAGTAACACCATGGAGATGAGGTTTCAGGAGAGCAGGTAAGGTGTACTCATGTGTTAGAATGGATGAATCTATTACTATGGCAAAGTAAAATGTGCATTCTTCATTACACGTTTCAGGTTGTTTAGACTGTGTATGAAAACAATCCAGAATTAAAACCATCCGTGTCAGTAGTTGCTAATGCAGCTTCACGATACAGCTGTGCTCTGAATGAGATCCTAGCAGAAAATACAAAACCTCCTACATTTATTAATAAGAGAAATTCTCAGGGGAGAGTCTGTACATCAGATAAAGCAAAGGCGTGAGGAAGCAGAGACAAAAATATTCTCAAGAGTAAAACTGAGAGGGAAGGAAGTTGAGTATGCTCTCATTTTCCTCTGAGTCCTGCCATTTCCCTACTGCAGGAACCACCAGCATTTTGTAAGGGCAAGTGTGCCCAAGCCTCTGCCTGCTGCCTTCAGGCTGCAGTGAGAGTGTGTCTTTTTGCAGTGTTTGCTATGAGCTGTTAGCATCATTTTAGAGCATTTGACACCCAATTATGAGGTCCAGTATTGCAGGTTGATTGTTTGGGTGATAGGGGAAGGATGGGATTGACATGCTGTATTGATGAAAATGGACTTGGCTATTACTACAGACTCTTCTTGTTGGTTTGTTAGTGAAGATGGAGGTAAAGCTGCAGAGGGAATCATGAGTGCTGTGCTCACCTCCCTTTACTTACCCTAATGATTATTTGAATTAATATTTCATAACTCTACGATAGGTATCTTTTTCACCTGTTTGGAGCTCCCTTACAGCTGACTCTCAAAACCCCCAGAAACACGCCAGCAAAGAAGCAACAGCAACTAAAAAACCCAAGCAGAACCAAATTAAAAAACAATCCCTCTAAGATGCTGAATACCAGGCACAGAATTCAGGTTTTGGTATGACAGTGGGTGATAACAAAGTTGCAGGAGTATTTTTAATATACTTGAACGAGATTTTGTTATCCATTTGGTTCTTCTTGGTCTTAGTTTCAATAAGTTAATACTTGGTTGTGGATGTGTATTTGTAGATTCTTATGACTAGAATGCTCGCATATAGCAAAGGCAAAGTTTAATTCTAATGCTGCCTTCTCAATGTTTAGTAAAGATAATTTGGGGGCTTTTCCTTGTACTAAAATGAGAGGGTAGGAGTTTTTAGAGTCATCTTTTCTGTGAGTTCCTCTCGAAGGTGGGTAGTAGATGGTACTTGGAGGAGAGTTCTGTGTCTGTGTTTCAGGCATGAGGAGAAGGATCAATTGGTGAGAACTCAAACACTCTGCAGTAGGAAATGGGTGTACAGAAACTCTTTCTCTCTCTTGCTAAAGGGTAAAAGTCAAGGGAATCCATATGTAAGGTGGAAAGATTTTAAGGGCTTAAATAAATTTTAAAACTGGAAGGCAGCATTATAATGTTTAAATTGAAGTGGCAGTCCTTGGTTAGGCAGAGATAGTCATTGTCTTGAGCCTCCAAGTCTTGTATTTGTGCTAGAGAATCTCCCATTATCACATGTGCAGTAAGGCTACTTTTTTTTTCTCATTTTCTCATTTTCTCTAATGCCCAAGTTAGTTAGCTTGTTTAACTTAGCTAATTTGCTGTCATTATCAGTCAGTATATCAATTGAATGTGGCTTGTGTTTTGCTGATATTTGGGAGCTTTTATTAAAATAAAGATCTCTGCCTCTATGCAAAACACATACATTGTTTATTGCCAAAGAGTTATTGAATTCACTTTGTGTTTTGTGACGTTTTACTCTTTTTTTTTTTTTTTTGGAGGAAAATGAAATGTTTTTCTAAAACAATGCATTGCTGCTGTTTTTTTCAAAGTTAGAGTGAATTTTTTTTTTTTTTATCCTACTTGTTTAGGACAGGGCTAAACCTATAAAATTTGCTGAAAATTTCCTTGACATACAGAAAGGAATAGTAACTTGCACATTCTTCCCTGTATGCATTTTTTCATTATAGGAAAGATTTATGGTTGTAATATGACCCTGTGAATTGAGCCACTTTCTGCAGAGTGTTGTTTTAGTACCTAAAGCACCAGGAATTATTGGAATGCATGTTTTGCATTTTGATTTCCATCCTGTAAGGTTGACCTTTAGTTTCTCTTCATTTTTGTCATGTTTGCCTTTCTTTGTGCTTAATGGGTATCAGTGTTGCTTTTTCTTCATATTGATAATAGCTTTCAGTAACTTCTGTCTTTTTTCACTGGGAGAGATAAATAGTTTAAATCTTGATTAAATGCCATGTTAGATGTTGAATTATTCTTTATCAACCCCCTGCTCTAAAATCATGCATAAATCTGAGTGTATTCTTTATGTTCCTCCAGAACTGCTGACTGTGTTCAGTATGCATTTCTGGTGCAGCTTTGATTTCAGAGTGAAATGGAAAACATTGTGAGAAAAGAGAGTATTGATTTTTCTTCTAGTTAAGCAATGGTTTTCCATGTGACAGAGCTCAATTTTATTATACTGGTTATTGGACTATTCAACATATGCCTTTTTAGTGAAGTGATTCTGAACAGTAATGTCCTATATCTTAATTAAACCAATATTTTGAGGGTAGTTGGATAGAACATACATTTGAAAATGTAAATGTCAAGTATATTGTACCAAGGCTTATCTGTTAAATACAGTGAAGTTACTGCCCAGACGAGGCTGCTGGGAATAATAACAATTGTTCAGGCTTTTCTTTTTCTGTTGCTGCGTAATTGGATCATGGTGTTTGTCCATTTGATAACTACCTTAAAGTGTAAATTAGACTAAGTTGGAAGTGGATGTAAAACCATGTTATTTAAATTTTTAATTACTGAGTTGGAGTAGGTGCTCCATGGGAGGTCAGTCCGCAGGCTCCATGGGAGGTCAGTCCGCAGGCTTCTCCCAGAAGCCTTGTTAGAAAATTCCACTTAATGGTAGAGAAAAATGCTGAAAGAGAAGAAGTGTCTTGAGTGGCAAAGACAGCTTAGTCACTCAAAGGCATTAAATGCACTCTTTAAAGTAGGTGAGAAGCTGGCAGCCTGTACTGCAGGCATGGTTTGTGTTCTGTATTTATATACTTCATATTCTGAGTATCCTGACTTTGTTCTGTGTAGGCATGTGTGTGTGTAGGGAATCAGTTTCAGTGAGTAGGGATACATTCATGGCCTGCTTGGGAAGCACTGTATAGATTTAGTTAGGTGGGTTGCAGTTTTTATATTGATCTAAAGCCATTTCAAATAAAATGAAATGAATGGTAATAGGATCTCATTAACCTCCTTGATTTATACATGTTAAAAGCTCTGAGATGCTGTCTGCAAGATCTTTAGCTTCCAGCTTTTTCTCCCTTCCCTCATCCCCAAGTAGGCACCAGTGCTACCAGTGCCATGCACAGAGAAGTTGATTGTATCAGTGCAATGCAGACATGTTTCTCTATAGCTGGAAATATTTTAATAATTCAGGAAGAATAATATATTTTTAGGTTGAATGTTTCTGCTTCTGTTAAATAGCAAGGAGAGTTCAGAGTTTTAGAAATGGATCAGGACAGTGATTCATGCTAAAAGTACTGTAAGGGACAATTTTACAGCTAGTTTCAGAAGTGTTTTCAGATTGGATAAGAATATGGTTATATATATATACACGTACATATGTATGTACATACATACATATATATATATATATATATATACACACTGCTGCGATCCCATTATAGTGGGCCAGTATAACAGAAATAAATAGCCTTCTTCTTACACACTAGCAGTTTTGTTTTCCACTTGGTTTTTCCTACCTTAGTGTAGGTTCTCTGAATTATTCTTAAATGAAAGATATGAAAAATCTAAATCTCTTTGAAGTTAGCAGAATAAAGTGACTTCTCATCTGTAGATGAACAATCAAGATAAAAATATGCCACTCTTTGTTTGAGAGATAAGTGTCCTGGTATCTCAGAGCTTCTGTGTTACTTTGGAGGATGTGACCTTCCAGATCAGTGAGCACACAGTGGGGGTATCTGTAGCCCTGTTTCTTTCTTAAAATAATGCAGAGAAACTGGGGACAAGATCAAAAACCAAAGTCTTCTCCTTGTAAAGTTTGGTGCTATTTACCTTCGTTCTAGCAGTACTTGATGGATACCATACGTGTGCATGCCGTGGCTGCCAAATGCTGATGCATTTCTCTTTGGGCTTTGGTGCACATCTGACACAGTTCAGACTTGGAAGGGTTTTGTTCATCTGGATTAGTGAAAGCTGCTGGCTGAGGGAAGCTTGATGAGTGATCAGGCAGTCTGACTGTAAACCTTTTGTATTGGAAAAAGATTAAAAAACCAAACACAAGCCACCACGCCTTACTTCATGAAGTTATTCGAGATGTTTTGAGATGTTCTATTCTATGTGGAAACAAATTAGCATTTCTAAGCAGGTTAAAAAGAGGAACCAGCAGGACTATCCTCTCAGAAAGATTAACTAAGGCCTTGACATTTTTGAACATTTTGTGATATTTCTTCAGTTTTCCTTTTTTCCCCCCTAACTTAAGGGTCCCAAAAATGAATGCAGAAAACAGTATACTTCCACATGGTTGCTTCTGTATGATCATTCTTATAAAAAAATGCACCTAAATTTTTGCCCCTTGCTTAATCTATGCTTTGAAGATACGCCCTTTCTGTCTTAAAAAGGAGATGAAGATCTATTTTAAGTATTTTGCATAATAACTGTAACCTCTTGTCCTTTAAGCTCATACAGTTCCTATATTCACTAAAAAAAAGGAGAAATAAGCCAATTTAATTTATAACCAAGAGGTTTTTTTCTTTTGACCATCAGTATCTTTTGACCAGTGCCATCAATATTGGTAATATGAGAGCCTATGCTTTCCACATAGCTACATGAGCCACTGTGAATGGAATAGGTTTGCTTATGCTCTGACAGCTTTGTGATTTGTAATCTGCTTTGCTGTCTTCTGGTGAACAGAACATCCCCTCCTAAGCAGGATTCCCATTGATGTCTTGCTCCTGCACATGCACTTTGCACTGATAATGTAGCTCTGTGGAGGAAATATTTCCACACAGATGCTACATGAAAGACATGTAGGAAAAGTAACCTTTTAATCTGATTGGTGTGTTGCTGTCCCATATGAAGCACAGGCCCCAGCTCTGCTGACCTTTTTTGCATGCCAGGAGCTACCTCTGCCAGGTATCCTGTTGAACTTAGGTGAATTTTCTGGGCACATAAAATTCTACTTCCATAGACTGGAAGTTTGTGCTTACTCTCTTGTGTGAATCACAATTTGTATGGGTGAGTCTTCTCAAGAGGGAGTTATTACAGATTTTGAGCTGAACCTTGGGTTCTGAAATGATAATATTCCCACCGGAATTAAAATATGAAAGCCATGTCTTGTGTAGCTTGCTGCTGCTTGCAGCTGTGGTGGGCTTTGTTATCTAGAAGCTCTTTTAAAACTTAGCCTTGATGACTCAAGGCAAGAAATAATATTGCAGCATTTTCCCAATGAAAACTCCGTTTTTTTGTAGTTACTTTTACAGACCCCTATTGCCTATATCTCTGAGAAGCTAATGCCATGAGGAGTCCAGCTATTGCAATCTCTGGGGTAGAAGGGTGCTGCCTGGCCTGCAAGGTTGCAGGGAGCAAGGCAAAGGCAGCCTGTGGAGGCTGTGAGTTCATATTTGTCTCTGTTGGTGTGAAAGGGGAGGGGTTTTGAGCTGCAGATGGAGAGCTGGAATGAGTCAGGAGAAACAGCAGGGAATTCTGCTCGTGTGTTTTTCTTGGATTTCTTTTTTCTCACCTGCAGTTTTTATTTCTCCTAAACATTATTGAGAATACTGGACTTGTATTTCTTGAAATACTAAGAAGTTTGTTGTCTCTTAAAATTACAGTAGTTTACTTTTGGTCTTAATGACATTTTCTCTCTATGGAGATTCTGAGAGTAAGGAACTAGTAATGTTGAAACTCACATATCTGTTGGTATACGGGGTTAATGTCCTGTCTCAAAATTTATAAGACCATAATCTGTTATAAGGAATTTGAGGGACATTATTCAGACTTAACTATTGAAGAAAATTCAGACATAAAGCAGAAAGAGTGTTCAGCCAGCCCTTCTGCATTCTCTGTGGACCATGGCGATGTAAAGGCTGAGTCCAGCACTTGGTCACAACAGCCCTCCCCATGCACCACTACAGGCTTGGGGAAGAGTGGCTGGAAAGCTGCCTGGTGGAGAAAGGCCTGGGGTGCTCACCAGCAGTTGGCTGAACACGAGCCAGCAGTGTGCCCAGGTGGCCAAAAAGGCTAGTGGCATTCTGGCTTGTATAAAAAATGGTGTGATCAGCAGGAACAGGGCAGTGATTGTTCCTCTGTACTCAGCACTGGTGAGGTCACACCTCGGGTCCTGTGTCCAGCTTTGGGCCCTGCACTGCAAGAAGGACATTGAGGTGCTGGAGCATGTCTGTAAAAGGGCAGCCAAGCTGGTGAAGGGTCTAGAGAGTGTCATATAGAAACACTGAGGGAGCTGGAGGTGTTTAGCCTGGAGAAAAGGAAGCTCAGTGGTGATCTTTTCACTCTGTAATTCCCTGAAAGGAGGTTGTAGCCAGGTGGGGCTTGGGCTCTTCTCCCAGGGAACCAGTGACAGGAAAAGAGGAAATGGCTTCAAGCTGCGATAGGAAATGTTCAGGTTGGAGCTTCAGGTGAATTTTTTCACTGAAAGAATTGGAATGGGCTGCCCAGGAGGGTGGTGGAACATCTCTGGAAATGTTCAAGAAATGACTGGATGTGACATTTAGAGCTAGTTTAGTTGACAAGATGGTGTTCAGTCAAAGTTTGGACTCATTGATCTTGGAAGTCTTTTCCAATCTTTATGATTCTATGAAGTAAAATAAAAAATTGGCTCAATCCATGAGCTGTTGGGCTATATGCCCTGATGTTGGCATTAGCTGCTATCTATAAATATTCTTGTCTCAGCTTTACATGGGATTTAACTGGGAGATGTTTGGTCATTGTTTTCTTGGCATTCAAATGTGGAAACCAGCCAGCTCAAGTAAAACATGTGATGCTTGTTAGGGCAAACCAGAAATGAGCCAAGTTTGTGTCTGATGGCCACAGGAAGGCAGTTGTTTTAGCTGCCATTCACTGGTGATTTCGCTGAAAAAGGATGTATAGTGTTTCCAAATCAGTTATGGTCCTTGGGAGATGCCAGTCTCTGGCAAGCTTGTCCCCTTGCTTTTTGTGTGGTATTCATTTTGGAGTAAAGTGAGGGCATATTACTAGAAAAAGTGGGTTTTAGTTTTCAGGCAAAGTGCTACGATTTGGGATAACTGTCCTTCAGTCAGTCTTCATCTCTGTGGTACAGTTCTTGTTGAGACAAATGCCTCACTTATTTGTGTCTTACTGCTCTGAAGAGAAACCAGAGCAGTACATTCCAACTCACATGAACTACCACCATTCTGAATCAGTCTGTTTCCAAAGTGCTGTTCAGACTCTTACTGAGAGTGTCCCAGGAGTGCAACGTGTGCAGACTGGGGCTGGTGCTGGTGGCTCTTTGTTATCTAGAGCACATATTAACTGTATTTTATGTATAAAAACCATCTTTGCATACATATGGCAAACAGAACAGTTTATTTCTGAAAAACAGCTTAGCTGTTAATGCTGCTTGCTGATTCTGACCTAGGAAGTCTTCTTGATACTCAAATTAGAGTTTCTTTGGGCTTGTTTGTGCCTATGACATCATTTATGCAGACTGTGGGCTTCACTATAATGCCAAATATGAAACAGCATGTTGTGAAGAATTATTTTTTAACAGCTAATTATAACATTATAAGTAAAAAACATTCTGTATTCATTTTCAGCAGACTCTTCTTTAAAGTTTCTCATCAGTTAAATTTATTTTTATGTCAGGTCTGGTGGTAAATACTTTCTTCAACTATATTACTTCAATTTATGAAAAAAATCTTGGGTTTTTGTTTCCCATGTTCATATTGTGATGATGATGTTAGGAAATGTTTCATCTCTCTATACAATCCCTCGTCTGGATGTGGACTCTGAAGAACTGTCTTGGAGACGTGTTTTGCTTTCTTCTAGTTAACATGTCCTAAATTTTCCTCACAGGTCTTAATACAGGCCTTACAGTTTTTTTTATCAAATACCTTTTAGTTAACCTTCTTAAAGGGTTCATAGCTTGAAATCAGCAGGGAATAAAATATATTGATTTGGAGATAATGACTAAAATTCTTCTGTACTTTTTTGGGGATGCATTTTGTATGTATCTTATAAAATTTGATTTCTGCAAGCATTGTGAGCAGCTTGAAGATAGAAATGATTGCACAGGATAAGGAATGCAGGGACCAAATTTCTGACATACTGGGCAGGTGGTGTTTTTCAAATTGTGGTTTTAGGAATGTGAAAGATGATGTCCCTGCTGAATAAAATATAAGACTGCAATTGAAGAATGTAGGTTTCTGTTCTATGTTTTACAGATTTCTGAAGTCACTTGCATGGGCTTTTAGTCTCTTAATAACCTGTTACAGGCACTGTGAAATGTTGGCTTGCCTTGGAATGCTAAGTAATATAATATGGACATTTATGTGGAGATGATACTATGAAATAATTTTATATTAAAGCTTACCTGTCCAAGAGAATAGATGGAACAGGTACCTTGGTAGTTTCAGTCTCTCCCCTAGGGTTCTGTCCATGGCAGTCCACGTCTGTGTCCCATTAGTACTGAGGTGAAGTTGTGGAATTACCCTGGCGTGACAGCAGTTCCAGTTATTGAGGAGCAAATAGACCTGTGTTTGTGGTGTCTTAATTTCTAAGCTGAGCTGCAGTGGGTTCTGCCAGGATTTGTCAGGTTAGGTTATTCATTGGAAAGTAGAAAAGTAGGCAATTTTCTTTTTTCAGACATGGTGATGCAAACACCAAGTTGCAAGGCTTTTCTATACAAGCATTTTGTCATAGCCTTTTAGAATGCTTTTGCACTTCCTTTGATTGCAGAGACCTTGGGAGTGTGCTAGTGAAAATACAGACTTCCTGGCAGTGAACACTTCCTGGCACATGAACGCTTTTTGATTTACAGAATTTGTTTTTGCAGGCTAAGGAGTGCTTCACAGACCACTGATGCTCCAGACCTGGAGGTGAAATCCCGTTGTTTTAACATTTTTTTTCTTGAGTACTTCAGTGTTTTTATGGTTTTGCTAAAGCTAAAAATGTCTGTAATTTTGCTGTAGGGAGACTGGAGTATATAAAAGGAGAAAAATAAAGTTCCATCTCAGTATGTTTTCATGAAGTGATCAGCACACACATGTATGTCAAGTCTCCAAGGGTTTTAAAAAGTGTTTGATAACTGTAGTATTGAAAAGGTCATAATACAGCAGTGTGCAAACATGTAGCTAATCATGTTCTCATGCCAAAATGTATTGCTGCAGATTTCCAAGTACTGGATTTATTATTAGGAAAGGTGGACTTAAAATGAACTTGGAAAGATTCCTTATGGGAGGAAGCCAAAAGCATCAGGACTTTCAGAAGTACAGGAGGAAGCTAGTCTAATGCCACACACACAAAGTCCTGTTCTCAAAGATGTTCTATTCTTTTGGCTTTTATTTAGTACAATATTGACAGAGAACATAGAATAGAATTTATTGGTGGAAAAAACAAAACCAAAAATTCATGATAACATTTTTCATTAATGTATGCCAGTGTTTGATGTTTGTTTTCCTTCAGCTTTTGTCTAAAAGAGAACAAGTCTGGCATTAGGATTGAATTTGTCAAGTAAAATGTTGGAAGTATGTAATCCAAGTCCTATTTTTTTCTTCTTGGCTCCTTAAAAAAATCCAATGAAAATGATATCAGAAATGGAGTAACTAAAGGCTTTTTATTTCAACATTTATTCCAGGAAAATGATCAGGGTCTAATAAATAGCCAGTAGGGAGAATGATAATGGAAGAGCAAGTCAAAGTATCATATATAATGCTTTATATGTAACATATTTTGAACTGTTTATTTTCTTGAATGCCCCTCAAGTCAATGTTTGCCAGCTTTAATTGGCTAGTAGGCAAACCCTGTGAGTGGTTAGCAAGCTGTGTGGACCTTATGATGTTTGGTTCTCCTTGTTGGTTTCAGTTTTAACCTAAGCTCTAAAGACCTTTTGAAGGTCTCCTGAGCAGTGTGTTGATAGAGCCTGTGTCTGGGGAAGCATTATGTGAATTCCGTTCTGTCATCTTGCATAGGCTGAGGATAATTGCTTGCTGCTTTTCTATGAATGTGGAGGTTCTGGATGCTTTCTATCACCCTTGCAGCTGATGGCATATTTTCTGTTTAGTATCTGTGGATTTCAGCCTATGTTTTACAGCCCTCGGCATATTTTTTTTCTTTGTAGAGAAACCAAAACTACCATTGGTTTGATAAAACTATTTTCAATAGTTATACACACTAATACATGTCCTTTAATTCTGATATTAATGATAGATAACCCCCACTGAATTTGTCATCCCCAGTCAACCATAAAGGTAAACTAAGGAGCTGTGATTTTTAGCAGAACATTTTGAAATACGAGCAAACTGAAAAAAAAAAATACCACTATTACAAACCGTACCTCGCTGCAGAATTGGTATAAAACTGTACTTTAATATAGAAAATCACATTGTGGATCATATGGAACATTTCTAAATGGTATCTGCATCTGTTGTGTTTTTCTGCTAGCAACACTTACTTCAGAAGTGCTTTTTTGTTGTTCATGTGTGTACTTTTATTTTCAGTAAGTGAGCAAGGTCAAATCTTATTGCTGTTCTGGGAGCAATTTAAAAAATCAAGTTTATCTTCATATTTTAGCTGATGGGTAAGAAAGTCTATTGAAGTATAGAAAAATAATTTGCATTATAATACAGTTCTTCTGTTAGGTGCTGTAGGAAGCACGTCCTTATGGTTAAAGGTACCCTTTAAGCATTTTGGGAGACTGTATCATTGCTTTGTTTGGCTCTTTTCTTTCATAGCAATGGTTGGTACTATATAGTTGGTACTATAGTATGAGCAGCAATCCTGTGCTTCTCCTCCTCGTGCTAACCTGAAATAAAAACATCAACCTGTGGGGTTTTTATTGCTGCATTATTTTTGTTACTGCTCACTCCATTAGAAGTGTCAAGCAATAACCAGGCAATGGTACATACAAAGACAGTTGGCTTCTGCCAAGGATTTGAACACTAAAAATCTTGCTTTGAAATTGCCATAGTTACATATTTTCCATAAATGTAGACCAACAGACTTACGAACTTGAGAGAAAACTTTTTCTGTGGGTGGCTGAAGCTATTGCTCACATAAGGCCTCCAGGCATTATTGAATTCTGGAGGCCATGATTTTGCACCACCATTGGAAGGTGTCTGGACCATTTTCCCACCCGCCCATGTATTGCAGCCTGTCCCTGCTGCTGAGTGCTTTGAAGTTTGAGTTTGAAGACAACTGCACTTCTCTGACTTGTCTCTCCCCATTGTTCTTCACAGCATGAACAGGACTCGTTTGAGATCATGGCAGTTGTGTGGATGTGGAGCCTGTTTGCTGCTTCAGGTGTTATCCCTGTAGGACCCTGAGATGAGGGAGCACTGGCTAATCCAGTAGCTGCAGGAGACATTGTAGTTGTTTTGTTGAGCAGAGTGAACAGATAGATAAGACCCTGTTGCTAATGCATCACTTCCAGAGGTCTAATATTTTTACAACTCATTTAAATTAAAATACACATTTATGTTAGTGGAAGACTGATGAGGGAAGGATTGATGTGTCCAGAAGTCTGTCTTTTCTAAGAATATTTGTATTAACTTATTAAGTAGTTTGCTTTTCTCTATAAATGCTGTTTCTATAAATTTACATGAATTGAATACTTTCATGCTATGGAGTGGCTTTTCCTGGTTTCTTTGGTTTGGTTTGTCAGCAAGCCTTTGTATCAACTCTTAGTTTGCCAGTGCAAAATTGATTTACTTTTAGGGGAAATCGTCTGGGCCAGAGGTAAGCAAGTGGGAGAAAAGTTTAATCTGGTGAGCTTTGATGAATATTGTATTGCTGTTTATGGCCTCAAGCAAACATCATTCAACTTAATAAGACTCATTCAAGTGTATCGAGTGGGATGTGGTTGTTTCCTGTTTTGTTCTTTTAGAGACACACAGAGTTCAATGTGTCAAATTATATCTAAATTAAGGGCAACAGTCCTTGGGAGAAAAAAAGGGTTTTTTTCTTTGGTCTTTCAGACATTTCATGGTTATCTTGCATTCATCTTCTTTTCATTTGCCTTTTGTATAAAATACTGCTTTCACCCTTGATTTCTTGGCAATTTTCTGTTTTTAAATCACTACACCGAGATTAAAATTTATTCTTTAACTGAAAGATATATTTAGGTGACACTTTTATGTATTTTAATGCAGCCCATATTTCAAGAGAGAAAGTAGTTTCTGTATACTGTATTAAAAATGCCTGTATGCCTGTATTAAAAAGAGTCAGTGATGGGCAGGGGTGTTAGTAATTGGCAAATAATACTTCAGCAGATACAGGAGTAGCTGTGAATTGTGACATGAAATACTTTCTTTTTAGCAAAATGACTGGACTTATTATTTCTGGGAAGAGGGAGTAATAAAAAGGAGAGGCAAAATCTATTAATAATTTATGAAAGTTGTCTCTCATAGAAACATTGCTATCTTTGATTGTGTATCACAATCAATACATCAGATTTCTGTTTCAGACTGTTTATTCATGCCATTGTATCTGACAGTTGAAATAATTCAACTAGGAAGGATGAGTATATACAGATGGACTATTTGACTACTCTGTATCAGTGGGATTTCAATTTGGCTTGCTTAAAATACTTTTCAACTTTATTTTTGAGATTCCTGCCTCTGCTTGTCTGTGACAACAGGATAGTATACCTAGAACAACAGGAGATTTGAAAAAATTCCTTGTTTTTTATTAATCTTACCCTTTTTAAAGACCAAAAAAACCCAAACAAAAAACCTGTTAAAAGAATTGGACTGTGTTAAAATAGCCAGTTCAGTGAAAGATAGTGTAACAACTGAAGAAAACCCATATTCTTTTAGAAATAGCTGAATTTTTTAGACATTTCCCTTGTAAAAATGCAGGGGGCTTCTACACACATGCAGGTATTCCTGCTTATTTCTTACCTTTAAACATGTTTGTTCTGGGAGAGGATGGCTGCTTAGATTCTTGCTAACTTCACCTATGAAGTGGAAACAGTAGAATAAAACCAATAGCAAGTGATATTTCTAGAGCTGGAGTGTCGCACAAAGAGCCATTCACAAACTCCTGTTGAGCTTTAAGTAGACTCCTGTGTCAAATCTGAGCACTAAAGAGCTTGACTATAGATGAAGGCTCATCAGTTTTCTCCAAGCAAATGAAGCTGTTTGTATGTATTATCACTTTAGGACTGAAATATCAAATTGTTCTGTTGGGGAGAGTGAGGGCAGAAATTGCATGCTCCAAACCAAGAGATTCTAGGGTGTGAAATACACAGTGGGTTTGTTCTCAGGATATTTTTTTGCTTATCTGAAGAATTATTTGCTACAAATTGAGCAGACTTTGTTGCAATTTATAACCATATTTTACATTTTATTATTTCTATTTTGCCCTTTTCTATCCTTTCTTTCTCATTTGAGAGTGTTTCCTGTAATAAAGAAGCAACCTCACACACTGCCTTATGCATGTGATAGAAACTAATGATAAAATGATATATGCAAGAAGTATTTTTCCAGTGTCACAGAAATGTGGAAAAAAAAATAGAATGACTGTTTTTTTTTGCTTTGATTGTCACTCCTGCTCAGTGTCACAGCTTTTACTAGCATTGGCAAAATCTGCAGCATTGTATGTGTTGCTACTTGCAGGGTTGGAAATAAGTAGATTGTAGGGACTAAGCCTACTTGTATCTCAACTTGGAGAAAAAAAATAGCAAGGAAGTTTTGGGGAATGGTGAAGTTGAGCACCTGTTGAGCATAGTTGACCTGTGCTCATTCCCCATACCTGGAAGATAAGCAGTGACAAGGGAAGTATTGAAATCCTTGAAGGTCGCTGTTTACACATCTGTGTCTCTTGTGCCAGTAGAGAAAGACAGGAACCAAAAAAAGAGAACACAATGCTTTTTTCCAGGCTACTACCTTAATGAAATTATTTTGGGGAATTGCAGGGTAGAAATAGATTACTAAGATTTACCCTCATGTTACTCACTTGTGTTGAAAATCCCATCCTGTAAATGTAAGGAATTTATTTAGGCCTTTCTGTTCAGACCTGTAGTAGTGTTTGCCCTAAATAGACATAAATTTCCACTTGCTACATGGCTTTCAGTGTGACTGTTGTTTTTATGGAGACTTTTACAGCAAAGGTAGCCAGGATTATTTTACTACTGAATCTTCATTTTTGAAGATTTCAAGGGTTCTTTTCAGTTCAAGTTTTCAAAACTGCTTATTATGTGGACTTTCACAGTCTGGTTTTCTATCTGTTTCCTCTACACAAGTTAGGTATAGTACATAGTATTTAGCTGTCTGGCTTTTATTTCTCTGTCTGTCTGAGGAATATTTTCCTTAGCATTTCAGAAAGGAAAGACTACATAAGAGGCACGTTACATTGAAAATCAGGCTTTCAGCTCAGGCTGAACCTTTGCTTCCTTGCAGGGGAATCAGACACTTTTGTGTCCTGCAGGTGGCTGGTGAAGAAGAGCCTTGCCCTGGGATCTCCCATGCCAGGTGCCTTTTGAGTCCCCTCCTCCTGGGAGCTGCAGAAGGGAGCTGTTGCTGCAAGGAGTGTGCAGTGCTGTCAGTTCCTCCCCTGCAAGTCTCGCTTGTGTTTTCAGTGCGGTGCTGATCTTGCTCTGAAGTAGCTCCCAGTCTCTCTGGTGTTCTCTGCTGGGTGACCACAGCTCCCAGTGCTCCTGGAGCCTCCCTGCACCCATGGCAGCTGTGTAGGCTGGCTCAGAGTGTCTCCACATCGATGCAGGCTGGCATTCCAGACCTCTCTAGGCAGGGTCTGCACACTGCTCTTGCAAGCAGAGCCTGGAAGGGCACGCAGGGCGCGCTTCCCGCTGGGCTCAGGGCTTGTGACAAATGCTGTTGGCATTGCTCCTTGCATCATTCCTTGCACAGCTTTCTGAAGCCTGGATGCCTCTTTGAAACCAAACTTTGTGATGTTTCAGATGAGGAGCTTAGTGGTGCTGATTCATTTACTTTGCCATTAGGCAGAGTCCATTAATCACCTCCCTGTCCTGAGGGCACGAGTGGGAAGCTGCCAGGCTTGGGGACCTCTTCTCAGCTGTAGGTGCAGTCTGGTGTTGTGTGGGGATCACCATCTGCACTGAGGCTAGTCTTTGATACAAACCTCATCCCCTGCTATTTTTAATTAGATCTAGTTTAAAGTATAATATTCTTCTAGTAGGAGAGACAAAAGAGGATATTTTATTAGGTTACAGCATAAAAGTGCCATCTATCATGCTGCTTGCTAAAATAGAATTATCAAATTTTTAATGTTCCTGAGTCTGGCCTGTCTTGTGAAACATGGTATAATTTTATAGACCCTGTTCTTGGTCATGTGGAGACTCTGCTTGGGTGGAATGAGCATTCTTTATAAATATGAGATAAAATAAATATGAGATTTAAAACAGTTCAGTTTTTAAATTGTATATTTGTGTATGTGAGGTCACCCTGATTATAGACTGGTCCAGTGATGCCTTACTCATCTTGCTTTTTTATTTATCATGTGTAAGGTTTTGTAATTGTAGCTGGTTGTGAAAGCTGTTTATGGTGTCTTTGGACTCAGTTCTACCTTTTACTCTGCTTTCCTTCAGTTTGATTTCGTGTAGAGGCACTGTTTGTAATGGCAGCTGGTTTTTTTGGGCTGGGTGCTGCTTTGCTAGGTTCTCAAGCTGTCCCTCTTTGCTGTTCCAAGAAGGCTGCAGTGGGGGGGCTGGTGTAGCCATGAGCGTGCTGCCTCTGTGCGAGAAGTGTTTGACTTCATCTGGGAGCCAAGGAGGTCTGGAAACAAGTGTCCTCCTTTCCCCCTGGAGAACTTTAGGATCCAACACTGACTGCTGATTCCTGAACAGTAGGACAGGTGGGTGTATAGTGTACAAGCAAACCCATCGTGTCTTAATTGTCCAAGAACCCTGACTTGAACTAAATATTTCAAAAATATTTCTAGGACTTCTTGAGTAACATCTATGTTTCTAATTGCATTTTAAACATTATTATTAATATGCTATTTCTAGGTAGTGTTGGGGAAATATTTTTAACATCATTACTTACGAGCTTCTGAGGTCTAGTGTACATTTCTTTAATTTAATTTGGATAATTTAATTTGAATTTTCCTGACTTGGCTCATTAAAGCCCCTGAGAGAGATTTACATCAAAATTAATTATATCAATGCTTGAATTGCTTAAGTAACTCAGAGAACTCAGTTTTGAATAGGTTTGTAAGATGCTGGTTAAATAGTATGCTTGGGTTTCCTAAAACGAGATTATATGAACCCTATGGATTCTCATCCAAGATGGCTTTAATAGAATCAATGACCTCTGACAAGGACCATAGAAATAAGTATTGCACATATATTTTATAATTTGGATTTTTATTAATCTTAAAATTTAGTTTTAGAGTGTTGGAAATTGTAAAAAAAAAAAAATAAAATGCAGGTGTTGCAGTGCAAATGTATACACAAGTAGGCTTCTGTGGAAAGTGTTAATTTTTGTGAAAGGAAAAGAAAACAAACTTAATGGACCAAGCAGTGATATTTTGCTTCACTATGAAAAAACTTCATAAAAGCTGACTCAAGTTCTGTACCTGATTTTTTTTTTTCTTTTGCTGCTCCTTCAGCTTCTTCTGTTACTTTTTGAGCAGGGTCCTTGTACATTTTTCACTTAAAATAGCCATAAGTTTGGAGTTTGTGATTCTTATTTGATTCCTATCCTCCCACCTCCTTTTTGTGGCAATGTAGACTTATAAAATTATGAATTCTAATATGTAAGATGAAGTACCTGGTTTGAAAGGCATGATATTATTACAGTTCCAGAACTTCTGGCTTTTATAGAATGATTCCTAACTGTGTCATAGAAAGTGAACATGTAAACCTTATTTGCAAAGTACTTTGATATGTTTAAATTGTTTTGAAATCTTATTTAGTTATCTTTTTTTTTTCCAGAAAAGGGCATAAAGTACAATATAATATGATTTAGAATAATGAAAACCAGAATTACTTAGAAAACAGAACATAATAGTGTTGTGGTCCTGTTGTTTTATTTTACTCTGAACAGTTAAGGGCTAAAAAACTATTTCTCCTTTGCAGATGAGGAGAAAATACTTGATGATCCTACCATTTTGTGAGTGCAAAACTTATTTTCACAGAGGGAATTCTGTCCCTTCTGCTGAATGTGCCTTGAGGTTCAGGGAAACCCATGAAAGTTCAGGGCAACTCTTTATTGCTTTTGTCAGTGTTTGCATTGCACACTGGGACTTTGCAGAAAGGCCAAAAGAGTTTTCCAGGAGGAGTGAGATGAGCACATTGTGGAGATCTGTGGGCTGGAGGTAACTTGAGCTCTGAAGGAAACTTCTGTGGCTGGTCTGCAGTGGGAGAGAATGAGGGTGAATGTTAAGTCTGGCACTCCTACAGAACCAGAACCAACTATTAAAATGTGAATATCGGGAACTTTGAAGCTGATCCTTTGGGTGACAGTGGCTGATGGGTGACACACACTGTGAGATGCTGTTATCCAGGGCTCTTTCAGAGTTTCTGTAACTCAGAACAGGAAGCAGTGCAAAAAATTACTTTGTTGGTATAAGTAAATAGTCTTGAAATTTGAAAACACAATAAATCTTTAGAGCTAAATAGGGCTCTTAGAGTTATTCCCAAGGATATCACACATGCTGAATATTCAGGGTCATTTGAAACATTTTGAAGTTTGTGTGGATCGACTTGATACAAGTTGTAGCATGAAAAAATAATGAAAAACTTCTTAGTTTTATAATTTGGCAGTTTTGGGTTGAAATGCTCTGCTTGAAAAAAACAGATCTGATCAGGTCTGAACAAGTGGCATAAATAGTGCTAAATCCCAGGGGCTGGATTTAGATAATTTTCAAAGTATTTGTATAAAATATTTGTATTATAAATCTATATTTAATTTTGGCTTAAAGAGCCTAAGCAGAAAGACTGTATGTGTGATTTAGGATGTCCTTGAGCTGCAGCTCCTGAGAGCAGAGACAGGAAATATTTTTTGCCCTGTTCTTATGGCATCTGCTGTTGAAGGTTGTTAGAAGCAGAATACTGGGATGGATGGATCCAGGACATCTGTGTGTTTGGTGGGTGTTTGGTTTTGTGTGTGTGTGTGTGTGTTGTGGGGTTTTAAAAACTTACTTTTCATGTGGAAAACTTACTTTTCCACATGGACCTGACTTTAATACACATAGAAGGTATCAGTGGACTTGACTGCTCAAGTGTCAGAGTGGCCTGCTGATGAATGCTAGTGCACAGTTAATTTGCTTTAATGCCATTTTTATGTGCAAGCTAGCAAGGGATGTGATTTCATGATGGATCCCTCTGGATGGCTCTAGGAAGTAAGGATGCTCAGAGGAACCCGCTGGAGACAAGCGTCCCTTTGGCAGCTGCTGACTGCAGCTCGAGTGGTGGGGGCTGCCTGGCTCCTCCCTGGGAGCCACTTGTGCTGAGATTGGCCTCAAACCAGACTGGATGTGTCTTTGAAATTGTAATAAGTACAATTTTCAGCTCAATTCTTCTCTCACTAGTGTACTGGGAGAGATGACATCTCACTGATTTTTCACTTTGTGGTTTCTACCACCACTCGAGTGTGCAGGATAAATAATCTCCCTTTTCTTCACTGTTGCTCCATTATTCTATATTTCTCAATTATTATGCTGAGTAGATTGTGCTATCTAATTACAGGTGAGCCTTGTTAAAAGTAGGCAGTCTCTGTATAGGGAACATTTCAGCTGTGGTGTTTGTTGTTGGCTCGTTTTTAAAGTGCAGCAGGAAAGAGGTTTGAAAGGTGAATGCTCTTATTTAGTGCTTCTGGGTTTATCTGTCATATCACAAATCTTACTTGCTGTGAATTTGCTATGCGCTGAAATGATATTACCTGGTTGATTTAGTGTGTATAATTTAAGATATTAAAGTAATATTAATGTTTTTCAATAATTGCTCTCTCATTTATCAGTATTTTGATTAATAAAAATTAATAGCCTGCATCTTCCTAATGGAATAATTAGGATATTTCAACACATCAAAACCAAAATCCAACTCAAACCTATTTCAACAAGAAGATAGCCTGATTTTCCCACAAAAGCCTATAAAAATAGGAGAAATATTTTTCCTTCCCCTTTCCATTTCTAGCTTGTCTTCTGAACATCAGGCTAATAACTTCTTGCCATGTTCAGAATATTTCATTTGAGTTCTGACAGTAATAACCATGTTTTATTTGGCTGTCAGGGGCCCTGTAAGATGGAAAGATAATGTGTTCATTCTCTGTCCAGTGGGAGGAAAATACATTGACTGTCTAAAATAATATGGGAAGAATGAGAGCTAGTTAAGTTCATTTTAGGGAAAATAAAAGCAATATATATATTTTCAGTGGTACATTGCAAGCTGTTGGTTAGATGGACATGGGTAATTTCTTGGGGTTTCTATGAAACGATCCAAAACCATCACAGCCACTTTTCTTTGTGAACACAGGCACCCACTTGTTCTGGAGGTGCCATCACTTTGAGATGCTGCCCTGTTTCCTGTGCTTTTAGGTTTGAACCTTTTCTTATCCATGTCATAGGAGATTCAAACTATTGAAAAGTCTGCAGTGAAATACAGCCTTTAGTAGGGAAATACACTTCTGGGAGGTCTTGTGTACCAAAACTGGCTCGAGGAGTTCTGTTTCAAGGGATATGGCTACATCTCCATCATGGTCACAGCACTCTAGTGGTGAGGCAGATGTGTCCTTCTCAGCACTTGCTGGGTTGTGGCCATGAGGAATACAGTCTGTGTTTGCTTACTTTAATTTTAATTTTGTTTGCTTGTTGTCCAGTTGCTGAAAGTCCGAATGTGTTCGTGATTTCTTGCCTGGTGGCAGTGGTGTGAGGAAAGGATCTGCTGCCCATATATATATATTGCTTTTCTTCTTTGTCAGTCCCAGCTGCCTGAATCAGTTCTCCAGCTCAGTCATGTAATTAATCTAATACTGCAGAGTGTAAGTCTTTAATGGAAATAGCCCATGCATGTGATTTTAAATCACGTGAAAAGATTCGTATTTCACAAGAACACAGTAGGTGGATCATTAATAATGGACAGACAAATCTGGAATCCTAAATCTAAAGAGACACCTGCTTTTGCAGTCCCTTATGTCTCCCAGAGCTGCTGTGGTGGCAGCTTTGCTCTAGTTAAGATAAGAAATTCTTTCCTGGTTGATTGTCAGAGTATAAGTGGGTGGGATATTCCACTAAGGAAGGCAGAGATATACTTGGTTGCATTACTGGGTCATATCTACAATGACCTGCAAACAAAAACTGGGCTGTGTTCCTTGTAAGTGCCTGTGAGGGGCAGTTTCAGCCAAGAGTTGCACGGGGCTCAGTGTCTAAAATCAAATCATCACTTTATTTTCTGCTTGCGAACAATTTCAGGGAAACTGGGGCAGGCAGCCCCTTATTATTTTCAGCTCTCATCTAGACTGTGTCATTCATGACACACTGCCTAGTGGGCCACACTAGGACCTGCAGGCACTCAGTGATTATGGTTACATATGTCACCTAGGTGGTTTGGGGGATTATGAGTGCCTTTAACAGGACTTTTTTCTAACTTGCTTTCAGTATTTTAATTAAAATGATGTTGTAGCTTTCCACAGTCCTCTGTGTGACACCAATAGGCACTTGACTGATTGCATGTCTGACTAATTCAGCTGGACACTTGTCAGAATAATCTAAGATCTTTCCATATATACAAGAGTAAAGACGTCTGACCATCCAAGTTTTTGTCTCTAACCGATGCACTTTTTACTTGAGCACAGTCAACTCTTATTAGCTTGCTGAGTCAAAGATGTGAAAATGACCTATCACATCATTTCGATGCAGTTTGAATTACTCCTTCAAAATAAAAATCTGATCATGAAATGGATGGTGTATGAGCACTTTGTAACCTCTTGTTTCTTGCTTTTAAATTAGGCTTAAAACATCATCCTTGGTCTGGAAGGCAGCTGGTGAGCACTGTATTAACAGCCATGTCAGTCTCATAAACTACATTTTTGTAGCCTTTTAGTCAATTGTTCTTTGATTTAAGCCACGTGATTAAGATGATGCACAGCATGTAATACTACTATAGTTGCTCCTCTTTGAACATAGGTTCTGTAGATTTATCCATAAATGTTATAAGTTATATTTGGTGGCAGTTCTTGTATTTGTAAATATCCCATAGTTTGATAATTAGAAGTGGAATTATACAATGTTCTTTTTTAAAAATTATTTTTAAAGTGGAATTATACAATATTCTTTTTTAGTTTTTTTTTTCCTTCCCTTTCATATAACTTTGCAGTTGAGTAACACAGATGGCTACTTATGTTTCTTAATTTTAGGCATCAGAATTGTGCTAAAGTTAAACTGGTGTCCTCATGTCTGTACTGCTAGTGGAAGACAGCTACATCCTCAGAGAGCCATTCAGTATCAGGCACACTCAGTTCTTGCTGGTATACAGAAACTGGTTTCTCAAAACAAGAATCTGACGTTGATGTCTGAAATTATGCAATGCTTCTCCAGGAAAAAATGTTACCAAAGTAAATTTTTTTATGTTTTAATGTTAAGGTCAATTTGCAAAATTAAATCTGCTGCATGGCAGGGTCTAAATAGAATCGGCTGAGTGTGTAGGAGACTCTTTGGTGCCCAGGTTTTAGGTTGTGTGTTTGGCTGCTCATTAGGTGCCGAGCAATACTTGGTGCTCCTTGCTGGTAGCTGTTCTGCTAACAGCCTTGCAAAATCCCAGGCTTTGGGGTATCAGAAAAACATCTTCCAGGATATATGTGCTGAGTCAGTACTAGGGGTTTAGCTGGCATTGGTGACTGAGGTGCCTCAGTGAGGAAGTATAGCCTGAATAGTTACAAGTTGTATCTTTAAAGCATCTTTTAGTTTCTAACCACCAGTATTGGTGCCTACTGCAGGTAAATTACTTAACACAGAGTGTAAAATTTATGCATAGTCTCCATTTTCTTATTTGACGAATTAGACTTTGACAAAGAGGTGAGGAGGAGCATACAAAGGATCTCTATAACCAACAGCAGTCTGTGATTGTATCAGGTAGTTCTCTTCTTTCTCCATCTGCGGTGCCTCTGCAGGTGCTGATGTTGGTCAGCTATCCTTACTCTGGTTTGGATGGGTGAACTTGCTTCTGGAATCAATACACAAATCACTGCACAGTGGAATTGTGTGAGTATCCTGCCCTTCCCTAGACAGCCAGGAAGCTCCTGTCTGGCTAAGACCAAGCCAACAGCTGTGGCCTGTTTGCATGCATATTTTCTCACAGCAAAAGTTACCTGGAAGGCACTATACTGTCCACTGGTTCCATGTTGCGTGGCCCTTCTCCAGGAGAGTTGCCCCATCCTCAGCTTCACGGGTTATGGTGGAAGGAGTTGCAGTTCTGGATTTTTAACCAACCAATTTGCAGATTTTGGGGAGCAAAGTAGAGAGATATGTTGGTCTGAAATTTTGCATTCCAAATTTGGTCACTGTTCTTAAATTAATTTTTCTACCAAGGTGTCAGAAAATGACAGATGTCCCAAGGTTTCCAAAGAGTTTTTTAGGGATTAGAGGAAGGAGGAAGTAGGAGCATTCCTTCAGGTTTCACCACCAAATGCCTTTTGCCAACTCTGAAACTTGTGCTGTTTCCTTGTCTGACTGTACCCTGAAAGGGAAACCTTGCAGGAGGAATTTAGGAAGCTGGTCTCTGTCAGCTCAGTTTGAACTGTTTCTACCTGACAGACTTGCATGCAAGATATACTGGACTTTAAGTGAACCTCTTAGAAAAACAAAGCCCATTCCTAGGTTGATGTTATAAAGTAAAAAAATTGGGTCGAATGTGTGTTTCTGATAATTAATCACAGCTTGAGTGCCTTAGCTGAGTGATTTTTTAAAGTTATGTAGGCACTGGGTTTTTTGTTGGTTTTTGGTTTTGGATTTTTTTTTCATTCTTCTATATTACTGGATTTCTAGGATCAAAGTGGACATGGTGAAAAGGCAAGCATGCTGTTAAATCAGTATAGTTTTATTTTACGGGATTTAAAAACCATTCTAACAGTTCCAATTCAAGGCATTCTCATAGGAAGTGTTTGCTGGAAGGTGAATTGAAAAGTACATTGGATCAGCAAAGTGTAAATTAAATTCCAATGTACTTCCAATGCAATATTCAGAGTAGCCTATATTGAACTGTTCATTGCTTTTGCTCACAACTCTGAAAAGTTTTTTGGGTTTTTTTTTGGAGGGGCTGAGTGATCCAAGCTGTTCTGTGCTTTTGAAAGCTGAGCGTGCTTTGCATTTCTTCCCCCACCTTTCCCTGTGGTTTTCCACCTCTATGCAGTCAGCTGAGGGGGGAAACCTCCTCTTTATACAAAGCTTATCCATGCCCTTCTGGGCTGGCCATGTACCATGGTCCCTGTTTTGGGAAGCGTGGCGGGGTGTCAGAGTTCATTGTGTGAATCCAGAATGCAGGACGTGCATCCAGCAGACACGACGTGCATGGTATTCCTGCTTGAAAGAGCAGTGCAGAACACTGAATTGAGTTCTTAGAAACGCTTGTCCTCTTCAACACCTCGTGCCTCAGCACTGCAGTGATTCACACCAGGGCCACAGTTTCTTCTTCAAGTTATGAGCAGGTTCACCTGCTGGTCCATGACTGTAGGTATTCAGATACTTAAGAAAGTTCCTTTACTCATGAGTTTTAGGGATGGGAGTCAAGGGAAATGAGCATGTAAATATCTCCAACTGGAGCTAAAGTTTACTTGTGGGAAGGATTGATGGAAAACCAAAATGATGTTGCTCAGTTGTTCTCTCAAAGGATGCTTCACATATCAAAGCTTTGATTGGATCCTTCAGGATACAATTTGCTAAATTAGAACTGAAGGAATATAGCTGGTAGCAGGCCCAAAATAAACTCATAAACTAAACTTTATTCATTCAAGGCAACGGATAAAGAATGAAAAGAAATATGTATAAAGATTGCAGCTTTCTGGCAGTGATGGGAGAGTGAGGGGAGATTAGGCACAGTTCTGCTACTGGGGGTAGAATTAAGTGGCCTCAGAGGAAGCGACTGTAGTGTCTGCTCCTCAGCACAATTTACTTCCTGAATTTCTGCTGTAAATTGATGACTGCTGAATCCCACCATGAAGGGGTGGGGGAGGCTGCTTTCTATGTGCTGGCTCTGAGATACATCACTGTTATCTATTCTCTGCTGGTAGCATATGTGAATGTGAATCATGTGCTTTAATTCCAGCACGGATTCTGCTGTACATTCCTTCTGAGCTGGTCCTGCAACCTCCACTCCTGCATCCCACGCTGTGAGTCTTCCCTTTGCCTTGGCATCACTGCCTGGGCTGCTGCCTCCTGCTCCCACCCTGCAGGCCCTTGTTACTTTTTAATGCTGCCTGTACACATGCTTCCTGAGAAAAAAGTGCAGAGCTGTCCACTGGCTGGTGCAGGGAGCCATGATACAGCTGTGGTTTTATATGAATGCTTACACTATTCTTCCCTTATGTAAATGCACATATGTTTGTTCTCCACTCACCTTTGAGAAGTGTCAAGGCATCTGGGATCATAAAATACCCATATTGGACAGTGCTAAACTGCCAGTGAGAAAAAAAAAAAAGGACATGTTCCAGTACAGTGTTACTTGTCTTTCCTTTCTAGTTTGTTGTTTGCTATTTTTCCTTCTCTTTTCCTCCTGTCTTTCCATGATGTCTGAATGTGAAAGGATGGTGGAGACAGTCCAGGTGGTGTTTGCCTTTCCCATCTCAGAAACATCTGTACCAGAACATCCAAAGTAGATGCTTAGTGGGCATTAGAAATGAGTCCATCTTTGAAGCTTAATGTAAAAATGCCATCCTGAGATTTTTTGGTGATGTTGCTGTTATTGAGGTTAGTTTTGAAATACATTTGTACTTGGCGGTACGTGTGGGGGAACTGGGCTGGGGGATGTACAGCCCCTCTGCGCTTCGCCTTTTGATTTTGCTCACTGCTAGGTTGAGGGAGCATTTCTGGGAATAGGCATGTAGTGGGAACTGCATTTTCTTTCTGTGTGATTTATAAGGGAATTTAAAATTTCAATTTGGATTGAGCTTCTTTACGCGTTAGCTGGGGAAAATGCCTCTGCATGTCCTGGTACCAGCACAGTGGTCTGACAGATTCAAATTTGTTTGCTTTTTTAGGCAGCTGCACTAGTCCACCTCTGAGGACTAATCTCTTTTTCTTCTGCGTTAGTTATTTTGGAATTAAATGTAATATGGAAATATTACATATTTGAAACTTGAGGATTTATCACTTGGAGTTTTAAGGGACTTAGCACAGCTCAAGTACTCTTGGTAAACTAACATAATTTAAAATTTTAATTTAGATCAGCTTAAGGACAAAATGCCGTATCAGTGATCTGTAAATTGTATTGGCTACAACTAAAAATGCTAAAAAAAAATAATTTTCCAGCCATTTGCCACTTCTCATAAGGAATATGATAACAATAATGATTATGGGTATGATAAGGAGATGCATTGCCTCTGTTCATTGTACAGTCTCAAGCCAGTGCTTTCAAATATGTGTGCCTAAAATTAGGTCTAACCAAAATGTATTTCAGTACTCTGTGGTGGTCTCTGAGGAAGATGCTACAGCCATTCTTTGTGTCCGGAAGTTGGATCACTTTTAAGTGCCTTGCCTGATCTTTACACCAGTCAGGTTAAGAGTGGTTGGCATTGTAGAAAATAAGAACATATAAGGAAATGACGGTTCCTTTCCTCAAATTATTTGAATTTATACACTCATGTGCACACAGAGCAGGATACCTGCAGTGGTTAGCTCCTTTTCCAGAGGCTGGTCCATGAGCTGCCTGTTTGTACACTGGTAGTGCTGGAGCATTATGGCTAGGAGGCTTCCCTCCTCCTCCCCCCACTTCTGGCAGCTGACCATTCTGCTGTTTTTCTTGCTCATCTGCTCCATCAGATGTGCATAGCCTGCATGCTGCCTCTCTCACACTCTGCATTTTTGCATTATATCCCATTTTGCTCTGCGTTTTCCCCAAGACGTTTGAGGTTCCCATCTCAGGAATTCCCGCCAAGTTCTGATCTCAGCATCTGTTCCTGACATTATCCAGATGCTCTAATTTTGGGGCCTTTAAAAACATGACTTTTCTGATTCTGTTTTTCTCTGAAACCCAGTAACCTGAAGCACAGATACGATCGTGAAAGTGTTAATCTAATTGTTAAACAATACAGTCGTTTTGGAAAGGACACTTTTGACCACAAGAGTTTGTGCAATTGCTGGTATGTGCTGAATGTAAATTAATTCATTGTGCCTGGGATAAGGTTACTTTTGTGTAGCTGTGGCTAGATGGAGCTGTCAGAATGTGTAACACAGTTTGATTTATGTGCAAAGGCTACACGTGTTAGACTTTCCTGGTATGTGCTATTCATTTCACCTTCTGTGGGGTTCATTGGTGATACCCTTTTAATGTTTTTAGCATAGGTGATATAATGTTTGGTAATTATTTTGGAAAGTAGAGAAATCATCTGGGATACAACAATTAGGCACAGAGACTTAAATACGGTTGGCTTTCAGTGAGGGGCAACATTATCCTAAAGCAAGGACATCTGAAACAGCAATGAATGCATAAATGTTTCTGATTAAATGTGTATTTTTTTTTTTGTGTTAGTGTGGGCAAAGTTCTATTAATAAGTGAATGGTCTCCAGTGAGGCAGGTAATGTAAAAGTAGTTTGCACATGAGAAAAGGTGACCCCTAATGAAAAGTACGAAAACTATTCTCTTTAGAAGCTATGCTGTCTCTCAATTTCAGTCTTTGCCTTTTAATAATAATTGCTAAGATGTTTTAATTAAAAGCAGATCTGGGAGGTATTATCTGCTTCCTCTGTTTAGGCCTTTTAAATGTTAATCACTTTTGACAGCATAATTTACCCAGCTACCTGTGTTACCCTTATGCAATGTATCTGCTTTGTGTGGTACCAAAATACAAACTGCACCCCAAAAAGGCTTTCTAAAAAATTCATACAATTGCAAAGATTAAATGTGGCAGGAGAAATACAAAGAAAGAAGAATTAAATGAAGATTTAATGAGACATTCAGAAAAGCTATTTCAAGATGGCTGGAACTTCCCAAGAAATTATTCTTTTGCAGGAGGTAACCAGATTGCATTCACTTCTGTTTCTGCTGAAGGACATTTAGAGAGCAGTGCAAGGTAGGAGGCAGGATTGGAGGCAGCCTTGGAGTTTATGGACAGTTTCTATCAAGCAGGATTGTTAGGTGCACGCAGAAGAACACAAAAAAAAAAAAAGTGAGAAAAGGAGAAAAGAAAAGAAGGTCTTGCCACTCCCCTCCCCCCCAAATGGCAACATTTAACTTATAATTGTAAAAATTAAAGGACAGTATAAATTAATCAGAAGAATTTATTTGTCTGTAGGCTATAAGTAAATAATCTTTTGCTACATGAGTCTGACAGCTTGTTTTGTGTGATGTTTTTGAATGGAGACTTTGACAATCAGATTCCACACACTCTTTAACCTTGTGCAAAATTTAATGAAAAACGGAGTTACTACTGAATATACTGTTTTGCCAGCTCGACAAAAGATGTTAAATTCTGCATATTTTTGCATAATAAAGATGAGTGTTGACAGTGTAATGATCCATTTGGCACAGATAAAATCATGAATGATTTTAATAACCTTACAGCAATATTTGAAGTCACTATGAAATATAGATGCTTCAACCAGGGATGGGCTTGCTGGCCTGGTATGAGGTGTCAGCTACTTTTACAACCTTAATTTTTCCAGGAGAGGAAAGAGGAGAAATATAGGCTAGATGAGCCCTGAGGAGATGGGGAAACATTAGGGGACCTACAGAATGGAAGCGATCTGTTTTGAGTTTTTCAGAGCAGTCCTTGTCCACAAGTTGAAGCTGATGGGTTTTGGCAATGCTTGTGTCTCCTTCCCTAGGCTGCTCTACACTTTTATTATGTGTTGAAAAATACATTTTATGGATATGGGGTGAGTCAAGGTGAAACGTAAGAATGATAGCCTGGTCCCAAGTTTGGTAGCTTGAAATGATTGTGCATACAACTATAATTTCTCTTTTGGGTTTTTTTTTTTCTAACAAGTTTTTTGTTTTCATCCAGGCGATGTAGTTGCATTATTCCCAGTTGCACAGTGATTTAGGGAATTAATTTTCAAAATTAGTTCTGAAAATAAGTCTGGAGTCTTTCAAACTTTCACACAAAATCATTTAGAAGTATAATTCTGTCAAAAGTCTCTATTTATGTTCCTGTTTCTTTGGTTATAATGCACTACATCCCTATTTAAAGGAGCAGTGCAAGGTGGAGGCTCCTGCTACAAGTAGTCAAGAATCACAAACCGAGGCAAAATTATTGTCAGAATAATATCAGGGATGTCCTTTACTGGTCATTCCTGCATTTCAAAGAGGGAAAAGCACTTGACTACCAGTGAATATGTTTTCATGATGGATATGATGATATTAACCTGCTAGTTTCCTTCTGAGGTTCTCCCTTCTTACTCTCTTGTTTCTTCCTGGGGTTTTTTTTTTCCCCCTGTTTGTGTTCATAAGGACTTATGAGGACATAAGGACTTATGAGATTTGAAAAGTTACGAGGTGGCTTTCAGAAGCAGAGCTTCAGAAATACCTGGGCATCTGATTTCTAGCATTTTTATGGGGAGAAAATACATGGGATGCCCTTCCACAACTTTATCTATCTGCCAGAATATTGTTGAAAAAGTGGCTACAGGTAATTTTGAAAATGGTTTTGGCATTGGGAGCCCAGGTTTTAGTGGATGTCCCTGAGGCTGTGCTACTAAGTCATTAAACCTGGTATTTTGTGGGAAATAAGTTAGTGTGTGGTAGATGGAAATCCACCTGGATATGGATGAACCAGGCTTTTTGAAATCCATACAGAGCTGACTGTAATCTTAGCAGTGGAAAACCTAAAGGTGTTCAGGAAGAATCTCTCCTTTTCTGGACTACCAAATGCTATCTAAGGAGTGTTTGGTTAAGAGCAGAGCTCTGTATTTGGCATAGGTTCACATAATAACTGTGGTGAGTCAAGATCCAGTGTCTGGGGATTGCTGCAGGATGGGACAACCTCCATGCATCTCCTGGCATATGTCACTTACCAGCCCAGTGCTGTTGGACAGCTACCTTTTATTCTTAATTTTGTAAGGGTAGACCTAATGTAAGTTAAATTGCAGTGTTCTCACTATTGTTACATGTTAAAATAATAAAAATTGTTAGTCAAGAGGGAGTAAGCAGTCATTTGCATTTAGGATGTTTTAGAACCTTATTTAAAGAAGGGAGGCAAGAATTAGTGTCTAATGTGCTGGTTATTTTTGGCATTATACACAAAATGAAGAATACCTTTATTGTTGTCTTAAATGTCAGAGTTAAATGATTCTCTCTGATTTTTTTTTTTAATCTACATAATGAAGTTAGTTTAAAAAAGCACCATATCTCATTGTTTTTCAGACCTCTGAAAAGTTTGGGGGGTGGGGAGGGGATGTGTTATACAAAAGGCAAAAGGCACACAGTTTTACCTTTTGAACAGACCTTGACGTTTATTTAAAATAAGCCTAATTTAATCGGTATTGTATTGCACGCTGAAGATAATTTAGGCTAGTGTCAAGGACAAGTGTTATCTATTCCTTTGTTGTAGTGAGGTATTGAAATAATGAGTGGAACAGAAGGGAATCAAAAAATGTTTGAAGTTTTTCATCTGTGTCTCTAGATGGGTATTTTTAATCACATTCTCCTGGCTTTTGCATGCAAATTACACTGAACAGCTCACACTATATGAAATGAAGAGCTGTATTTTGCAAAATCTATTTTCTTGAAGTTTAATAAGCTTGCAAAGATTGTCCTATGCTTTAACTAACTAGTTACCTTTTTGTACCTCAGCTGAAATTAAAGTCTTAGAATTTAATGCTGCTGTTTTGATCCTGTAGCAGAGGAATGGAAAGCCTGGTCTTTTTATTTGGAGGTTTTTGAAACCATTTCTTTCTTGGTACTCAATGACTGCAGCTCCCAATGACAGATGAGACAACTGTTAAGATTTAATACATTTTTATTTCAGCAATATATCTTGCTGTGTGACACCAGCCCCTCTAATAACCCAGTGTCTGGATTACTTACTGCATAGTGTCACTGCTTAACTGCTGACCTCTGTGGCAGGAGTAAAATACTGAACTCCTGTACGATCTGAGCTTTTGGCTTGGAAATCTGCAGACCTGCAGAGTCATCCCACACCACAAGCTCAGCTACATGAAGTACAGTCAGGGTATCCTTTAGAGCCTTATTCTGTAAAAAGGCAGACTTTCATAGTGTGCTCTAAAAGAGTAAAATTGTCTTGAAAGTAATAACATCATTGTCCTCAGTGTGGTTCGCATGTGCTCATTTGTGCTGAGGAGTCAAAAATGGAGGAGATGAAACTGGCTTATTCACATGCTCAGATGTGCCCCAGCTACTTCCCAAGCACAGCACTCTTCTGAAACCATGTTTTCTTCATGCACCACTTTAAAGCCAGGATGGATATAATTTTTTTCGGTTTCTTTTCAAAATGAGCTAAGGAGATACCGTGGTGAATCACATATTGTGATAATTTTGCAGAGTATGTCCTTAGCCGTGAACAAGAGGACTGTTGGTACAAAAGGATTTTGGAATAAATCTTTTCTGTATAAATTGAGGATTTAAGAAAATAACAGGGCAGCATATACAGAAAAGTATTATATATGCTTTCAAAGGAGGAGTTTGTGAAGAAACAACCCATTTAAAAAATACCCTGATAAAAACCTTGTGATAGAAAAACTGTCCTATTTGGGACAGAGGTATATTCTCCAGCTGTTTTCATAGCCCAAACAGGCATGGATTTAAGCATTTTTGTACGTGTGATATGGAGGGCTTGTAACAATTGTGGGAAGCAAACTTCTCTCTAAGCATAGTATCTTGGTTTTTGCTGAGAAGCATAAAAGACAACCAAAATTGTTTAAAAGAAGTTGGGATGATGTTCTCTCTTCTTGCACTCTTAACCATAGTTCTGTTTTTAATTGGAAGCTGGGAAGAGTCTTTTCCCCATAATCTTACCCAAACCAGTTCAGCAGTGAGATGTGTCTGCAGCATTTCTTGGGTTTGGGCTCCCATGGCTGACTCCATCCTTGGCTGGATCAGGGTGCAGCCATGGCACTGCAGCCCTTTCAGCAGGGTTTAGCCTGGCAGCTGTGGGGACCATTGCTGATGAATGTGTTCACTGGAAGGCTGGGATCAGTAGCTGATTGCAAGAGCTTGTGCAGGGTTCCTTAGCATGGTTCCAGTTAACAGCAGAAATGCAGCATTCAAAGCATGATTTGAAGTAGCAAACTGTGCCTTCTAGTCCTGTTCCTGGCCAGGTGAGCATGCCCTGCTGAAGAGAAGCTCACCTCCTGGCTCCATTGTCCAGCCTCATGAAATGTGGGGTGTTTCTGCATTTCTGGGTTGTCTGTCTGTAAGAGCTGACCAATGTGGATGTCTTTGGGTGTTAGCTGCACATGAAGGCCAAGATCCAGCCCTGGTGTTGGACTTGCTGTGTCCATGCTGTAGGTTTAGCCAGGTGAGCATGTCAGAAGGGCTTTGCAGAATAATCTGTGTGTGCTCTGTCTGTCCTTGTGTCTGTCTGTCAGTGTGTGTTTGTGGGCTGGTGGTTCAGCTCTCAGACAGTGCGTTGTATGTAGAAGTGGTGTCTGGTACAGTCAGAGGATGAGGTCGTGGAGAACCAAATGCAGCCAAGCAAGAAGGCAGCTCAGTGTCAGCTACTGCTAATGGTCCTTGTAATAATTCTCTGTTCAGTTATTGTCTTATTTCTTTGTCTAAGCCTCAGCCTGATTTACACCACGGAGGTCAGGTCAAGAGCAATTCAGACAGAATATACACAAAAGACTTTTCCAGAGTGCCAAAATCACACTTGCTTTTAGACTGTTGCTCAGCAGGAAGGGGGAGAAGAGAAAAAAAATCTTTTAAATATGCATAATATGAAATTAGTATTTTAAATATTTTAACATTTTAAATATATTTGAAATATTTTTAATAGCATGGGAACTTACAGGATAGTACCTAAAACTGCATTTAATTCCTACTGAGAGAGGATTAGATTGCAATTTAATATTGATTCTAGAATTTCTCAGATCAAAGTGCCATGGGAAATGAATAATCTAAAGCGATGTTTTAATAAAAAGCTTGTATATTTACTTCAGAATCATTTCTTGGATGTAAAGGATCATAAAAGCAGAAGATTTTAAAGCTACCTGTAAAATTAAAGTGTCCTTCAAATCAATAGATGAGTTTTGACTTTGCAGACATGACTTAACTTGGTGTGTTATGTTGAGCTTTGATAGTGAGGGTGCTTACTTAGTCAGCAGATTTGGGAATGACTTTCACTGAGATCTATGTTGTATTTTCCAGCACTGGTTATTTTATCTCATGGGGTTTTGAGGGGGTATATTATGTTCAGGATAGGTAAATGTAGAGTCCTGCGTGTGGGCTGGAATAACCCCTCCAGCAGTATGAGCTGGGAGGCTGCTTCCTGTAGGGACAGACAGACGTGGTGGAGAACCCGATAGATGTGGGTCAGCAGTGCCCTTGTGGTAAAGATGACCAGCTCCACCCTGGGCTATATGAGCAAGTCTGTAGCCAACAGGTTCAGGGAAGTGATTAGGCTGGGCCTGAGCTGGCAATGTGCACTCACAGCCCAACTGTATCCTGGGCTGCATCCAAAGCCTTTGGGCAGCATGGGGGGGCGAAATGGGATTCTGCCCCTCTGCTCTGTTCTGGTGAGACTGGTCTGCAGTGCTGCATCCAGCTCTGGGGGCAATGACCTGTTGGAGCGGCACCAGCAGGATGATTAGAGGGATGATGGAGCACCTCTCCTATGAGCAAAGGCTGAGAGAATTGGGATTGTTCAGCCTGGAGAAGAGAAGGCTTCAGGGTGACCCAGCTGCAGCCTTCCAGTACCTGAAGGGAACCCACAAGAAAGAGGGAAAAGGATTTTTTACAAGGACACGCAGATACAGGACCAGGGGGAGTGGATTCAAACTAAGAGTAGGTTTGGATTACATGATGGGAAAAAGATTCCTTACTTTGAGGGTGATCAGGCACTGGAGGAGGTTGTCCAGAAAGTTGTGAATGTCCCATCCCTGGGAGTGTTCAAGGCCAGGTTGGATGGAGCTCTAGTGAAGGGTGCCCCTGCCCATGGCAGGGGGCTTGGAACTGGATGATCTCTAAGGTCCCTTTTAACCCAAATCATCCTGTGATTCTGTTTTTATTTCTCTCTGCTTCTGGAATATTTTGGGCTTCTGAATACAAGGAAGGCATTACAGTGATGGTCCAGCCAGAGGCTGTCAGGATGAATTAGTGGGCTGGAAGCTGTCACAAGGCAAAGGACCGTGTGGCTCCCTGAGGCAGAACAGCCTGGATGTAACTGCTCTCTGTCAGGGATGGTGGAGGTGGAGCTGGACTTTTCTCTGAGGCTTACAGGAGTAGTGTGAGGGACAAGAGACCCATTGTAACAAGGAAAGTTTAAGCTCCATATAGGGAGAAGGACTAAGAGGGCCAAATGCTGGGACAGAGCCTAGAGAGGTTGTGGACTGTCCATGCTTCGGGTCATTAAAAAGTGCAACTGGATATGGCTCTGAGCAGCTTCCTCTCACTGACCCTGGTTTGAACAAGGGCTTGGACTAGTTGATCTCCAGAGATCTTTTCCAGTTCAGATTTTTCTATGATTCTGTACAAGCTTACACTTCTGAATAATTCACTGAAAATGGAATACAAAGTATTAATAGAATGGTGGAATGTGACTCTTTAAATGTCCTTATTTTTCCAAAAGCTATAATGCAGTAAAATTATTGTGAAAAGTTCTTTGTTTGGCTCCCTTCCAGCTACTTTACTTTGAAAAGTTTTATGAAAAGCTAGTTCTGGTTTCATGGCTGAAGTGATTAATTAGAACAGGTAATGATTTTCTTGAAATTATAGAGGTTTGTTGTTTGTGCTACAGCTTATCCTAAATTGAAACAGTGCTTTCCCTTTTTCTCCTTTTAGACTGCTGGGTGATGTCTAAGTCTGTAGAGGGGACGCTCAGGTTGCACATCACATCCAGCACAGAATGACTCTTAGATGCTGCTATTTTGCTAATTGATTTTTTTAATATATCTGTGGGCAGTAGGGTATTATTGTGGAAGTATCTAGTCTGTATTTTCTCTTACTAGCTCATTGAAACAGTAGTTATATTTAAATGGGTTTTCAATGAGCCATGTAGAAAAGTGAAGCTCAAGGAATAATAAGAATTTGGGTCTGCCATGGGGCTATTAAAGTCAGTTCAGTCATCAGAAAAACCTACGAATTGATTTTGTATTTAGTTTCTTTCATTTCTAAATAATAATTGGCTACTCCCTTGCTAGTGATTTTCCTGAATTTATGGGGTTTTTTTTCCTTACACTCATCTGTTCATTCACAAGCAACTTGTGTTTTGGGATGTTATGGAGTCTGAGGTGCCATTAGCTGAAATTTGATTTACTGCTGGGCCTTATTAAACAACTACTCCATAGTTCTGCATTGTAACATGGACTGAGTAATACATAGACTGCTTTGGGTAAAAGTGGTTTTTGCCAACCCTCAGGAGCTGCTAGAGAACTGTGCCTGTATTCTCTTGCAATCTCCCTCAGCTCTGCTGGTTGCATAGGATGTGTGTAGTGAGTTCTGTTGGTGCCTTGCTGGTTCACTCTACAGCCTTGATTGAGACTGAAAATGCTTTTTGCTGAGGAAAGGATGCCAGTGATGTGCATGTTTAAATGTTTTGCCAGCCTTCTTCATGTCCTCTTCCCAGGCACTTGATGCACATGTCTGAAAGCTTATAGCCATTCTGTGAGAGGGGTTAAATCTCCCTTATCAGCAGCCCATGGCTGTCACAGTGAGCACAGAGACCTACACAGGACAGGGCTGGGCTTAAACCTCTGGATTTGGAGGTTAAAGGAAATGCTTGAAGCAGATACTTTAAGGGGAAGGTATTTCCACAAGGCTAATTTAGATTTCAGAGTCTTATTTGAACCATCAAAATGTATTTTCAAGGACCATAAGTCCCCTGAGAAAAGGTTCAGTTATTAAGCATAAACTGAGAACCAGAATCCTTGACAGCATTGGTGCCTCACCAAAAGTGTGTGGTTGAGCTGCTCCATCACTTGGAGCTGTCTCACAGGGTCTGTGCTCTTTGTTTTCTTGGAGCCAGAAAAATGATATCTCATGTGAAAGGCAGTTTTGTCCGTGGATGACCATCCTGCAGGAGATACTGTGCAGCATAAATGCCAGAAGATCATAGCAGCTGTGAAAGGGAACACCACATCTGGAAGTTGTAGACACCAGGAAGGGAGGTGCAGGGTTCAGCCAGGGGAATCCAGACACTTCGGGTTGCTCAGCAGAGTAACTACTGAACAATTGGCCAATGTACAGCCAGAACAAATTAGGGATGTATCTCCAAAGTGTCCTGGTGAGAAGAAACCAGATATTTAAAATGGCTCCTAATAATCTGATCTAAAGGTGAGTGATTCCAGTTTCACTCAGTGTTAAAAAGAGTGGATAAGAAGTGTGGAGTCTCTGTGAAAACCAGAGCATCAGTTGCTGTCTCTCTAGCAGGAGAATGGAGCTGTAATCCTCACTGATACTAAAATAAATCTGAAATCATTGCTGGTGCCTGCATGTGAGCCAGTATCAGGTTCATCAGTATATCACTGAAGAATTAGCAAATTTTGAACAGGTAGCTAGGAAATACAAAATTCAAGGGATTTTTTTGACAATCTTGTCATAGTGGTGGAAGAATACAGCAGAAGCTTCTATCTTTATGAATTTCTTTGGAGTGGAGGATTTCTGGTTTTGTGGTTTGCTGCTCAAGAGAGATGATCTGATCAGACCATTTGATAATGATGAATTGGTTTATATGATAGTAATACTTAATGAAAATGTAAACAGCCATTGCTGGTGGAAATAGTTTTTTAATCCAGTTAATTAACATTCAAGTGCTTAATCTAGTCTATTAATTAAGACTGCATATGTGTTTACTAATTTTTAATTACTTTAGAATAGGCGGAAATTGTAATAATTAATGTTGGAATGCAGACTGCTGCTGCTGTGTCAATATTAAAATAAATCAATCTTCTTGCCTTTTATTTAAGTAAATATAACCTGGTTAGCATCGTGTGTTGAGTCCCAGACTCAACAATAGAGCAATAGAGAAACTCATCCTCTCTTTTAGAAAGAACAAGATTGTAATATATTCAGTAAAACCTGGTGTTGTAGAGGGCTGGATGCAGTAATAGGCTGGAATGCCTTCCTTCTACCCCAGATCCAAAGGTGCCTCAGTAAAACTTTGTTTTCCTATCTCAGGCTGTGAAATAATTTCTTTATAAGGCATTTGCTTGACAAAGCTAAGATATTTAGCAAAAAAAAAAAAAAATTTGTTACTCTCCCTTCATTGTCTGTCTGCTATGGGAAGACTCTTTTATCAGTAAAAAGAGAAGAACATCAAGTCACTGGTTTTAAACTGTACTCCTGTATTTTTTTGCCTTCAAAGGGTAAGGATGGCAATAAAAAAATCCCTTACACTTCTTGAAATATACTAATGATCATAAGTGTGCTTTTTACAGCTGGGGTAATTGTCGAGTTTTACTGTAGTTTTGTATTTCTGAAAAGAGAAAACATGTTGGTCAAACACTGAATGCTATTGCTTTTTTAAATAATTGTATTTTTTGTTGATAATTTACGCAAAATTGCTTGTATTTCTTGCTGCGAAGTTTAAAAAGTATTTTAGTTTATGCAGTTGACCATTTGAATACTTACTCTAATTCCATTGCTGCAGTGGGATTAGCATTCCATAAGTTATGATCTGAACAAAACTGCTGGCTTTATATCTGAATGTGTTAATGAATATTTGAAACTTATTTTTTCTTGTATACACATACACTGTGGACCAAAATCTTACATTTTTCAAATAGGACACTTCCTATGCCCTCTTACTGTGATAATAAAGCCTCTCGACTTTCTGTTGACTTTGCCATATTATAATAAGAAATGTAAGCATGCCAATCTAAATTAAGCCTATCATTTAATAAATTCGTTTCAAGATGACAAGGTGGTTTGTTTTTACTTGATTTTATTTCCTATTTGCAGATTTTTAGTTCATTGATTGAGAAATGCAGAGTCTTATTGCCTCAGGTGATTAAAACTACTGTAACCTATTAACCATAATCTCATGTCTTTGATGCATTCAAGTTGAGGTCCCATGGAATATGGGATGGATAAAATATATTACAATTATTTATTAGCTGTTGATATGATGTTTGGTCTTTGGTGTGGGTTTGTCTTTCACAAAGAAAAAGGAAATTAAACTAAATGGCAGCAGTACTGACTGAAGTTCAGTGGAAGTTCTTTCAAAGAGCTGATAGTGGTCTAATATTGACCAGCTAAGCTTTTTTCTTTATTAATGCATTACTGTGGTTGGTTCAGTCCTTCTGCTCTTCATTTCTGCATAAGAGTGGATGTTATGATCAGTTTCTCAGGTCACTGCAGGTGATGAGAGCTAAACCTGAAGGACAGAGAACAGGTGGAACAGCTCATCTCAGGTATTGGAAATAATAGAGTGATTCTCAAAAGATCAGAGTAACTTTATTTCTTATTAAAGAAGAAGAAGATCAACATGGAAGCAGTCTCCTGACAGTAAGGATGATGTTTCCAGAAAAGATAGTCATCTTCATTTTCTGCTCTCTCTGTAAATCTGATGTCTAAAGCCCGGCAAAATACCATCGACTTACCGTTGACTTTAAGGCTGATTAAAGCTGGTCTAGTAATGGTGTGCTCCATTCTTTGCCAAATTTAAAACATCTCTGTGGCCTTTAAACATGACTCATCAAGAGACATTTTCCCTGACACAGAGCAGTGTTTGTGGCTGTGGATTCATGCAGCAAAGGATTCTTCATAGCTCCAGTGACCTACTCCTGTGGTTCCTTCCATGTTGCGTAAGGTGTCTCTGGAAGTTTTTTGTTTTGTTTCTTGTTCTTGCAAGGACAGTAGTCAAGATGTGATCTCTGGGTTTCCAGCAGTACAATTCCTCTCCTTGAATAATCTCTTTTGATTTAAATAAAGGGTGTTTGAAGAGTCATGTAAAATAAGGGGTCTCTGAGGAAATCAGAGATAAATGCTTGATATCATAATACAGCGCAAGATGTTTTGGCTGTCCTTGTTTTCCACGAACTATAATCTTGCAGGATGGCATACCAGCGTCTGGAAATCAAGATTCAAGAGTGTTTATTTGCATTAAATCTTCCAGTCCCGAAGACTTTCTGGCTTATTATGAGGACTGAGCTATTGTAGTCCAGATGGCTACTGTACCATTGTAGTGCTGTTCACAATGAACTTCCTAACCTGTGTTCCTGATGCTAATTAGATTTGGATGAGACTAACATGGCTTGTGTTTTTTCACACTGAAAAAATGTTACAACTTGGTATGCCTTTTAATGGAACTGAAGCCTTTTGAAGGTTTGATGCTGTCAAAACTGTGAATACCTGAAAAAACTCGATAAGATCAAAAGCTAAGCTTGAAATAAGAAACATTCATTTTTAGACGTTCTGAAGTTATAGGTTGTAGACTGTCTGGAATAGGCAAAAAGCTGGAGGCAACTTAGAGTAGGAGATAACATATATAGAGATTTATATACACATACCTTTTTGCATATATATAATATCTATAAAATACTTGCAGCTGCATGCATTGAATAATATTTTTCAATCAGTCTCAAAGGAACAGAATGTAATTGGGGGATTTATCTTAATACATGACATGCGAAGGACAAAAAGATTTGATGTTTCATGCTAGGATTCCTAAATGCTTTGTTTGTCTTTTTTTGGAATATCTTACAGGCCTTCACTTGTAGATTAATTTATTTTCAGTTGCTGGAGATTGCTAATTAGCTCGCTATAAAACAGTAAGAGAGTTATGAGTAAAGTTTTAGAAGCATATTTTTGTAAGCATTGATATTTCACATTGTGTTAGAAAATTAAATTTCCAATACTCTTGAGCTAGTGACATTTTGGTGTTGTCACGTCTCTTTTGTTTGCAGATTTCTCAAGCATAAAATAATGACTTTTATGGTAAAAACATGTTCCAGCTGTCTGCAGCTGCAGTCTGGTTTTCCTGTTGCTACCTGCCTTTCAACTAGTACTAGGGAGAGCATGGATCCTTTATCCATTACCAATTTCTTCTTTCTGTTTTTGCATGCCTGAGCCCAAAATTTTGCATTAGATATGGAATTATTGGCAGAAGTTTGCCACTCTCTGTAGTTTCAAAATGACTGGTGAAAAAGAGTGAATGCCTGAGAGTATTTTCAAAAGCTGATTTCCCAAATGTTTTCCACTTGGGCTTAGAGTTGTTTTAAAATTTTTTTACTGGTGCTTATGTAAGTTAAATTTGACTAAAGGGACTATTATTAAAATCTTTTGGCTAAGCTGATGTTGAAATAGCTTAAAAAAAAAAAAAAAAGAAAATGACCTCTGATGCCTTTCAGTTACGTAAAGTTTTAGCTGTTTTGCTAACAGAATAAACAATTTGCAGAGACCAGCATAGGTTTAAGTTGATTTGCTCCATTTACCTTACCAATTTGGACAGAAGAATGTAATGCTTTCTTGGAAATGTCTTTCAAATATTATATTATAGATTAATTTGCAGGCTGCAGAATGCTGCTATCCATAACACTTTTTTCTCTGTCTTGAAAATTAAGTTTTAAAATGAAATGTGTATAAGAGCTGGCATTATCTCTTTCAGTATGTTACAAAAGATAAATTGGGATAAATTATTTGTTTCAAATAAGTGCACAAAATCATTCACAGTGGAAAAAAAATCTCAGGTTTATCAAAAATCACCATGATGTTTTCCTGTTTTTTCTTGCAGTGGTGAACACAGATTTAGTAAATATTTAATTAATTAATGACTTGGCAAAGATCTAAATAGGACTTGAGATTTCAAACTTGTCTTGGAGAAGTTGATGGCTAACAGATACAGGGTATTTCCGTAAATCTGAGTAAATAAATTTTGGAAGAGAAGCCCCCAACTTAAGTCATAATAATAGATGGCAGATTAAGAAATGATGACTGGTTGTGATTATAACACTTCCTTGCTTTTGCATTTTGTCTGTAGCTTTTAGTGTGTGTAAACATGACTTCTTCTTGAATGTTTTTATTCTGTAGAACTGTGGTTTTGCTCATGATTTGACTCTGTAGTAATGATGTGGATAGAGGTATCTAAACACAGATACTGAATTCCAGTGCGCAGGCATCAATCCACACTCAGTTTTCTGCATTTCTGGGTAAGATGAAGTAGTTTCCTTGGGAAGGTGCAACCCTTGCTTTCCTGCCTTGGTGCCATTCTTTCTGTGCCTCAGTGATGAGTTTTGTGTCCCATCAGAGCTGTTGACCCTTTGTAGGATCCAATTAATGGCTGCCTTCCTTGGGCTGATGCTGTTGTGATCTAGGCATTGATTGGAGTCTCTGCGGATAGACACTTCTTGCTCTTTAGTGGGAAGAAATGTTGAAATGCTGATCTGCAATGGCACTTTGATGGTGTTGAGGTCTTTTTTTAACACTAGATTAAATTGTCATTTGCAGCTCGTGGCTGTGTTTGATGAGCAAGATCCACACCATGGGGGTGATGGCACCAGCGCCAGCTCGACAGGCACGCAGAGCCCGGAGATTTTTGGCAGTGAGCTTGGCTCCAACGCGGTGTCGGCCTTTCAGCCTTACCAAGCAACAAGTGAAATTGAGGTCACGCCGTCAGTCCTTCGTGCAAGTGAGTAAATGCTCTCGGTATCTCAGTGTGTTTTGTCTAAATTTACAAAGATGCCAAGTGCTGTTACCCATCGATGCTGCTGGGAAAAATGATTCATCATTAGCTGTCCTTATCGAAAGCTGATCAGAACTGAGAAACTGCGTAAATGCTTCTTGCATGGAAGTAAACAAACCTGTTCTGTTTTAATAAATTATTTATAAATTGCTTTTAGGAGCCATAAGCTCCTTCTATGCTGCCAGTTTAAAATTGTCCTCACACTGAAAATCACAGCAATATCTCCAAATGTGGTTGCTGCTCGGTGTAATTTTCGGTTTGCCAGTTTTGTTTTAATGAACAAAATGGTAAAAGGAAACTAAAGATAGGAGCACTTTCTACTTAACCTGTCAGTGTTGCTAGGTTATGCTGTCACCTTTCCATAAAAACATCAGCTAAAATATGCATTTAACTGTGTTGCAAAAAGACACTTTAAAAAGCAGAAACTGCATCCAGAAACATCCCTTTATTTTGTTTATTTCAATGTGATGAACACTTGTTGGAAAACCACCTAGCAGGAATTACCTTTTGCATTTCTTGCTCAGGAAGGTTCTTTGACTATTTGATCTTACTAAGAAGAAAAATTATGTAATGTAGTTTACTTTGTAATTTTCATTGTTGTTAAAACTAGCATGCAAACAAGGCAGTGGGGATCAGGCATTGTGTCCTTTTATGTGTAATGTCTATAATTTGAACTTTTGAAATAGGGACTCCACTCCAGAAGATTCTTAGCAGAAGTTAGTGTTATCAGTCCTTTGATATTTTACAGATACATTGTTTAAAACAACCATGTGTAATTTCCAAGAGACTGATTTTGTGTAGGTGTTTTATTAATGGATAAAATCTGTGTTTAGGCAGTTAGGTTAAATGCAAATGGAAAAGTTACCACTCTCTGAAGTTTGAGGGGTTTTGTACCAGAATGTTTTCTGTACAATTGAGGAAATAGCATTTAACAATTAGCTACATAGAGCTGTATGTGTGTCTTTTAAATCTATAACTGTGCTTCATTGCAACACAGAATTAAATTAGGGAAGGATTAATGGCAGAATAAAGTATCCTGGAATTTCAGGACCCTTCCATTTTGCTGTCACTAGAGTATGTCACTGCTAAATGCACATTTCATTTCCATGCATAAGCAAAAAAACTGTCCTCCTTGGTTCTCAACTTAGCAGGGGTTAGAGCAGGCAAATGCATACACATTTTCTCCTTAGTGTGATTATCTGGTATATTATACAATACATGAATTTTAGTGCATCAAAATCATAAAACTCAGTGATGTATTGGACAGCTCACTTATCTTTGGTGTCATTCTGAAAAATACATGGAGCACTTGGCTAGTTCACTGATTGCTAAGATGACCAAAGAGGGATCTGAGACCCTTCAATACAAAGATCTTTAGAAATACAGAAGACTTCTAAAACTGTTGGTAAGTATTATAGCTCTCTGACACTTTTTGTAGAAGCATGCACAAATAAAGTGTGTAAAACAATTTGTAATAAATATGTTATCAGAAATGTTCTCCTATCTATCTAATTCCTTTTTTTAAATGTTGACAGATATGTTTTGGTTTAAATGTTCCAAACCACAGGCTTGGAATCCCTGTGCAGTAATATTATCCCATATTAAACATACCTATTTCAGGAATTTCATTTAAATATACATTGAAAATGGAAATACTATCCTTATTGTTGTTCCTTTATAACTTGTGAAGTGAAGCATAGCATACAAATGGTATTCTCAGTATTTCAAATAATTATCTTCTTACTGTGTAAGTTCTATTCAGCAAATAAAACCCATCCAGTTTTGCGGTAGATGCAGATCCTGATTATTACATGTTGACAAGGTCATATATCTATTAATTGGATTGGAGATGGGATACAAAATTGCTGTAATTATTGTAATTTTCCAGCTAATTGCGGGGTTGGCGGTGAATATTTTACTTCTAACAAATGAAAAACAGTATTCCATCTGAAATTGGTTTATAGCATTTGAGACGTTTTGTTTTACATCTCCGGTGCTTTTTGCTGGTGCGTGGGCTCTGCTCCGTGGCTGTTCCGCGCGGTTCTGTGCCCTGTGCTGCTGCTGCTCACCTGCACCCTCTGCTCCCAGGCAGCAGCTCCCTGCATTGGGCTGGGGCTCAAAGCCTGCTGAGATTCTCCTCTCTTTGTTCTGGTTGCCATGCTACCCCTTCTGTTTGTTTATAGATCACACCATCGCTCCTCTCCCAGCAAGGGAAAGGTTAGCTAGATCAGGTCCAGCTGGAAAAGTAATATTCATCTGGAGTCCCTCTTTTCCCATGCACAAACACAGCCTCTACTTTGCATGTTGGGGAGGGGGTGTGCGTGTCAAATTCCATCTTCCCATATAAACAGGGAAACAAAAATGAGGCTGGCCCATACCCCCATGTTGTTTTGCACTGTGAAAACATAATTCAATGATACAAGCAGTTGATTTATTTATGTTTCTTATCTAGCTCTTTCTTTTTCACTGCTTTTCTGTTACCCAAGTTAAACTTCTTATTGTATTTCATCATTTCAGCTGCATCTTTTTTCTAAGCATACAGTACACAAGGCGTTTTTTGTGTTGTGCCTGCGTGTTTTCTGGGAAGAGGTTGGAAGCTCACTGCAGAAGATTGTTAAAGCAGACTGATGTTTATTCCCTGCTGAAATATAAACTGGAGGCGCAGGTGAAAATTGCCAAACCTAATGAGCAATTTGGCAGATAAGACAGGATGTCAGGCAGTGACAGTTCAGCAGCGGGTGCACTGCCTGTGAACCAAGTTGTTTGTTTCACAGTACTGCATTTAAATATTGTAAATAAAATCCCTTTCAGCTTCATGAGATACTGTGAAAAGGGTCATCTCTTTGTCTTGTTTTCCTTTAAAATTATTTAGCTTGTTCAAGAACTAAGACCACCCTTGGTTATTTGTCTTGGTGTGATTATGTGTAACAAGTCTCTGAATATTTCAGCAGTTACAGTGAAAAAACAGCTTTCATGCATAACATTATTTGGAAGACATTATAAGAGAGATAGAGAGGTTTGGAGAGCTGATGTTTTTCCCTTAAGGGGAATAAGGGGACTTGGAGAGTCTCTTTTTTCTTCAGCTGTTAATGGAAGGTATTGAGAAAATGAAGCCAGATTCTTCTCACAGACACATTATTGCTGGAGACAACAAGCACAAGTTTTGCCAAGGAAAATGCCAGTTAGAAATAAGGAAAACTATTCACACCTGGAGAGCCAAAAAAGCTTCTCAGAGAAATTGTGGCATCTCATGTGCTTGGAGATGGACAAAACTTGACTGAATGTGGCCCTGAACAGCCTGGTCCACCTGGTCCTTCCTTTGTGTGGACTGATTAAACCAAATATCCCCCAGAGATCTCACCCAACCTTTGTAACTCCGTGATTACAAATATAATAAGAGTAAACTATTTGCTTCTCAAAACTATTGCTTGTAAAAATGAATTATGTCCACAGTGACATATTTAGCAGGTGTACAAGCATATTGTGCATGTACAGCTTCCCACCTGGGTTTGTATGGCACTGCTTTGTGCCAGTGTGACACAAAGCAGCTGCCTGTGCATTTTAGAAGACCGCTCCTTTTGTTTTTAGGATGTCTTGTAGGTGTTTCAGTTCCTTAAAAACGAGATATGAGATAATTGAAAGGTTCTCCTAAAGGCTGGAGGGTCAGTATCTCTCAGAACACTGGCCAGAGAGACTAAGAAATTGCTAAGAGCTAGCTGGAATTGGTGCACTCCAGTGAATTATATGCTCAGGTGGTCTGTATCATATGTTTTAGCAGGACTCTCAGCATCAGTTTTGTATTCTGGTCACAGAACCAGACCATGAAAAAAAAAAGTCTAGATGAGAATATTTTGAAGTGAGTGCACAGCTGGCTCTGAAGATGTGCTGGAAGTGCAGAGAAGCAAAGAAATTGCTGCAGCTTCACATCATTGTTTACCCAGCACTGTGGCTGTTGCTTTAAGGTTCCCTGTGTGCAAGTGTGCTCTTACCCTGCAATCAGCACAAGTTTATTCCTCATAGGTAAGAGCATGCATGCAGACTTCGACTGGGAATTCATTGCTGTTATAAAGTTCCTGACCTTGCTTGCCTTTGAATTTGTCTCTTTCTCTGCTCTCTGAGTAGTTTTCAGTTGTTCACTGATAAATTAGTAGGACATATCAAGTATAGTCCCTGAGGGCTCTCTTAGTTTAAGGACTGTTTAGTATTTTAATAAATCTGAATTGGAATATAAAGTACTGCATAAAAAGCTAAGATGGAGTTTCAGGCACAGTGTTTCAGTTCAGCATTGACTTTTGATACATTTATTAACTCTTTTGAAATCAGTGAGATGGGCACAGCCAATGCATCTAAGAAGGAAAAGGTAATCTGCAAGGCAGTACTAATGAACAGCAAAGTCCACAATGCTGTTAGAAGGATCCTGGCAATATGGTGCACTGTTACACTGCAATCAGGCTTTATGCTCTTCCATCAAAAGACCAAAAGCAAATGCTGCTGTGGGCTCACTGTTGTGAGCAGGAAGGCTTCAGCTGGAGTGACCAGTTGTGGTGCCAGCCATGGAGAAATTGTTAACAAGTTGGAGAGAGTCACAAGAGAGCAACAAGAATAAGTTGCTTTGGAGACTATGATGAATTGGTAGGACTGGTTTATTTAGTTAAGGAAAGACAAAAACTGGTAGGATCCAAGACTTCTCATTCTTCATGTCTGATAAGAGAAAAAGAGTTGGCATTTCCTGTGCAAAAGTCATTTTTTTTAACCCATAGGGATTGAAAACATGTTTACACCTCATTTAGCAAGGCAGTATTTGTGGGAATGGTTCAGAGGCAGGTTCTGTATGCTGCTGGGCACTGTCCTCACTGTGCTCTGAGGCAGAAGGGATGCTGGGGACAATCTGTCTTGTTCCTGGCTAAGCCATTGGGTTATCTGGTGACCCCAGGTGAGCCATTTCTTGTGTCCGTTGTAACAACGTGTATGTCTTTGCATCTCAGATTTGAGTGTTCAAAAAATCCAGTGCTAAGCAAACCATTTAAAGATGGGAGTGCGTAAATATGTGAATTTCAAGTACTTTAAAATTGCTTTAAATATGTCACTTCACTGATTTGATACAAGTATTTATCTAGAGTCCCAAAATGTACATTCTGAGAATTAATATGTAAATATTTATAAGGTAAGGGCTTTGGTTTAATGATTTGGAGCACTCCATGTTGGTATGTTGGCGAAGAACTGCAGAGGTGTGTTCATATTTGTTCTGGTGTCAGAAGTGATGATAGTTTCACCACTCTTTCCCACATATGGCCACTAGAAACATCTTCATTCTTGTTTATGTCTCCTTGGCTCCTAATTCAACTCTGAGTCATCTTTATGTATGGAAATAAAGATATTTTCAAATTTTGAAGAACTAAGGAATCGAGAGATTAGAAATGGAGGAAGGCAAAGATGAGTTCATCAAACCCCAGATGTTAGGAGCTTTATCAGATTGAGTTATCTCTAGGATTAAATAGCTGAATACAAAATATAGAGAAAATCATCCACGTTTATTATGAAAAATTAGGGCTTTACAGACAGTGCTTGCTGAAGTCGGGGAGGTTTTCTACTCTCTGTGTCAAGTTTTGGATCAGCTCAGCTTTCCACGGTCTATCTCCTTGGTCACCTTCATTGATGTTCAGATGCCTGTCGTTCCAGTGAAGTTCCAGGAATGAAATACAAAGGATTTCCAAACCATCATTCACACTGTTACTCCCTTGTCAGGTTCTCCTAGGTTTCCTTTACTGTCTGCATAATACAAAAAGAACCTTGAACTGAGACTTCCACTTCAGTTGTTAGTATCTGAATATGGAAGTTTTCTCATGCATTGGAGTTTGGGAAGATTTAGCAGAGTCTGTTTCCTCGCCTTCTGGTGCTCTCGCCGTTCAGGAATTCTTATCACATTTTATCCCTAAAGCTCTGTGAGAGATATGATTGTTTAAAAGCCAGAGTTATTGAATCAAAAAATCAGTACCAGGTGCTGCTTTTTTCCATGAGGCTAAATTTGATCTTTGTACAGCACAGTTCTGACTTGAGTGATCTCCAGTTGGTGTTTTCTCCAAGCATAGTGCTCTGCTGTTAATTTAGGATTGTTGAGCAGTTTAAAAACCATGTGTTTTTGATGAGATTGTGACACGTTTGTAAAAACAAATGGATTTTAAACTGCTTAAGTTTCTAAATTAACCTTTAATATCTTCAATCTTCTTGGTATATCAGCAAGCAAAATACTGTTGCTCCTAGTAGGATTAAAAAAATCCCTGAAACCAATAAAGTAAAAAAAATTTAGAACTCACTGATTCTTTGGAGGAAACCTGAGTAATTGTGGTGCATTTCAAGATGTTATTCTGTATGGTGAGGACATCTATCTGTAAGTACTAATAACAAGAAGTAATAAAAATACAGTATTGTATCTGATACCTGGTTAGAGCTATCAGGTAGCTAGAGAATATAGTACAAGAGGGATAATAAGGAAGGGTTATGAAGATGTAAATATTGAATTTGAACAGTTTGAGAAGTTAGGTTTGGATATTAATCTAAATTAGACATGTTAAATGGATTTAATGATCACGTGAACAACAAGCTATTATTCAAATCAGAGCTGTATTCTCAGACTATTTCAACACTTGTGTGGTGGTTGTTGGGTTTTATTTTCCCTTTCTTTAAATGAAAGGCAAGTTTTTCCTTAATGGAACTCTGTTTTTATGTATGCAAAAATATGATACCATTTTATCCAATCAAATGTTGCAGTGTAGCTGCTCATGTCTGTCATATTGTGGTATCATGGGTTTAATACCATTGAGATAAAACTATGTGTTTATTTAAAGAGTTTGTCATCACACATATCAATAAGTATTATATCAGTAAGTGTAATAACTCTTAAAATAGATACTTGCTTGATTGCTACTCTGTTTCTTGTAATTTCATTATGAGCAAATGAGAAGTACAGTGAAGGCAAAGGAGCATGAATCTGAAATGAGCAGGGAATGCTTTCTCACAATACAGACAACCATCCTGTGAAATGTTTTACTCTATGAAGGCATATGTACATATTACATTTTTTTACCCAACAGTTTCTAAAAACCTTATGCAGTATTTATAGGTACTTGTTCTGAAATGTGATAAAACAGTATGCTTCAAGGCATCCTTGAGATCCAGAGCCACTAGTCTGCAACAGTAAGTGGCATCCCAGTTGTATTTTGCTTTGCTTTGAGGCAACAGGAGTGCGCCTTTGAAGGGTATGGGGGGGTGGGCAACTGACATTAATTACCGACCAAAAATCTTTCAGCAGCAGAGAGGATGCAAAGTTTATCAAATGTACTTAATTAGTCACTTGGTGCTAAGCAGGCTGATCTTGTGGGATTGGTGTTCTAGGGCTAATGAAGAGAGGTGTGTGGCTCTGTGGCGCCCTGTCGGTGGTGCTATCCTGTGTTCAATGCATCAGCTAGTGCATGTCCCCCTCCCCAGAAAAACATGTGGGTATTTTTGATCACAAGCCCAGTATAGTAAGATACTACATTTAAAGTATTTCCTTTATTATACTAAACTTTTATTTTACTTCACTGTTGCTTGCTTTTGTTCATAATTCACAAGGGATCTTCTTGCTCCCTTCCTTATTACATTTGCAGCATATTGACACACTCTTTTAGATGGGGATGTGTTTTGGAGATAGTCCATCTCTTTGGGTGATTACTGGGAAAAAGTTGCTTTAAATTATATGTCTTTTGACATGTTCCTTTGAGGAGGATGAGAGAGAGACAGATGGCTACTAGTTGAATAGGGTTGTTTTTTATTTACTCTCATGCCCTGAAAAGGACTGAAACATGATATTGAAATTAAGGAGTGGGTGAGAAATAACTTTCCATTAATTTATTGCTTTATTTCATACTTGAAACAAAGATAAAATTTGTTGTTTTTCCTACCCATCTCTTGCTATAAAACTTACATGAATTATGTAATTAAGATGAGTGCCAGCTTCAGAACGTTGTGTGTTCATGTTAGGGGCAGATGAAGCATTCAGGGTGAGAATAAAGAGTATGTATTTAGACGAACTTTTCTCTTTTTGACCCCTGGCACTGGATGCTGTGGAGGTGGCTGGCTTGGCTTCAGCCCATGGAGCTGTTCTGATCTGGGAATGAGGCACGAGCCCAGCACCTGCTCTCCTGCTGTCACAGCTTGGCCTGGCTCCCTGTAGCCCAGTGTTCCTAGTACTCTGCAGCCAGGGACCCTCAGCTCAGCTCCCCTTCTGTGACACTGCAAGGACAGACAGGATCCCCCTGTGTGACACAGTTGTCACTTTGCTTTTACTGCCTGGGCTGCTGCCAGGGCTGGGCTGTTTGGGGTTGGAGTGAATGTGAACTCAGGCTGTGTTCCAGGCCTGTGTTTCTGGCCTCTGTTATGGATTTAGGCAACTAACTCTATTGATAGTTTTGGATTGACAGAAAGTAGAAATGATTGTATCTGTAGACAGGGAGTTGGGGACCGTGTGGGTTTACAAACAAAAGCAAACAGTGGCACTTCAGGTTAAGTTAAAATGTTACTACTGCTTGCATGCATACTGTGAAGTACAAAGACTGCAAGAGCAAGCTTGCGTTAGCTTCCAAATATTGTGCATGTGAGTCAGAAACGAGGCTTCTCAAAGCAAACTGTGATCAGCCATTAAAACCTTTTCCTGAGGCATTGGATTTGATTCAGTTCTCTGTACAGCACTGTTCATATTCACAACTTAAAGTAAAATTGGACTCTTTTGGCAATTGCTGGGCAACAGCTGATTCAAAGCAGACGTGATGGATGAGGTTGATACCAACAGACTTCAGGTTCTGCATCTGGGCTAAATGCTCAAGGCAGCCCAGTTTCTCATTCTTGGATACCTTTAGGGTGTGTTCATCTGACCTGTTTTGCTGCTTTATTTCAGAGTGAAATGAGCCATTTTCTATGCTAGGTGCACTGGCTGATCTCTCCTGTTGTAGAGAAGTGGAGTTGACCAGTTCCAAAATACATGTCTTCAAATCCTGTTCTGCCTGTGATTTTACTCACACTGTGAAAATAAATTCTTACATGAAAGATTAAAAAAAAATAAAAATCATTAAATAGGAAGTTGCCTTTTTTGCCTTAAAAAACTTAATTTGCATATTTGGAACAGAAAGGATAAGTGGCATTTTACAAAGCAAACAGCTTCTCAGTTTTACTTCCTGAGCAATTTTGCATGGCCTTAGGAAGTTGCTATACAGCCCTACTTATGCTTGGGAGGTATATTTGGGTTGTGGACAGTATGTCATGATTGCAGAAAGTCCCATGTTCATTTTCTTTTCCAGAGTAAAAAATTTACTGGGTTTGAGACACTTTGATGTAATTTCATGGTTAAACCAACATTTCCATCTGCCTTGGGTCTGACATTGGTATCTGGTCACTTTGTGGTGCTGGTCCCAAACAGGTAAACCTCTGCAAGTGGGGTGGCTGTGCTTTTCCCTGCCATGTGTTATCAGATGTTGAAGCATCAGAGCTGCCATGTGACACTGAAAACCAACCTAAATCTGGAGGAATAAACATGATGTGGAGTTAATGAGGTCTGAAGCATGTGAGTTGCTTTCATTGCTCTGTGCAGTTGGGTGGCTCTGTACCCCGTTCTCTCACACGCTGTGCAGGGTGTTACAGCCATCCTGCCTCTGCTGCTGCTCAGGGTATCCTGGCTCCCCTTGGGCTTGGGAGAGTTCTCTCTATACACCCTCAGCCTCTGGAATGGGTGGCTGTGTAAAGGAGCATCCTTCAAATATAGGCTATTAAAGTAAATGCATTTGCAAGTTTACAGACAGAATAATGATGGGCAACAACTGCTGAAACTGTTTCAAATGAAATAACATTTGAAGCAATGCTAGCAGTTCTTTTTAGTAGGTTATAAAATAACAAAATTATGTTCACTAGTTTCTAACAAGTTGGAAAATGGACACAAGTGCCTTGTTAACCAGCCTTATATAATACACAAATAGGTCTTTCAGCGTTTTTGGTAAGTCCTGACTTGATCTCTCTGCTTTTAGGCTTTTTGGAGGTTTTCTGCCTATGAAAGCTCTCTCCACCAAATATAAAAATGATGTTAGCTTCTATTCCAATCCATTTTGAGCTCTGATGTTTAAGACTTTCATTAGATGACAGAGAGATTGTAGGTCAAACACTGCCTGACTTTTCGCAATGATTTCCATCTGAAGGGTCTTACATAGTGTAGTCTCTTCATGTTTTATTTAAAATTTTAGTTGGGTTCTTGACTCATGGAGAAATAAATAAAAATGAAGGTCTTACTGCAGTGAAAAAAAAAACATGAAACTGCTCTGTCAAATGAACTGCATGACATTTATCCATGGGAAATATCCATTAAGCGAGTGAATAAAGTTACTGCTCTAGTTTGACATAGTAGGCAATATTTCTGTGAGTATTGTACATGTAGATGATTTACCTCTACCTCTGTTTTAAGTTCACCTTTAAAGTAATAAAACACAAGTGGGCAAAGTCTTCCCGTAATCCTGCTTTCCCATAGCTCTTTGTTATGTTGCTTAAAACATAACATTACAGTGTAATAAGTATTTTCTGTTCTTCCACCCTTAAAGGGTAGGGGGAAAATCTGTTTGCAGTTAGTGCTGGTACTGAGATACTATTTCTGGTTTGTGCTTCAGCAGTGGCTGGGGGAGCAGGACGTGCAGCTGAAGGCTTGGGGAGAGGTCACTGCTAGGGTGCTGCTCCAGGAGCTCGAGGAGGAGAAGCCATGTGTAAGCAGCAGTGGGGGAAAGGAGGACAAAACTGAACTGTTGAAAAACCTATAGCCCAAAAAGTGAAGGGTGAAAATCTTCTGTGAAACTGCAGCTGGGAATACTCACAGACATTTGTTTACTGCAGCTTGGTCTGTGGATTTTTTCTTAGCTGAAGAGTTTATCCTGAACTGTGTGTCTTGGCAGCTGCTGTGCAGTCGTGTGTCGTGGTGGTGGCACATCCAGAGAACGCACAGAAAATGGGGTACCCGAGCAGAGTGTGCTTGAGCCGTGTCCTCAGTGGTGCTGGGAGTGAGCAGCTGCCCTCCAAGGGTGCAGCCTCTGGCTTTGCTGTGGGTCATCTGTGCCCAGAGCGTGCCCCAGGCAGGGAAGCAGTGCCTGCGGCGGTGCCTGCTCTGCCGGGCTCACCCCCTTTGCCGGGCTCACACCCTGCAGTGTCCCTGCTGCAGCTCCTGGTGCTGGGTACATGCTGAGCAGAATGAGCTCTGGGAGCAGAGCTGTGCCTGTGTGTGTGATTTCTCTGCTGTATGGAAGTTCCATCTAGTTCCCAATGGCTGTCACTTCAGGGTGGATTGTAAAGCAGCTATTTCTGTGCTGTTTGCCTGGGTGGCTGCTGGTGTCCAAGCCAGCGTCTAGGAGTCTTCATTCTGTGTTTTACCAGAATGATTTGGTGCATGTGAATTTTTTTGTGCATAGGATTCCTATTATGGGATGTATTGAATATTAAATTACTGCTCAAACCCTGAAGGCAGTACATCAGCTTCACTCATCCTGAGCAATTTGTGCTATGCTGTATGAACCATATCCCAGGTTCAGTTTCTCAGTTTTCCCAGGGCTGGGATTTTGCTCCATTTGTTTCTATTTTTCTTTTTCAAAGTCGGAATGTTTTACTAAGGGTGAAAAATATTTTTAATGAAGTATTTTAATTTGCTCTTGTGTTATGGGCTTGTGTTCCACTCTTCCCTCATCCAGGTTTTGCCAGATGTTTTAAATATCATCTCAGTACATATGCTTTCAAGGTTTTTCTGCAAATCCAATTGTGTTTAACAGGCACTGAGTCCTTGTGAATCAATGTTGTATTTTTCTCTACTTTATGCCTCCCAGATCTGGCAGATGTCTTGAGTTTTAGGATAGCAGGTTTTCAGTGTTTTCTGTATGAAAGCAGATAAGATTGATACATAGTTAGAATTTCCTCAGAAAGGATCAGAGTTTCAGACGTCTGTGGGAGGAAGGCATTTCATTGACCACATGTTTTTACAGCATTTAGTGAGTTTAGTAAGTAATTAAATCCAATAATTCATATTATGCTGTATCAAAAGGGATGGCTTTTGTAAGGAAAGCTGTAATTTTGAAATATTTTTTGCATTTTTTTTCTCTTCCTTTTTTCTTTTTTCTTTTTTTTTTTTTTTTTTTTGTGAGTTCTTGTGCATGTAACATTTAAACCAAATACAGTGTTTCATTTATCTTTCCTTGGAAAAATTTCTTGAAGTCATAGTTTTAGCTAGAGGGGTGATAATTTTCACCCATCAATACAAGTTGTGGTTCAGTTTTATTTTCCTTTTGACCAGCCAAATTGAATACATTTGTTTGATTTTAGTCATAACTATTTTATTACTTTCACTGCAATGTAAACTGTTTGCTCTGTGTTTCCTTCCTTGATTTTTTCCCTCACTATTTTTTCCTGTCATTTGCTTGTAATAAACCTGGAGGGTCATTTTTTACAATGAAAAGTGAGGAAATGTCAAAGGTAGGGCTGCTGCTGAAGGCTCTTTGTGTGCTCGGTGCTTTCTGTCTGCAGTCGTCAAGCTGTGGAATGTGAGATGCTCAGCATGTGTGATGGGATGAGGCTTTAACCCAGAGAAGGTTAGCTGGTGGCTTGATGCTCCTTCCTTCTGCTTCCATTTGTTGACTTCCAGATTGAGAACCCAGTGCATCTGGGTTAACTTGATGCCTCGTGGAAATTTTAGAAAGGAGACAACCACTTTGTATCAGCTTGTGGTCAGAAACAGAAGGAGAATGGGAAAGAGAAGGCATGAAGAATTCAGGAACCAAGATGCATGGATCAGAAAAGGGGAGGGGGGAGGGCAGGAAGAGGAGCTAGTGGCAGGGAATGTTTACCTCCCTGGGGACAAATAAAAATACATAACTGTTTCCTTGATGTTACTTTGCTGTATAAACAGTTACCCTAGGACCCATGTAAATGATGTATGACTAGGAGAGAGAAAGTGAGTAGGTTGCTGCTGCCCTCCTGCTCACCCTTCCTCTTTGCAAAGCTCTCTGTAGAACCTGAGACCTGGCCCATGCCAGAAATTGAAGAAAAGAAAAAACTAAAAAAGTTAGGCACAAAAAGGAGGGATAATCCCACACGAATACACTTTTGTTATTTCTCAAGTGTTAATCACAAAATGAGAAATGGTAGTGTGTAATGTTAGATTTGTGTAAGTGCATGATGACATTTTGAATTACCTTTCCTGAAACACAAACTGTGGATTGTCTGACACAGAAGACATTCACTGAATTGCGGAGCTTTAAAAATGACAGTCCTGGGGCTTTGATGGATTCTCTGTCTCCTGAAGTCTTGAAATTAAAGTCAATATTTTTCTGTATTTCCAACAGAAGTTAAAAGACTAAATGCAGACATTATTGCATGGTGTACCTGGGCTTATATAGGTGTTTGACAGGATGATCACAGGGTGTCTTCAGGATTTGAGTTATGAGTCTTGTTTGGAGTCTCACAGTAGTGCTGCAATGCATGTAGTGAATGATTCTTTCTGTACTTGGACCTATGCTTTTCTCATTTTAGGAATCTTCTATGTTTGTTTTCTTAACATTTTATCTTTGTGGAACAGTTTTTCCACCTTTCTTATTGTTTACAATGTCCATTCCAGCCAATTCTGTAGTCTTCCCATCCTGCCTGCCCCAGAAATCTCTATATACTGCTCCAATACCCTTTGCTCCTGCAAACCTTCCAGCAGCCAGGTTTTCCATTCATCCATACCCTACATTTTGTTTGTAGGTGGGATGTGTTGGTTAGGTTTGTTTTGTCTTGCTTTGCCTTAAAATAAATTTTAAGGGGTTTTTTTTTGTATTTGTTTTTTGATTCAGCTCCTCCTTAGTGCAGAGGAAGTGCAGACTAAGGAGGATGGACAGCATCTGGTTGAGTCACCGTGGCTTGGGCTGGTTGTGTTCTCCTGAGGCACTGGCTGTCGAATCGGCTGCTACCCAGGAAACTGAGGCTGACAAAAATTCTGGATTAACTTTTAATGCTTCTTTGGCCCTTCAGCAGAAACTGATCTGTTTTGGCTCAGCTAAAAAAAAAAAAAATGTTTTGAGCCCTTTTCTTCCCAGAGTATTTATTCTCTTCACTGTACTTCATGGCCAACTGCTGGCATAGCTGTATTACAAAAAATCCAAAGACTGTATTTTGCAACAATGGCTTCAAGTGTGCTCTGACTTAATTAGTAGGAAAAACCAGCTTATATCTCTGGCTGTATTAGGGGCTTCATGCTGTTGTGTGTGACTGCTTATTGTTGAACATTTAATGCAGAAGAGCGTTTACCTGACAGATGGGGCGGGGGGGGGATTGAGAGAAAAATAGGCTAAATATGTAAGTCACCACATAAATGCTAAGTATGATTATAAAATGCAAAAATGATGATACAGAAATCTGTGAGGAGAGCCATGCAAGACTGCCTGTGGGCCTAGGATTTTAGTCCTTTGCTTTTACAGCAAGAGACTAGATATGCTTATGCAATATTAATTCAGGATGTACTGCAAATTGGCATTTGGAAGCATTCAATTTTCCTCATAATTGTTCTCCATTCACTTGGCCGATTATCAGTAATTTCAGGGAATTAAAGATGCTCTTTTTAGAAGTTTCTAGTGAACTCTTTAGAATTGTCAAACAATAACAAACCTGCCACTTAGGCAGCAATTTTCCCTCTTGCTGTCCTCACACTGATGTTAGATTACTGTTTGGAAAGGCTAGACAAGCAAACTGCCATGCAGTAAATCAGCAGGAAATTTTTTTCAGCCTCATGCTGCTGAGTGAATTTTGATCCAAGAATTTCTGTGTTTGTTTTGTTCATGTAAAGACTTTAATCCTTCAGTTTGGGAACAGAGAGGTTGGTTTTCTTTGATAGCAAATCTGCTAAAGTGTATTTTGTTAAAGAACTTAGTATTATATTTTTGTGGATTAAGCTTGTTATCCTTCAGTCATCTCTAGGTGAGTCCCACCAGAACGCGATTGAAAGCGTGTGATGTCCACTTCTTTCCTTTTTCCTCTCCTGTAGTGTGAAAAGGGAAACAAAATAGTTAAAAAACCCTCAGGAAGGGGCTTGGGAAGTGCCATTTACTGAAAAGGTGTCACTCTGTCCTCTCAGTCTGTGTCCCAGGACTTCCTAAAGCACAAAGTGTGCACAGGTACAAGAGCTGCTGAATGTCTGTGGTCAGAAAGGGGACTGTTTCATGGGGATCTGTGACAGCGTGATCCAGTGACCCAGTGGAGATAGTGGCCCAGTGCTCTGCCTGGATGTGCTGAGCATAATCATCTCTCAGTCTCATGATCTCTGCCTCTTCCTTTCTCCTGGAGTTAGCAGGCCCAGGGGCCAGCATCCCAGCGCTGTCCCTGTGCCAGCCAGGAGTGAGCAATGTGGACCTCTGAATGCGTGTGGGCTTGGGTAGTTTTGGCTCCCAGTTCCAGCCCTGCTGAGGTGTTGCTGCTGAAGAGGAGCAATAGAGCTCTCCAAGATGTTTAACTGCTGTTCTCCTCAGCAGCTGTGTGGAAACAGCAAAAAACTCTTTACATTTGATAGGTGGTTTTAATCCAGCACTTGTATTTGAGATAACCCAGCTGTTTCTGAGGAGCATGGCAGCAGCCTTCCTTTGCACAAATGGTTTTGGTTGTCTCAGAAAAAGCACATATGCCTGTTTGGTTTGTTTGGTTTTTATCTTCCCTAGATTAGAATTGCCATAGGAATCACACAAAAAGGCATGATGATGGTTGTATTCCAAGAGGGGATAAAAACTGAGAGAGGTTAGTGAGGCCTGCTTGATGCTGGGCATGGAACAAGGTGCAGCCCAGTTTGTCCCCCTCTTGTGGTTTTGCAATTCCTGCAGCCAGGAGTTGTTCCTCCATGAGTGGTCTTTTCTCTTGTTGGCTTTTGCATGATAAAACCCCCCACTTTCATTGGAAATGTTCTGTTGTGGAGGGGATGGAACACCCTCCATTATTAAAATTCAGGCTTCATTTCCCACTGTGCAAAGTCTTCGCTTCCTTTTTAAAACAGTTGAGAAGGTTTGTATTTTGGATATGTTGCATGACCAATGGATAAGTTTTCTCTCCTAAGTTTGGGTTTGAGAATGAAAATGTTAAACATCCTTTGGAAGTATTTTCAAAAGCTTGAAAAATACATAAATCAAAATCTCATGTGACAAAAAGAAAAGTGAACTCTGTCATGAATTAATAACTTTTTAAATAGTTCTAAGAAGTCCAGAGAAGAACACAAAGTAATGAACTTGTCCTAAGAAAACTATTTAGTTTCAGAAACATTTAAGGAGTATTTTTCTTGCTTATGTGAATGATATAAAAGGTAATGTTTCAGTTTTTCTAGAGACAAAATCCCAACTAAAGATAATATGTATCTGTAGGAATACAAGTTTACTTTTCTGTAATGACTTCAGAAAACATCTGTGAAAGGTAACTCTGTTTTAGGTAGCCTTTGTATTTGTAGTGATGAGTAAGTATCTTAGATGTTATTTAGTGCAGTCGATTTTTGATGTGTCGTGAAATATTAAATGCACTAGAAAATACACTAGCTCTCATACAGTTATAAAATACTCCACTTTCAGAGATTGTATAAACATAGGCAGCTAAATAATAATAACCTATTTTTCTTACTTCTTATTTTATATAAAACACAAGATAACTACTTTTATTAACAAGTAAAGTGGTTTTAGTCAGAAGCATCATATTTAATGTAAAAATGGTGTAGAATGAGAACATTTTGAGTTAATTTTCAGATTTTTAACTAGGCACTTCAAAAAAACAGAGGTGGTTCCTGCTGGGAGCACATTGGCTGTGTGGTGCATGCTGCAGAGAAATTGATGATCTGTGAGAGCCTATGGGTGTGGTCCCACTCACAGTCATTTGTGCATCTTCTTTGTGTTTATTCCGTGAATATAAAGGTGTTCTGCACAAGCCATGTAAGGATGTATGGATTGAAAATCCATATGATAGGGAGGTCTTACTACTAGCAAGTGTTCTAAATTCTAATTTAATGTAAAATGATGATAATAAGACTTGTTCTCTAAAACCATTTGCTCTCAGATAGGTTAAAGAAATAGCTCCATCTGTACAGGTGATGGCTCTCTTTTCTCTGTGGCTTTCTCTTAGTGGTTATGCAAGGTAACTTCCTTTTGAGGAGTGGAAAATTTTGAGGAATTGCATTCACAGAGCCTTTGTGAAGAATTAACTTAAGCTAAAAGTATTATTACACTGAATTTTATTTTTGGTTATAACAGGAGCATGTTATGGGTTTACAGGTACAGGGTGGGTAGGGGAAGCCCGTGGATGCTGAGGACAGGATGCCATAGTGCTCTTACAGCTCCCCTTACATCCTGCTTGGTGTCCCTGTGCAGCTGAGGCACTTAGCTAGAAAAGTAGCTCTTCCTTTGCATCTTCATCGTGGCAGTTGGATGGAGAGTGACCCTTCCATATTCCTGATTTGCTCCTGGATCCATTTTGCCGTGGACTGAGGTCATTAGCATTAATGCTGTGGGGCTGTGTCTGGCTGTGTGGCATTCAGAGAAGTGAGCATTCTGTCCAAAGTGAAAAGCAACCTTGTCCGTGGGCTCCTGGGACTTAGAACAAGTGTAGTTCCTTTGCTTTCCTGGTTTTCCTTCTGTCCATCCTCAGCAGAGATTTTACCTTACAATCTTTCTGCAGGGAGGTCTTGGGAGAGAGCAAAGTGCACAAGGTGCTTGTCTGGGTTCAGGTGCAGAAGAAGCCATTCAGTTGTCAGACCAGTTGAAACAACGTGTTTTCTTCTGCTTAATACTGAGTGCAGAGTGTGAGGGGTTTTGTAGAGTACTCTTGTCCAGCTGACTACTTGCAGGGCATTTCCAGGATAACCTGTCCTGGACTATTGATTTTCTTTGGAATCTGTTGACATTCCTCATGTTTAAGCAACAACCTCCAATTACTCATGCTAATGGAAGAAGACCAAGTAAAATATACTGGTAGTCTGCTCTTTTTCTCGTTTCAGTGTATCAGTATATTTTGGGCTGCAGAAAAATAACTGCCTTATTAATCTCCTTTGAAGAATGAAACAAAGTGAGAATTCCTTAACAGCATAAAATGAATTATAATAATAATAAATAATACAAATAAATATTTACAGATTTTGTAAAATAAAATTTTTCCACCTCATGTGCCCTCTCTCCATGCAGATACTTAAAATTATTGTAGCACATTCTAGGATGAGACAAGGAGGGAGCCTTGTGGTGTGGAAACAGCTTGGAAAAGTTAACTGCTGGGAATCTGACAAATTCTGGCACGAGGTATATACCATAGTATTTCAGTAAATATCTTCTGTTAGTTCTGGCTAAAGCTTTTTCTCCACTAAGAAAGATGATCTTAATCTCTGGGCTAGAACCAATCACAAATTCTAATGAAATTTGGCAACTGCAAGCATGAAAAGTCATTGATCCAAAAATTCATGAACTGTCTTTCATGTAGCAAGATTTCCTTTTGAAGCTCTTTCTACTGGCTTATTCTTGGTTTTGAACTTATAGGAATAATTTTTTACTCTCTTCAGATTTGGTAATGTGAAATTAAAAAATGGAGTGAGAGGCACATAATTAAGCATGCAGTGTAACTGCGTGTTTCCAGGGCTGTAGAAGGAGAGGAATGGGGTGGAAAAAAACCAGAGGGGAAATAAAAATTAAAAGAAAAAAAAGAAATAGAAAAAGGAAAGACAATGCCAAAGTTTTTCTTAGGTGTAGAAAATGTTCTTCATTTCCAAAAGAGAACAGTTTATGCTCCCTGTTGTTTTAGGGGGCTTTGAAAAGTACATGTAAACATGCTCAACTTTGCACATACTTCAAGCATCACTAGTTTCCTGCTGTTCACTAGGCATGGTTTTAAACAGTAAAGGGATATCTAGAAAAGAATTGATGATGTCTGCTGGTCTGTCACCCTGTGGAGAACAGCAGGCATTTTGTGTTATTGTCCCATTGTGGGCATATTTGAACAATCTAGCAACAGCTTCCAGTGTAGGCTGGATTGCCTTACTGTTTGGCTACTGGGAACACCCGAGTTTTCTGCAGAAGGTGATCTTTAGTGTTAAAAATTAAAGAAGATTTTAGCATGTTGTGTTGAAGCTGAGGCTTCTTATTCCCAGCTCTGTGGTTGGAAAGACCTTGTTTGGTCACCAGTAGTTTTATGTAGTCACCAAACTTTGCAGCTTCCAGGCTGTTCTTGACCTACCCCAATGAAAGGTCAGGCACAACATCACATATACTGGCAGAGAGCAGCGCTATCTGCCCTCCCATGGCATGGCCATGGCAGCTCTGCTGCCGTGTGTCCCCTGTGGATCAGGAGGGTTGGTAGCATTTCATCTCATTACTTAAACACGCAACTGTTTCATTTGTCTGTGGGGATTCAGCTTGATACTTGCAACTGAATGACAGAAAATAATATTCTTGAGATCTTTCTGCTCTGTGCTTTGCCTTTGAGCTGTATTAGTCCCTGCGTGCAGAAGAGCCTTCTGCTAAATGTTGTTTAGCTGGGCACATGGGGTGGCATGACATGGCCTTTTCCTACTTCTGCTCGAGATCTTTTGCTCTTCTTGGTCATCAGCAGCAGATAGGAGTTCAGTGCAACATTAACTCACAGATATTTGATAATGAGAGCATGTTTCGTGAATGTACCAACACGCTTCTAATAATCCTAGTAAATGTTTCTGTCATGGAAACAAGGGCAAGTGCCATTAAAATTGCAGAAGCTGTTGGTAATTTTTAATAGAAGTTCAGGACTCTGTTCACTCTGTCTTATTATAAACATTAGTTGTAAATGTTGTTTGCTTTGTTGGAAACTCTGTAGTGTGCATAGAGGCAATTCCTTCCCACATGTTCTGGGTTTTTTTTGTATTTTGTGCATGTAGCTATGCACATATAATTTCTGTCCAAAAACGCTAACCTTTTAAATGATTGTGGTCAAGTTTACTTGGTTGTCATAATTATTATGCTTCAGTTAAAAATCTGTCTAAATAATTTCTGTAATGAAGCTATCTGGATTTTGTGTAACTCATGTTCAGATCTACCTCCAGGCACTGATATCCTCAAATTGTTGACTTCTCCAGCTTGACAGTGGCCTGTGACATACAGGATTGCTCTTATATCTCAAAAAAACCCCCAGCTCAATTCTTGATGACTCCTGAACTTCTCTCCAGTGGAGCAAGGCTGGAGCCAGCCATGCTCACCCCAGCCTGAAAAGGAGGGTTGCCAAGTGTCTGCTCAGTGGCAAGGAACTGGTCCACACAAACATGGAGAAGTAGCAGATTAACAGCCAGACACCTCCAAAGACTGAGCATTCATGTGATAATAGGCAAAGAAATACCTCTTCCCTTACTACTTCAAAAATAACTGAGTAAACAACCATCACATGTAACTTGTTCATAGTTCCTGTAATTAGGACACCAGTAGTATCCCAGCTTCCACCCTTAATTTACCATACCCTGTACCAGACTGTTTAGTGATGGTGCCATTGTGATGTCTTACTAATTCAGAAGTTTTGGGGTTTTTTTTCCCATTCTGACCATTGGTAGAAGTGCTGCAGGTTTTCATTTCCTTCTCAGGGAGTGGCTGGTGTGTAGGATTTCCTCCTCTATGCAGTTCCCACAGAGGGATGCTGATGGACATCCTGGAGGCTCTGAAGCCCTCTGGGCAGTGCAGGCCTTTACTTCTCTGTCAGTTTGTGATGTCATCCATGAGCCAATGGATGGGGCATTAAGTTTTTTTGATGGAGGGTAGGAAAGGAGGGAGATTCCAGTACCGGCTTTGTAAGGACTTGTGTTAGTGACAAACCTCTCACTAATTACACACATAGCTGCTAAATTGTCATTAAGTATGTTGAGCTCTGGTATCTGCAAATGATCCACATAGGAATTCTCACTTCACACATGAGGTCATGCAGTGATGTATGAGGCTGTGTTGGCAACTGATGCTGAAAGAAACTTTATTCTCTGGTAAGTCAGAAGGGGTCTTAGACTCACAAGTAGTACTGAACCCCTGATAGCTGGTGCTGCAGGGTACTGCTCTTCTCCCCAGCCCTTCTCCTCCTCACATAAAAGCACAGTGGTGGCCTGTGGACCAGAAGGGGGTCATGGCATTGGCAACCACAGCAGGTTTTCTCTGACTGAAACTCACTGATGAAAGAACTGTACTGTGTATTACACACATTTAAACATTCCTTGTTCTTCCCAACTGAGCTCTTCAAGTTAGTGTAAATCCTATTGTTGCATCTGTATTTTTTCTCTTCTATCCAGCAAAACATTGCAAACATCTTCCCTCTTTTCTGAGCCTAACCAAAGCATTTGGACCATAAACAATCAACAGTTTTCATAGCACTGCATTATGTTTAGTAACAGGAGGAATTTTTCCATTAAGTTTCAGGGGATGTTTCAAAGTTGTGGTAAGAAAAATATCTGCCAGCTTCCTTCCTGTGTCTCAGAGTGCTGAAGTTTAATCATCTCAAAGCAGCCAGGAATTTGTTCCTGTCACTATAAACTCTGGCTTGCCCTGTAGAATGAATGAAGATGTGTACTACAGTGTCTTCATTATAATGTAACTAAATATCAATCATAGTATTATTAGCAAGGTATAATCTCTAATGAAAGCAAAATAACTTCAATAGCAGCAAAGTTGATGATGTTTCCTGCTGTCACACAAACTGTTTGAAAAAGTAAGACATAAATTTTTTTGCAAAAATTTTGGCATCTGGGGGACCAGAAGTGCGTTTTTCTTACATACGTAGCCATAGCATGAAAAAGGTAAAGAGGTGATCCAGCATGTTTTAAAGAAATCATGAAGAATGTACCCAAAACCCTGAGACTGTAGCTCATTAAAATATACTGAAACACAATTTTTTGACAGAGATGAGTAGAACATTTATAAAATCTGACATTTTTGTCTTTTCTTTTGGCATATAAAGATATTTGCATTTTAGAAAAGAGCCCAGAGAAAAGAGACGGAGAGGGTGAAGGTAATTAAATTTTAATTTCAGTTTTAAAGATCTTTCTCTAATTAGCTTTAAAAGTCAGTGTCTAAGTAAATTGAGTTTCAGGGTGCAATCATAATTTTCTTCCTGGATCCCAGTGTTCAAAAGTAAGAAGAAAGAGTATTAGAGAAAGAGAAGGAAGATTGTTATTTTAAAGGCCTTTCAAGATAAGGATTTAACATTACCTCATTATTAAAATATAACTGTGGCAGGTTGTTTTTTTATTTCTGAATTTCAAAGTCATTGAGCAGTCATGGTTGGGGAAATGAGAAACTTAGGTTCTATTAAAGGAAATTGAAAATTATGCCAGCAAAGTAAAGACTTTTCTTCTTTCTTCTGCTTTGTAACAAGATTTCTTTTCGGTGGCTTGCTTGTGTTCTTTTCTCTGTTATCCATTCTTCCAGTTTTGATCATTGGCATGCTAACATAATGGCCTATGTTTCTTAAAGGTGTGCTAGCATGCAGTGGGCTTCTGTTGGTGTGTTTTACACAGCCAAGTGTCTTTTCTCTGCATTTGTGTGATGGCTGGGGACAGAACTTGCTGCTATCTGCCAGACCACGCTGTGTGTTTTTAGTGCTGTGGCCCAGCCTCTGGTGTGGCTGCCTGCCAGAGCTCCAACTGTGTGGGGCACTGGTGGGAGGAAAACAGGCTAATGGTGACTTGTCATGGTTTAATGTGCAAATGATTATAAATGTGCCATTTTATAACTAAAGAGAGAAGAAAACAGAATATTTGGTAACATTGAAAATATGTCTGTGAGAAGTGCATAAGCTGTTGTTTGACGATGAATTGCTGGAAAAACAACTAAAAACAGTTGGTTCCTACATGAAATAGTTATAAATATCTGGAACAATGATTTTTTTTTCTCTGAAAGAGCCATATAAGTCTTGTTATTTAACCAAGAATTCTGAATGTAGAAAATTTAATTTTAGAAGTTGATCTTTTTGTGCATAAACATATTTTCAAGTAGAGAAATGCTAATTATCTAAACTATGTCACCTTTCTAGTAATTCTGAAAGGGAAAGCCATGAATACAAAATACTTGGCATTTGCAGGTGAATGCTGTGTAATTCATGTAGTATTTGCAAATGTTGAAGCATTTGATAGAAATTTAAGTGTCTTGAAATATGACCATAAACGCTTCATGGATTAAAAATCAGCATAGAAATCTTAAAAGTTGGAGGCAGTCTTAGTCTAGAGATAGTTGTTCAGTAAGGTTTTGTGAGGCTTCTTGTCACTTTTGGTTTTATTTAACATCTTTAAATCTGAGAGAATCAGTACTGTAAAGAGTATGTTAATTAAATTTCTAGATGTTTATAGACTGGGAAAATAGAATAGCATGAATGAAGGAAAGATATATATATATATATATATATATATATACACACACACACTAACAGATTTGTACTACACAACTGAATACAGTTTGATTCAGTCTGAATAAATAGAAGATAATGTATAAGAACATTGATCTAAACTGAACTTATACTTTAATTGTTAAGACAGATGCTGAAGCAAGACTACAGAAGACCTTTCAGGATTTCTTTGGATGTTCTGGGTTGATACCATGACAATAAAATACCCAAATATGATTACTGCTGACTGTGTATTAGCATCAAAGTTCAAAAGATGACAGGGAGGATTTAAACAGCACTGAGGGTATTTCCTGAAAGAAATACACTATTCAGGGTGCCTTCTAAATAAATTGGAACTGGAATAATGTTTATAAAAATCAACAGCAATAGTGACTTTAAAGAGGCAAAGATTATGTGCTGTGTAGCACTGGTAAGGGGAGATTTGAGAGGTCTGTACATATGAAAAGAGTTTTTTAAGGGAAGGTAACTAATGACAGGAGGATAAACTAAACAAATAAATTCTGGAGATTATGACGTTCGGAAATGCTGAGGTGTTTTTTTTTTTTTTTTTTTTTTAATGAATTCCAGGAGGCAGAAAAATACTGCTCTGGGCCATGAGGAGAAAGTTGGTGGTGTGTGTATCAATGAATAAGTATATGTATATCCTCCTCCTTTGCTGTGATGTTCAAAAGTATGTTTCTGAAAGCACCTACAACTGGTGGTAGCTTTGCAGTGCCCCTGTTTCTTATCCCTCTCGGCTGCCATCTCCCTGTAGTGTGCCTGTTTTCTTCTGCAGGACAGATGGTGTTGTCTTCCCAGCAGTGGTTATTCACCTCCTGGAATGGCTTAAGGGTTTTTGTGGTGTTTTTTTCTTTCATTTCTAGTTCAAGATACCTACATTTGATTTGCACTGTTTTGTTAATCTTGTAGAGAAGTGCTGGCTTATGTTAGCTGCTGCTAGGGTTTAATGTAGTTAGTAGATAAGTTCACAGTCAGCTGGTTTTTGCCTCCAACTATTTTTCTTCTATCCATAGTCAAGTCTACAACAGCCTTGGTGGTCTTTGGAAGTTACCTTCACCTTGTTTTTAGAGGTTTGCAAATATGAAAGTTGAACTGATATGGGGATTTGAGCTTTTGAATGTCATAGGGGGTGTTTAGCTCTTGGTGTGTCCAACTGAGTGGAACAAGGAGATGAACTCAACCTACTGAAATTGGAACCAGAACTCCAGGAGCTGTGCTAGAGTGTGAAACTCAAGGCTAATCTAAATATTTTTAAAGAGATATTTCAATTAAATATAGACAAAGCCATAACTTGTAGTTCCAAGTTCTTCAAGCTTCAAGAAGCAGTCCTACTTTCCTCAGCCCCAGGATGACCCTGATTCATCCTTTCTCTCTGGGGTCCAGATGAGGATTTGAGCAGGGTGATGAGCTGGATGGGTGGTAGAGACAGCAAAGCTTTCAGTTTCTGTCTCCCATCCCCAGAGTGTTCTTTTGATGCTGATGTAGGGTCTGTGTGTGTCTTGTGTATACAGTGCACCCAGATGTACATACATATCTATGGGATTGCTTTCAGGAACTCTGTCTAACCTGAGCAGCTTTTTGGTTAAAAGCTACTCTTTCCCACACATTTTTTTGGTTTCACTGATTTATCATTTTCCCAGAGATGTCTCCTAGAGTGTGGAGAGAAAAAAATCCTCTTCTACTCTACTCATCTGTCATGAGCTTGATGGTCTGTGTGAGATGGCCAGAAATGACCCTGAGATCATTTTTTCATTTCTGTGCCTTAAATCCACTGCACACCAAATTGCACAAACTGCAGTGGCACTGGGGAGCTGAAGGTACTCTGTGTACCTTCACAGAGTAAAATTATCTTGGCCATGCTATATAAATATAACTGTGTATTTTTCTAGTCATGCCCTCCAAGCTGACATCCAGGAGGAAATTGGGATGGGAAGGTATCTATTAGCTCTGCTCTGGGGGACCACCATCCATTGTGCTGAGTGCCTGTGTGCAGGGTGACACACTCAGCTTTATGGATGAAATTTGCCAGATCCTCAAATACTTTTGCTCGTGAGCATATTTGAAAATCAGAGAAGGTGATGACCCTTTTAAAATAAAAATGGAATTGCTGGCAGGAAGGGAAGGTACAACTCTGTGTTCTTTACATTTAAAGATGGTTAGAAAATGTGTATTGGCTGTTTTTATAATTTATAGTGAAACTGCTGTTGCTTTTAATAAAATGAGACTTCCAGTCAGAATTTCATGATTATGAATGTGAGCATTTTGTTACACATCTTGGATCTATCCTACAAATAACCATCTTCTAGCAGAATTCTGGCTATATACATAACTTAATGGGATTCTCTGTCAGCATAATTCTTTCTGAAGTTGACTCTTGGTTGAATACTTCAAGTCCTTGAATGTGACTCAAGAGCTGTGTTAGTGGTAACTTTCAGGATTTTTAATTTAATTTTTCTTTATTCCTTAGACTTTTAAAACTTCCTGTAATTCATTATTAGATTTACCATTTCAAGTGCTTATTTAAAAGGCACCTTAGCTGCAGAAGCAAATCAATATTTACAGTGCATTAGTGCCACAGAGAATTTGAAGCCTTGTGATTAGAGTTCATTGCTGTTTTATCCACTCTTCAAAGAAACCACAGACTTCAAACAGTATCAGCCATCATCCTGGAATCAGTGACATTGCATCGGTCCCATGCGTACTTTATCTTGTGGTTTAATTATTAAGTTCCTTTCCTTTGATTTTCCTTTTAATATTTCAAAGTATATCCTCTTCAAATCTATAAATTCTAGTCAAATTCTGTAAACTAGAGGATTTTAACCAACAATATATTGGTTTAAAAAAAATCTGTTCAATATATTCTTTTATGTTGTTGTTTTAATGGAGAGAAAACAGAATTGAAGAGAATGCAGGAGATGATGCTTCCAGCTTGTGGTTAACATAGTGTGAACAAGATTTACTTCTTAGATTAAGACCTATTGACCATTGCCAAGCAGCATGTGTCAAGAGCCAGCTCTGTGTGCCTGTCCCCTTCCAGTAATATAAAAAAGTAATGCCATGTGTTTAAGTTTCTCGTTAACTTGGGAAATACATAGATGTAACAAACACAAATTTTTTTCTCTTCTATAATTCACTTTATTGCAAAGTTTGCTTTGTAAAACAAATCACTTCTCCTTATGTATGGAACCATTTCCATAATAAGAGATCATTTGTATCTTGGTATTGACAGAATACCCTTTTAAAAAAAGATTTGATGAAATGTTCAGTGAACATCTGAAAATATCTCAATACCTAAACTTTATGAAATGAAACTAGTCATACTAGAGGTGGCTCATGTGTAAGTAGATTTTATAGAGAAGATTCTCACGTTATTGCTCTCTCCAGAGCATATTAAGATTTGGGAATTCCATTGTATAATTGACTACCTGTATTTTGAAGAGTCTGTACTCATCTTGGTGCAAACTGTCGGGTTTTCACTACAAAGCAAAAGCCAAGGCAGAGATAATGACTTACTCCTCTTCAGAAATGCTGGTTTGATTTCCTTTCTTTCTTTGTTGGCAGTTTGGCTTCTCTTCTTACAGAAGTTCACCCAACTGAACTTTTGTTTTGTCAAGCAATTTGAAGAAGAAGTGTAAAAATACAAGAACATTTTGCTATCACCGTGCTTATATATAGACGTACAAGCATAAGGAGCAAGTGAACTCATGTTTGAAAATTGTAATTCTCTGGGGTGGGTAGTGAAGGCAAACATGATAATATGCATGGGCTGCTGCTTGGAACAAATATAGATTGGTATTTTTCTTAAGTGGCACTACATACTAGAGAGCCCCTTTTGGCTCAGGCTGATCTAATAAAGGAGAAAGTGTGTTGGGGGCTGTGCCAGCAGCGTGGCACTGCTGGGAAGGGGTCACTTCATCCAGTGCTGGGGCTGCAGCTGAGCCACCTCTGCTCACAGATCTCCTGGGGTTTCATAGGGCACTGTTTGTGTGTTTGTCATCGAGGGGGAAAGGAGATGCTTTGCCTTCAGCTGCTTCCTGAAAGCTGAAGTAGTTGAAAACAAGGCAATTAAAGAAAGACCCTCTATTAGAGTCTGTGAGTATATACTGAGAAATCAAATTCTTAGTAATTTAACTCTGCCCATTAATACTTTCCTTCATAATTAGTAATCTTTCATGAAATATTCCTTTAATTAATTCTGGTTCCATTATGCACTTACATGTATATTTATAAGTAAGTGTATACATATTTAGAAAAGAAAGTGTTTTATTTGCTGGAAATTACCTTTTGTTATGAAAATTAAAAATAAAAAAAAAAAATTGAAAGCAAAGAGAGATAGTACAACATTTGTGGGGGGAAAAAAATTAATCCTTTGTTATTCTTGTTTACCAGAATGAACATGAAATAGATTGACTGTTTTGGTGTTCGGTCATGTAGCACTTGTTTATATCTCAGCAGCAGGAGTCCTTGTGGATTAAAAAAACACATGTTTTCATTGTGTGGCATGACTTACTGTATTTTTCAGTGTATTCATAATGCCCTGCAAAATAAGATTCTTTAATATTATTAAATGTAACATTAGCAAGAAGCTATTGTCGAGATTGAGACAAGTCATTTAACAAACAATTCCTGTCACTGTGTTTTCCTGTTAGTATTGCCAGACATGCACCCTCAGTTTCCTTGGGAACTGTTTCATTGAAGCATTAAAACCTAGTCCTGGTTTTTATTCTCAGCTGTTGCCCATTGTGCCTTTCCCACTGACTCAACTGCTTAGGTGCCATCGCTTTCACCTTTTTCCTTTGCACTTTGCATTCAGAGTTCTTAGTGCTGCAATAAAGAGAAATAAAACTGATAAATCACAGCCTCTCTATTCTGATGCTGAGTGGGAGAGTACTAAGAGGTCACAAATTCAGGCAGTGAAACTTCTGTTTGGGCAAGGAGAGGATAGATGTGTGGGTATTTGCTGTAGGATAATAAATGAAATTGGAAAAAATTAAGTTCTACTTCAAAAGAAACTAACTTTAATGTGCCATTAAAGTTTCCAGAATGGATGTGACCTCTACATATATTAAGAAAACCTTATCTCTTTCCAATCAGTCTACCTTCCTGCTGCATCATTTTTTACTAATGAAATATTTTTCTCCTGTCAGTCACGCCAGCTGGAAGGCTGAGGGAATCAGGGTTAATCAGCACAGATCTTACCTGAGCTGTCAGGAAGAGGCAAAGGAAGAATGCAGAGGAGAAAACAGTCTCTTCCATAAGTTTTGAGAGGAAAATGCAGAGTATGTTTTAGAAGGTCAGGAGGCTGCCTTGGCTGGCCTGCAGCTTCCTGGCAGCACGCTGTGCTAGCAGTGCCCAGGCTGCAGCCCTGGCAGCGGGGTGGGGGACACATCGTCCAAGTCCACCCCTTGCTTTGTCACCAGGCTTTGCCTGCCTGCTTTTCCAAATACCTGTATGTCACCTTAACCTCCTGGTTGTTTAAGTTCATGTTTTTATCTTGCATGCCACCCAACAGACAGCTTTGTACTTGGAAAGCCACTGAGCTGTGCTTGGTCCAAAGGGGTTGGTTTTCCCTTCCATTTCTCCTTGTGCAGCCAAGCAGCAAGGCTGTGCTTTGGAGGGAACAGACCTTGTCCTTGAGGAGCTATGCTGAGGTCAATAACTCCTTACTCTCTGAAACCACATTTGGTCGCAGCCACCCTTCCAGAGCTTGAAAAAATATTTTTCCTTTGTCAGAAACATTTTAAATCTAGTCAATGTTTATTTACTGTCTGTTTCATTCTTCAGATATGCCTCTCCATGTCCGACGCAGTAGTGACCCTGCACTGATTGGCCTCTCAACCTCTGTGAGTGACACAAATTTTCCTTCAGAGGAGCCTTCTCGGAAGAACCCTACCAGGTGGTCCACAACAGCAGGCTTCCTCAAGCAGAACACCCCTGGTGTGCCCAGTGCTCATGAGAGAAAGGTACATTTCTTTCTCCCACTTTAGTAAATAAATTACAAATGTGCATGAATCTTGAATTGTTTTCTGCTTCTCTTATCTGCTCCTGGTTTAAACTTGTGTTTTCTGACCTTGTCCATCCAACCCCATCAGCAGCAGTGAAGTGTTTGAGTCACGTGTCCTGCCCTGCCCTTCCCAGACTCTCAGTGATAACCACAGCAGCAACTCTAAAAACTTCATTTTTGCCCTTAGCTGTAGTTGAATCTATGATAACTCACTATTCTGCAAAGTTTTTATTTTTCAGCTTTTTCTTAATGCTGGTAGGCCATGTCTGTAATAATTTTTACTGATCTCTGTCAAAGGCCTAATGTCAGTGAAAAATCTGCATGCCCACAGCTGGTCTGGTTTGTCTTGCTCACCCAGCATTGCTAATTTGTACTTTCTGAGGCTCTAGTGAAGTAATACAAAACACAAATTGCAAATTATTTCACTACTTGATAGCAGTCTTAATACAGTGAAATGTAGTATCAGTATTTTTTCCTTCATTTTTTTAGTATGATTTCAGTATCTCTCCATGAATTGCATTATTTGCTAGAGAAGTCAGCAAGAAGCACTCTTCTCAGTGCAATATTAAAAAATTGGAAGAATCATGCCCTTTTGTACAGATCCCACATTGCCCATAATTCTGATGGTAACTTGCAGACAAGCTCAAAAGCAAAAAATGTATATTTTCTAGTAGAAATGAGTAATTTTAAAAGAATGTTGCACTTTTGCTTGCCATTCTGACTACACAGGACAAAGTCCTCTTGGAAAATATGCAGCTTAATATAGCTTTTTTTTTTTTTCCCCCCTCTCATTCCTGTTAACTCTGTGTAGTATAAATGCAAACCAAGTCTCAGCAGTCAGGATTCACACACCCCAAATAAAGAAGTCTTTATACACTGCTAATGAACCAAGCTATTTTCAGTGGGCCTTTGGTCATTTCTAAAGAATCTGTAAAAGCTCAGTGCTCATAGGCATTGAGGTTCCTGTTCATGCAGAGGTGTCTGGTGAACTTGGTATCATTGGGTTTCTGCTTGATCAGGATTTTAGGCAGGTAATAGTATGTTTTCTGTCACTTGTACTGCTATGGCACAAAAGTGTGTGCCCTTTTGTAAATGTGTGTTTTGTACTACTCTGATTCAGAGAAGAAAAATGATAATCTAATCCATTTTAAGTGTTAACATTTTCAGTTAATTTTTGTGAAATGATAATGAGATGACACTTTGTTACTCCACAAGCATAGATATGAAGGGCTGTACACAGCATAATCAGATTTCTTTGAGTGTCTGAAGTTAGCAGAAATTGGAGAGAATTGAACAGCAGCTAATCTTCCACACTAGTCTCATCATTAGTTGTTCAGCATGTACTTATTCTTGGTTTTTATGAAAATATTTAATGTCTATTGAAGCACGGTGACCAAACTGGAAAGGAATGCATATGATCTCATGTAAGGATGGGAAGCAAGGCACCAGAGAACATTAAATCAAGAAGATTGGAAAGAACTGAAGTTATATTAGTTAGTAAAATAGATGCTGATAACTTCTTTTATAATTTTTGAACATTCTGTAGGCTGATCATTTGAATAGAGCAGATCACTATTTTTAATAGCTAAATTGCAGTAAACACATGGAATTAAATAATTGCTTATGCAATGTGTATTATAAATTAATCCTAAATTCATTTATGCTAGACTGAGTTTTTTTCTGTTTTCAGTGTCTTGATTTCTTCATGTGAGTCAAGATTTTGTAGCCAATCCTATTTCTCTTAGGAATGGACATTAAGAATTCTCATTTCCTTCCACAGTATTAGCAACAATTTCATTTGTATTATTATTCTAAATGGTGGCATTTTTGAAGTCCCTGTCATCAGTCTCTTACCAAAGTACTAACAATGAATTTTTACAAATGTATTTGTGTTATCTGAGCTATAACAAGTCCTCTTCTCTTATGTTAGGTTGTTTTCTTCAGCTACTCGGATAACAAAGAGATGGCTGTGCTTTGTTCCAGACTGTTTCATTGATTATAGATGACACAGACATTTTGAGAAAAGCAATGAGAACAGTCTTAATTTTCTGCTCAGCGCATTGGGCCTAAGCACCCATATATCTTCTGTGAGTGGTTGGCACTATGTAATGTTTTCACTGCAGTTCTCTTTCTTGACAGCACAAGAACATATGTTCTTGGGCTGAGATTTGCAGCACAGTTGTAGATTAGCAACTTTGCCCCAGCAGTATCTTGCAGAAACATGAAAAGGGTTTCTGGGAGAGTTGCCAAAAGCTTCATCCACCTACTGACTCCAAGAAGTGACATTACTTTCAGCCCGTCACCTCTAAAGAGAAATAATTGACAGGTAGAAACCCTGTCCAATTTTTGGAGGAATTAGCACAGGGGAAGCTGCATGTGTCTGGCAGAAGGGATTTATTTCTCAGGGACAAGTGAGAGAGGACGTCTTACTGGTGTTTGTTTCATTTTGGGTATGAAGAATTTGGAATGGCAGGAGAACGGGCAGGTGCCCAAGCTGAGATGAAATGAAGGGGTGAGAGTGCTGCCATGCACAGAAGGCTGTGAGGAGCCAGGACATATGCCAGTAGTTCTGGGCAAGCAGAAAGGGAAAAGGGTGCTGGGCAAGAGAAAAAATATGGGCTGGTGGAAGGATCCTACTGTAACTGTAGTGCTGCCTGTAGTTACTGGGATAAATGAAATGAGGCACCAGATCTCTCATGCCCCTAAGAAGAGAATGACCAGAGAGAGACAAGAGTATGCTTTGGAGGCGCCTGAGTTGGTCTTGCAAAGATCTGGATGTGTGTTGAACTTGAGATGCATTTCTGTTATATAAGTAGCATGTTGTGATATGAAATCCTTGCCCTAAACTGAGCATGCGTTTTCATCCATTTTTCAAATCATCTTGTAAAGAAACATATTTTTATTATCAGGATATCATAACACATTCTCCATCCTTAGAATTGGAATCTCACATAATTTCTACTTTCTGTGTTTTTCACCTGTAAGAGCAACTGGCAACCAAGTGGTTTTTGTTCCAAGGTATTAATTTATTTGCAGAATTATTGATTATTTACAAGTTATTGTATTGTTGTTAACTGTACGTAGCTTGGTAATTCCTGACCTAATCCTCCCCCGAATGGTTTCAACCAAATGAATAGGTCTTCCCATTTGTGAAATATTCACAAAATTGGCTCCTGATCACCTCTAGTAGGTAAATTTGCTTCTTGGGATTAATTTTTTGAAATTGAGTATTAAAACTGTTTTCTGATACTTTTGCGTGTGTGAGAGACATGTCTGTATTACGTAGCGACTCATAACTTGACTTAATCCTGTCTCTTGCTTCCTTGAGCCATTCTAATGAAAAAAGAAGAAATCTCTAAGTAGAAATCTCTTTTCAGAGGCCTGGAGTAATACATGATTTGCAAGGTGTAATTTTGTTTGAATTGTATTGAACTGTACAGGTGAACAGGTTGTACACAGCTGAAGCATATCATACATGCTTTCTCCCACTGCAGTAAAATCTTTTTTGATATTGTTGTTTTCTGAATAACTGATGATTTGAATCACATTCTTAATAACTCAGTACCAAAGCCTATTGGGTCAACTAGCTGTCCTGAATAAATGTGAGCTGGATTTATGAAAATCATGTTTCTTTCCCCTTAGATGTTGTGTTACGGTATTGGAAGAGCGTAAAAGCAACAACCAGTTACATTGCATCTTAAAACGACTGTGAATTAATTATCCCGTATTTTTTCAGTGTGGTGTTTTAAATTTACAATTCCATTTGTGGTGAGGAATGACTTATTACAAATTAGTTACCTGCCTTGATCCTGCTTCTCTGAAAGACTGAAGGCTTATCTAGTTAACCTGCCTTGCTTAATGCAGGGATACACTGTGGATAACAGGCTTATGACAAACTTCCCACTGTGGCTTTTCTGATTTTGATTCATATGTTGCGCTGTCAGAGATAACAACATTGGTACAGCAGAAAGAATTGAAAATGTAGGTTAAAAAGGAGAGCTCAAGAGAGAGAAAAATGTTTGTGCATGTGCTTCCGTGCCTCTGGCTGCTGGGTTCACCCACCTGCAGCAAAGCAAATGGCACACAATGTGCTCTGTGGGGTGGATCAGCAACAGCAAGCACATAACTCAGTGTACTTGGCACATCATTTTGTAATTGCTTTTTTCCTTTGCTTTTTGTCTTTGCTGTTTAGTCAACAGCCAAATTTTTTCCTTATTTGTTGTTAAATGGGTTTGTCCATATATGTATTCTGAGGTGGAATATCACTGTGCCTTGTAGGAATAATAATTCTTTCTAGGAAATGCTTTCTTCCTACTTGGAAAGCTAAATTTTTGGGCTCTGTAAACCACAGAGAAATAATTTGAAACTTCACGTGAGTGCTCTAAGTCTCATCTAGCATCAATGACCTTACCTGCAAAACAGATTGTGTTTCCCACATCTCCTATTGCAGGTAGTTTTGCTGTTCCTGTGGGTTGACACTGATTAGTACAAATTTTCAGATTGCCGGGTTGCAGGGTTTTATATTTATGTGAAAGATGGAATCCTTTCTAATTCTCTTTGTAAACAGAATGAAAAAAATACTTCTCTAATGAAATGTCTTTAGATAGGAGAAAAGCATGCATGCATATTTTGAAAAGCTTCAACAACGATGATATTTCAGTTTCAACATCAAATTTATAGTGAAAATTAGTTTAATTTACCTTGAAGTCCTTTTAAACACAGCTTAGTGACAATTGTTTTGTCACTGTCACCAAAGACATGGTATTTCACTAGAATTTAAGTATAATTCAGATGATTGAAGGGCTCAGTATTAAAATTGTGTGTTGGTGTCATTTTGTAGCCAGAAAATCTAAATGGCAGAGTGTAAATCTATTAAATTAACTGGGGAAGGTTGTGGACTAAAAGATTGGGAGCCTGAGACCAAAGTGTTGCTGATGTTTCTTGGGAGCTTTAGTCTCTGGTTTTGACTCCTTCAGAAGGGAGGTACTGTGTACCTGGTGAGCAGTATTGGTAAAGTGCTCTAATACAGATGAATCCACTAAGGAGAAGTTCAGGATATCTGCCAAGAGCCTGGCATCTCTGTCATGAGAGGCCTTAAACCCCCACATGATGAATACAGCTTCCTGCTTTTAACCTAAAAATGCAATGTTTTAAACTGAAGTTTTCAGGGATTCAGTAGCCATGAATATTTCTTCATCCAGGTATATTTGAGCAGGGCTTTTTTCCTTTTCAATTAGATGGTCATGAGCTTTGTAATTTCAGGTTTTGCATAGACTGAGAGGAAGGGAGAAGGAGCATGGGTTATCCACAGGTGATGAAATAAAGTGTTTTAATATGTAAAATGTTACAGGAGGGAGATTATTGGAAAGTCAAGAAAACAGAAGTTACATGCATCAGTTTTCTTCCTTTGTGATAGTAACTTTTGCTGTCAGCTTGTTGCATGGTGATTAAATAGTTAAGAGGAACTGTACCCAAAGAGAGTGCAGCATGAAATCACCTCAGTATGTGCTGTTTTTGTCCTGGGCAGTGTGTAAAATTAATGACTTTCACAGAATCACAGTTCAGCTGAGGTTGGAAGGTACCTCTGGAGATTGTTGGGTTCAGCCTGCCTGGTCAAAGCAGGGGCAGCTAGGGCAGGTTACTCAGGTCTGGGTCCAGCCAGGTTTTGAGAATATACATCTCCAAGGATGGAGCCTGCACCACCTTTCTGGGCAACCTCTTCCAGTGTTCGATCATTCTCCGAATAAGAAAGTTGTTTTCTTATGTTTTGATGGAATAATTTGTGTTTCTTCATGTGCCCTCTGCCTCAGGCACTTTCATGAATACCATGAAGAATTGTCTGTCTTTAGTACAGTAGCTGGTGATATTGTAATGCAATGAAAACTCTATGAAAGAGCTCAAAATTCCTGACTTTCCAAATGTGAAAACAAATATAATGTTTCTTATCATCACCAGCAGGTTGGGAATAATAGACACAAAGTGAAAAATCCTTTCCCTAGTGCACAGAGGTAACAGCCAGTGTGCATCATTTGATGCTGTGCTGTCCCATTAGCTGAGGGCTGTGTACATGGACAGCATTCAGCTGTTGGCATTCAAAAGTCAGTCATGACCACATGTTAAGCAGGCAAAAAGCCAACCACAAAACAAATAAATCCAAAGTGAAGGTATAATTTTCTCCATCTCCTTTGTTGTTTTACCTCCTTTTGCTCCAAGTCATCCATTTGTGGATGCCCATCTGTCAGATCTCCTCTCTGCCCCTTTAAAGATATCGGTGCAAGATCTGAGAGCTGGTGAGGTTTTTCCACTTCTGCTCTCAGGCTGAGCAAGTCTGTTAAACACATTGCCTTTGTTTTGCATCAGTAATGTAGGAAGGATGTGTGTTTGTGTCCCAGTGCCGTGCTCTCCCATGTCTCACTGCAGGTGATGGGTGAGCAGTGTCTGGGTGAGCAATGCCTGCTCCACAGCTGAGGGGACTCGGTGCTGCATCATGAGCTGGGAGTGCCAAGGAGGGTCAGGGTGAGCGAGTCTCTTACTCGTGATGAAGGAATGGTGGAATGTGCACAGGCTGTTTGTCTTTCCACTTCAGTAAATGCAGTGTACAGCACCTCTCTGAGAGCCACTGAAAGCTATACTGAGAACAGAAAGCTCTCAAGTACATGGTATAGGATAATTGAAGACTTTTCCTCTGCCATTTTTCCAAGTGAGGGTGCACTTTGTAATTTCCCATGTTGAAGTGTTTGTCTCTATTTGTTTTAATTTTTCATGCTTTTGCAGCTCTCCCTTGGTTTGAGGGTGAAAGGCTGGTCCTGAAAGAGTAGGTTGATAAAAGATTGACTAAGTTTAAAAAAACCCCAACAGTTAGATGTTCAGGTTTAGTGGATTTTTTTATTTCCACAGGTTAGAAGCACATATATTTTTCCTGGTAATAGATAAGGATCTGTGTTTTGACTTGCTTTCATCTATTTAGTTGTAACCTACAACCATGCAGCAATATACACTTGTTATTCAAGAGCTTTTGCAGATTAAAATATTTGTCTGTCTTGCCTTCTGGTTATTAAAGTTATGTATTGGTGTAAAACACATTTGGATTTTGGCTGAATGTGTAGCTAGCAAGAAAAAGAAGTTTAAAGTACAATTCAGGTTGCAGGCTATGCTTTCCAACAGTGTTCAGACATGGACCTGCAAGTTTTAAATGGGGAATATTTCATCATGCTTTGCTAAACTTGTTGCATTTTTAAGTTCACTTAGCTCATCTAGCAATGAATGAAGACAAGACAACCAAGCAGTATCAGAATAAAATTCACTCATATGTGGAACTAATTAGTGAAAAGGAGTAGTAAGGCTGGGAAGGAGATGTTAAGCTTTAGTTAGTGGGGAAAATCAGCTCCAGTAAATACAGAAATTCCTAGTCACCTTTTGCACTTCTTTTATGACTGATTTTGAGGCAGAAACAGAGGTCACTTAGCCTGGTTTTGTTTCACAGCCTGATGGGATGATCATTATCTGCTACCATCCAGCTCTGTATAAACGAGCTCTTCAGCTCTTGTGTACAGATGTCCAGCTAAAGAGCACTGCCTGCTGAGCCTGTGAAGTAAATGAAACATGGACAAAAACTAAAACAGTAAGGTGAAGGAAGATGGGAACCTCTTCAGTGTGAGGAAGACCAGTGGGACTGCAAGGAGCCGAGCGTGTGTGTGCTGCTGTAAACTCAGATAAAAGAGAAACTCTGCTACAAGCCCCTGGCCTGGTTCCTCTCTGGGCCTTCCTCCACAGACCCTGGGAGGAATTCTGGCTGAGGTCTGAAGTGAATTGGCAAGTTGGGTGAGGTGATGGATGCTTTGCTGGGAGCCCAGTGGAGCTCCTGGTCCATATCATTCCATACGGAGGAGGCAGTGGTGTGTGGGTGCCACTGGGGAAGGGGTACCATGGGTTTGGGACATTGCCTTGTGCTTCTGACCTTAAAAACCTGCTCTTCTCTATGCTGGCCAATGTCATGAATAAAGGGGAAAATCAGTTCCAGTAGTTGGAGAAGACAGGCTGGTTACCTCATATCCCTGCCTCCTTTCTTCATTTCAGAACACCAGATCCAAGTTTCTAAACATACAGACAGCCAGTTGCTGTGGAATGGCCAACTAAAAGCCTCTACTCAGCATTTAAAAGGCTGCTGCTGGTGGTTTATAAGATATTCTTCATTTCAATATCTAAATGTAAGGTCTTTGTTAAGTTTACCATACCCCCTTGTTTCCTGTTTCTCTTAGCTTCTCAAATACATTTAATATTGGCATTCTGCTTGTTAAATCCTATTTTCAGAGGCTGCTTTGAAATTAATTAATTAGCAGCTTTTTTTTCCTTCTTGAATTTCTTGGCTCTCCCAAGGAATCAAGTGCATCATATCAACACTTAAAATAAACAAACAACTTTACAAATTATATTTTCTCTGAATCCAATTGGCATAAAACATATAAATCTGGGTACAAAAGCAGATATCTGGTGAAAATGGCAGGACTGTGCATAATTATATTATTGCATTTAAACAGATACCCATGTAGATTCATGTACAGGTGGATATACATAAAAACTCTTTAGATGCCTTTAAAGAGGCACAGGAAAAGAGAATATTCACTTGAATGAAAAGTAGTAGAAAGGGAAATGGTTTTCTAAATATAATGTGTAGAGGAATCAGAATTGTATCTTCATGACACTTTAACTTAACCAATTCATTTCTTTTTCTCTAAAATGGAATAGGGGAAAGCCACGTCTTTTTAGTTACAGTTTCTGAATTATAATTAATGAATATAAACTTCTGTATGTTGTTTGAGTTGTTTTGCATTATCCCTTGTGGGGATTTATTAGGAGATTCATAAGTAAAGAGTGAAAGGAAGAAGCAGCTTCTTTCCTGTCCCTCCATCTGAGAAATAACAGTGCACACTGTTTGAAAACTTCTGGCTTTGCATGTGAATGTGCAAAGATCATGACATTGTTCATTTTTGTGTCGTAAATAAGAGAGATCAACAGAATGTTTTGGATGGGCAGCATTGTGTTTTTTAATTCACTCTTAATTGAGCCCATATTCTTTGACACTGAATGTTTCCATATAACATCACTTGCACAGAGAACTGTGTGATTATCATGGCCCATGGTTAGTGATATTTCTAAGGTCAAGCCTTGCTTACCAGTCAAAGGGTAACGTGGAATATATAAATTAGTAGCACAACTCTGGAAATTTCTGAATGTAAGGTGATAGAACTTTAACAGAACACTGGCTTTTCAATTGTTTTTTTCCTTTTTGGCATCTAATGAGCTCTTCTAGAAGCACAATACTTTAATTCCTTTCATGGAGCTATACAGAGGGTCATTTCTGAAAAAAGTGTTTCTGAAAATTTCCATATAAATATGGAGTGGTCATTCTTCTCATCTATTTTCATCATAAATAGGACATGCCAGTTCTTTATTAGACTATTATATTTGTATCTTCTGCAAATCACTTTTTACCAGTTGGAAATGACCCATGTTCTGGGTCAGAGCTGATAGAAGGGATGAAGCTGTGCTAATTCTTTAATGTGGGAGTCCTCTTTTACTTCCCTCCTTGGAGAGGGGCCTCAGATCAAAGGTTTCTGATACTGGGTGACTGTAACTCATTCCTTCTTCTATAAATGGCTGGGCTGTATCTGCATTATTGCAGCTTCTGGGTTCATATTCTTCAGTACACATCAGGAAAAGAGCAGCCTTGGAAAACTGAACCTACTGGGAATAAAAAGAGGCTCACCCAAACAGTAGTGACAGTTTCCTGAGATACATGGATAGTTATAGGAAGTGATTGGCACAATTAGTTTGGAGGTAAATTACTGACATTTGGGAGAGATTGTTGTTACAAGATGCTATGTTAATAAGGAGAACAGTTCCAAATCTGACATCTCTGTAAGTAGGGTTTTTTTAAATGGAATTTCTCTTCATGCAGTGCATCTTTTGGGTTAATTAATTATATATATGTAATGTATTTTCCATGTACAATATACATTATTTGTGCAGCCTTCTTTGTTCTTTGGTGTTTTTTTTTTTTTTTTTTTAGAAATGAGGATCAATTTGGTCTTATTCCACATTTGTCTAAAATCCAGTTAAAAAGCAGCCGTGAAACCTCATCCAAATAAAAAACTCCAGGAATCTATTTGCTAGACCATTAGACAACATGGAAAATGGATCTGTGTGTATATTATTTCATTTATAAACAGATGTTTTCATCAGACAGAGTTACTTACATAAACTGTGTGAATGTTTTGCTAATTAACTACAGCTTTTAGCATCCTGTCTGAGAGTGACACCAAATAGTTCAGGGTCTAACCTGGTCATTGTGGAACATTAAAAGAAAGAAGAACAACCTTTATAATCTATATAGGTATTCAACAACAATAATTGCCCTTATAGACGTGAACTTGCCCAAAGTCTTTCAGGTAGAATTACAGTCTCAAAAGACTAAAAAAAGTCTTTTTCTTCATCTCTCATCACAAATCCTGTCTCAGTCTGAGGCCATCACAAGGAACTAGAGCCAAACAAATGAGCAACCTCTTCCAAAGTGCATAGGATACAAGGAAAAAGACTGGATAGCAAAAAATGATCAATGCCCAAAGTGATGTCTCTTACTGACTGTCCTAAAGGATATATGGGAGGCATTTCTGTTGCTGTAGAAATAATTTAAGTGAAAACTTGGTTTGCATTTTTAAATTGTCTTTCAGAAAATTATTTTGAAGATGTCTTCAGTGTATTTTGCCCCTGTTGTAATGCTGTCTAGTGTAGTTTTGTTTTAAATAAACAACCAAAATTTGCCCCACTTTAGCCATTCAGGAGGTGAAACAAAGGGAGAACCCAGTTTCTTCACTATTTGTAAAGTAGCAAATGATTTAGCAGACATGGAACTATCACCACACCAGGTGGAGAACGTTCTGGTTGGATTGTGATGCTGGGAGTTTTCAGGGGTACAACTGTAAGTTAAAATCACAAGTGAGTTCATGCAATGGCAGCTAGTAATTGAATTACACAGACCATTCTAATGCATAATTTCATCTACCAGATACAGAGTCTTTGATGAGATTCTTTTTACATATTGCAAATCATCTGAAATTAAAAGTATAGCAAAATTGCTTCATTTTTCCTGTCCCCTTTCACCCAATCCTCCTGCAAAACCCCATGGGTACACCATGCTGAACTAAATCTTAAAGTGTTAGATTATGTGTCCTCATTAAAATTACTCCAAAATGCTGCAGTTAAGTGTAGTGGTGGTATTATGACTTGGCAGTTTTAGTATTATATTGATCAATTTCCATTTCAAACATGATAAAGCTGACATGGCCTGTGGTCTCTAAAGATGTTTGGGAAAGAAATTTCTTTTTACAAAATTAGGGCATTTAATTGTAACTGATGCATGTCAGCCCTGGTCCCAGGAGGGCTTACAGCTGCATTTCCAGAAGAAATGGGAATTCCCTGAGTGACCCTGATGGCTTCTGTACCATGAAATCTTCTCCTTTATGGTATTGCAGCTAAAAGTGGCATACACCTTTTTCAGCTGGGTGTTGGGAGCATGTGTGCTAAAGCTGGAAGATGCTGAAGACAAGTGCAGCTTTCTGGATTAGAAATTGAATATTTTACACAAGAAAATCCCCAAACAATATATATTTTAAATAGCAGCATCACAGCTGGCTCAGTAAATCCCAATGTCCAAGCTGCAGCGATGTTTCTCACCTGTGCCTCTGTGGTTTGTCAGCACAGCTATCTCTGAATTAGCTCTGGCAGTAATGGAAACCCCTGCAAATGGGGGGTTACAGGTAGCCAGGAGCACCTTAAGGCTGTGTGGTGTAGGTGTCTGTGAGAAGGATGGTGTGTGGCAGCGCTGGGTGCTTATCCCTCTGCTCCTCCTCTAGCTTGGTGCTTGTCCCAGTGCTGCCACTCGTGGGTGCAGGGAGAGCTGTTTGCCAGAAAGCAGGGACAAAGAAAGGAGTGGAGGGCTTGTCTGTGGCTGGTGGATCTTCTACTGTTTCACTATTTGGCTAACACCAACATGACTGTGTCTCTGATTGCAGCACTGGTATTTTGTTCCAATCTGATAATAGCACTATTTTGAGCCTCTGAAGAAAGGTGAGAGGTGAAAGTGTTGAGAAACAAAAAGACTTACAGAAACCACATCTCTGTGCCATTCTGGCTTTTATTTCTGCTGTCACAAAAAATTGCTGAGTGACTTGGATGTCTTCTGTGTAAAATAAGCTGATTTAAGTCTTAGCAGGAGAGAGGCAATCTTCTACAGAAGTGGGCTACAAGCAGAAATATTTTGGTAGGTGGGATGAATGTACTCTTCTGTCAGCACAGATAACATTACGCGTAAACTTTTAGCAAAATTCTAGACATTAGTATAGATACACAAGACAGAGGCCTAATTTAACTCTCCTAGCTTAGGTAATTTCATTTACATTGAGTGTTGTGATGCTTGAGACTTTTGACAGCACATATTTTCAATAGAAGCTTTGTGCAATGTGACTGTTCATTGTGATTCTGAGACCTGGTGATTGAATAATTGAAGAACAACACATCCCTAGATGAACATCTTTCCTTCTCTTTTACTCTTGTGAAATGCTCCTGTGCAGGCATAATGGATGCTGTGTGGTGAGAGATCTTTGTGTTTTATAAATAAAAATGTCTTTTTAAGAAGTTTCTATTGAACATTGTAAGCAGGAATCAATAAAAAATGGAATTCTCTGTAAAGTACAGAAATACAGAAAACATCTTGTTTCATAGGAAGAAATTTCTGTTCATTCAGACTAGGTGATGTCTGTCAGGTAGTGGGTTATTGTTAGGTGACAGTAATGCACGCACCAACTGTATGGGTGGCTTTGTGCATAAAATGATTTTTTGCTATTTCTTTGTCAGATTCTGATTTTGTTGTTATACCTGCCCAGCACTTTGAACAAGAGAAATTGTTGTTTTGGCTTATATAGGAGTTGTCCTGCCCCTGTAACCTGAAGAGAAGCAGCATTGAATAAGAGAAGCAACAGGAAAAAATCAATTTGTATACACCACTCCCATTTGCTGTACAAAGCTGACTTCCCCTTTCTAAGCAAGACCCAGAGCAAGTTTCTAGTTTGCTGTGTGGTTAACCCGAACTGCAATACTGGATTGTTTTCAGTTGCTGAAAGACACAAAGCTTTTGCTCATTTGTGGCAGGGTAAAGTAATTTATGATGGTTATTTGTTAAGCTGGTTACCTGTGCAAACATATTTTTACAAGGTTATCTTGTGTTGGATGAATTGAAGCTTCAGTGTCTTGAAATGGAAGACTTTATCTTATACTACAACATCTTTCAAGAAAAGAAGTTCGCATCAATTAAGAGAGCTTAGGTTTAGTATGCCTGGGAAAAGATTAGTCTTGCACAGGAATCTTTTGAAAACTGCTCTATTTCACAGTTATAACAAGACCTGAATTTCTTAGCAAAGCTTGTCATATATATACAAGAAATAAAGTTGTGAAGGACAATTGTAAGGGAATTGTAAAGTTCTGAAGGACCGTTCTGAGGTGCTGCATCGAGAATATTGGACTAGTATTGTTCCAATCCAAATAAATATCAGTATGGCAAATAGGGAAAGGAAATACTCATGCTGATGAAATGAAGTATTGATTTAAGAGGGGGTCAAAAATCTGCTCTGTGCTATAAATAAAATAATAACTTTTAGCTGCAAATGTGCATTGCTGTTTGTTTATTATTTTAGAGGGTTTTGAGATTCCAAAAAGTGGTAATACTGCAAAATATGTAGGACTACAATCCAATCCTGTTTTAAAAATAGATACTCTCTCTGAATGATCTGATTTGGCATGACGATAGAAAAACATTGACTGGAAAAAATACTCTGCTTCTGAAGGAAGTATACTTATATGTATTATAGTATATTTATAATTCTCTTTTGAAAAGCTAAGCAGAATTTTAGCTCCATGTATTATTTCAGTTGGAAGGAACTAAACTGTGTAAGCTATCAGTAACACTGACTTCAGGGTAAAGGTAACTCCCATCATTAAGAATCTGCCTCTGTGCTTTTGTTGGCTTTTAGTGATCAGACTGGGTAAGGACTAATAACCTTTAGAAGCTGAAGAATTTGTACAGCTTGTAGGAAAGATGTGCAGACAAATTCATCAATTAAAAAGAAAGAGAAAAATTATCAGTCTCAGTAGGATCAGTGTATCTCTGTCAGCACAATCTCCATCTGCTGCTGTTCTACAAATGTGACTGTACTTGTACCTTCAGGCAAACCAGGCAAAGCATTATTATGTGAAATAATAAATTCAAGTTTTGAACTCTACAGCATGCTGTTCTGGTTTTAAGGACAGCACCTGGAGCAGTGAGACTGCTTTGATTGTAAAATTGATTACTTACAGAGACTTGGGAAAATTATCTAGTGCCATAGTGGTCACTGAGTGCACTCATTTGGTGCATTTGCTCTCATTGAGAATGAACTGAGGAGAGTGATGCTCTGAAAGCCTTGCTGAGTATGTGCTTGGGAATCTGTGCACTAGAGGTTTGAAGTTGGAAAAAGAGGAAGGGAAGCATGAGTGGGTGGAAGATCTCCAACTCCACCTAGGCTTTATTTGGGTGTCCCTGGCATTAAGGAACGGGAGCTCTTGCCCTTGAGTGGCCGAGCCATTGCGCTGTCCTTGGGTCTAGTCTTCCTTTTGTATTCATTTAATAACCAGCTGCATTGTTAATGTGCAAGGACTGGTTGTTTTTTATAAGACCCTTTTTTGTTTCTTTTAAACTAGAAAGATGAAAACTACAGAAGCCTACCACGAGATACTAGTAGCTGGTCTAACCAGTTTCAGAGAGACAATGCTCGTTCATCGTTAAGTGCCAGTCATCCCATGGTGGACAAGTGGCTGGAGAGGCAAGAACAGGTAATATATATGTGTATATATATATTACTTTATCAATCTAATCTTTGTGCTACTCCAAGCTATTACAAAGAAGTGTATTCTTACCTGACAGAAGCTCTTTAAGCATGATAGAAGCTCCAGCAGTATGCTGACTGCATTTGTATGAGATACCTTCTTCTTCAAAAAAACCTGCATTAAGACTGAAATGGACACCTGAAAATAATTTCATTTTTGATTTCGTAAATACATTCCTATAGTATATGGACTGCTGCTGTTCTTCACAACTGATACCAACAGGGTTATTTTAATTAGTATTATTTTGATAAGCACTCTGCCATTGAAATCCAGCAATGATACTACGTAATGTGGGTCAGTTTTGGCACTGCACTTTTAAATGCTTGTTATTTTTAACACCATAAAGCATATTAATTATAAATTTTAAGACAGTATTATTTTTGTTTAGTATATATTTATATTCATTTTTTTCTTAGTCTTTTTTGAGATACTTAGTAGTTCCAATTTGTGGTTGTTTTTAATCAATTAATTTATTTCTTAATTTGTTTATAAGCTGGTAGTCACAGAGGTTTAAAGGTCTGAAATTCAAATTACCAAACAGTCACTACATGTCTTTGTATATGCCTGAAATTTTCAAAGAAGTGTCTTCAGATGTATACAGAAAATGCATCTTTAATATGGAAATTGGAAATACTGCAGCAAGCTCACATGTAGGGTAATGCATATGTAGCATTATTGCCTCGTTTTTTTACTTTATGCAATGTGCCATGAAAATACTGAATTTTTGCATTGAACAACAATGTACAAATTTTCTATTTTATAGCAATAGGACATAAACCCAGAATTTGCTTTATTACAGAAGAGCTTCAAAATGAAAATTGCTATTTGACACAGCCCAGGCTTTGTTACACTGTGCAGTGTAAATGGAGGGGAAGGTTTATAATCCAATCCTTGGTGTCCTAGGCCTGTTCTGCACCCACATATCCCTTACTGATATTTGAAGTTTGGCATTGCCAAATCATAGCATACTCCAAACATTCTTTGTTCAAACCCATTCTTAGTTTAAACGGAATGTAAATAATATCACAGACTATTAAAAAATCCTCTCAACCTCCTCCCAAATGTGAGTTATTAACTATTTTTGTGCCTTGTAATTATCTGCAAATTTATTATCTATTCTATGAGAAATATTCTGTCTTTGGTCTTTCTATTCTTTCCTCTGCACATTTGATGCCAGCGTTCCTTCCATTGCTGTTTTCCTCCAAGAAGATACAGTGTTAGGTTGGATGAAGCGAGCTGCTGTCTCTGTATCAGCCTGTCTTGAAAGGGAAAGTCAGTGCCCAGATTTGAAGGCACCTCCTGTGTCAGTTCTGCTTGTTTGATGCTGTCGAGGCATATTTCCATGCATCGTTAGATTCGCACTGTGGCACTTAATGAAACTGTTGTCTCAGCAAAAGAAGTTGGATTAGAAATCTTAATAGTGATCATCTTGTAAAATGTTTGCTACGTGAAATTTTAATATATGATGTTTCAAATTAAACTTTGTGTTGATTTTAGTCTCTGAACAGCTTAACTAGTTCAATTTGTTCACCAATTAGGTAAATAATTTGCCAGTAATGGTAGACTGGAAGCATATTTGTTAGCAGAGTTAACTGTTTGCAGTTTGAAATTGTAAATATGATGTTTCTTTAGAGCAAGTTCTCTGCTTTTTGTTTTTGTTTGTTTGTAGTGGTGTTTTTATCAAGAGAGATGGTTTATTCTTTGAATATGTTAATGATTCTGCATGTACCTGGAAGATCACCATCCTTTTGCAGTTTTATAAAGCAGGATAATTGGTTAGACTGAAATATTTTTAGCAGGATACATAGAGGAGGATAAAGTCTGTTGGGAGAGTGGGATGCACTATCGGGAAGAAGGAGGGGCCTGGTAGGGGATGGAGTAGCTGCAGACAGAGATATTCTTCCACGCATTTTGGCATTTTTAATATCTTCTTCAGTATCCACTGTGGGATGTTATTTCCCACTGGTTAAACCTTCACTTCTGAGAAGGGGAAGCTCAAGCAACAATGTTGCAATCTGGCATGATCAATTAATTTAGCAACTTCAGTTGTGTTCCTGTGTGCTTGGCAGAGCTGTGGAGGGGCTGGAGTGCTCTGTTCACCCTGCCAGGACGTGCATAAAGAGTAGCAGACAGCAGGTCTGGCACCAAGGATAAGGCAGCAACAGTGCCAAGAAACCTGTAGGGCAAAACCCATTACCCCCAGATACCAGGGGTATTAATAGTCCTGCTCTAACATGCCTTTATGGCTCTTCAGAGAAGGTAGTGGAAAACGTTGAGTTCATCTTGCAAACTGCAGAAACTTTTTGTTGGATGAAGGCTCTTCTGTCTGGGCTCAAATTACTTCTCTCAAAGCTGGCCTCATCTCTTTCTTTTGAGTATGAGGCAAGAAATAATTCCAGGATGATCTTTGTCACCATCTAGCATAAATGAATATTCACTGGAATTACTTTTTGAAAGTGTAATGTGCCAAAGAAGTACAATTATTTTTGTGTGGACAGTACCTCAGTTCCTATAAACTGCAGTAGGGAGCAAACTGTAATTCTGTAGCATCACAGCTCATTCTGAAGGTGGAACAAGAGACATTGTTTCTGGGAAACCATTATAAACCACTGTAGCAGGCATTAATAAGGGCATAGAATTGGATATTTTCAAGTAGGTGTTAGAGAAGTAGTTCTGTAAACTTTTCTGGGTGTTTGTGCCTAAAAATGGAGGAATGTAGGAAAACTTAAAATTTCTGGCAGTAATTGCTTTTGCCTTGTGTTTGTGGAGTTTTACTTGGGCTCTAGTAAATTAGAGTGATACATCAAATAAATGGAAAAGATTGTCTGGTTTACAAGTCCTTTAAGGTCTTCTGCTTGTATGTGCTGGTTAGCTATATCTCCCTAGCAATTGTTCCCAGTTAGTTCCAGAGCCCTGTTGTCCACAGGGCAAATGACCCATGGTTGTCCACAGGGCAAATGACCCATGTGTTTCTCAGTAACTTCTGGTATTTCTCAAGCCTAGGAGATAAATTATGTGAAACTCTGTACCAAAGAATAATTTCACCACTATGGAGCCAAAAATGCAAATTCAGTTTCAGAATACTGTTAGAAAGGTAGGGGTTTTTAAGGGACTTTTTACAAGAGCATGTAGTGATAGGACAAAGGGGTATGGCTTTCAACTGACAGAGAATAAATTCAGATTAGATATAAGAAAGAAATTTTTCATTAGGAGGCTGGTGGGGCACTGAAACTAGTTGCTCTAAGAAGTTGTGGATGCCCCATCCCATCAAGGCTAGGTTGGATGGGGCTCTGAGCAACCTGGTCTAGTGAAAGGTGTATCTGTCCATGGAGGGGGGTGGAGCTGTAGGTGATCTTTAAGTCCCTTCCAGCCCCAACCATTCTGTGACTCTATCATTGTATTTTTTACTCTTTCACTCAATTAATTCTTTTTTACAGATTGTCAAGTACTAGGGGGAAAAAAAAGTGCAGTCTTTAATTTGATTCTGAAATATATTAGAAAAAGCTGGTTTTTACTCTTTGTCTCCGCAACACCTCCCTTTTCCCCACAGCCACCAAACTTTAAAGAACAGTTGAAAAATCTTATTTTCTCTGAAATTTATTCATGTATGTGGTAATGTCACTTTTATTTGAGAACTCTTTCTTCCCTCAGTTCACCTCAAGACTTGCTTGGGCCCTGATCAAATCTGGCCTCATGCTGTTTCATACCAAGGAGACATAAAAGGGAATGCGTGAAAGAGTTAAAGTTTTCACGAGTTCCTTAAGTTTAGGTACACAGAAACTTTCTCTCACATGGTCATTTTTGTTTCATTAGTCAAATATTGGAACTGACAGCAAACCAAAGACCATGAATTCCTTGCTCAGCTGGTTGGGAATGGGTGCGGGGTCAGCAGGAGAGGAAATCATAAAACAGCCTCACTTAAATATGAAGCAGTTGGTCAGCTTTGCAAATGCAATAAGTTTAGTGTGGTTAAAACTATATGTAATTATTGTTTAGAGCAGTTAAAACTATATGTCATTCTATATACATACAGATATATATATTTTTATACATTCATGTATTTGGTGTATATATTTATTGGTGCATGAAAACAAAGTAGGAGATGGAGTAAAATTTTATAGTTATTACTGAAGAACATGTCTGATTCATAAGTAGCTTTCTGGTATCCAGCAAAAGCCAGACTAAAGCAACTCAATTGCATTCTGCAATGGCAAGAGAAGCTGGTTACTGCTGCTGTCTTCTTGAGCAGAAATGTGCTATGTGAAACACTTCCCTAAGTTATTTTTGTTCATGACATCTGTCCATAGTAATCTCGTTCAGTTTCTCTGGTTCCTGTTGCAGCAGGATCAGACGTGGCAGTAGCATATGGATCTTGTATCTCCAGCTGTAGAGTACCTGCCTTCAGCTTGTATTTTCAGCAAAATAAGGCCTGCTTTTAATATGATTGAATATACTCTCTTCAGATATTTGGATACTATAAATTAATGCATTTCAGCACTGTCAGTTGAAAAAAAAAAAATCAAAGCTTCAGAGGATGGGTTGGTGAATTTAAACCACTAATTTAATGTGGCTTTGTCAAATTTTCATGTAACAATGAAAAACCTGTTTCTATTTCATACTTTAAGAAAGAAGGCAGCAATGCTGCTCATTTATTTTGTTTATTTCTAAATGTTTCATAGTGTTATGGCTAATGTATATGTTTTTGTTTTCACTAGTGTACCTTTTTTGTGCTTCTCCTTGTCTGACAGGTGTATTTTGGCTTTTTTTCCCTAGGTTTTATCTTTTATTGTGACTGTAATGGAAGGGTCTCTGAATTCTGTTTCATGGCCTGAGGATGGGGGAGGCCTGGGGGTGGAGGTTCTCACCTCGAGCTCATCACATGTAGAGGTTGAAACTGCAGTAAAAATTATTGTCATTATAATGAGTTGGGCTTTAGGATTTGGAAAAAGGAATAGCTAGGCTTCAGTTAGAGGAATAATTTTTAACTGGTTATCCATTACTCTGTGAAGTGCCAGGATAGAGTCTATTGCTTTCTTCTCTCTCCAAGGACCATGCACTTCATAATTAGTCTCTTGTGATAACAACCTTAATGAACATGGAACCATGGCAGCATATACATTGTAAAATACAAAGATAGTTTAAAGCTTATCATACTCCCTATAAAGGATATCTGTCACAGAAATAGACAAATGCAAGTGTTCAGAGCTCTAGGCGTAGTGCAGAGAGGTGTCCCTTTGGGGGGTCATCAGTGGAGGTCCCATATGAAATGCAGGCAGTGTGTGTGTGTGTAAGCATGAGTCTGCCCAGCATTTGTGAAACTAGGCAAGAACACTGAGGCTGATCATAGGAGGACTCAATGTAACCAAATGGCATGGGTTGGTTTGCTTCTGGCTTGGCACATGATTTAATATTGAGTAGTTGGGCATAGCTGTAACCAGGGGCAGGTTGAAGTAATCAGGGCATTGGTGGAGGATTTACTCAAGGTTTGTGTTAATAAAAGAGTTGTTTGGAAGACCTCAAGGTGCCCCTGCAGGAGTTCAAAGTATCCCAGTCCCGTATCCAGTTGTATGTAAAGGTTTTTTACTACTTGAGATGGGTTCTTGGCCCTGTGATCACACTGGCTTCACTCTGATAGGGCTGTCAACACCCCGACAGCTGCAGCAGTTGTTTCTTCTGGATTTTGCACTGTGAAGATGATGGAAATCTTGTTTTGGCCAAAGAGTATTTTCTCTTTGCTGGTGCTGCACAGGTAATTAGGTATTGAGTGCTCCTTTATTTCTTTATATTGGCAAGACGTGAACTATTTCAGCACAGGAGCTCAAATGCTCGGATGAAATGTAAGCTATCAAGTGCTGGCTTCTCAGCCTCCACTCAGCATGAAGAGGGACAATTACAACTCAGTAAGGGCAGTGGTCTGAGGCAGCCAAATGCCCTGTCTGGCTGCCAGAATAGCACCCTGACATCTTGGAGCTGTTACTAAATAAATGTTTAATAATGTTTTCTTATATTTTTCTCATTTTTTCTTTGACCAATCACCCCTTTGGAATATTTTGTATATGTAATATGGTCAAAATTTGTATGCAATTTCTAATAGCATTTGACTTCCCATAAGACTGTTGTGATATTGGGGTATCACTGATCTGTATGGGACCACAATTAAGTAATTATTCTCTAGATTTGTTTCAGTGTTCTCCTTCTGTTGTTTTTATTAGTTAGGAAAAAATGCTATGCGTAGTGCACTCCAAAATGACAAACCTGTATTTCAGTGATTATAATGTGGGTATTTAAAAAAACTGTCCAAACTCCTGTTGTTTGCCACTGGAGTGTGGATCTGCACCAGGCTGAGCTGTGCATGAGCTCAGCTGTCAGTCCCAGGCTGGACATGCTGAGCTGCTTCCAGCAGCTGAGGCTCTGCTGGTGAGGGGCCCAGGTCCCACAGACATGTCCCAAACTGGGAACTGCTGGAGCTGGTTCTGTTACATTTAAGAATGCTGAAAAAAGTGCAGGGAAGGGGAAACAAGCCCTTATGATGGTCATGTATGTTCTCCATTCCTGTATTTATGGTTTCTGCTTTGAAGGTTAAAATTTTCAGCGTGTTTTTCTGTGCTGAGAATCAGAATCACAGGTCTATTCCAGGTATAAATCTGACTTTGGATCTGACTTGATTCAGATCCAGATTTCTAAATCTAATAATAATTTCCATATTTCAAATAAATTTGATTTTTAAGTCCTATCTTGATCTTTTTTTTCTGATTTTTTTTTTTTTATTCCTACACCCATTGAAGAGTTTTTATGTCTCCTGAACTCAAAAGGATATCTGTGGTTTCCTGTATAAACCTTAGATGTGAATATGTTAATTCAGATATTTGTTGAATATTCTCTGAATGTTTGTGTATGACCACAGAAACAAAGAAGCCTTTAAGAAAATACTTATTTTTATTCTGAATGCACCAGTATGTACAGAGATAGAATCAAATTTCAAGATACAACCAATGCAGTATGCATTAGTGTCAAGAAAATATTAATGTGGAGTTTATAAGTCCATGCACTTTCATAGAAAATGGCCATTTCTGGACATGACCATAGTTGTATACTTTGGAGAGAAAAGACTTTTTTTATTTGTCTTGGAGTCATGAACAGATTTGAAGTTGTTTTTCAGTGCTGAGGATTTCAGTTTATATGAGGTAGGAGGTTGGAATAAACAGCTTTATTGCTTGGGGACAGCTGTAGTGGTGATGCTTTTATAAACACTGTTTCATGCTGGCATCTATCTTGTTCTCCTTTCAAAAATAATATGTCATTTCATACTGTGTATTAAATAGGTGAGGCAGTTGGGGGCTTTCAGTTATATGCTGCTGTGTAGATATGAATTCAGTGGCAGAATGTAACTCCGTATGTGTCCACATTAAAAAAAAAAAAAAAATATTCAAACCAAAGGCAGAAATGGCAATTTAACAAAAATACTCGTGGGTTTTAATTATCATAGAAGAAGACGTGTCATATTCAGGTGTGTATATCCTCACACTCCAACAGTCTCACTCTCAAAGATGTTTAAGTATGAGCAGGCAGATGATAGACTGGTCTGAAATGTAAAGAATCAACAGCTTATATTGGAAGATACCTGGTGACCTGGTCCTACCTTTTGTGGGAAGGAGAGCCTAGGTGAGATTACCTGGTACCCTGTCCAGTCCTGTCTGACCACCTCCAGTGATGGGGGGTGTATCATGATGTTCTTAGGGAGGTTCTTCTGGTAATTCTATAATTATAATCTTCTGATTATTAAAATATCCCCAAAAATCTTGAACTAAACCAAACCAAAAAAACACCACCACCAAATCTTTCTGGATTGAGATGAAATCTTGCCTGAAGCAACTTGTACCTGTTGCCCCTTGTCTTCTCTTTGTGTGTTCTGTTTGTGAACAGAAAGCCTCTGTCCTCTCCGTAGCCACCGTTTAAGTACTCAAATAATGTGGTGAGGTCCCCCTGAGCCTTCTCCAGACTTAACTTCCTCAGTCCTTCTTCACAGTGTGTGCTTTCCAACCCTTTAATCATCTTCATGGGCCTCCTCTGAACCTTCTCCAGTGCATCCTTGTCTTTGATGGGCTGTGGCAGCCAGAGCTCGGCACAGTTCTGCAGGTGCAGCCTGGCAAGCACTGAATGCAGTGAGATAGCACAACTCTGTCTCTGCTACTGTCTGCTATAGTACCCCCTCTGTTTTGCAGAAACTTTTTGGAAAGTGTTGTCACATAAGAAAAGTGTTTTCTGACTTGCTAGTAACCATAGACTGCTATTTTTCTGCCCTTTTCGACCAAGCTGTTGTTATGGTAATTTATGGTAATGAATGTACCATACATGCAGTATAAATAATACTCTCTAAAATTGCAGAGAGATCCTGTAGGAAGCTTTACATTAATTATTGCTGTTAGTTTTTTGACTGTTTCCTAAATATTTTGTGGAACAATATTATCTTGTTCTTTTTAGACTTCTGTCTCGGGCAGCAGGTCAAATAATGACATCTGAAAATCCATTAATGGCCCTGGAAAAGCTTTTCGTCAAAGGATGTGTCTGGTGTTTTTTTTTTTCTTCTTTGTTTTCTTTCTTCATGCTGTGAAAAAGGTCTGTCTTCTCATATGTTTACTTTCTACTCCATATATATATATATATATATATATATATATATATATATATAATATATCCCCATGACTTGTTTATAACAAAAATGCTTTCTGTTTTCACAATGTGCTTGTTGGTGCTACTGTGCTGTGTCTGCAGCAGTCCTGATGGGAATGTGGCAGGAATTAGTCCCATTCAGGCCAGCTTGGGGTGGTGATGGTCACAGCTTCCCTGCTGCACAGCCCTCCCTGCCTGGGAAAGAGGGGAGAGGTGGCCCTGAGATGGTCGAGTGAGCAGCACTGAGCAGGAGCCTCAATTACAGAGTGCCACAGTAGTGCACAACTGAAATACATTAGTAAAATTAAAATTTGTCCTCATTCCCTCAGTGAGTAATACAGTTAATGAAAATAGATCTAACCAAATTAAGATAATTTATTTAATTAGTTTGCAGCACTGTAAAACTTTTCAGGGCAGTACAGCCCTTCGGTGCAAACCTGAAATAGATGCAGTTCCACTGTTCACTTCAAAGACCACAAAGGTTAAAACTTTTAAGTGTATTAAAGCAATTCTGTTAATTGTGTCTGTAGAGGATTCTCCCTTGCCCTTCCTGGTAAAGTATTCTTAATTTAAAATTCACATTATGCTCGTTCTGCAATCTAGCCTTTTAACCAAAGTGTAAATATGTGATTGCTTGTGTCTTCGAAGCTTAAAAAGAAATTTTGCATTTTTGTTTCAGAAGGTGGTACTGGTAGTACATGGTACTGGTATTTTACCTTTTTTTCCCTTTCAGTTTGTATTCTTATTTTCTCTGCTCTACCTTTCTCTTCTTCCTCTGTATGTGCTATTAATGATTTGTAATGCAAGTTGCTATGGGGCAGGAGCCAATTCCTTGGAAGGAAAGAGGTGCCATCTCTACACTCCATTCCCTAAATCCCTTTCATGTTTTATTTTGTTCAGTCTTGATGCTGGCTTTTTCTATGATCTTTCAGAAAGACACCATTCAAAATCAGAAGGCTATCCCAGATGCTGTAGGTTTGGGTTTTTTTCACCTAACTATGGGGCTTGGAAGGGACCTCTGTGGACCATGTAGTCCAAGCACCTGCTAAAGCAGGTTCACCTTGAGCAGGCTGCACACAATCATATCCAGGCAGGTTTTGAATATCTCTGGGGAAAGAAACTCCACAAACCCTCTGGGCAGCCTTTTCCAGTGCTCTGTCACCTTCAATGAATTATTTTCTTGTTCCTTTCAATTTATAAGAAAACCCAAGGTCCACAATTTGCTCGATTTTGTTGTCAAACCAAGCTTTTGTAAGTCTGCATTACAAGCCAGACTGGTCTTAGCTTAAACTTCACATTAGCCTAATTTTTAGTTAACCTAATTCATGCTGTAGAATTTTCTTGACCTTAAATAGAAAAATAAATGCCTTTATTTTTTTAAATTCTCTGATTTTCTTGCTGGTACAATTTTTCTTCTAAATGGCTTATGTTACTTATTTTAAAGTAATATTTATATTATTAATTTGTAATGGAAGGTTTAGTCCTTCCTACACTAAAATAAAAGCACTTCCTACACTGAAATAGATTTTTCTGGATTGGAAACATGGATATGAGAGCTCTTGGCTTCTCCTTAGAGTTTTTTGAGGAGGTTCAGGTAAATCACTTCTGACACCCGCCAGTCAGTTAACTCCGAGCAGAACAGAAATAAAGACAAAGTGGCTATTTTGGGCAAGGGAAAAAGAAAGATTTTATATGAATGGGAAACATATCTTTATCTAATTTATTGGATAATAGCAGGATGATTTTCATATTTTTTCTTTCAATGATTTATTTTTCACTTATTGTGAGGAAGGTGCTTTCAGAAAAGGGCCAAGTTTATCCTTTCTGTTGTGGAAGTGATAGTTATTTTACCTTCCATTAATGGAAATAGGAAAGGTGCTTACTCCTCCAAATCCTGTGTGGACAGGTCATTTTAATGACATGGTTGCACTTTGCTGTAAATGGGAATGATACTGTGTAACTTAGAGTTAATAATTGAGTTATGTGGAAGTAATTTGTCTGGGTTTTTGTTTTATTTTGGGTTTTAAATTTAATCTTGATTTTATTGCTTAAGTATGAGCATTTCATTATTGAATGTAGTACTCTCTGGCTGTATTAAGTGGTTACTGTAATTTATAGGATACTTTGAGAAATGTCATGATTCTCATGAAGCGACACAGCATGATTTAGGGAGTGCAGCAACTGAGTGAGTGGAATTACGTAATATGACCTGGTTGATGTGAGGTACCATAAGATCTTAATTTATTTCCTCAGTATAACTGGGTGAGAAAAGAAGATAATAGGCCAGCCCCACCAGTTCATTCAGTGGCTGATTTGAAAATAAGTCCATTCTAAATTGATCTTGAAGCTACTTGGAGTTGCATATAAAATGGTCAACTTCCTGTCCAGGGCCAGGGAAGGGGCAAGCAGGGACAAAAGGAAATAAGTTGGTTAGGAAATGGGGCTGTATGAAGTTATTTACTTCTATATATGTCATAGGAAAAAAAAAAAACCTCTCTTTTTTGTAAGTAGTTTAATTTGATCTGATTTAATAAATAATTAAAAATATTTTCAAAAGACCCAAGAACTAAATGCCAGCTGCCTTGTGGCACCAGTGAGTTTTTTGCTGAATCCCTGTGCCAAAGAAAGAACACCAATGTGAAACTAATGCAGTTGCTCTGGATGAGGGAGGTTCCATATTCAGAATACACAGAATTAAAGCAAATACAGCACAACTAGTGTTTCCTTGAAGAAGCAATTGTTTGGATTAACAAAAGAGTTTCTGTAATAAACTGTTGTAAAATTTTATTTTTCAAAAACATACTACTTGTCATTTTGATCTCTTGAATGTGATATTTTAAGAATAAGAATTGTTGCCCTGATTCCATATTAAGGTATTACTTTCATGCCATCTGCATGTAGTTACTTCAACTTTATTTGGATTGAAATTTTTTATGCTGCTTTTTCCAGCCAAGAGTTGACTATGAATTTGAGAAAAATCAGTTGGTTATTATTTTAATTTGCCATTGAAAATATTACTTATTTTCACAGTTTAAAAATCAGGGCAGTATACATATAAAATTATTGCTAAAATGAGAGGGGAAAAAATTTATCCTTTGGTTTGTGTACTGCAGGCATTTTTACAGACTATGAAATAAACACGTGAAGAGTGAGGCACCCAGTATGATCAAAACCCCTACTTCTCTTACTGTTCCTTCAAAATACTAGGCAGGAAGCCAGTGTTCAGTCATTTTGTTTCAAGTCTTAATTTCCTCTTCCTTTTGTGGTACCCTCATTTGTCTTCAAAAATCTTTACTTTCCCAATGTGTTGGAACTCATGATTGCTTATAATTTCCACTCATTTATCCAAAGCACAGACTAAATTAAATGTTCCAAAAGAAAGCGGCCATATCTGTGAGCATCTCTGTTTAAAATTATTGCAAGTTGCATTGAGTATTCTGTCATGACATTTTTATTTATCTCAGTTTTCTAGGCAATAATTGTTAAAACAAAGCACAGACTTCATAAAGCAAGCCCATCAGTAGTTCTTCCTTGTAGTTACACTTTAGCACTATAAATAGCTTTCTCTTCATAAAAAAACTCTTTAAACTCATCCTCTCATCAGAACTGATGGATTTTTCTGGTGACTTGAAGGTCTTTAAAACTGTTCTCCATGCAAGAGACATGATATTATATTTCAGTAGGATAGTGGGTATTGTAGCATTATGGAAATTATTCTAGCTCGAGAACTCTGACAGTTTTTTTTCTCTAAATTAACAAACGTCAGTCTTACTGAAAAACTGAAATTGGGTAGGAGGCACTTCAGCTCCATACTGGTGTGTCAGAGGACAGCAGAAAATACTGGGATGTAGGCTGGGAAATACGTAGGGGAGAAAAAAGTTGATATATTATAGTCAGTGTGAACCCACATATCTACCTACACCGTTGCAACCCAGCTCCTTAATGACTGTTTAATTTTATGGCTTTTCGTGTTTGAGGCACTTTGTGCGCGTCGAATAAAAGGAGGCGCGGTTCAAGAGTTGTGCCCTCCCATGGCGGCCCCTGGGGCTTTGAGCACCTTGGTGTCAGGCATGCTTTGACTTGTCTCCCTCCAAAGCCAAACCTCAGAAGGCTTGGGTGAAACCAGAGCAGTGCTTGTCTCTGCTCAGTGCAGCTGAGACTGTTCTGGGTGGTGGGAGTCACTTCGAAACTGTCCCTGGGGCTGTTTCAGCAGAGCAGATGCAGCTGCTGGGGCTCGGTCTAGCTGGGTGTTCTGGTGGGAAGTGGGACCTCTCTGGGTCCTCTCGGCCAGGAGACTCTACAGAGATAAAGATCATTTGATTTGTGGTGCTACCCTCGTTTGCCAGTTAGAACACAGCAAACCTTCACATTCATTTTTATAGTTCAGCTTTGTTACTGCTCATCAATATAAACATTAGAGTTAAATGAAGTACAGGTTCATACTTGTTTGCATACTAGAAATACAGAGCAATTCATTAACTGCTCATTTTTAGGAGCACTATTTTAAAGTGTTGTCACTGATGACATGCATTTATATACATATGTATGAGCATCTCTATGTTTATGTGCTTCTGTATATAGCTTCTAAAACTTTCAGACAAAGCTTTTTCATGTCTTTTTTTTTTTTAAGCATTCATGTTGCTGAGTTTTCAGTAGTTTTCCTTATATTTTGTGCTTATCTTGATAGCATCAGTAATTGTTTAAGATAAGAAAATGCCCAGTGTAAACTTCTCCATACTGGAAGAGGTAGTAAATAATTTTTTTGTTTTTTTTTTTAATTTGACTCTGTTATTTTGCCTTGCAAAAACCAGTGGTCTTTATGGTTATGTCTACAGCTAGCCTGAAATGACAGTGATGGCATAAGATGCTGGGTTTGTTCAGTCACTCAGACCAGCATCAACTGAATTCATTTTACAATCTGGAAAATTGGTATTTTTGGAAAATTGGTGATCTGGAAAAGATCATGTGTTTTTAAAGTAATAATAATAATTATTCAATTTTAGATTCTAAGAAGATCTTTCAGGAAAGGCTGAACTTCAAACATGTAGGTCTTACACATCAATTTCTTGATTTTCAAATCCTGGATTATTTTTGTTTCCCTGTTTTAATGCCAGTAGTGTAAACTGGGGTAGCTTTTAGGTAATTGTGGTGATTAAAATCTAGGGGACCCTTAATAAGATTGTGGGTCAGCAAAGCTGTTAGTGTGGCAGTGTTTAACATGGAATTTGGGAAGCACAGTCCTGCTTGCATCTGGAGCAAGAAGCTTGAATATCATTTCAAGAAGGAATGTTTCAGAAATGCTCAAATAACCAGTTCACGCTCAGTTCTACAGCATTATAAATCTGTAAATGGATTCTGCAAGTCACCTCTCTAATCTCAGTGACAAAGTTAATTTTTTTTCCCCCCCTGAAGACATTAATTTCACAGTGTGGGATAGTTAAACTTGCCTCCCTTCTGTTTTAGTAGACTGGCAGAGCAGATATCACGGTCCCTGACACATCATTTTTTCTCCATACAGTACAGTGTACTTTGGGACTGTAGCGCAGCAGTAGACTGGCCCAGGAATCACAATCTGGGCTTATTGTCTTTGTGTATCCTCAAGGAGTAATATTTTAAAGTCACTGCATCTGTTGGTACTTAAGAGCATGATTTTTACGTTTAATTTTTGCCAGTTTTTACCATCTGCGTGTCTGTTTTTTGGCTCCTCGCTTTAATTTTTCAGTTTAATTTCTCAGTTGCACTGGGATTGCTTTCTCTTTCTCACACATGCTCTTTTTGAGTCATCCATGAACTTATATTAAAAAAAAAAAGAAATTATTTACAGCAGTTGCGTAATAAAATTCTTGGCCTTGACATATTGATTTTTTTTAATGATCTCTTTATATTGAGTCTCCTAGTAAATGCATGTCATTTTTGGAAGTGAAATAACTTATTAGACTTTGTTTAAGTTTTAAAAAATTACTTTGGATTAAATTGAAGCATTTTGGCGGGAAAAGCTGGCTTGATCACATTCAACACATTCTAGTCTTTCATACTCATTTAGTTTTTAATGCCCAGGAGGGAACAATTTTCTTGAGAAATCTGTGTTATAATCATAAACAGACATAATTCAGTAATTTTCTCATGAAACATTGGCTGAAGTTCTCGCACTAATGACTTGAAGCTCACACGAGCGGGAAGGTTTTTGTTTAAATTCCAAGAAAAATACTAATGAAATACATGAAAATAGAAACAAAATATACATGCAGTGTGTCATGGGCTGTTTTCAATAAAAATTATGTATCTTCATCAATTGCATAAATGTCTCACAAATTCAGGCATGTTCTAGCATTTCAAAAATATTCTGATAGTACTTGAGTCATTTTCTCTGATTATCTCTGATAATTTTTTTACAAAAGATTACATTGTGTAAATAAATGTTTAATGTGCAAGAGTAACTGTATAGCACATTTATCAAATGCTTTGCTTCTGTATGCGTTTGTGAGTATTGAAAACTCCACTGCTTCTCTGATCTTTTTCTTGACTTACGTTTTTTGCCTCTCATTTAAAATATAATACATTCCTTAGGGTCAAATTTAGTGGCTTTTTAAAATCATGGTCGTTTCTTTTTGGCCTCTTTCAAATATTTGTAATTGAAAATTTTTGAGTTTGTATTTACCTCCTGGTATATCTGCTTGCTCTTAGTTGATTTTCAGACCAGAATGTGGACTTGCTTCCCTTTTGATCTTTCCCTTGGTTTCTAATGAATATTTTGTGTAGTGCTGCACAAAACACTGAGTAAGGATTACATTAAAATACCAGCATTAGCAGGTAAAAACATGTTCCTTTTTGAATACGTGGCTCTTATAATCTATAGTGCCCCCTCTCTTTGTGTGGGCTGCTTTGCATTATTAACAACACTGTAAATTATCACAAGACCAAAAAAAGTAGTACTTTGTTCACCTGAGAAACTTTTTTTTTTGAAAGGAAGTGTTGCTGTGAAGGAGCAGAATTAGATGTCTACTCTTCTGTCTGCATATGCCTCTAGCTTTTCCTAAAAACACTGTAACCACCTTTTACTGTGTTCCAGAACTGGAAGGACATGGTGGTTTTCCCCCTAGGTATTTGAGCTTTCATTCCTACTCAATTCTTGTTGTGTCTTGCTGTAAACTTTTTCTTGTATTAGAGGAAGAGGACTGTTAGTGCTTATTTTTAATTATCAGTTGTCATTAAAAAACATGGTGGTATTTTCCACATTTACTGGTAGAGATTCAAACTGTATTTAAGTGGTACTAGAAATTACTTAAATTGCATGTTTGCAAATTTGAATTCCAAAATTTTCCCCAGCTCTAAGGATTTTATTACTGTCAAGTTTGAATTCCTGATTTCCTGACAAATATTCTGTTACTGTAAGTAAAGAGAAAAGCTGAGTGAGCAAAACTGGTATCCGTTTCCCAGTGTACTGAGAGATGTGTATGTTTTTACTACTCTGTAAAAACATGGAGTTGATTTAGAGTTGATAATATGTTATCAAGAGACTGCTGATTATTTGCTATCCTGTGGCTTGACTCTTAAAAATTTGTGTGTTTTCAGTTGTGAGTATAAAGCAAGAACAAGAAGCAGGCTACTTTCAGTACTATGGTCTGTTAGAAAGTGCCAGTCACTTCTGGTGTCTTTTTTTCTTGCCTTACATGGAAAGCAAGTTGTCTCATATTCTCATGAGATGGAGCTGTAATACCGTGAGAACAAAACCATGCATGCATTGGTTTTTCCATAATGCCGGTTTACTTTGGGCTGAGAGAATTCAAGTAGTATTAAGCATTCCAAATGCAATGATGGGAGCAATCCATCAGTTTCCAGCAGCATCCCCTCTGAACTGGAGCCCTGCTCTTACCTTGAATTTTAACTAACTGTGTAAATCTAAGGATAACCTACATTTGAATGCCAGACGCTCAGCTCTACTTTACTGTATGTTTTAAAAGGCTTGTGGGAAGCTCGATGTAAACTTTAGTCTTAGGTGGTTTCCCAGCTGACTGGTGTGTTGAATTAATTGAGAATGGGAAGGGCTGGTTCAATTCATTTCCATCCCTTGTATCTCAGTCATTTTCTGCAACGATGCATAAGGATTGATTGCCATAGCAACAGTGTTTTAGCTTGTACTACTGTGAATGTGGTTAATGATAATAGAATTATCTACTCATTTTAAATCCTGTTATATTATTAGGTCATCTGAGCCATCCTCTTGCTATGTATTGAGTTATTCCCTGTAGCCTATCTTGTCCTTCTTTGTCCATGCTGCTTTTACATGTGTTGAGCAGTGGGGATTCTGCTTCTTCCCTTGGGAGACTTTCGAAATCTGATATATCACTCCATTAAGGATTTTTTCCTGATATTTAGCCTCATTTTACCTTTTTTCTTCCAGCTACAAATCCAGCTATGGATTTGTACCTCATGGAAGTTCTGTTCTTATCTTTTTCCCTATCCAGCATTTAATCCTTCTTTTTTACCTGTGTAGAATATAGGAGCTCAATATTTGTGTATTTCTTATAGGATTTTCTTATGGAGAAAGGCAGGTTTATAAATACATCCTTTGTTCTTCTTTACTACCTCATTTTGGCAGGAAGCTCCCTTATACTCAGCTACTATTTAGATTACCTGAACTGCATAGACAAAAAGCTTCCAGCTTTCCCATGTTTAACTCTGTTTGCTGCAGCATATGCATGACTGGATGGGTGGTTCTTGTGTGTGCATCTGTGCCTCGCTCTGCCTGATGTTCACAGTGGTCTCTGGTGGGTGGGAAGATGCAGTTGATTTTTTGTTTTGTTTTGTTTTTTTTTTTCATAAAGGTGGAAGGATGTTCCTTTATCCTTGCTACAAATCAGCAGAAATCCCCTCTCCATCTGTCCTTCTTGTGTGTCCAGGCTAACAGGATGAGCATTGGTATCTCTGTTCCCCTCCGCACCCACAGGTTGCACACTTTGCACTCTGGAAATTTGCTGGTTATCTAAATCCTTTTTTCCTACATGGTTTTTCCACCATAAAGAGAACTATTTTCTAGTCATGTCCAAAGAGACATGCAAGTGGAAATGCAGTTGTCTTCTCCACTTCAGGCATTTCAGACTCTGTACTATGTGTAGGTCAGGCAGACCAGAAATTAGTTTAAAACAAATAAAATATAGTACTTTTCCATACAATTGGACTGTGGGTTAGCTACCTATATTTTGCATCATTGGCCCACTCCATCTGCTTTCTCCAGTGTTGTTGTGGAGCTGGTAAATAAGACAGAGAAGTAATGTAATCTTTCCAGTAATCTGTTGTTTTCACTGCTACTTATGCTTTTTGACTCATTTTCTTCATTAATATTTGATGTCATACTGTTGCCCATTTTCTTTTGTTTTATTAAATAAATCTACAGTATAAAGAAGTACTTATTACATTAATATTCATCCATACTACCCCAAGAGGGCAAAAGACTAAAGGGAATTGCTATTTGAAAATACTTATAGAGCTGAATTTGATGCAAAATTATTTCATGCTGCAGTTAAAACCAGATATATTAAATATCCCTCAGTATTATCACAGACTAGTTGTTTAATGTATGATTATTTTTGCTGGTTTTTTTGGTGGCCTATTGTTTTTTTGGTTTAGAGAGGTGCTACTTTTTTCAAGATTCTTCCCTTTGAAGCTTAAGCTAGATTGCATTTCTCAGAATTCTTTATCTTGCATTTATTCATGTTTCAATTTCCTCAGTCACCAGGATTCTCAGCTCATCAGTGTAATGTAGTGAAGCCTCACAAAACTCACTGATCATGTTTTAAAAGATTGCTTTAAACCTAAGTTGTATTTTACTGGCAAATTTCATCACTTTGTGTTCAACTTATTCTTCCACTGTTAGGAATACACGTGTGCCAGATATTTAAGTTTTTTTGTTTGTTTTAATTTTAATTAAACTGCAAAAAGACTCTAAGTAGTAATACTAAGGAATCATTGTGAGCCTAAATAGATGAGGATAGACAAGAAAAAAGAAGAGTCAGTAACCTGCTGATTATAGTAAATGAAAATGCATAGGTTTAGAACTAATCTGTTTTGTTTCTCCCTGTTTTTTCTTCAAATAATATAATCTTATGAGAACACCATGAGCTTTATTAATTTCAGTGAGGAGCCTTTGAGCCTTTGTCACAGAATTTTCTAATTTTTTTTCTAAATTGGTTTTGCCTTTATAGTAAATCAGTTTTAATGGAAGATATCATGGCCTTTACCTTGTCTCAGAGGTCCACTCTCTGGTTCACTCTTCTAGTCCTGTAGAGATAAAGCAGATAATTTTCTGTTTCCCATCTGGTCAGTAGCAGCAAGGTGCTGGACCAGCCCAGCTGGATTGTCTGAAACTTTGTGTTCTGTGACTCTGGAAAGTGGAAATGGCCAAAGATCTTGCCCAGGGATGTGGAGAGAGAAGCTCTCAGTGCAGCTGGATTTCTAAAGTGACTTTGTACTGAAATCCCAGCATTTGCTGGCTCTTCAGGTTTCTTCAAGCTTTTCTTTCACAGTTTGAAGAAAAAATCTTCAGGGAGGTAATAGGACTTGATTCCATCTGGTTTCCTAAAAGTATTTTGTTTTCCAGGTTCAGAAAATAGCTGTGAAGAGTTAAAGTAAAATAAACTTTTTTTTCCAGGAGGTCTTAGACCGGACTAGCTTCATTGTCTGGCTCATCTGGGATTCAAATGTGATTTTATGGGAAATTGACAAGTTTTTGTACATTTTGAAACCTTCAACCTGGCTTTAGCTAGTTTGTAACTGATTAAGTGACAACTAAGAAAACCTTGTGTCAAAATCAGAATGTTTAAATGTGGGCTTTAACAGTGTTTATACTTTTGGGATTTAGCAGTCTATGCTTTTTTAATTCTAATCAAAACATGTTTTTCTGGTTCCTTACTGAATTTTGCTCCCTCAAATGCTACTGTTTGTTTAAAAGGTGTTTATGTAGACATCAACAACACTTAAAGTGTTTATGCATAAAGTGCTGTGACTGATGAGACGCACTCAGGTACATGCTTCTCTCATGTGTCTATGACTTCTTTCTTTTCACCTTTTTTGGGGTAGGATGGATGGAGAGGAATTTGACCACAAGATGTGTTTTTTTCCCTTTCTGTTCATGCATCATAACTTTTAATACATTCAAGAAATAGAATTTAAAAGCACAGTTGTGCCTCTGTCTTAATTTGGTCTCCTCTAAGGAAGATGGTAGAATTTTAGTAACTCATGTGTTTGTTCAGTAACTGCTTATATGATGACAAATAAAGTTCTGCTGTAGATTAGAAACTTGCAGGGAAAAAACAAATGATGGAAAATAGGTCAGCAGTGTTCAAGGGCAAGAGGGATTTATTCCTGGAAAGCCTGCTCATTTTGAAAGAGGGGGAGTTGCTGATGTAGTGAGTTCAGTGAACAAGACACAATTATTTAGATGAGTTGAAAATAGGTAGTGTTTTGAAGGAGGTAATAAAAGAGGGATGATATTAAAAGAGAGATGGACATAGTGCAAGTTACTGAATACTGAAATGAGTGCCTTGAGCAGTTTTTGGGACTGCAGACGAGCAGTATCCTTTCAAACAGTCTGAGGCCACAGCAGCAGAGACATTTTCAGTCGTCTCTGCTGCTGAAAGAAGCAGTCTTGGCCATGCTTTGCTTCCTCCCTTGTGCCTCCCTAAGCTTTTATGAGGCTGTTAATTAGGCTGAACTGGACCAGCCTGGGAAATGTAACCAATTAAAATTGTTTTTATTAAACATTAATTTTAATTTAGATCTTTTGTATAATGATACAAATGCTTGAATAAACTGAAAGGAGAAGGTGGACAGAGGAATCCAGTGCCAGACATGACCATCTGGGGAGGGGAGAAGAGGAGACTGCTGCTTTCAACAGCCCACATCTGTGGTTTGTGCTGGCCTTGCAGGATAATGAATTGCCAGACTGAGGTGTTATTATGGGCTGCAGGAAGGAAATACAATTGCTTGGAAATCTGTACCACCATCACACATGCTCAATTCAGTCCTAACTGCTCTGACTTGGTGTGGAAAAGGAAGGGAAAGAATTGCAAATGGAAAGAAGATCTCTAGGAAGAAGTTGAAAAAGAACTAATTTTATTGAGGAGCTGGGATCTCTTCTGCTGCCACAAATGGTAATAAATGAGTTATTTCTTGAAATGGCCTCTGTTTTATAACAGGTAGTCTGCAAAGAGCCTCTGGAGCTGTGGTTGCAGCAGTTGTGTGGTGTCCTACACTTTGTTCCTTGGTACATTTTACCAGAGGTTGTCTTTGGTGGTCCCTGGATAGCTCAGTGAGGTGGTAATGATGAAGTTTGGCTGTTGATGATGATGAAGTTTTGTGTTTCATCATGTGATGTGTAAGGGTTTTGCATGGCAGTGAGCAAACCACATGTGCTGGTGCAGGCCCAGGACCAAAGTGCTCCAAGGGAGCTGTTGCCAGCCTTGCTGCCCCCCATCCTCCAAGAGGTGATGGGGTCTGTGGTGCTGCCTTCTTGGTTAAGTTCAGGAGTACATGTAAATACATTTAAATTTTTCTTAAACTGAGGCTCTATCTTGGAGACATCACCGCAAACTGAAAGCATTTAAAGCTGAAGATGAACCTCAAAAATAGGGAAAAAAATCTTTTTTTGCCTCAGTTTCTTTGAATAAATAATTTGGAGAATAACCTCTAATCTTCTTCTTGTGGGTGCAGTGAAGCTGAAGTCATTATTGTCCATGAACTGTGCTGGAAGGCACTACAGAAGTACTGAGTAGTATTTATTGTAAATTTGATTTAATGCTTTTGATTAAAAAATGAATAAAATTGTCATAGACCAGATTGTAACCCTGTAGGCACTTGGAATGGAGCATTTGTAAATGAAGCATTTCCTGAGAAGTTTGAAATTGTTTTTCATGTTGATTTCAACAAAACAAATTGAGCAAAGGACAATGAAAAATGCTATAGCATTTTCTGTTATTAAAATGGTGAGTTTGTTTGGTGCCTAAGGTGAAATTCATGTTGTGCAAAAGACCAAAAAAGAAAATTTTACAGCATAACAGGAAAACTCAATTGAAGCAATTTTAATGGAGTTTCTCAGTGGAATGAGCTGGAAAAAAAATGTTGAATGCAACTGTGAATTCAGCAAAAGAGAAGTCAAAGATGAAACTGCAAAATGGTGAAATCTCATCACTCAAAATTTCATAGGAGCTGAGAGCACGGTTGGGTGCCTTGTCCTTCTGCATCAAGGCCAGGTGTCCTGCATCACCATCACAGTGCTGGTGCTCCCTTCTGGGTCTTCCTTTTCTGGGACTTGGGGCCAGAACCTTGCCTGGTTTTGTTCTTTCAGGGAAGGAAGAGCTGGAACAGTAAGCCCTCACATTAAGATATGTGCACGTTAGGGCTCCTTCACCTCAGGTGTGCTTGTCCATCTACCTGATGTGTTACACAAAAGACCTTTTGAAACAGATGTATAGGGTTTTTTTTACTTTTAATCAGTATGAATATAAATCTAAAAAGTCATTAACCAAAGCTATATGTTACCAAATCCTAGCAAATGAGAAGTCAAGATAAGTCACTGTCTAAACAGAAATAGTGCCACTGTAAATTTAGACAGTGATAAGCCCACTGTCTGAATGTGGATTTTTCTTTAAACAAGATAAGATATTTTAATATCGGTGGAATTGAGGGCATCCTCATTAAGTTTGCTGATGACACCAAGCCTTGTGGTGTGGTTGACACTCTGGAGGGAAGGGATGCTATCAGGAGGGAACTGGTAAGGCTTGAAAGGTGGGCACATGCAAACCTCATGAAGTTCAGCAAGCGCAAGTGCAGGCTGGGTGAAGAGTGACTTGAGAGCAGCCCTGAGGAGAAGGACTTGGGGTGTTGGTTAAGGAGGAGGTGGCCATGACCTGGAAATGTGCATTTGCAGCCCAGAAGGCCTGAGCTGCATCCAAAGCACCGTGGGCAGCAGTGAGAGGGAAGTGAGTTTGCCCCTCTGCTCTGCTCTGCTGAGATCCCACCTGGAGCACTGCATCCGCTCTGGGGCCTCGCACCATGAGAAGGATACAAACCTGATGGGGCAAGTCCAGAGGAGGCTGTGAAGATGACCAGAGAGCTGGAGCACCTCTGCTGTGAAGACAGACCCAGAGGGCTGGGGCTGTTTAGCCTGGAGAAGAGAAGGCTCTGGGGAAACCTTAAAGCACCCCCTTAGTACTTAAAGGGGGCTCACAGTAAAGCTGGAGAGGGACTTTTTACAAAGGCATGTAGTGTAGGAGAGGGGGAAGTTGCTTCAAACGGAAAGGTCTTAGGTTAGATATTAGAAAGAAATTCTTTACTGTCAGAGTGGTGAGGCACTGGAACATCCAGAGAAGTGGATGCCTCATACCTGGAAGTGCTCAAGGCCAGGCTGGATGGGACTCTGAGCAGCCTGGTCTAGTGAAAGGTGTTCCTGCCCGTGGCAGGGGATTTTAACTAGATTAGCTTAAAGGACCATTTCCAACAAAGCCATTCCATGATTTTTATGGTTTTTTTGGCAAAACTAACAGGGGGATTGCTAGTAACACAAAACCAGAAGCTTTCGAAGTTGCATTTTCTAAAGGAGACAGAACTCAAAGAATATCTCCTAAGTTTAAACTCCCACCCATGTATAGACTTTTGCCTTATTGCAAAACAGATATTTTAATAAAATTTTTAAAAAGCTAAGTCTTCAGTGTGCTTTCTGATGTAATTTCTGAATGGTCCTGAACCATGCTGAGAAAAATATCCAGAATTGAATTTTGTTATTAAGATGCCTGTGTGAGTAAAATGATGTTTTGTGTGACAGGGAAGAGAGTGCTATACTTTTACCTTGCTTCTAAATTGACTCTTACGTTCAGTGCTCCAGGGGATTGAACTGTTCTGTACTTGGCTGAAGCTAGCAAAATCCTTGCATGCTGATACAGATCTGCAAATCAAGCAACAAGGGACCATTTCAGATTTTAAAAAAAAAAAAAAAAATGAAATGAATAAGGATAAAAGAGCTATGAGACCTGTTTGAAAATTGCCTAATGACAAATTCAAGTTGCTAAATAAGAAATGCTTTTTGTATCTTTGAAAAAAATCCTCAGAAGAAAATCACGGCCTTTGAAAATGTGAGGTGAATAATAATATATTCAGGAGTGGTACAGGGAAAATGTGAAGTGATTAATACAGAGTTATCTCCTTTCCTTTGTCTCAATATCAAGGGGAAACAGTGTGACTTATCTATAATACATCTCTGCAGAAGTCTTTTAGATCTCTAAACTTATAGGTGGAGGCATGTACACTTGGTTTTCTGCAGGGAAAGCGTGTCCCAATTTCATGTTTCCATTGTCATTTTTTTTGGCGTTTTAGAATCGTGCAGGACTTGATGACTTTTTTTTTTTTTTCTGGTGTCTGTATACAGAATGAACTAACTTGTCAGATTAAAGGGAAAAGTATTTAAAATTCTGTTGCTCTACATTAGTTACAAGCAGGTGAATTCAGTGTGGATCTATTTATAAAGGAACTAATGGATGTGCCTAACTTGACCTACTTTAGACTACTCAACAGAAAAAAACAAAGACAATGTAGTTGTAGCACTGCCATGTAATCTGTTTTTTTTCCTACCTTAAGAACAAAATAATGTCTTTGTTGCTGTGGCCTTCTAAATATATATGTATATTTAGAAGCTTTTATATGTATATAGAACATATCTATATATCATCTATATGTGTATATCTTATATAAGTTTTTATGTTTATATTTGTATCTTATATATGTGTTTATATTTATTTCCTGGATGCCATAGTAACAATCCATGTTAGGAGTATATTGTGGAGTTTTTTTAGTTCCATAAACATCAACTTCTCCATATCAAATGAATCTTTCTGGTTCTGAAATCCCAGAACTGTATTACCTGGCATTGTGGAGTAGGAAGAACACAAGTTCTAAAAGAAAATTAGACTTCCTTTAGTAAAAGTCACCCCTGTTGGAAAAAATTCAAGTGAGGCATCTTCTACCAAAGCAGGGGCAGCTTCCCCTCTGTGTGCAGGTATCACATGAGTTAGCAAGGGGTCATCTATAGGAGCAGTGTAGGTATCAGTTACCACACTGAAAGGGAAAATAAATTGTATATGAAGACATCAACCAGAGTGTGTTTGTTACCTGCCAAGTGCTACACTTATGTTGGTTCACCATGTGGGGATATCTCTGTAATTGAGGTAATTCCTGCATTATGCAAGGTAGATGATAACCAGGCCTGGCCTTTGGGCTGAACTTTGCAGGGGAATTTGATTATACATTGACCTATAATTGTAGCCTTGTTTCAAGTAAGGCTTATAACTATTTCCTTTAAAGATACTTCCCATTATTCTGACATCTAAGTAAGACTTTGAATCTGCATTTAATACAAACCCTAATATTTGTTTTACACTGGCAGTTCATGGTGGTCTGTGTGTCAATCTCTGAATCATATGAGAAGAGTATAAAATTTCAGAGATTTGAACATGGAAATATTTTGTAGGTAAGCCTCATTTAAAACAAACAAAGAGCAGACTTGCACCTGTGAAACAGATATGTTTTGAACCCTGAGGAAAACCAGAAAATGGAATAAAGACTGTAACTAGGCAGTTACACAAAATGAACCCGTTTTTAAGACAACAATCAATTTGAGGTAATTTGTTATAGTTGTACATGGGTCTGTGAGAGAGTTACTTCTCTTTGTAATACGATGGACACATCTGTAATTTGCTATTGATCAGATCTTCAGAAAGCTCTTTGTTTGCTTCACTTAATATTAAAAGTGTGACAATCCCTGCTTTATATATTTCAGATATGTAGCACGTGAGAGGTTAGTGCTTTATTGTTGCACCCAATCCTTTGGTTGATTTTATCACTCTGTTTAGTTTTAAATATTAATTTTAGTGGACTCCCCAACAGGCAGCACTGTAAGTGCTGGGAAGCCTTGTCTGGTCCTGCCAAATCTTTTCTGGCTATTCTTGTTAGCTGTGCTTGGTTTTATTTACAAGCTGCTGTGTAAGTGAACTGTCTCACAAATTCATTATGTGATGAAATGCCTTGAGTTTTGTAGTTCTCCATATACTTGGTATTTGATAAAATGTTTAAAAAATAGGTTATGCTGGGCAAGTGTTACTAGGTGCTAAGAAAAGGAAGAGATGAAGCACATCTGTTATCTTTGAGCAGGAAGCCTTTTGTGGCTTAGCATCCTAAGCTGCTGCTGAGACATTTGAGATCCATTTTAATATTTCTGCTTTTCAAAGTCTCACATCCAAGAGTCTTATATTTGCCTTTGCAAGCATGTAATATTATCCCCAACATGTTAATAAGGAAATGCACTTTTGAGTGATTTTTGCCACTATCACATAGCAACTCAGTGTAGGAAATTAGAAAGGACCCAATATTGTCTTCATTTTAAGTTTCTCTTTATTATAATTATTATATATCACCAAGGTATTTTTTAAAGTTCAGTTTGGCAACACTTTACCCATTTGTCAGTGAACAGAAACTTAGGGCACTATTTTGTTATCATTATATTATTTTCTAATATGCTATGAGTGTTTTAGTGGTGCACATTATATGTGAACTTGGAGCTGTTGCAAAATGAATGCAAAAACAGTTTTGTGCTCCAGTAATACTTGAGTCTTCTCTAAAATGTCTTTTAAATATGATCTGGTGGGAACAGCTACATATTTTTGTTATCCACTTGATACTTGCCATCTGTAGTGGAACCTAGATGTATGGATTTGTTCTGGTAGCTATTGCATTGCAGCACATCTTCTCCCTCTGTCTCCCACCCCAGACTGTCAGTGGTCCTGGAGAAGTCACTGCAACAATCCAGAGTGAGATGACCTCAGTCTGGGGAAAACAAACCCTGTAGTTTTCAGGCAAACAGCAAATATAGTCTGTGAAATATGATTGCAATGCACATTGTGAAATGCTGGAGAATCAGTGGTGCTTTAGACATTACTGATGGGCTTTTTTCTGTCAGATCCCATTTGGTGCTGTTTTCCTTGTATGGAAGGTGCATGTGCAATTTTTGGCTAATAATTTTTTTTCCTTTTTATCAATATTATTTTCTCTGCTGGTAGGCAGAGATTATTCAGATGCATGAATTAAGAAGCATGTTTGATCAACAACAAAAAAGCCTTTTGACTTTTAATGCATTTCTTGCTGTTTGTTGGTAAGCTATCACTGTAAGGACAGACTCAGGATTTTCTTGACTGTGAAGAAGCAGAAGCAGAAAAACGTCTCAAGTTAAATTCACTAGCAGGAAAACCTTTTGCCTAACATACTAAAGCTCTTAAAAGGCTCTCATACTTTTCGGTGCTGTCTGCAATGCCTACTGTAAAAAGAATTAGCTGCAGCATAATCTAGTAAAAATCTTTTTTACTGGAAGCTCTGCTACATGGCCAAGCAGTATTTGTGTTGTGATCCTGCAACCAGCCTGGCTTGCTGTCTGATAGAAGTGTGTGCCACCAAATCATTACAGAACATATGTGTGTCATTTCAGTGATGCATCACAGGTTGTTGAGCCCCTAAAGACCACTGACTTCAGTGGAGCTCTAAATTAATACACACTACAAAATAACTGGGATATCACAGGACTTGTTCAGCTGTTATTAGTATTGCCAGGTTTTTAATAGGTGTTTTAAAAAGTCATTATGAATGAAAAAATGCTAGTTTTTCAAAATTGAATGAATTGTCACATATGTTTGCCAAAAGGAAGGTTGTATCAAATTATATTCATTGGCTCTCTGGTGTTCTGCTTTTTGGACAATAGGAAATCAAATTAATCTCTCTTTAAATCTGTAAAAAACATTTCCTTTTAAGGCACTTCAAAACAGAAATAGTGTCATTGTAAAGCCAACCAGACTTAAGGCTCAGCTTGATCAGTTTAATAAATGGGAAATAAGAGATGATTGTCTGTGATAGCAGGGAATGAATTTGATATTCATCAGAGACCTGAGAAATCCCTTCCATTCTGCACTCCTCTATGTCTATATGATATCTATTCACTGATTTGACTGAGCAAGGAAAATTTCATTTTAGAGTAGTGAGGCATATAAAAACTATGTGAATATTGTCATTTCCAATTGCAGGGTGACCATCCTGCAGAAGGACGTGAGTAACATAGGGATTATTGAGATGTAAAGAGAATATTAACTTGTATATGTGTGTGTGTGTACATATATATACATACATATATATGTGTGTGTGTATATATATATATGTATAAGAGTAAATAATTTTTGCATGCTTTTTTTTGTGTTTAGGTGGATGATGATTTAATGTAAGGTTTTTCTCTCTCCCTGGATTACTGATAAGGGCAGTGCACCAAGTACAGGGCTGTTGTAAATTACACAAAGCTCTCACCTAATTATTTGTGCATATCTATATGTATGTTCAAGAGAGAGCATTGCCTATTTTTTGTATTCAATATTTTTTGGGTTTCCCCCATGTTGCCTTTGTAACTGCTCTTCAGATTTGATTGAAAATTGCCATTCTCTGGAGATTTGGCCGGTTAATCAAAAAGTGAGAACATTAGCACAAAAGCCTGATGCTGGTGTATTTGTGCTAGTTAAGACACAGGAAAAGAGGTCTCTTAGGAGCTGTTTCCCATCAAGTGTGATCATACACAGAGAGAGAGAACCTACTTTATGTTGTAAGAGCCAAACAAACATTTATGAAGCACAGCTGCCAGGAGACTAATAGCGAGTATGTCTCTTCGTCCATAATCATTGCAGAGAAGTGCAGGAGACTAAAAGGGGAAATATGAAGGGAAGGGCATATTTTAATAGCAAAAGCTTTATTTTATTTGTGCCTTGGCTGAGGGAAAAAAAAAATATTATCAGGAGCTTGTCATTACAGATAACTTGTCCTTCTCTGCAGTAAAATCTAAAGCACCTGTTGGTTGTTGGATCCTTTCAGTTTGGGATTTACAGGACTTACACTCGCTGTGCTAAAATTTAAAAAAGCTAAATGGTAGGAAACAAACAAGCCAGTGTCTGATGCTCCCTGGGAAGGTGAATCTCACTCAGTGATGCTCACTGAGGCAGTGCTGTCTCCAGCCAGGTCTCAGGCCCCACAGCCACTACTGAGGGACTGAGTTGGCTGAATAGCATACTCATAGATGGTGTTAATAATTAAATGAAATTATTACAGCTTATCAGTATTATATCAGCTCAATAATATCTGAAGTTTAAATTGGTCATATTCTTGAAGGAGGAGTGTATTGAACAGAAATGAAATGGGAACTTCAGCTTCACTTTGAAAATGAAGTTCTGGATTAACTGGAGGCAGGAGCTGATATTTTGGTAATGGACATTAAAATTTCCAGTAAGGCAGGGATAACATGGCTGGTTTTGGGCTTTGGAAATTACACTAGGCAGATTTAATTCAGAAATTTTCTGAGAAAATGTAATTAAAATAACTGTTTGGGTTTATATGTATTGGTTATGGTTCTGTTGGCAGGAATACTGCTGCCATTCCTTAACTCTGCAGATTTTGCAATCCTAAGTGGTGATAGAGAGACTGTCTTCAAAAATAAAAACCCTATTTGCAGCTTTTCATATGTATTTCATTAACACTGTGCAGGTGAACTGTGAAATAGACCATTTTATAGGTAGAACTTTTAGCACTAATAGTCCATTTTGAGCAGTTAAGATAATTTTTCAGTTTTTGAGTCATTAATTTTATTACAAACTTAGAAAAATAATGATTTCTTTTTATTTTTCAAACAGTGGGAAATTTTACTCTGAGCACGTCAAGATGTGGAGAAGTACATTGGAAGAGATGCTTTAAATTTTCCTCTGTGCTATAAAGATGAAAAGATCTTTTAATTACTCTTATTTCAGTTTTGGAAGAAAAACACATTCTGTCTTTAGTAGCTGTACATTAAAAATTAGATTTTTTGTTACAGCAGATAGCAGTGGTTTTATGTAGAGAGAAGAAACCTTCCACTTTTGGGAACTTGCTCAAATTAGTTATTTCTGAGAAATATCTGCAGTAATATCCAAGTGGGTTCACAGAAACTTTCTTGCTCTGTTAAATGCCCTTTTCCTTGTTTACCTCATCCAGGTCAAATTTGCCTTTCAGAAGAAAACTGCTTTCCAAATAAAGAAATAATTGCTTGATGCAAAGATTTTCACAGCTAGTTAGTTACTTTTTGTAGTAAATCAGAATTTTAAGTCAAATCCCTCTGCAGGTGTCCAATTTTTCTCTCTGTTCACTTCAGTGTAAATCAAAATCTGTGTTATTTTGAGAAGAAAAGAGAGTCTGATTACTGTAATATTAAAGATTTTAAAAGGGTACATCATACATCTGTTGATCATGGCAGTAGTGCTTTCATTAGGATTATGATTGCTCCTCTAAGCACCTATTTATGGGCACATGCATGTTCCTGATACAGATCTGTCTGCTGTCCAGGAAAAGCCAGACAGAGGCGTGTGGGAGCTGCTGTTTCCTAATTGCTTGGATAACTGACAGTCAGTGTGGTTCCAAAACTTGCTGTGTTTATGATTCTCGAAACAAAAGGCACAAAATGTGCATGTGATGGTGCCAGATAGCATCTGTTATACGTAGCTTTTGATTTGCAGTTTCTGATTTGTTATACCCCAGGACTGGAAGGTGCATAAGAGGCAGCTAAGTTGGCTCTTTGCTTTGACCTGGCTGCACTTGAGGTCAGGCAGAGGGATGCTCCTCTCCTTGGCTGGAAAAGCCTCCAGACCACCAGGTGGGACAGAAAGAAAGGAAACAGAATGTCCAACAAATGGAGAGGCCTAGGTCTGGTGGGAACAAGAGCCAAGATACTGTCAGGTTTGGGAAGGGTGGGAAGAAGGGTTTGTACAAGGATCTAGCTCAAGTGTTGCACAGGGGGCTGTGTCCCAGGAGGGCACTGAAGGCAGGTCTGTCAAGAGCAAGTCCAAAGGACTGCTGCAAACACCGAGTGGGGCAAGGGGAGTTCTGTTTACAAAATTAAAGTAGTCAAGAGAAAAGCTTTTGGGACTAAAAAGTGATGAAGTGTAGGACCCAAGCGTTACTAAATGAGTGATGCTTGCATTGCACATATATAGATGACTGCTAAAATGACACAGCATAAAGCCAGACATTTATTTTTTGGCAGAGGCATATCTACAAATAGATAGGATGTTATTTCAATCTCTTCTTCTGTGTGTCTGTGTGTATATGTGTGTGTATATATATATGTATGTATGTATGTATGTATATACTTCTTGCATGTTTGCTTGGAAAAACCACATGTGAAAATTTGCCAAAAACCATATTATTAGCAAAGTCATGTTCATCTTGTGATGACCTTTTGTCATAAGTGAGATTCAGACTTGGGTTTCATCAGCAACTCTGATGAAAAGAGTTCTCTTTAGGCTAGTAATAACTTCCTTGCAATAAAAATACATAGTTTTCTACAACCAGCAATGTCCTTAACTTCAAACCAAGAAACCCATTGAGACAGTGATTTGCAAGATGCTGTATGAAACAAGGTGTGAAATACCTTTTTTCAGTATGAAACAACACCAATGTTCTGATTTTCCTTTATAAACCTTTTTTGCATGTGACTTTAGAATTGGCATGGATATTTGAGTATTTATTTAATTTTAAACTTTATGCAGCTGTGCATATAAAACTTAACTGAAATCAGTAAATATACATTTCTAGGCAGGTTCAAGATGCTGGTTAACCTTTGAAATGTATTACTTATCTTGTGCTTAACAGAGGGAGATGACAAGGAGGTGCATATTAATGCTTCTTGAGACACAGGATCATCCATCTTCCAAGCAGCTTGGCCTCACAAAGCATCCTGCTTTCCAGGGTGCAGAGACATGTCCATAGCCCATGGAAGCCTGGTGCATCCAGCCTCCTGCTTTTGCAGATTCCCTGTGGAAATCTCAATTAGACATTACCAACTGTTTCTGCCTGCCTTTAACATCTCTTCAATACTTTAATAAGTTGTCTGATTCTGTGTGCTAAACTCATAGTCTATCGTGTCTTATTTCACTGACCTGATTGCTCTGGCTCTGTCTGTGTTTGAAGCCTACTGTTCACACTCTGCAATGTTTTCTTTTTGATTACATGGGTATTTGAAAGCGTAAGCTTCCAATAATTAACATACACATAAGAATGGGTTTAGAGCTTCTTACTGGAAGTCCTTGAATTACCCTGATCTAAATTTGAAAGTACAGCATTCACAACTTTGACATTAAAAGTTATGCATTTGGTGAATAACATATGTACTTTTTGGAAAGTGAAATTAAAAATAAAATAAATTGGTTAGTGTTAGAGCCTCACGTAGCTCTTTGATGTCAGCCTTCTCTGGCAAGCTATTAATAAATGCTGTGATAAAATGTTTAAAAAGCTCTTGGTACTTCATGGAATTACAGAAGCTGCATTTTCTTATACTGTTTTTAAGTCTTTGCAAGTGAGTCTCAGTGATCTGCCTTGTGTGCTCAGTCAAGCCCCCTGCCCAGGGAGGAGAGCCTGGGAGGAGTTTCCCCAAACACTGCTGACCATCAGCTGATTTTGTGCTTTGCTTGTCAGCCTTCTAAAAAATGCTGACTGTGATAGCTTCTGTAGCATGGCTTTTATAACTGTAGTAGAATTATAATATAACACTGGCCAAACTATAAATATCATTGCAAAAATGTTTAAAGTGACAAAAACCAATTTAGAACCGTTTCAGACAGTTGTGGAAGCATTTCTGCTGCACATGTGGTAACCCCAATAATCATTACTAAAATGAGTTAATAAAATTAAATGTAGGTTTAAATATTTTTTTTGTTTGTTTTTTTTTTTTTTAAATATCTAGGATGACGATCGAACAGAGGAGGACAACAGCAGAGTTGAGCCTGTTGGACATGCAGACACTGGTCTGGAGAATGCTACCAGTTTTTCCCTGGAGTAAGTTACTGGCAGGACATATTGTTTTAACAAGTCTTGAGATTGAACACAAACTAGTGAAGTACTCAGAATAATATGAGTGATACTACTCTAAAGAAAGTGGGGCAATCTTTTTTAGGTCATGTGTCATTTTGGTTTTAAAAAATGGATCTTTTTAAACCAGATTTTAAACAGTTTAAAAAGCTTGTATTAAAGATGAGCATTGGAAACTTGACATTTATAAGTGCTGATGCTACAGTAGATTTTCTGCCTCAAAGAATATGCTTATTTGATGGAACTTTGAAAACTTGACAGAAAGAATAGGGTCAGTGCTAGTACAAATAGATCAACAGGCAAGAATTTCAAAGGGGAAAATCTTAATTCCAATCACTAGTTCACAGTCTCTAGGAAGATGTGTCACAGTCACAAGTTCTGTGGTCAAAAACCTCATCGTTTCAAATGGATCAAAACTGGTGTTTTGTTAGCTCCACCTAATTAAAAAATACAATCACTGAATGATATTTTATGTAGACAAAAGATACTGCAAACTTGACCTTTTGCATTTCATTGGAAAGAACTGATCCATACCTTGTTATGGAGTTAATGAGAAAATATGCCTTCTAGCCTTAAATTAAATCTTTTAAATTTATTAACTTAAATTTTAAATAAAATTAAATCTTCTGCTCCTGCTATTTTTGAATTAAATTATGAATTAGGGACAGAGGTTTTAAATGTTAGATAAAGATCATGGTGACATCTATTAGGCTGTAGAACATGCATTTTACTTGGTTCCATTTACAAAATCTGTTACATTGTAAATTCCAAATGCTGTTTCCTAAATAGAATTTGCAGAACTTCTGTCAAATGTAATGCTTCCTGGTGTTGCTTTTAAGGAACTTACTGACTTCTCATCATATGCTACTTCATTTATGTTTTGTTATGATCTCATACTTCTTTGCATGTTTGTTTGAAGCAGTTGGCCCAAACTTCTGAGAAAATCAGAAAGCCAGATTGAAAGAATCTCTCTTAGGAAGCTATAATTTCTTCTTTTTTTCTGTTTTAAAAATTTAACACTTGAATTTGGGATAGAATTTTATTTTTTTTAAGAAAAAGTGTAAGAAAAATGAGTGCAAAGATGTTTAATGTGCATTTTGAACAAATGAGAAATTACTGACTCAGGTACTAGAACAAGCTAAATGGTGTATGCTGGATGTGGAAAATAAGTGGGGTTTTAAAAAAATTTAAACGGTGTTTCCACTTATGCAGTTCCAGATGCATCACACAGGTTCTCACTTGTTCTCTTTCTTAGCCCTTAATTTTCTTCTAAGCTAGTAGCAAAGTCAGAAGAAAGTTGATCATAGAGAATCACAGGCCTACCAATAGCAAACCACGTCTTTTTAGAGTTCCCTTTGGAGGTCTGAGGAGTTGCTTGAATCCTGTCAGCTGCTTTGCACACTAATTAATGACAGTTTAGCCTTAACATACAGTGAGAAGGAATTAAGTCAGCCTGTACAGAAACTGCACATGGAGCAGTATGAAATGCTGTATTGATCTCAGTCTTAAAACATCGATCCATGTCTGAATAATAACACCTTTTTGGCTGAAGTCTGTCAGCTCTCCTGTTGTTGCACTACTTTCTTGAGCTAACAGTGACAATAAGGATAGAGACCTTCCATTCATGTTGTTTAAAAATCAAGGTGAAAATTCAGACACCAATTGAGGCATACAGCAAATGTAAAAGCTACCTTAAAATAATACATTTAGAAAATTTAACATAGTACAAAAGTAAAACAAACTGTAACCCAGGACTTGTGTTGACTTCTCAACCATATGTGGTCTGGTTATTCTCAAATTACAGATTAAGAGCTGCAAGCTTTCATGATGGGCCACCATATGATCAAGAGCTTATTGAAGGAAGTAGAAAATCTTTTACTGCTATCACAGGGAATTTGTCTTGCTCTTTGCTCCATTTTGAGATGAAATTTTATTTGTATTCTTATGAGGAACAAGCTTTTCAATGATCTGTTTGTATATATATCTAGTGCCAGGGAATAAGGAAAAAGTATGTAATGCTAGAGAGAAGCATAAGCTGCAAATTTAGATTGTGGTTTCTGTTCAGATCTCTCACTTCCAGTTTTACTGAGAGGTTTGGATTTTGCATATTATTTTCTCATTTGTGTATTTATAGCTCTTTATGGTTCATGGGCCATATTCCACCTTTCCAGATGTGGGCATGTTTCAAACACATTAATAGATTTGGTCTAAATCTATTGATACAATTTTTACATGTCTCTTTCTGAACCTGTATTTTCTTCTGCTGCTTTTTTCCTCACTACAGCAAAATTTATAATTGAAAAGTAGATACATGGTTGCTTCAGGGGACGTCTGGTTGGTTTTGAATGTTACAGTTAAAACTTACTTTTGAAAATTAGTAAGGAGATGCAGGAATCTTCCAGTAAAAGAAATGGAATTACAGTAATACAGATTAATGTGTTTTTAAACTGGAGGATTTAGCCAATTAAAAAATTAATAATTCTCATTTGATTATGAGGTAGTTATGGGAAAGCTAATGTAAAAAATTTAGCATTGGCTCTAAGATAAAAAAGTAAAGCATGCTAGTGCTATGACGAGCTTTTAGGTTTCTGAGGAAAAATTGTGTGTGGCATTTAAGGTAATTCTACACAATGGTCAGTTTAACTTTAGAATAAGAAAGAAATAAAGCACTATGCATGCAGTGATGATGATGAGACCTATTTTTATGTATTCAGCTAAATTAAAAAAAAAATTATATTTTTCTTGGTTCTATTAATTGAAGTATTTTTGATGATTGATCTCCTTTCATGCCATCAGATTAATCTTCAGGTACGTAGTGTTCAACAGTGCTTTCATCACCATGACTTGGTTTCTGGAATGGTTTTGTTTTTCTGTGTATGTTTGTGTGGGGTTTTTTGGTTCCTTCACGGTCCATGTTCACATTCCCTCATTGGTCATTGTCTCACAGTGATATGGTAAAGCTCGTCGAGGTCTCCAATGACGGCGGGCCTTTGGGAATCCATGTAGTGCCTTTCAGTGCCCGAGGCGGAAGGTAACGTATCGTGGAGGATTTTCTTTGCATTGTGATTTGCTGTGCTTTCTCTTGGTTGTGTTAATTTCTGTGGTGTGTGCCTTTGCCCTCTGTAGAATATTGTCTGTTTTACAAGAGGCAGTCTCACTGATTAGGAAAGGAAGGAATGCAAGTTTACTGGCTCTGTGCTTGGAATGGATTCCATAGTTCAAAGGCTCTGCTTAGAAGGAGTTAGAATTGGGTGCTGTAATCTCGGGGTAAATTGAAGGATTAAGACATTTCCTTTTTGACTCCTAAAATTGATAAACTTCTGACCTAATTCAGGTGGATATTTGTGCAACATTTCCCTCTGTACTGTTTAAACCACAAATTTTCGAATAACAGCAGGAGTCTAAACCAGAAGTGTCCTTCGCTTTTGCTTGTAAAGAGTAGGAGAGAAAACAATTGCCACACTTTCAAAATTTCATGTTGCCCCATCTGTTGGGATTAAAATGAAGTAGCAAAACCAGTTGAAACATTCTGGTTTGGGGAAAAGTGAACCTGTCTTACAGGCTGAAACTCCTGAAATTCGATTACTTACCCAGAAAAAAAAAGAAAGGAGTTTACATTAAAAAATACAATGTGGGGGATGTTATTAATTAACAGAATACATAATCTCTAATGCTTAATTTGCTAATGCAGAGATTTAGTGTTTAGTGTCATGAAAATAATCTCAGAAAAAAAGCTAAACTTTTGTATTAATTAGTGAGGGATTTTAAAATTTAAGTACCTTGAGAAATGATAATTTTTCAGCAATATATGCAAATTTTATACTGTGGTTGCATATTCTAAGTACACATTGTATTTTCTCTCTTAAATGGGAACAAATATGTGTATCTTAAAAGTAATCTTTGCACATAAAAAGGGATGTTATATTCTCGTGTCTGTTGTCCCAGTAGCAATTTCAGTTTTATAATTAAAAACTAACAAATTAACAAAATTAATTTGCTATACAAGTGTATCTCTCAAATATTAATATGCTATTTTCAGAAATACTAGAGTGTTTTAGTTATTTTTCCTTCTATACTGAATATCTTCATGGGATTTTAAACACAGTCTAAGAGGTTTATTTGCACTTGTTACTTGAAACCCAATGCTTTCATAGCCTGAAGAGTATGAACTGTTCATACACTGACATGCATTATGAGAAAATGTACTTTGTTTTACTTTAAAGCTACTTTTTCTAGGGACTAAAAGTATTAAGAGCAAACTTCTGTTAAATGGTGAATTCTTCTCTTCATAATCTGAAATTCAGTAAATTCAGAGTGGGGATGGAAAGGCCATGAGTGAACAGTACTTCAAACAAAACTCAGAACTAAATCTGATCAAGTTAGAAATGGTTGAAATGTTCACACAGTTATCTGGGATTTCAGCAGTGTGAAGGCCAAGGAAAAGACTGGTTTAAGAATGTCAGCTGCCTACTAAGTACGTGTTTAATAATGCTGATGTTAAAATATGTATTTGGACATTTTGAATAAGAATTTTAACTTGAGTAAAATTTGCTTCCGGCCTGTGAATGTGGTTGTCAAGTCTGAGGCAAAGCTTAAACTGTTCATACATAATGAGAGCATGTTAAGGAAAAAAGCCATAAACACAGAAATAAAATATGTAATTAAAAAAAAAGAAATATAACTCTGTTATGCAAAATTATATGATAAAGTTTTACGGCAGGAAAGCCAATTTTAAATATAAATGTTTCAAATCAGGACTTACTGGGAAAGCAAACTCTTTTACAAAGGAAATCATTTTTATATTAAAATGAATCCTCTTTTTCTTCATACTGCTAGAACTCACTTAATTGAAAAATGGACCATATGTGTAATTGCTGAGATTTTTGACCCTCTACAAAATAATCTGCTGAAGAGGGGAGACACTTGGTCCCATGTCTTAAAAGTGTAGAGGAGCAGAGTTGGGGAGGATCTAGAATATTTCCAAAAGTTTTCTGCCATGCCCTGTGTGTTCTAATGAAGGAAAAGCAGAGTTCATTGCTTGGGATTGGTTCTAATATGTTGTGCTGCTGCTTTACTGTCTGCATACCCACGTCTCTGCATGCTTTCAGGTAGGATAAACACATTTTTCTCCAGCTGCCTCCAGTGTGGACAGGGGAAGGAACACACTCAGCTTCAGGTTTGAAGCAATTCATGGGGATTTGATTAATTTTTTTTCCCCTCCTGGCTGAGACACACTTGTTTCTCCTTTTGCTAGATTCAGAGGGAGAGCAGATGCATGGCAGGGATCTTCTGCTTCCCACTTATTTCTCACTGTAGCACATGGCTGCTCTTTGTTCCTCCCCTGGCTGCAAAAAATAATTCTCCCTGCTACAATCAACCTACAACTCCCTGCTTATCATAACTTGATCAGGGGATGTGCTTAGTACAAACCTAATTATAGAAAACCAAACACAGGACTGAGTAAAGACTTTGAGGGATGTCCAAAAAGACAAGATGTCATTTGTCATATAGATTAGTCCACCATCCCATTGTTGTTTTATATTTGCTTGCTCTTCAATTCCAGTTATGCTGTGCTTTCAGTTACTTTTCCTATAGTTCCTTTCTCTTGCTTTTGAAAATGTTGCTCAATAGGCAATGGTTATTAAATCAATAGCTTGAAAAAGTATTATGCAATTCACCTTTTTTTCTCTATACAATAAGGAGCCTTCTCCCACCAAAAAATTTATACCAGAAAATCTCTCCTTAAGGAAACACTCCAAAACTATTAAAAATATGTGCCATAACTATGTTCTTTACTTCTGTTGAGAAAATATTTGACTTTTTCATGGTCTTTTGGGGGTTTGGAATAAGAATCTTTTGAGTACTGACTTTTGATCTTGAACAAAATCTGTAAAGGTCTCTGCCTCATCTGTATAGATGCTACAAATTATTTCTGTTTCCAGTAAAACTGAGACTTTTTGAAAATAAAACCCCTTGTATTTCTCTGGGAAAAGTACTATTGATGTGTAAAGACATGGTAAAACTTTATTCTATGTATGTTTCCTTGTTAACCTTCTGGTTTTGCCTCTAGAAATGTATCTGTCTTTTACTGGCCTATTTGATCATATGATTTTGTTAGCAGATTTTATTCACCTTATCAAAAGGGAGGAGGGTATACATATTCATCACCTTATGGTTATGCATTTTTTAAGGATAAAAGTTTTGTTTGCAAACCTGCTGGCACATTTTTGCAATGGCATAGATGCAGTGCTGAACAGAAAAGGAGGCATGAAAATGAAAGTAGCATGAAGGAAGAAGAGAAGGCAAGTAGGAACGTGTTCAGATAAGAGTAGAAAAAAGAGGGAATGAATGAGAGAAAAATATGAAAGGAAAAAAAATTCTAACTCTGTGCAAAATTACCATACTACCAATCCTTCCTTCTTATTAGGTGCTCAGAGACAGGAGCAAACAGTCCCTTAAGAATCTCATTTGAGCAGCCTGGATGATGTGGGATGTTCTGTTGATGTTTAAGTGAGGATGCACCAAGTTCTCTGAAAGCTCAACAGTAATTATAGCCTAATTTACCATTATATGGCCTCTTCTGCTTTTGAAATCTCAAGCTCTATACCCTAGCTGCTCTTCTGAAATCCTGCCATGTCTGTCTTTGGAATGAGATTCAATTGACACAAGGAATATATGAGAGAACATCAGAAATCTCTGTGAATAATGATATGGAAATCAGAGTCCCATAGTCCCAAGTCTACTCTGAAGTCTACTTAGGAAAGCAGAACTGAAAAGGATTTGGATATTCATCTGAAAACCCCACAATGAACATCCACTAATAAGTATCAGACATGTTACTTTGATACAGACAGGTATGCACAGCTCTGCCAGTTTTTGTTCTGTTGAAATATGCCACAAAATCCATGATTAACTGTACCTCTAAAACTTGCAGGTAAAAATGTTTTTTGTTATATATCCTAAATGTCGTAAAATATTAGGAAGTCTCAAAAGAAAGGAAAAAAGAGAATTTTTGTCAGTTTAAATGACAAATTTAGCAGGTTTGCTTAAAAAGCAAGAAAAGCCTCAAATGAAGGTGGGTGTTTAAACATACACAAGCCCTAACTACACTTACTAGAAATCTAGAAATTTGAACGTTTTTTATACTCTTTCTAATATTTTTTTTTTAATTGGAAATAGCCTTCATTTTCTAGAGTTTATAAATTCACCTCATGTGTCACTGTAAAAATTTTAGTCTTGTACTCAAGGTACAAAGAAAACTCAAGTAATATCTAATGGCCATTGTCTATAGTGAGAGTCCATAATATTGCCTTCAAGGTGCCTCTCTAGTGATCATATTCTCTTTGATCAAGTAGGAGGTATGTGCTGTCTGCCTCTCCATTTATTCTTTTGCATTCCCAGCCTTTTAAGTCTCAAAGGTAGCCATGACTTTCAAAAACATATGTATGGGGAAAAAATTCTCTGTGGAGTGAATATATCATTCCCTCACTCTTGTATCTGAATTCAAACTGTCTGATCTCAGCCTTTAAGAAGTTTTATAAGCATAATTTGAAGTATTAGTCAAGCTAAATAGCTGAGGAGTGATTACCAAAGATTGGGAATTGGTTCTGGACTTCAGGCATGAAATTTAAATGCCTCCACAGTAGTGCAGTGATGTCAATATTGGGTAAAGGACTTTATGTTCAATTTAGCATTGAGTAGCCACAATAATTTAACTTGAACAAACAAGCCAATTTGCCTACTCTGACCTCTGAATCTAGGAATTTTATATTATGTTTATGGTCTTGTAGAACTTTTCAGAGATCTTTCTAAGCGTGAAACTGCTGCACATCAGCTTTTCAATCAATCCTTGTTTTTGTACCTTAATCTAGTTTTTGCCTTTTCATGTTAGCGACTTTACGTAAACATTTAAATTGGCTATTTTCTGTTCTGTCTGATTTGATTACACTACATTTAGCTTGCAGGTAAATAGATAAATAACTTCAGTTTGTACATACAATGGGCCATGATGGCCAAATCATATTCTAGATGCTCAGTGTCAGTTTTTATTTTTACTTCCACTGTCAGTTTTTATTAAGGTAAATTATCATCATTTCCATACATCTGGATGGCATGTGGAGAGTTCTTATTTAACAAACTACCCCAACTAAGTCAGGCAATTTAGATGTCAGTAAAAAAATCGCTGCTTATTTCTAGTTTTATCATTGGTTGTAATTTATACTGAGAACTGAAATGTTAACACATGTAGCTGAGTTTATTTTAATAGTATGATTAGAGTAATGAAGCTCGTGGAAATACAGTGGTGCAAATGCTAATATAATCTCAGCTGCTTACATTACCAATTAGGTATTTAAAATAAATACAAAGATTGAGCTCTGTGCTTTGGCAGTTTCCCTTCTGTTTCTGTGTCAGCTAATGTTAGTCTAAAACAGCACAGGTAGAAAATTTTTATTTATTATTGTTTCAACAGGATTGTAAGCTTGCAGAGTGTTTTGCAAAGGTTCATGTGATATTTGATCTCATTCTTGAGAAGGTTGGAATTGAAAAGTTTTGTAATGGAAGAATTTGTATTTGAAACTGTGTTGACTTACTTTAACTGAACAAAATTAAGCAAATTCAAATATACCCATACATTGGTATGCTACATGGTTGTGTTTAAAAAAAAAAGTATATACTGATTTTGGTACTTTATACCAGATGAGTTTAGTTGCTTTCAAAATTTATGTCTTCCTAATGTAGGAAACATAATATTGAAGTTGTAGTATAACTCCACTTTCCAGGATTAATGACGGTGGCATATGGCAGGGGAAAAAATCCAATTTGTTTTTAGGTTTACTGCCTATTTGCAATATCAGGTCTACCCTGTTTATCTCCAGTTGCTGCAACAACATGAATTCCCCGAAAGTCTTTTTTAGAGTCACATTCTTATATTTAGCCATAATATGCTGAAGAAATACTGTAGGAAGTTGGAAGGCTTTTGTTAATTTTTGAAGAACACACATTTTCCGTAGTTCTAGTTTTCTCTGCTATGCAAACCCTCACTTAGGAAATTGTTTCTGGAAATGTGTCTAAAGGGATCTTTTGTGCCATGTGTTTATGTAAAAAATTAAATAAATGAAAAGGCACTGTGAGAAGCCTCGTTTCAGGTTTGACTCAGTCTGTTCATCCAGCCTTGAATTTGCTCTCAGTGACTTTAGCTTTATATGCCTTGCTTAACCTAGCTCTAACATTTGTTAAAATGCAAAACCCTCATGAGCACCATATGCCATGTTAGAAATGAGCAGTCTTTCATTAGCAGAACTTGTAGCCTTTGTTTAATGAGATTATTTACAATTTTGACTGGTAGTTTATTTGTCTGTTCCATTATTCTACTATTGGTTACGATTAGTAATATTTTTACAGATTTGAAAGCCTAAGTGGAATAAATTTAGGAAATGTCAAACTACGCGTAAAGGTGCATCTTGCATTAATAATTTGATATAAATTCAGAATGTGAGACAGTAGAAAGCAACATTTAAAAAAAATGCTATGTCAAAACTATTGATAGATCAATTATTTTGTAATCATAAGTACATGGAGACATTGGGATGAAATAACCACGTTATTTTGTGTCGTGTATTGTCATTATATTAACGTAGATTGTTGTACTTTGTGTTGATAGTGTTTTGATATTTTGGTATTTTTTTACAGTTAACCATATAAACCAAACACCTGTTGTTGTTTCTTTGTATGCTCTTGTGTAAGCACTGCATGCACTTGCAAATTCTGAATTGTCTTTGGGCATTTCAGAGGAGTACACCTGCATCAAAGAGCTCTTGGGCATCAAGTGAAAGAAAAGAAAAGTAGATACAACTCCTTTCTTTCTTGCTCAAATATTTTGTTGGTTTTCTCTTAAATGTAGCATTCCCTATTTTGTAATTTCCTTTGCCTATCTCTTCCCCGTTTAAAGTTACAGTAGCTTCACTTTGTGGCTCAAAGACAATCTCCCCAAGAGAAATTCATCACCTCACAAAGTGAAGAAGTCACAAACTTGTTTTCTAACAAATCAGTTTTCTATGTGTCAAAACTATAATTCTGATAAAAATAGCGTAGTGAAGCCATACAAGTAGTTTTCCTTTTTACTATTAATATAACTGTTAGTTTGGTTCTTCATGGAACTATCAAACCATCCAGAATTTCTTTAAAATTGCTTATCAGTTTTAAAAATCGGAGACTGCCTTCAGCACTTTTTTTTTAGTGAACAGAAGGAAAAAAGGGATTGAATCAATATTTTTAAGTTTGTTTTGTTTTACTCCCTGTGACTACATAATGTAATAATGAATAATTGTAGTACAACATGGTCATTAGGTTAGTGTGCCACTGTTGTGGACTTGTAGAGTTTCTTGTCATGCAAATGTCTGACTCAAGCTTCATTTGATGATTTGTGTTGTCAGAATTTATGGGGTTTTTTTCTCCTCATGGTCTGTTTACATTTATAGATCCTTGCAACACCATATCTTAATGTCTCTAGGTGGTTCCAAAATGCAAATAATACTAGGATCATTTCTCCTACTCTGTCATCTGCTTTGTGGGAGAAAATGTATGACTATTCTGTAAAAAAAAGTGTGTTATTTGCTTATGCTGGTGATAAATTGGTAAATGAAGAATTAAGAGTGGAAGAAATAAGTTAATTTTGCTTTTTTGACCTGTTTGATGAAGTGCTCAGGTGCATACATAACTTTTGAGCACTTGAGGAGTCCTTTTAAGCACCACTGACTGCTCATTTACTCTGAGGTGTTATGTGTGAATGAAAGTGCTGAGATCACTGAAAGATTTCTGCTTAAAAGTCATCTGTGGTCTTCCAGTTCCTGCTGATTTGGACCAAGTATTTTTCTTGCCATGCCTTGAAATTAATTCTGAAAAAAGTAGTGCTGTTGACTTGGCTGATGTGAGTTTGACCCATTGATCCCACATCCTTTGGGATTTCACTGTGAAGCTGATCTTCTTTTGAAAAAAAAAAAAAAAAAAAATAAAAATCAAGTGCAGTGTCGATTCAAGAATAATCCTTAAGATTGAGTTCTCCTTCAGGTAGAGAGTTCAGGTATAGAAACATCACTGACTTTGCCTACTATCATGCCAGTACCTCAGAAGTCCTTTCTTCAGGATCCTTTTTCATAATTTCAGGTTGAATATTTGTTTAACTTTTCTCTGTAAATATGTCTTTAAGATGATAACTGTGGGTAAGCATGATACAGAGGCAGCTAACTCATTGGACAAAGGCTATCAAATGGAAATTTTCTTCAGTCAATTAATTTAAGATTCTGAATTTAGAAAGAACATTTTAATTTTTAATTTCGTCTTTTTTGTTTTATTAAAAAATATTAAGATTTAAAAATAAAAGCATTTGGTCTTCATGAAATTATTGAATTCTCTATCCATCCCCTCATTACAGGCTGCTTATTACATGAGATGGCCCCATGTTTCACTTGCATAGAATGAGTAGTGAAGGCTGTGGCATTCTCTTCTAGTTCAGAAATTCAAATTTTAAGATAAGCCTATTCAGCTTCAGTTAACTAGCAGAAAAGATATCTTTTCTCAGATGTATGGTGGTTCTTGGAGCTTTTACTACACAGAAATCTTGGCCTTTATCAAGAATGGATGTGCTGTCATCCCACAGCCTGTTCATTCTTACTTTTGACATGTTTGATACACCTAGGCTTTTTGTTTTATGGAAAAGGGATAATAAATCAGATAATTCTTGGAGTTATTTGAAACTGTGCTATCCTACTTCGAGGTAAAGATGGTTTAAAATATCGTTTCTGTAGTGATCATGGTAAAATATTAAATCAATAGGATTTTCTATGTTGCAAATTATTCAGATAGTAATAATTAATAATCGTAATGTTCCAGAACCCTGGGGCTGCTGGTGAAGCGACTGGAGAAGGGTGGAAAAGCTGAGCAGGAAAACCTTTTCCGTGAGAACGATTGTATTGTCAGGATTAATGACGGAGACCTGCGGAACAGGAGATTTGAGCAGTAAGTGTTCTTACCGCATGTTACATTGCATTATTTGATTTTTAGCGCCTTGGAATAATTTGAGGAAGGTAAGAAAGAAACCTCTAAGCTTGCCTTTCTAATAAAGAAAAGATACACTTAGGGACATCAGTGGCTTTTATACAGACAGAATAAAAAAACCCCAGGATAATTATTGTTGATAGAGTATATGCAGTTCTCTTTTGATTGTTTTTGTACATAATAGATTTTTTTCTTCTTATATTGGTAATCTGTTTTTCTTGAAATTCCCTTATGACTTTTGCTCTTATATTTGCAATGCACCATCAATATAAATGGACAACATGAGGACTTTATTTTTAACATTTTAAAAATATGTGATTTCTTGATTGTGTGAGAACTAAAGGTGCTGTATATGTAGAAACTTCCTGGAGAAGTTTGAGAGAAAAATATTTGCTTAGTGGTTGTCTGGACTTGGTAGAATTTCGAAATGAATCAGAAAGGCTTTTAAGAGGGGATTGTAGTTCACACTCAGGTAAGAGAAAGAGAAAAATAGAAAAGAGGTATGCAGGTAATGAGTGATTTCATGGATGATCATATTGTTCTGAAATTTGTAACACACTGAGGGCCAAATATAATTTGTTCTGATTGTCTTGTACTTAATATATATTTGAAATGTGGCTTTAATTTTTGTGACTCAAACCTGAATTGAAACATCACCCTGTACCATATGGTTGAAAGCAGCTTGTCTCTGCTTGTTCTAAGGTTCTGAATCACAGTTTGTAAAGACTGTGAAGAGACCTTGTTGTCTTTGTATACTTTGAATTGTGACCTTGAAGCCCAGTGTCTGTCTGTACAGGACTGAGCATTTTTTCCCCATCTCTTAATGCTGTATTCTGATATACTTCCAGCTGAAAAAAATTGAATTGTAAGCTAGACTGGTTGCAAGACTCCATATAATCAGAAAATTGTGGAATACATAGTCTTTTTTAATTAGTCATTTTCTTTCTAATAATTCTGTTGTCACTGTGGTAACAGTTATTGCAATTATTACAGTTATCGAGGTTCAAAACAAAAGGGCACTGCAGTCCTGCTATAGAACTGTCTGCGTTTCACGACTGTGGTTAAATTTTTTTCCTTTCTGAATCCAGTATTTGCTACATTAGTCATGAAGCATATTTAACCATAGTGTTGCCCTAAAGCAGTAAACCTTAGCGGAAAGCAGACCAAATAGGCGAGCGAACAGATTCAAGTTTTATGGTTTATGCTTGAGTGCAATGTGTCTGTCAGCTCGTGTTGCTTAATTAACATCAGTAATTATGCTTATAATATCTCGTAGTCTGCCAGTCCTAATTTGCTGATTTTCTGTTCACTTGAAAACCTAGAGCACAGCATATGTTCCGCCAAGCCATGCGTACGCCGTTCATTTGGTTCCACGTGGTCCCCGCGGCGAACAAGGAGCAGTACGAGCAGCTGTCCCAGAGCGAGAGCGTCTTCTACTCCAGCCGCTTCAGCCCCGACTCCCAGTATGCTGAGGGGAAAAGCATGAACAATTCTGGACTTCACACCTTACAGAGAATGTCTAGAGTGGGTAACCACTCTGACCAGACAGACTCCTACTCACAGCTACCTCATAGTGTCAACTCATCAGGGAAACCACCCTCCGGCCTGGTACCGTCACCTCAGAAAGTTCTCACCTCCACTGCCAACAGTGGCTATAACACCAAAAAGATAGGGAAGAGGCTCAGTATACAGCTAAGGAAAGGTAAGGCACCAGTGTGCTCCTCGTGCAGCAGGAGATGTGTGTGTAGGGTGTGTGTGTGTGCCCAGTGCCGCTGTCCTGGGCAGGAAGGCTGGCAGGAGCACAGGGAGGGCTCAGTTTTGCAGCCAAGGCACTGAGTTGTCCCTGAGAGCAGGCCCAGGACACCCACCCTGCCTTCAGCGTGTGCAGCATGCCTGCAAAAGGCCATTTTGAGGAGTGCTTTAATATTTTTTTCTGTTTCTCAGCTAATAAAGTAGTGCAGTAAATGCCTCCAATTCTGTTGGCCAAGACCCAGGGAGTGGTGAACTATTTAATGTAAACAACTAAGCAAAAATGGCCCATGTTATGCACTTCACAGTTAAGACTTTTGAAATTGAGTTTTGCCTTTAGATTTTAAGAGTGTTTTGGATCCACTTGGTAAATTGGACATTTTAATTTCCAGCTAAAGCTTTCATTTTTTTCCACTGAGATGTTGAAACCTTTGGTTGAGATGTAATGTGATATTTCCTGTCTTGGCCCTTATGCTAATATAATTTGAATGGGGGTGAGAGACACTATTTAAAGTAGTGTGTGCTTATCTCAACATCTGTGTTATATGTGCACATGTAGATGCATTGGTACATCCATGAAATTTTTATGATGTGAGAAAATTTGGTATTTTTTTTTGTAGTTAATGTGTAGATGCTTTTAAGATAGTTGGAAGTATAATAAAATGACATTTAGATGCCAGTATTCATAGCTCTTGGGAAATGATTTTTTTTAAAGGATTATACATGCTGTAAACTTTATGGTATTCAAATGTGCATATTTAAGATTAGCTATAATTTGGTCTCTAGCAACAAGAACAGTAATTGCATTACACAGCAGAAAGTTTACCCATATGACAGTATTCTCCATGAACTTGGGGTGCATTCTCCTTAAGATACTCTGAAGTGCTTAATGTTAATGATATTTATTAATTAACCTTTTTATTGAAAGACATTGAAGACAGTGCATTGAATGGTAGAGATTTGACAGTTTCACAGGTACCAGGCTACTTGTCACATTATCATTATGCTTTCCTTTCTATGAACTTCGCATGAACCACCAGATTGCTTCTTTCTGGTTGCTGAATTTTAAGCTCTACAAACTTGGATGACATAAGGTTGAGTTGACAGTTTGCTTCTGTTGTTGATGCTCCTTCAAGAATTTCTCTAGGCCATCAGCTCAGATCAGCCTACTTGGAAAAACTTGCAGTTATTGGTTGAGTAAGGAATCACTGTGCTTATAAATATGCTCTCAGTCACTACAGTGATTTTTACCTGGGTTTTTTGTGTCTGTGGAAGTCTTTAGAAGTATTACTTGGACAGAACATAAAAGAATTCTCAGACAGAAGTGGAACTAAATATTTAATATTATTTAAAAACCAACAAATAAATATATAATTTGGGACCATGATATTTTTGCGTGAAACAAATATAGTGTTACAGCTCCTCATAAGATGCAAAAACATAATTTGGCATTTTATGGATATTTGACTGTGATATGATCTTATATTTGGTCATCTTGCACTGGATACTCTTTCAGAAATACTCCACCCAAGGCTATAATATAATTTATCCCTGCTGGCACTGATATCTTAGGTGGGTTTGGAGTAAAGAAGATGCATGCTACCTGTTGCTGAAAAGTGATCTCAAAGATACTTTAACATCTAGTTCATATCAGAGGAGTTTAATGGCTCTTACAAAGTTCTCACTTTCAGAGTAAGAACTTTGAAATGTGTTTAGAATATATTTCAGAAGTTTAAAGGGGATATTTGTTTCTAACAGTTGACTTATTTGAGAATACTACTTATGGTGGGATGGCACCTAGCTCAGGCTATAGATAAAGGTAGAATTTGTGTTTTATGCATGGTAAAAATAAAGAAAATGTGCATAAGGAAAGATGCCTTTTTATCATTGCTGTCTTTCATTTGTTAATATCCACTGTAGAAAGAAGCATGCCCCCTCCCATTTTGACTTACATTTGATCACTCTGAGAGTACACATATGGAGCGACAAGTGCAACAATGTGCTTGAGGATGCCCCAAGTATTTTGTTGTAAATATGAGTTCAGTAGGGATGTTGATTGTTTTTGTTGATTATTTCCAAGTAGGTATGTTGTAATAATACAGGCTTTAAAGATATTTAACAAATTTAACAACTGCTGACAGGCAGCAGTTGTTTCACCAGTTAGCATCATTACTTTAAAAACTCATTGTGGGGTGCCTTAAGGCATGCAAGGTGTCATCTTAAAATTCAGTTTTCATTTAACCTATACATACTGATAATGGATGTAGTATATGAGAATTGATTCTTTTTCAATACAGACATACCTTCTTTATTACAGCTGTGTTTTTATATATTGCATAAGCTTTATGATATAGGGTGACAATCATAGAATAACCCTACAATATGTGCTTCTGTAATTATGATTTCTTAATATTTATTGCTGATTTGGCATTTTAAAATAACCTGAACTTTCATAGGATTTAGCAGTTTAATAAAGTCAGAAGAGAAGGTCAGTCATATGTTTCAGTCAATGTGGAATGTTTGTTGGCTTTTCTAAATGAAAATGGATATCTGTTTATCTTGCCTTAAAGGTCAAGGCCTGAACTTTTAGCATATAGATGTAGGGGTTATTGCTGATATTCTTCTGTCATTTAAGGCTGTATAGCAGTCTAGCTTAATAGCTCACACAAATTAAGATAATGCAAGACATGACAGTGAGCCTGTGTTTGTATACATTTTGGTGTAAACTGATACACAGTAAGTATAAAAAAAAAACCCAGTTCTTTGCAGCTAATGAATAAAGAAAATAAGACCACTGATAGAACACCCAGACTGTTAGGATGAACCTTGAGCTCATATGCACCAGGACACTCCCAGAGTATTCCTTCTTTGGCTGCAAGTGTTTGAACCAATGCAACGGAGAGGAATTTAGTCCAACACTTCTAAATAATAAATAACCAATTAAATAGCAAATGGCTCTAAGGCTCAGTCTTTGAGCACTTAGTAACTCACAGCATTTAGCCTGATACTCACTAAAGCATTCAAAAGACTGCTTTTCCACTGAATGTTGTGCTACTCAGATTTCATATCTGCTGCTTTTGATGCTGCTGTACTAAGACAAGCTTGAAGTACTCAGTCTGGAAATTAGCTTAATCTTATTTGTTTGCCCTTGAATATAATGCTCATTGCATCATATGATTTCTATCTATAACTACGTGTTTGTATAGCTAAATTAAATATAAAATTCAGGAAGTAAAATGTCATCACTGAGCTCAGGTTTCTTAAGTTGGTTTTAGTTCCACCAAATATTTTGCTGAGTTTTTGTCTGAAGTGTTCAGTGCATCAGGACTTCAGTCTACATCTCCCCACTTCCAGAGGGTGACTTAGCCACTGAACCTGGGAGTTGTGATTATCTCTTCCTTTTTGGCCTTTCTCTTGCAAAACAAGAAAAAGAAAGAGAAAGAAATGAGTGACAGAACTGTCAGGAAAGCTGTAGCAGTTACCACATCCCCCATCACAAAGAGGACATAGCAGCTCTGTTCTAGAAGATGAGTCCTGAAACGAAGGAGGCCCTTCTGCACAGTGCAGGAGAGAAAAATGGTTAAATTGTAGATATGAGCAGGATTATAAGACTTTGCTCTTCAGAGTTCCTTGTGTTCTGTTTGGCTTGTTGGCCTCACTGAGGTTAATAATGCTACAACTTGTATACAGAGCTGACCTGAAACTCTGCAAGTGCCACCAGGGGACTGGGCATTCAGTGCCATGGCACAGTGAGACTCAGCCCTGCTGCACCCAAGCTCCTTTCTGCAAGAAGCTGCTAGAGACACAAATAAGTTGGCATAGATAGTTTGGGAGTATGCTAATTTGAAATGGCATCATATTTGCTGTGGAGTGGAGCACATCTATGGACAGTTACTTGCTTTGCTTGGATTCATATATGAGTGTAAAAGACAGGACCCTGAACTTGTCTGTAAGATATCCTGCATCCTGGATCTGAAGTGTACAGATTTATATGCATTTTTCATTATACTCTCCTGTTTTCCCCACACAGAATCTTGAGCCAGACTTTGAACTGACATTTTAAATTTTTGTTTAAAATTTCTTTTGAAGTGATATGTTCTCTTGAAATTCCTGTTCAGATGCAGAGTGTTTGTCAGTTTTGAAATGAAGTGTGTAGATGCCTAAATTACTTCACTGACCTTGAGAAATGAGATTCAAAAGTGAAGTGAATAATTTTGAGCATTATTAGTCACTGAAGAAGCATAAACTGCATCAGTTTCATCTTTCCATTTTTTAAAACCACTTCTGATCACCGTTAGCAGGCTGTAGCATAAGGGGAAAAGAACATTTCTGTTAGGGTGATCAAAGATCTTCTTGAGTGGTCTGAGCTGTACTTTGAGGAAAAAAAGCCTCACTTGTTCCAAATCACTCAACTACATAAAAATGGACATGCAATTAGTCTTGATTGTGTATGTGGCTGCAGAGATTTTGTAGACAGCTGAGCAGTCAGCCTTCTAAGCAGTCATTTGCATGTACAGTAAGTCTGACTACATGTGCACAAATTCTGAAAATATGGGGCTTAAACTAGGAGCAGTAAAGTGATCTTGGTTAGTTGAGTGATGCCCCTTTCAGTAAGAACATATTTGCTGTTCAAATCTTACATGAGGTTCAGTCCTTAAGAAAACAACCTGGTTTCCAATGTGGAACACTGGGATGATTAGTTCAGCAGTCATCCTTCTGTATCTGGACGTTCAGAAAGAGTCTCCTGTGGAAAAAAACCAGGGGGTTGAAGTGCTTGGAAGGACAGTGTCTGTTCTGAATATTATTAGAGAACATTTGGCCCTTCTGCTTAGTTTTATTATAATGTTATCTCTCTCCCTATTCTCCATCCCAGTATAATCTACTACTTTCATTAACTGAAAGTGCTTTATTTTGTTATTTTTGTGATTTTGTGTCACACATTTTTCTATCTGCAACCAACCTTGCTTATTGTTTCTGAAAAGGGAGAGTGTGTTCTTTGTCTTGCATGAAGAATCTATACTTTCCCCTAACAGTTCACCCACGTGACTTTTCCTTGTTAAGATTGCTCAGAAATGTTCTTTACCTTTCTTCAATAAGTTCTAAAAAATGTGGTGCCCAACTGTCAGTATTTAGATGTTTTCTGTTGTTTTAGAAGTGAAGTTTTCTGCGTTTCTTGTTCTTGTTGCTTGCTTGTTTGTAGTTGTTTTTAAATTTAGAGAGATCTGTATTGAACTCCCTGAGAACTCATATGCATTTTCTTAAATTAGACTTGAAGGAAGAGCATGATTTACTTTTAGCACTGCTTACAGTGCTGAAAGGCAAGACAGCTGTAAGAGAAGTATCACAAGATGTTGACAGTGTAGGTCCTTCAGTTGTTCTTTACTGGTCTCTGGACCAGTGTCCTTTTGAGAAGCTGAAAATACTGCAGAGGTGATCCTGGCTTTTTGTTTCATATCCTGTCTGTATTTCTACCCAGGAGCACATTTTGCTGCTGAGAATTTAGACCTGCAGTTGGTGCTGAATGAGGAACCCACAACTTTTTGCAAAGGATAGCCTTAGAAAGGCAGAAATGTTATGCCAGACACATTCTTTCCACAATCAAGAAAGTAAATCCAGCACTAGTGAGAAATGAAACACTTCTTCTCTGGGAGATAAGAGTCTAGTCACCTATACTAAAATTTAATAAAATTTTTAACATTCTGACAGTTTTTGATCAGACTGCTTCCAAATGAAATTATGATGTTCATTTTGAAAATATGTTTAATTAAATTACAGGAATGGATTTCCTCTCCCCCTTACCTTAAAGCTACCGGAATTGTTTTTTTCTGAAACAGCAACTGACACATCAAATCTGTCACTTTCCGGTTTGTACAAAATAGATATTTTACCACTGTAACTGCCCTTTTTATTCATTTAAAACTACTTTGTCTTCAGCTGAGAGCTGGCTGAGCTCTTGAGAGTAATGAGACTTTAGAAGGCATGTTCAGCATCACATTCAAGAAAAAAGGAGAACTCTAACCTGTTGAGAGAGCTGCTGATTTATCAAAGAAGCTAAGAATTTGAATTACACGAATTAGTGGGTAATTTTTAAATGTTATTATCACTTGGTGTAATTTGATCATTGTCAAAGATGACAACTATAGAAGGAAGAAAATGTTTTCTACCCTTTCAAAAATTTATCCTTTTTAAAATCTAAAAGAGATTAAGGTGAACATAGCTCAAAAAATTCTAAACATTGCAAAGTACATCTCCTAGCTTTGTGTAGGATGACTCCTCTGTTTTCTAAAATATGGAATTTTCTTCTGTTTTCTGTTCATTGTGGTTCTACCTGTATGTGTGTCCAGTCACTCCTGTATTACTAGCATAAATCAGAAGAGCCTACAATATGTTTGCACAGTTCACTTATTATTATAATGCAGATTTACACCCTAAGTACTGAAAACATTTTAGCAGCAGGGAGATATTAAGATCTTATATGTATTTCTATCAACAGGAGAATGGAAATGAATGGAGTGGAGAAAATTAAATCAGTTAAGTGTATAAGAAAGAAAAAAAATTAAAATCACTTCAGTCACAGAAGTCATATTTATTTTTGTCTATGGTTGGATGTATCTATTTCCCAGTGTTGTGAACATCTAATTTATATATAATAAGCACAGTAGTTTATGCAGCCATATCATCCAGGGAAGAGCAGCTATGGGGCGTGAACGGCCAACTGGAGCAGAGAAATGGTAGAAGGAAAATTGCACCCAAAAGCTGCCTCATGCAAAGCTGCACAGAGCAGCACAGTAAAACACAGCCCAGTTGAGGCCCCTTCTTTCTACAGAAATAAGTAATTAGAATTTTCTTCCTCTAATATCTGGGCTCAGTGTGGATTTGTGACAATCTGCAGGATTTGGTAAAGACTTTCTGGAGGTTTGACAGCAGAAAATGTCACAGTCCAAATTTATATCCTGAGTGCATTTGTAGTGTGAAAATTTCAACTTCAGTTTTTTCCATGGGGGTTTGAAGTGCTGTGTGTGAACCAGACATCTGTAATGATGCTGTAATCAGGCAATGGGGATTAAGCTTATTAATAATGAAATATTGTCCTGGGAGTGCACTTGTGTTCTGATATTACTTTAGAAATTTAGCAGACAAAACCTGTACTCAAAGAGAAGTATTCAGTACTGATCCTTATAATAAGAAAATGATAAATTCCATAAAAAGCTGAGATGTGACTTAAAAAAATCTTATTCAGATCATCTGCACATATTGCAGGGAATTAAAGAGCTCTATGAATGTTTGAAGCATCATTAAAATTGGGAGGTCTCCTAAGTAAAATATGGATGTTATGAGATCTAGTAGTCTTTTTATCTCTATGTTACAGAGCAGATAAATTTTATATTTGCCTGAAAGTGGATGAAGACTTTCAAATTTAAATGTCAACTGTCTTGAATGCTGCAGAAGGAAGGGAAGTTGCTCAAAATAATTAGCCCAGAGGAACTGATCCATATTTCCTGAACAATAAGGTCTACATGCCCTTACTGTGTATACAGGAGCACTTAGTTATGTTCAAGATGAAGATTTTAAAAGCTTGTGTCACACCCAGTCATGTCACCTGTGTCAGTTTACTGCTTAGCATGATTTCTGTCTGGATAATAAAATATATTGTACTAAATTTTAATCAAATGCAATTGTGCAGATTTCAGAAATCTGTATGTTGAGTAGTGGTTACTATATTTGACTCCTGCTTTCCTTACATGTGTGAATATTAATCTGCTTTCTAGGAAAGTTGGTTTAGCAATTAAACATTGGCAACAGAAATTAATTAATTTACAGAAATTAAGTAACATTGTGGTGAGTTGACCTTGGACAAGGTGCTCACCAAGCAGCTCTATGACTCACCCTCCTCAGCTGGACAAGGGAAGCAAGACACAGCAAAAAGCTTGTGGGTTGAGATAAGACCAGGGAGAGATCACTCACCAATTACTGTCACAGGTGAAACCAGCTTGACTTGGAGAAATTAATTTAATTTTTGTCAATCAAATCAGAGTAGGGTAATGAGAAATAAAACCAAATCTTAAAACATATTCCCCTGACCCCTCCCTTCCTCCTGGGCTCATCTTTACTTCATGAATTCTCTATCTCCTCCTCCCAGCAGTGCACAGGGATGGGGAATGGGGGCTGCAGTCAGTTCATTGCAGGTTTTCTCTGCCACTCCTTTTTCCTCAGAGGGAGGTCTCCTCACAATCTTGCGTTGCTCCAGAGTGGGGTCCTTCCTATGGGAGACAGTTCTTCCAAGGTGAACCTTACCCACAGGCTGCAGGTCTCCAGGATCTGTTTCAGTGTGGGTCCATTCCATGGGGTCAGTTGTTCAGGAATGGGCTGCTCCACTGTCAGTCCCCCACAGGGTCACAGATCCCACCAGCAGCCCTGCTCCAGCATGGGCTCCTCTCCGTGGGGCCACAGATCCCTGCCAGGAGCCTTCTCTATTGCAGGCTTCCCATAGGGAACAGCCTCCTTTGGGCATCTCTGCTCTGGTGTGGAGACCTCCACAGGCTGCAGGTGGATCTCTGCTCCACCATGGACCTACATGGACTGCAGGGGGACATGCCTCTCCATCTTCTTCTCTGTGGGCTGCAGGGAAATCTCTGCTCCAGCAGCTGGAGCACCTCTTCCCTTTTCTTCTGCACTGACTTGGGATTTGCAGAGCTCTTTTGCTCACTCATCTTTCTGGCTGCTGTTGCAGGGTTGTTTTTTTTCCTTCTTAAATACATTAACACCTCAAATGGCTCAGCAGTTGTGTGTCTTTAACACAGTTTGTGTTAAGCTTCCCAGGGCTCATAGCTGGTGACTTGTTTCATAAAAGTTTGGTTTCTGTCCCCATGGCATTTTACAAAGGTGCATGCTGTGTTAGATTTTAGGGACCTACCTGATACTGCTGAGTCCTAACTGCAGGTGGCCATTGTAGGTCAGCTTAAATGTAGGTTGGGCCTGTGTGTGCCCAGCAAGGTGCCTTGACAGCCTCTGAGAAGTTTCAAATGCAAGCTGTGGGTGCTGATGCTGTGCTGGGGGGCTCTGCACTGGATGGCCAGGTATTTTCATGCTTCATTAAGTGTCCTAATAGACTTGATGTGTAATGTTGAGGGGGGCAGTAGCAGGTTTTTGTAGAGTTTCAGGGGTTGTTGGTAACATTGCATAGATTGTATCTAAGAGAGGATCACAAAAGAGCTTTCTGTGTGGTGGGAATGGCTTCTGTTTGTCCTCAGCTTGTGAATCCCGGAACTGATGGCATACCTAATTTCTCTGAAATACAGACAGGTCTCATTTGCTGTATTGACTGGACCCCCGCCCTGGGTTTCTCCAGGTCATTTTAAGTGCCTCTGTTTTGCTTCAGTCTGTCTTGGCCAAGTATAGTCAGTCACCTGGATGTAGTGCAGGACCTCAGAAGTGGCAGCCTGGGTTTGCTCCCTGCCTGCATGACAGACAGTGGGGTAGAACCCAACAAGAGCTTAAGAGGTTAAGCCTGGGGGCAGAGAAGCTGTTGACTGAAAACAGCCTGAGGTCCCCAGAGCAGGAGAAATGAGGCCACTGAGCTCCAGTACTGTCATCTGCCAGTGTCCACAAGTGAGACACACTGCCAGTGTCCACAAGTGAGACACACTGCCAGTGCCCACAAGTGAGCTGACAGAGCCCCATGCCCAGCAGCATTGGCTGCCTGTCACCGTTGAGAGAGCTGCAAAGGAAAAAGGAAGGATCATTGCTGAGATCCAGATTGACAAGGGGGAAGACAGTGATAGGATATCAGATATGCTTTGTTCTGATTCCTTGTCATTCAGCTCATCTGAAATAGAAATTCAGAAATATGGCAATGACTTGGAAGTCATCAGAACAGCAAGTTGCAGGGAGTGCCTGCTGAGCCACCTGTGCCCAGACTCAGTGTTTCAGCTACAGCTTTCTTGTAGATATTTTGTTTTCTTTTTTTTGTCATGAAGTAATTCTTGCATCTTATATGTATTTTCATGGATTGTATCAGTGAGGTATACATACATTCTGCTTGGTAAAAATAATATGTAATATAAAATGTGCATTTTAACTGGTAATGTACATTCTTTATGCAGGTACAGAAGGCTTGGGATTTAGCATTACTTCAAGAGATGTCCCAATTGGTGGCTCTGCTCCAATTTATGTGAAAAACATCCTTCCGAGAGGTGCAGCTATTCAAGATGGGAGATTAAAAGCTGGAGACCGATTAATTGAGGTGAGGAAATATTACATGTTCCTTGTCTGTGTTTTGGCATGAGCCCACACACTATATCACTTCCAGAGGCTTTTATAGTATTTTATGTTACAGGAGATTTTTTTCCCTCTTTTTCCTGTTTTTGGCTTTATTTTTTTAGGTAAGAGATCAAGTTGCTGGGCATTTTCAGTACATAACTGTTTGAAGAGCTGGACCCAGACATACTACAAAAACATAAGTTTACATGTCCTTATGTGAATATGGTGTCATAGTCTTGTGTTGCTGTTTAGGAATATATTGAAGCAAAGGGATTGTTACTTAGTAAGTAGAATTAAATCAGCATGGAGTGACAGACCAGAAATTATTGAAGATATTGCCAAGGATGGGAGGCAATACCCTGAAAAGGTTTAGTGGATTAACTGAAAGAGACATAAAAGGAGGGGAGTCCTAGAGAGAATCAAGGCCACTTCCCTCCTGAAGTAAGGATGTCCTCAAGGGAACTAAATTTCTCTTAGATAGGTGCACCACAGAGAGCTTTCAGCAAATCTAGCTGGAGTGATATGTTACCACCCACAGCTCTTCATTACTGTCCCTAAGCCAAATGACACCGGAGGTACAGCTGAGTCTGTAACTGCCTCTCAGGGCTCCAACTTCACTTTACTGCAAAATTGGCCAAGTCAGCTTGAATTGTTGCTGGAGGATAGCCCCCTGTAATTACTGTAATTCAAGGTAACCCAGATGACTTGGGTAGAAGGGGACTGAGACACTTTTAAGATGACAGCTCTGGCATCTCAGCTCTGTGAGCTGTGCTCTCTCATGAGGGGAAGGAAAAGGATGGTTTGCAGACTTCGGAGCACCATGCTCCCTTGCTTAACACTGTTAGTTGTTTTGCCTTCATTTCCAAAATGTTTCTGAGCAGGCAAGCCTGAGATTATTGGATCTTTCTCTGGCTTCTCCCTTACTGAAGTTAGCTTGTACAGTGGGAAATCCTTCAGGTATTCCATACCTGCCTGTCCTGATCAGTGGCATGTGGAGGCCAAGGGATTGGACCACTGAACAGGGGCAAGAGTAGCAACCCCGAGGTCATAAAGGGAAAGAATTACTTTCTACTTTTTCACAATTTGTTGGGCTAAATATATTTGGAAGGTATGTATAATACCAAGACATGTGGAAACAGGACCAGTTTGGGATCATATGTTGATTTTGCCAAAAGATATTTATGCAGAGGTTCTCTTAAGAAATGCTAGTAAATGGAATTAGTTGGCTTTAGTGTGTACTGGACTACACTGTAGCTGCTGAAAAGGAGGGAACTGTTAATGTCTGCTTGTTATTTGTATTTGTATGGCAAGGATGACCATTTAATTAGTTCTATTAAATGAAAGCTGGGATGTGGGCTAATAAGCAGATTGCTCCTGTGAGAGTTTTTTAATACTGTCCCATACGATTCACATGACTTTTTGCTGTAGTCTCTGCTGGTTTCCCTGTTTTGGAGTCTTACTGATGTCTCACATTTCCTTTGTTGCAGGTAAATGGAGTTGATTTGACAGGCAAAACTCAAGAAGAAGTTGTGTCCTTGCTGCGAAGTACCAAGATGGGAGGAACCGTTGCCCTTTTGATTTTTCGACAGGAAGAAACATTCCATCCAAGGGAACTGGTGCGTAAAATAGAGAGCAGCTAAGAGATTTAGATGAGTGTGAGCAAGTGATTTGATCTTGTCTCCTCTAAGTAAACATGCACTGCCAGCACTGAATATAAGAAAAAGGAAAAAAAAGCTATTTTGCTTTATTTAGAACATTTTACATGCATGTTTTTTATTTTCTTCAAGATCTGCTGTTGGAATTAGGTATTTGTTGATAATGTATAAGTGAGAGCTTTATTTGGAGTGAAAATGTTTATTATAGGAGAAGCTATTGCACAGACTTTATTTGGATGCATGCAGACAAGTAGATTATTTCATATCTTTCATAAGGACAAATCTGTGTTTGAAAGCCTGCCATTTGTCCCACTACCTGCTCACTAATATGTTCTCCAACATATAGTATTATGCCAAAATAAGATATGTAAATACTTTTCTATCAAAAAGTGGAAAATATAGGAAGTAGTAGCCTTTTTTGAATATAAATGCAATCTCTGTGGAATGGAAACCCTGCAGTTATTAATTTAGCAGGGCAATTCAGAAGATGTTTCTAAGGAATTTACATTAAATAGGAATAAAATTATGTTTCTTACTGTACCTGCTCCACTTGCATAGTGTATATTGATATTTCTCTGATAATTACTCAAGATAGCTTCTGTTATGAAAAGGTGGACTCTGAATAGTAGCAGTCTCACTTTGTTCTGTACTCAATTAAACTGCTGAATTTATTTATTATTTGTATTATTGTAACCATATACAACTCTAAAATAACTTACTTGGCTGCATTATTGTGAGAAGATAGACAAGTATAAGTATGATGAATTAATAACTTCATTTTTCTATTGGATTTGTTTTATTTTGAATGCAAAGAAAATGAATTTTTGTTTGTCCATTTCAAGACACTAAACATTAGCCTTTTACTTTTCAAAACTGCCAATAAACCTAGGAAGTCCAAGTGGCAGGGAAGGTTGCAAATGAACCAACTTTTACCTTAAAATTCTTGGAACATGCCTTCAAGTGCTGAAGTGAAAGCTGTCATAAAGTGAAGAGAAATAAAAAATTGAAATCCTATTACACCCTACCTTATCACTGTAACAGTGAAAGCAATCTGTTTAGAGGTTCCTGTGGTACAATTTTCATGGCACTGCTATCTTTCATAAAGGTGAATGAAAATGCTTTTTGAGATTTCTAAATAAACTTAGAAGTAAGAAAATATCTTAATTTTGTGTATATTATTTCTGTGGTAAAATGAGGAAGTTTTGATGCATAATTTGACATGAGATTTTGTCTAAATAATTGTAAATAAATATATGGTGTAAGTAATGCAGAGATTTAATAGCAATGCATTATCTAGTTTTAAAATAACAGCAAGTCAGCCCCTTTGAAGGAGTCCAAGCTCAGCAGCCTCCCTGCTGTGGCTCAGGGAACAGTCTCAAGTACTTTGGCAAAGTCCAGTGTAGGGAAGCCAGACCTTGCTGTGGCTGTTCAGGTAGCAGGTGGGCTTTGCACTGTGTAATGAGATCAGATCTGAGCTGGTGTGTTTTTCTGCAGCTCCAGTTGAACAAGTGCTATTGTGAGGATCTGACAGTACATGTGTGTGATGATCCTCTGTTGCATAAGGATTTGTTGGTTTGCATTCTGTCATGAGGAACTCTTAGGTATGCACTGCTGACTGCTGTCAAAGAGCAGGAGCAGAATTGCTGGGGAAGGTGGTGAACTAAAAGTCATCATAAATGATGTTCTTTCTGCTCTGGTAAGAAATAATCCTTAAAAAAAAATAAATTAAGTCTTTTCAACCAGCTCCTCTCACTGACTTTCACTGGCTTATTGAGAAACAAAAAACCAAAACAAATAAAAAATAAACAAACAAAAAAGCCAAGAAAAAAAGAAATAACATTAACTTTTAAGTAGGAAGGAGAATGAGCTGAAATCAGGTCTATTCATCTTTTTCAGATGCAGACCTTCTCTGGCCACTTAGGAACAATTTGTCTTTGCATGCTTTCCCTATTTCTCTCATATTTTCTACATTTGTGTGCTTTAAAATATTAACTGAATGAGATGTGTCTCAAAAACCATATGTAGAAATCATGTTATTTGATGTTATCCATCTTATTAAGGGCAGGACTTGCTGTTGCTTACTGAGAACACTCAATATTAAAAACATTTTATATTTGCCAACATTTCTATAGATAGTATCCCCAATAAAAGAGTTGTTTAGATTTTATGTTTTATGTTTTGGGTTATGGCTTGAATGACTTCTGAAAAAAAATTAAACAACTTAGGGTTTCATTTTAAGTAAAATGAAGATAATAAACTTTAGGAAAGTTAAGGAGTTTAACATTGCTGTTACTATGATAATGTGTAATTTTAGCTAAAACTTAGGGGATTGTTAAACTGAGCCAACTTAGGTTGGTATGGGATCTCTGAAACTTGTGTGGGTCAGGTCAGGTATGTGTGTGTGATGATCCAGTGCAGCAGAGCATAAAAATGAGGAAAATGTGGAAGCAGGGAAAAAAAATCAAGTTGGCCGAAGTCAGATTTTGTAATTTGTGAGATCTGGAAGAATGACCATGTTTCTCCAGAATACTGGGCATTTTACTTCCACAGTTACCTTATGCCAGATAGGTATTAGGGCTTGTCCACACTGACATGAGCTAGAGACACATCATCTCTTAACAGCCTTCCCTCCCTGCCCCCTCTTGTTACAAAAGGGCTGAGGATTATTCTGGTTAAGTAGAGCTCCTGGAGCTCTGTGGTTACCTCACATAACTTGTGAAGAATTTGCTTAGAGCTGCTACTGACTGTGTGAATCCTCTGAAGGACTGACTTAGGCTATTTAGCTTTTGAGCTATATTCTCAGTGCCAGCAGATACTGGCTGGCAGCATCAGTCTCCAGTACCCTAAGGATCGAGATGCCCATTGGTACACGTGGGACCTTTACATTTTCCTTGCAGCTGTCTTCATTTTTTTCTTACTGATTGTTGGCTTCAGGTTGAAGCTTACTGGATGTTTGAGTTACTGCTTTGCCACTACATTTTTGTGCTTTATCATTTGGATCTCCTGCAAAACAGCCTAAAACAAAAATGTCCAGTAAACCCTACCTGGCATTTCATTAGGGCCCAGCAGAATGGAAAGAAATAGCTGGTTAGCCCAAAAGTGATCAGCCAGCCAGCACTAAGATGTCTCCTGAGTTCTCAAATGGGTTTTAATCTAGGTGGGTGTGGGCTTGGAAGAGCCATAGTTCCTTACATGTGTTTCCAGAATTGTTGTGGGATGCATTTTCTGATAATGTGTGTTTGCCTTATGTGCCCTGAGACACAGGTGAGGAATGGAAAGTACAGGAGGGTCCCTTCTCTGGTGAACTGAATGCATCCTCCTGGCCTGGGATATGCAGAGTTGCAGTCCTAGCTCATCCAAGTGTGCTCAAAAGGGGAATTCCTTGCTAATGAGAGTGTATTTTTAAAAAAATGGTTGGAAGGGTTCATCTGGACTGCTGATGTCATTCTCTGAAAACTTCAAAATAGCAGGGAAAAGCCAGGGGGAAGCTTCCCTGAGTGAGAACATTCCACCAACCAGTAAATGGTGAAGGCAGTTGTGGTTCTTCCTTGGCCAGACAGTGACACCCTCATAGCCAGGGAGAGTCAGGTGCATGTACCATAAGGACTTTGGAATTATTTCTGTTCACTTCTCATGTAGTGGTTGTTTATATAAATTTCAGTCAGGGGTGTGATGAGCACCCTTCATTTTTTGTTACCACTTCACTTCAGAATTAGAGCTCTTTGTTTATCCCCTTGCTGATAGATAGTATGTGTCATATGTAGTTGTGTTCTTATTTATTTTTTTTACTTCCTTTAGAATGCAGAACAAAGCCAGTCACAAATTCCAAAGGAAACGGTAAGAGCTTTGTCTTTTCCATACTGGAAGACTCCCAAATGTTTTTAAATTGATATGGCACTTCTCCATCAAAGTTTTGCAGATCCTTCTTTCACCTTATATGCTGTAGATGGCTCTCTGTAGCTTTACATTTTAAATGCATTTCTAATGTAATTTCAAATACTGTTTGAAAATTGTACACAATTCTCTTACTGCATATGTTCAAGTGCTATTTGAAATTACATCTCTTATATACAGCCAAAGGCTGAAAGTTAAATGATAAAAGTAGACTTTAGCTTGGGTTACATATTGAAGCTAATTGTTTAAATCAGGATTATATGACAGAAATCTGAGATACAAACACAGAAATTAGTCAACTAGGATTTAAGTCTTAATTGTATCCTCATAGCAAGCCATTGTTAGTTATTTTTAACAAACTATATGGAAGTAGTATTAAGTTCAACCTTTTGAAGGCAGCACCAGTTCTGTGTGTGGTATTCCAGTGAGGCTCTAGATTGAGGTTGTGTAATGTGAATATATCTCATTTCAGTCAAGGGAAAATAATCAGTCCAATGTACAGTATATTAATACAGCTAACAAATTTGTCTAAAATAAAAGGTGTATTTTATGAAATACCAACATAGAATAGAACAATAATATATTACCTTAAAGATATGCTGGATCTTAGTTCAAAACATACTTCAAGAAACTCCATTCAGTTAGGTGCCTATTTTAAAATTAGATCATAAATTAGCTTATGGAGAAATTGAGAAGATTCATGTTGGGATTTGAAATGAGTTAGGCTGCTGAAAAAGAGCTTGTCTAGATAATTCAGAATGTCTCACCAACAATGGCAAGATGGTATCTGGAATAAAAAGAAAGTCAGGACTAGGTAAAGACATAAGAGCCAACTCAGTGAGATAATCAAGGGTATGTTGGTTGATATTATTAATTTTTCAGGCCAATGGAATGTAACTGTAAAAATGGAAATTTGAGTTAAAAGTTGCCAATATTCACTTCTATCCTTCTGGCTTTTAGTGTCCTTCTCTCTGAAAATCATCTGCTTAAGGGCTCTGCAAAACTGTGGGTGTACCACTGTTTCAGATATGCCTTGCAGTATCTCTTTACTGCATCTCATTAGAGGACGTGTTTTTATTTTGATAGTTTCTTACCATGTACTGCTGATATGGAAGAAGATCAAAGATCAAAGCCCAGGATAGTATTTCTATCTGTAATTGAATATCATTGAGAATTGAATACCATAATTTGTGGGTGCAGCCTTATAAAATTATCCTGGTTTTAGAAGTTGAAATTCCACCCCAAAAGCTCATTAAGATAAAGCAGATTGCCTACAAGGTGTTTATAGAAATCACTTTCTCATCTGCTGCAAAGTTAATGTTTTGTAGCAAATTCCATGGTGAAACCCCTTCTTTGGCATTCTTGGAACCAACACTAACTTCATCTAAGGAAAGAGCAAAATAAAATAGGTATCTCCTATTTCTTCTCTTTAGATGTGGTGTAAAAAATGCTTGTTAATCAGGAGATTATGCAGGAGGAACAGGGAGGTATGAGTAGCTAGGAATTTCTGAAAAAAAAAAAAACGGCTAGAAAGCTCTAGCAAGGCTTGAAAATATGGAAGTGAATTGGAAAACATATGAAGACTGAGTAACATATGGTTACTGAAGGAATGAAGCTAGAAACCTGATCAATACAAAAAAAATTGCCTAATGTCTTGGGTTTTTTATTCTTTATGCATTGGGATTTTCTGTTATTTATTTAAAGGCTCAGAACAGCTCTGATTGATACTAGGAACACCAGGTCTCTTTATGTTTACCGACTCCAGGATGTGAATAAAGAAAGGGACTAATTGTGAAAGGTTTTGGTGGGTATTTGTAATGCACAATGCTTTTGCACTTATGTCCCTTGCTCCAATCTACTGAGCTTTGGATAAGTGTGATACTTCAATTTTACAGACCTAATTTTCCTGAGCTGCAGTTTAATGATACAGTCACACATTCTTTATTATTATTTTTGAAAGTATTTCTCTTTGCTTTCCTTTATTCTCCTTGGTTCTGCTTCAATGCCTATTTATTTCTCCTCTGTCTACTTTTCAGGTCTTTGAGATTTCTAATCTCACAATTTCTATTTCTGTGCCTTCTCTGATCTTTGTGCTGTTAGTAGTGAAGTTTTAGTCTCTAAGTGTCAAGGACTTGATAGTCAAAAGCAAAGCAAAAAAAAACCAAAACCAACAAAAGAGCATGATGAAGGCAGTGAAGCTACAGAAATGAGAGAGGTGGAATGCAAGTCTGTTTTTCATTTAAAGGCAAAATGGTTGTGGGGGTTTTTTTTGTTGTTGTTGTTATTATGTCTTTGTGGAGAAATAGAAGGAAAATGTACCTTTGAAATTAAAAAAAAAAAAAAAAGATAAGAAAAGAAAAGAAACTCCCTTGAAAGTAGAAGGCCTGAAATAAAATTGCAAAATATCAAGCCTAACTTAGCATTCTTTACTCAGGGGTTGCCTTCATGTAACTGTTCCTTTGAAATGGTTTGCATGAATATTGTGGCACTTGGATGCAGTAGTTAGTCCTCAGAGAGGTAATGAAAGAAAATCTTGAAGGTAATTTTTTTCCTAATTTGTGGCCTGAAATCCTTGACAGAGTTATTCCTTACAACTCATATAAGAACACATATGAATGCAGTTTTTTTATGCACCATCACAGAATACAGATTCTCAATCCTAAACTTCCATATAAGATGATTTTGTAAATTGAGAGGCTCACACAATTTAAGCTCTGCTTTCCAGTTTTACATTAGAAATGCAAATTGCTGTTGCAGCCCCAGCCTCTATCCAGTCAGTAACTGTGCCCTGGTGAAAACAGGACTGGGGTTTTCACCTTCTGCTTTGCTTATGAACAGAGCCATCGCTCTGCTTCCTCATGGAATGAGGAAATCTCCTGGATCTTGGTTGAAAGGTTGTTTCACCCAGCCACGAGTTTGTGCCATTTGTATAGCTGATGACAGCATGGAACAGATGCACCTATTGCTAAACAGGGTGATTATTTGGAATGTAGGAGATTGCCTGTAATATGAAAAAACTGGTAATTTATCATTATTACATTTCTGTTTCTAAGCATAATTATCTTAATCCTGTTACAGTGCATTGAAATGAACTGTTAATTATGCTATGTAAAACATCTGCCAATTAATTTTTCCTCATACTCTTTGAAGGTTGATAGTATTTCAGTAATGTTTTGCTTTTACAATTGTCATTCACTGTTAGTTTTCTGAATTCAGAACCAGCAAGTTAACTTTCCTGTAAGCATAATGCTAGAAAAATAATAATTATCATATGAGTAAGTATTTTCTAAGGAGTGTTGTCTATTGATAAGAAGAAATTCAGAGTTAGAATTCAGGATTTCATTTCATGATTGTTGCACTCAGAAACATGGAAAAGCTTCAGTCTTCTGTTCTCATTTGTTTTTCTGTCAAATTGCTGTAAGTGAGCAGAATGTTATGAATTTAAGTGAGTGCAGGATTCGTAACAGTGACATAACAAGAGTGGTTGGTGTGTTGGAACAATATATAAATGATTAGCAGCACTGATATAAATTGCATGTGGGATTGCTTTTTATTTTCTTCTGAACTCAAACATTTGATATTCCAGTTATTACCTAAATTTCATTTTGATCACTGTGTTTTTTCAGATCCAATTGCTGTTCTTGCCATATTCTTCTATGTGTGATTCTGAGTAAATTAGCTAGCTACCCTTTTTTTGCAAGAGTTCATTGTCTGTAGGAAAGGGGTGATACTGGTCAGAGGCATTTTGTAAGAATTATGAATAGTTACTTCTGTATGCTTTTTGCTGATAAGTTTTCATATTGCCAGTATGAGAGGCAATACTAGCAAATGCCTAGAAATACATGATTTGTATTGATTATTAGGTAGAAAATTATTATGGAAAAATAGCAGTCAGTGTTGAGCTTTAAGAGGATGTGTTCAAAGTGCACGTGTGTTTGTCTTTTGCTCAGAAGCTGCTTGTATTACTTCAAGATATCTAGTCACTGGGGATGCATCCAGAGATACTTTTGAAAAGCTGTAATAAATTCTCACCACTTCCTATTTAGCACCCATATAGACCTTCAGCTTGGTGATCCAAATGTCTGAACATTGAGCCAAGATCATAGATTCACAGATGGACTAATGTCAGACTATACCACCAGCAGTGCTGTTATCAATAGGTACAGAATGATTTTATTGAAAGAGGATGTGTCTGACTGATGATTAAGCTGATGCTGTTATTTCCTCCATGGTGCTTAGGAATGCTGCAGATATATTTTTGTACCTTTTTATCTTCTAATGGTGTAAGGCACAAGGGTGATTACAATGTTTTAAAAGCATTTTTACTGCAATTTTGAGTGGTTTCAGCTAATAATTTTAATCAAGTTTTAGATCACTGCCCATGTGAAAGAAATAGGTAGTGAATATGTGATTTATGAAAGGTACTGTTGTGGTTTCAATCTTTTACCATAGGAGATACTTCAGTATTAAATAGCATGTTCTGGCACATTTATGACTCGAGATAAGACATTAATTCCTGGTGAATAATTAATATAACAGTTAAGTGGCTGTGATCATGAGTGCTTTCTGACCAGTCTGAATTTCCTGGAATGTTCAGTGATAAGCCACATAAACTTCTGCATAATGCAATACTTAGAACTGACCCTCAGGCTCAGTTTTGACTGTTAGCTGCTGGTGATTTACCTGGGATGTGGTGTGGCACATTTAAACTGGCTTTGTGCAGTACCATAGGGAGCTGTGGCTGCCTTTGGAACACTGGCATTGAAGACACTTGCTGGAAAATTCCCGGCTTCATCTAAGACAACATACGTGTCCCTCCACTGTGCCAGGGCTGTCTTAGTGCCCCCATTGCAGAATCATCTAGAAGCCACGCCCATGTGTACAAACTTGTTGATTTGGAGCAAACCTTTTTTTACTGCATCATTGCCTTTAGACTCTTGGTGTTGATTCTCCCTTGATATTAAATGCAGGGAAAATAGTGAGGTGAAATGGTTTGCCATGGTTGCCTGGAAGTTTGCAGCAGAAATAGGAGTGAGAGACAGATCCCTCTGAGGTGCTCCATACTGGCATTACTTCACGAGGAATGTGTTTCTTGCCATGGATTTATACATGAGCATTATTTCTTTTACAACTTGTTTTTCCTGTCTGTCTTTTCCAGATACTGTTTCTTTCTTTAGTCTTTCAGGTCTTGTAAATCCAGTAGGCCAGTGAGAGAAGTACAAGGATTTTTAGGGAGCTCTGTCATTAGTGTGTTGGGCATTGAAGTTTTTCTTGAAGAGGGATAGTGCAGAGAGCTGTAGCTTTATAGGCTTCTTTGGCAGCACAGACACCTACTGTGTACCTAATCCCTTGGTTTTTCACTTCTCTAGGATAAGCAAAGTGTAAAGAAACGGGGTTGGCATTACAATCACATGTTTTTGTTTCAGGATATACTGCAGGAACACAAAGTTTGAATAGAGCAGCAGTTTTGAACAGAGTATGTCAGCCTGAATAAAGTACTGTGATTATGGTACCTGCAACAGACTGCTCCCTGTGAGAAGTTCTGAGATTAAGAACCAACAGAATGTAATTTTAATGGTGTGATCAATTTTTGAAATGTAGAATCTCATTTGATTAAACCAGTTTCTATGACAGCCCAGATCAGGGTCTCGGCATTCAGGAGAGTAATGTAAGTAAAGTCAAGCAATGGACTTGTTAAAGGGAGAAGTAACAAACATGTGGATGTACTTAAACATGGGCTTTTGCAGAGCTTTGATTTCTATTCTAAATGAAAATCACATGCTAGAATTTTTGTGCTTTGGAAAAGCATTTAATTTTTTTTCTAAATCATATCTTAATCCATCCAAACCTTTAAACTGAAATTATTTTTGCATGTGGACCATCTTTTTTGATATTAAATTAAATCCTTAAAATGGACATAACAGGAAATGCAGAGGGGCTGTTTTACAGTACTTTCATGAGCTAGCATTTTTGCCTATAAATACTTACTAAAGGTAATCCACGTCTAATACACAAAAAAGTCTTCCTTGATGGGATTAAGAATAAAGCAGAGCACATTTCCCATAAAATCTCAGAATTCAGATCTAGTTTTTGATATTTAGCAGCTGCTGTTTGATTTGAATGAATGCAATCTTTGCCAGATGTGACATATTAACTTTACTAATATGACTAATGAGTCTCTGTATATGAGCAAATAAGATTCATTAGTGTTTATCTAACATATGACAAATATTAAAATTCTTAGTCTAGGAAGAGATAGAAAAAGAAAGCAAGCATAAGAATTCTGGTTGTTTAGTTGGCTTAAGCCCTGTATAATTTTATAACCAGGTAAGTAGACTCTTAGGTCCTCAAAACCTATAATGCAACACCACTGTTTGATTAAAAAAAAAAAAAAAAAAAAAGATAAATGGCCTTGTATTTCAGGTGAAAGCTGGGTTGGAGTGTGCGTGCCACTACTGGATCAGTAGGCAGGATTTTCTCTGCTGATGGAGTTGCTCTAGTTATATTCTACTTTAATGCCTACCCATGGTGGGGTGCACCAGCTCTCAGTTACACCTCCCAAGGAGGTCCCTCAGCTGCTGTTGGGGAGGTGTGTTTGAGGCCACCTACATTGCTGTTTTCAGTACCTCCAGCAGTAATACATTACATTTTTATAAGTACTAAACGTCACTCCCCACCAAACAGTTGTTGACCAAAGAAGCTTTTTTGTTTCCTTAATGCTGTTTGTTTCGTGTGTTCGACATTTGTATGGCATAGGATGAGAGTGAGTCATCATTTTTTTGTGTACCTCAGTTTAGAGGGTGGCCTGATAAGGCAGCACTGTCACCCACAACTTGAAGGACAAAACAGTTTGAGTCACCCCTGAAGTTAAGAATGTCTTTGCACAACAGCTAAGTGAAATCTCCTCTCTTGCATATATCCTGCTGCATTCTATTATGTTACAATAACACAGAGACAAGTTTTATTGGTTTCCCAAACTATAGGGCTGATGATTCCTTAGTATTGTGGGTACCTTATTAGAAATAATTAAATAATGAATGTTCTATTAAAATCTTCTAAAGACTGAAAATATCTTGGAAAAAGCTATTATGTTAGGTCAGAATTCCCCATTATTGGAACCCAATGACTAAAGTTGGGATTTTGAAATTTCCTGTAGTTTTACAACCTACACTTCCTAGAGATCTCTCACATCCACCAAACTCATCTTTTGAGAACTTCAGGTTTTCCATCTGGGTAAATTGTAAGAGAGAAGACACATTTGTGACACAAAAGGTTGATAGATGAACAAAATATTTAAACAGTGGCTAACAGGGCTGTAATGTTAGAAGGCTGGACACAAGAGAACTTGGGACAGGTAAATTGAATAGTGAATGGGGTCACTCAAGCTGTTAGGTAGTGTTTGTGCTATAGGTAATTAATCATATGAATGTCATTGTGGTGTATAGGTATACACATATAAGGCTGTGTTGTATGTGTACATGCATATATGTGTGCATTCAAGAGCTTTGTGAAAGTTTTCAGGCACACGTGTTTATATAACTGGAGATGCAGAGCTTTATTGATTGCTCTGTAAAAGGGAACAGGAGCACATTTTTGTCACAGAGTAATGTGCAGACAAGTTTCAGTGACTGAATAACTGCTGAGAAGGCAGCAGGTCTAAGCTTGCAAGAGAATGAACTTCACTGCAGAGAATGCTGCCAGACTTGTAGCAGCAGTGAGTCACTTAGGAAACCTGTCCTAACTTGACTGAAAATTGCTTCCCCCATTAGGTGGGAGGAAGGTTTCCTTTGCTGCTCAGTTTCTGTTTTCACCCATCTCATGCTGCTTATTCACCAGCTGAACCCTGGTGAGGTCCTGCAGAGGGAGAAGTCCCAAACAATAGTGTGTGAAACACAAACCCCCAGCTGCTCGAGAGAGGTGATTTTCCCACTCTGCTCCTCACTGGTGTGGCCTCACCTTGGAAATTGTGTGAAGTTTTGGGCACTGCAGGATAAGAAGGTTCTGAAGCTATTAGAGAGTGTCCAAAGGAGGGCAACGAGGATGGTGAAGAGCCTTGAGGGGAAGCTGTGTGAGGAGCAGCTGAGGTCACTTGGTCTGTTCGGCCTGGAGAAGAGGAGATCTCATTGTGATCTTCAGCATCCTCCTGAGGGGAAGGGCAGGGGCAGGCACTGATCTCGTCTCTCTAGTGATCTGTGACAGGACCCAAGGGAATGGCCTTAAGTTGTGTCTGGGGAGGTTTAGGCTGGGTATTAGGAAAAGGTTCTTCACTCAGAGGATGATTGAGCACTGGAACAGGCTCTGCAGGGCAGTGGTCTCAGCACCGGGCTTGACAGAGTTCCAGAAGCGTTTGGACAATGCCCTTGGGCACAGGCTGTGACTCTTGGGGTGTCCTGTACAGGGCCAGGACTTCGACTTAACGATCTTTCAGGGTTCCTTCCAACTCAACATATTCTGTAATTCTGTGATAAAAGGATAAAGAGGACTAGAGGCTGTTACTAGCATGATGAGAAAACTAATGGCACTCTAACTATTGAAGTCTATTTTAATGTTGTTTATAAAATTAAATCTGATTTCATGATCAGATCAGAACTTAGATAGAGGATAATGTTATGTAGAAGAGAAAAACAATTCCCCCCCCTGCCGTGGTTTATCTTATGGCTTGTTAAAATCTCTGTATATATCAAAACACTGCCATAAGTTTGCTCTAGTCAGGAAGTTTATCTTTAAATTTACAATATGTTTATGTTGTATATAAAAAGTGAAAAACTGATCTCAAATGTCGTTTAGACATTTGAGATAAGTTTATTTATCTGAAATTGATGCTAAATATGATTTTGAAGCCAAAAAAGTCACCTACATATTTTATCACCAGTCAAATTTTTATTATAAATTACATACTTGAGCAGCTTCATTCATCCAATTGAAGTCATTTCAGATGACCTTTTCCTCAGCAGCCTCTGTCTGAACAGAATATTGTTCTGCTGTTAATTGTTTTGGACATTGTGTGTGAACAATCTTAAGGGAGTTGAATTTTGTTGTTCAGGGTTCCCAGTACATAATTTTGCTTGCATGTTTACTGCTGGCCTGTCAAAATATATGACGGAATAAATTTCTCCTACAGATCAACTAATCATGAAAATAGTGTTGAGGTGTTTGATTGACATAGTGAAGCTGTAATTTAGAGAGTATCAAGATCAAATGGAAGCTACTGCAATTAAGAAGTGACTGTGTTCTCAGCTGAAAATGTTTAGTGCTGCATTTTAGATTTTTTGTGCATTTTTATGCTGTCTCATGGATGTATTAGGGAATTTCTGTGATTAATTAGATTTAAATACTTAATGTTCAACACAATTTCTGTGCAAATTTTACTCTTTTATAATAGCTGTTTTTATATTGATTGGGGAGAGTTGTTGTACATGTAATGTTTCTGTTCTCTAAAGGGCTTTGGAGAACAAAGGATTCAGCCATTATGAGATTTTGCTGGGGCTTATTTGTTTTGTTTTTGTCTTTATAACTTTGGTTCAAAATATTATACTAGCAGGCTAAAAATCTTCCTGCCCATTTCTCTGTGGCTGGCTCCTTTATGACATGCTTAGAGGTTCCTTGTCACTATGTGGTACTGCTCCAAGGTTTATATTATGAAGTTATATTGAATATATCATATGGAAGTTATATTCAATAAGACCTTCTATGATACCATGGTGTGGCACAACTGTTAAATTTGCTACTTTCATATCCATAGCACTTGAAAGTTAATAGTTCAGTGTTTATTGAAAGCCACATTTTTCATGTTTGTTCTACTTTTTTTTTTTTTTTTTTTTTGCTTTACATTCAAACATATGATACAGATGTCACACAGAGTCTGGAGGGCAAAAGGCTTCTTATGTCCCTAAAATTCCAGACACAGATATGGTGGTAAAACAAGTGTGCTTAGGTGGGAAAAACTGTAGATACCCTATGAAGTCCCTAAAGAAATTTCGCTGTAGCCTAGTAATGGTAATTTTCTTCCTTGGGTGAGTTGAGCAATTTTCTCATGCTTTCAGTACTTCTGATGCAGTGCTGAGGCTGCTGTTTCTCATTTTTTCATGAGCATGATCTGCTCACTCATGTACAGCTGCTTCAGAGTAGTTTGTTTCAGGTTTTGGCCTCACATTTCAGCTGCACACTCAGGTGTCTGTAGCATTATATTGCCTTATTTCCTTATTCAAGATTGCAGGAAACAAGCAAGCATAAGCCTCACATTAAAGCAATGCTGAACTGATAATGCAGCTCTTTGGTCTCACTGAAGAGAAGTAGGGTAGAGGCCATTAGCCAGGTCTTTGGGGATGCTTGTGAGATGCTCACTCCAATTGACCCTTTGTCATATAGAAATGCACCTGACAGGCCTGGAGACTGCTTTGCCTGAAGTTTTGGTGGATTGTTTAAAGATTAGAAAATACTGCAGGAAGAGGGAAATTGATTCTGAATTTATTTTAACAGTAGTAAACAAAATTTCAGTAAGCTTATCTGCTTTCTTGGATAAGCCGCACATCCTACCTTTGCTTTATTTCTCTTTGGCTCACAAGCTTTATTCCTACTACTGTTTATTAAGGAATATGGAAGTGAACAATGTTACAGAAAATATAAGGTAACATGCATCTGTCTCAGATTGTTTTATTCTGCAGCCATTTGACAAAATCTGCATTCAAATGTATGCTGGAGCTAGTGCTTCTGTGAAACAAGCAGGAAAATTAGGGTGGTAATTTTCCCATAATTTGGGAAACATGTTGTAGATAGAGTGTTTTTCAATAGTCACAATTCACCTTTCCATTCCTCACAGCTAGCATTGGTCATGCTGTTTGTGTGGCCAAGAGATGTGTTTGAATAGCGGGATTCACAAGCAAGCCAGCCTAGCTATGGCACGTTGATAGGGGTATTTTAATTTTTTCATTGTTATGGGGGGTTTTTTTGGGTTTTTTGATGAACCATTGTGCTTAGTTATAAGCAAAAGGAATCTAGTGCAAAGAGAAGGGCTGGTGAACACATGAATGTTCACGCTTTTAACAAGTGGGAAAAGATAAAACTCCTGTTTTTCTTCCCTCAGCTGTCGCGGCTCTCTCAGCAGTCTGATTGCCTTCCCATGTGACATTTTTGCACTGCATTTCTAGGTCAATGGTGACACAACTAGCATGCTTGTGCCCAAATTGATCATCTCAGTCTGCTGTACTCCACATGGCTTTCACATCTATCTTTGCCATAGGCTGTGTTTGCATTTCCTCAAGTCTTAAGAACCAGGGACAGCTCAGCAGGCACACGTTAACTTCTCATACGTGTTCTCACTCATATGAGTGAGCTTTGCAAATAGATCAGTGATATGGGAAAAGTTGGTATAAAATCAATGTCAGAAGCAGAGGTGACATGTCGCTAAGATTATGAAAATTTGGCCACATTAATTCTTCCAAAGAAGACCTGCTGATGCTGGACATTAGCGTGCACCTTCTGCTCTATGTTCTCTTTCTCCTTCATGTGGGTGAAAAAAACCCCAGCACAATTGGGTTCACAAGCAGAGAATCGTGTCTTTAAGGGCATGACTTTTTTTGTTAATTGATAAAGTTATAACCAAAAGTGGTTATAACTGTGTTAGGTTTGAAAGAGGATTGGAAACAAGTGAACAGCATCTACTGTAAGAGATAGGGCTGGTGAACAGCCCGTCCCTCCCATTCCTCCCTTTGGCAGAAGTCTCTTGGACATGGTCCTCAGGGCATGGCCACTTTCCTTCCTGGGTGTTGTGCTCATGCTGCTGCCCCAAGAGTGTCACTGCTCTGTGGGGACACTGCAAGGTCTCTGGTCCCAGCCTGTTGCCACCCTGCATTTGGCAGGAGGTGAAGCGTGAGGCCAGTCACCTGTGCTTGTATGGCTTTGGGATGCATGGAAAGGTGTCACTGAGCAGCTCCTTGCTGGCAGCTGTGGCAGGCCTGTGGCTGTAATTCGTGGTGGTTAAAAGCTGAGATTTTCTCAGCCAGGCTAGAAGTGGGTGTTGAGGACAGCAAAGATCCAGAGGGGTGGGTAAGAGGACAGAGGTGAGGGGCAGAGCTGGGAAAAACAGGAAAATTGGCACTCAGAGCTGGATTTGATGATAAACCTGGCAACACCAGAAAGATGTGCTTTTGCAGATCTCAGCTGTGTAGTTTTCTGTTTTTTCCTAGCACAGATAGTTTTAAATAAAATGAGGTGAACAAGTAATTTTTGAATTTAATTTTCTTGCACTTAGTTTCTCCCTAAGTCTGCAAAGCTCCATAGATGATGATGGTACTTTCAAAATTCTGTAGGTATGCAAGTAGGAAAATATTTCTTATAAGGCTCTCTTTTGGCTAATGAAATAGCAGCTTATATGTGAGTAGTATTGATGGCAGATTCAGTAATGACATGTGATGCAATTACTTTACTAGAGAGAGGAGCACTTATTTAAGATATTTCTGAACCAAGGCGTCAGCTGGAGGTGATTGAAAATACACTATTTCTGCACATTTCTTCACATAATTACTGTGGAAAATATTGTGGCATTGTAGTAAAAAGCAGAGAGTTTTGAATACTAATATCTGTAGGGGGAAGAGAATTCCCAGAGAAATGCTATTCTATAATCCCATGCTAATCTCTCCAACAGAAAGCAGAAGAAGAGGAGCTTGTTCTCACACCTGATGGCACCAGGGAATTCCTCACTTTTGAAGTTCCACTGAATGACTCTGGGTCAGCTGGGCTTGGCGTGAGTGTCAAAGGTAACCGGTCAAAAGAAAACCATGCCGACTTAGGAATCTTCGTCAAGTCCATTATTAACGGTGGAGCAGCATCCAAGGTAAGAGGGAATATCTATGTACTTTGGTCTTCTTTGGTTTTCTATAAAAAGTTATTTTGAAAATATCCATAGATTGTAGAAGAATGAGCTCTCTAGTGTTCACCAGTTGTACCGTCAGAGGTAACATTTCGATTTCTACTCGCTTGTTTGCACGTCCCAGGATTTAAACAGCCCTAACAGATTTGGGAAGGAACGAGCCACCTCTGGTACAGTTCCATTAGTATGCTGTTTGAGCAGACAGATTATGATAATAGCTTTCAGTGCAAATCTGTAATTGGAATAGACATTTCCTATAGTGGCTGCAATGGAAGCTATTATTGCAGTGTTCATTTCGCCATAAATCCTTAGGACTAAGTATAGTTGGTTGAATATTTTTCTTTTGATTTGTTTTTTTTTATTCTCTCCAGTAGACAAAGCTTCCTTTGTGTGTGTTTTATGTAACTAGCTATAATTTTTACTTTTCCAGGATGGCAGGCTTCGAGTGAATGATCAACTAATAGCAGTTAATGGAGAATCATTATTGGGCAAAACAAATCAAGATGCTATGGAAACCTTAAGGAGGTCCATGTCCACTGAAGGGAACAAACGAGGAATGATTCAGCTTATTGTGGCAAGGCGAATAAGTAAATGCAATGAGGTAATAAGCTTTTGATATCGGGATTGGCAATTTTCACTTCTGAGGTATTTGTGTTTACAGGAGATGTCATGTTTCCTCTGGGACTTGAGAAATAATATCTGAGAAGCTAAAGAAAGAGAGAACTACAGAATTATCTGAATTTCAGTGTTAGACATGCTAACGTTATTACTGATCAATAAAGTTTTTCTTTCGAGAATTTTTGTCAATGAAAAACAGGAAACACTGAATAAAACTATATTGATTTTGTAATTGGATCTCACTGTTTACGTGATTTTTTTTCAGCAGAGTTTTTTATGGAGGTCTGTTAGGTCTTTCATTTATAGACTTTGTGTTAACTGACTTGTTTCTTTGTCACTTCCAGTGTTTTTAATTAAGAGTAGAGCTCTTATATTTCATTATTATATTTTATCTAAACAAAAGTTTCACGTATAGATTCTACAAAACTTTGTCTTGGCCTTAGTTGTGGGGGAGGTTGAGCTACTGAATTCAGGGTGAAGTGGTGATTCTTCTGATGGTTTGCGACTTTTGTCTTCGCTAGTGCAATATTAATGTGTTGATGTTTTGAAATATATTCATAATTTCTAATAGTTTATCTTCTATTTAATGTAAGTAATGCTATATACTAGGAATATATGGACATATAATGAGAAGGACTGTAGATGTTGGTGAGGACTGAATTAGACTTCAGAACATATTGAGGAAAGGACTGAGTTAAATAGGATACAGCTGAATGGCATGTCAGAAAAGCATCTCTTCTTTAGAAATCTAAAAGTCAATTCTTTCATTCTTGCTAAAATAGTAAGGTCTTATCAGAAATGTTATTTCTTGATCATCATGCTTCAAAACGATGTGCACAAATTGGTTTAGTATCACTGCTCCTGCCTAGGGGAAAGAAGAATGGTTTACTTTTTAATGCATAAATCTAACCTTCAGAAATAATCAGTCCATGGTGTACTATAAAATCATGTCTGAAAAAGACACTAGGCTTTTTGAAATTGTTAAGCTCCTCTTGATTAACTGCTTATACAAAGTTTTTGTACATATGCATGTTTATATGTGCACACTGCTAGAAAGCCAGCTTGGATTGCTGCAAGCGTGTCTTGCTTAGTGTTGAAGGCATTCTGACCTTTTTGTATGTGCTGATGTTCCTTATCTAGGCCTAATTCAGACTGCCCTTTGGAGACTTTTCCTTATTTTCACCCAATTTCCAATTTGTAGATGCTACTACATATTACTACATAAAAAGGGTGAAATATTTTAGACTATTTCTGTGTTTAATATTTTTTTTCTAAAAGGATGTCGAAGATGATCCCTTTTCTCCTAGTGAAAGTCTTCTAGATTGAATGAATCCAGACTGTGTTTGTAAACACAAGGGAGGTAATCCAGCAGTCATGAAACAAAGACATTTCTCCTTGAGTGTCCAGCACAATTTTTACTCATTCAAGAGTCCCCTATGGTCCCCTATATCTGCTTGATATTTAGTACAATTTATTTTGCAGCAATCAGGTGCCAAAAGCAGCACAGCTGACTGCAATGTATGTGCTTCAAGATAAAATAACTGATTGTGGAAAAAGGTTTAGGTACACTGAAATGTACCTGCACAAGGGCAGGATAGGCCCTGTCTTTCTGGGCCTCTTTTACATTTTTGTGTGCATTTTCCCAACTCTTTAAGAAGCTGGCAAGATCAGCTATAATGATTAGGAAAGCATTTATATGTCACTATTGCTGTGGTAATCATCTCTACAAAGTAATTTTTTAAAGTAATTTTTCCTAGGAATTATTGCTTTTATCACACTTATCCAAAGGAAATACAATGTCAATACTGTTTGCATATTTTAATATGATGAAAGGATGACTTGCATGGATATAAAGCTGTTTACCTGCTGAGCTGGCAATATGCAAGAAAAGTCACTTTTCTGGAAGTCTTGCAATGCCCAGACTTCAATGAAATGAAAAGCAAAGAGCTTTTTTTCTTGGTATTTTGCAATTAAACCCTATATCCTCTTTCAAGAATGTGACCAATTTAAGCTTTAGATATTATTAAGCTGACGTAGCACTGATAAGCTGTGATAATGTTATTTCTGAATGTTGCAGGAATACCATCTATGAGTATGGTATTCAGTCAGCTCAGTCCTTCAGCAGTGGCTGTGGGGCCTGAGAGCTGGCTGGAGACAGCACTGCCTCAGTGGCTGGCCTTGTCTTGGCTATATTATTCTTCATTTAGCAACACAGATTACATAGACATCCTGGTATACAAATTTTCCCCTTGGAACATTCCAGTAACAACCACCAGGAAAGATTTTTAGTATTGGAACACAAAACGAAATGACATTTGACTGGTGGCAAATTCAGGAGCTTGCAGATTGGAAGCATAAAAAGGGCACACCCTTATCTTAATAACTCCCACCTTTTATCACCATAGAAACACAGAATCATTTTAGATTAAACACTATTGACTCCAACCATTAACCCAGCACTGCCAAGTCCACCCCTAAACCGTATTGCCAAGTGCCACATCTACACATGTTTTAAAGACTGCAGGGATGGTGACTCAGCCGCTTCCCTGAGCATCCTGTTCCAAAGCTTTAATCTACTTTTCATGAAATATTTTCGTTAATATCCAGTCTAAGTCTTCCCTGGCACAACTGGTGACTGTTTCCTCTTGTCCTATCACTTTTTACCTGGGAGAAAGCACCAACCCTCACCTGTCTAAATCCTCCTTTTAGGCAGTTGTAGAGACCAAAAGGTCTCTCCTTTGCCTTCCCTTTACTCCAGGCTAAATGCCCCCGGCTCCTCAGCAAGGTGGGTTTACTGGTTTAATTAAATATAAAAAGAAATGTTCAACTTTTGAGAAAGTATTTCCCAGTGTTTTCTATGCTCTTCTCCCTCTTTTTGTTCTTCAAAGGAGTCACCATAAAAAACCAGCAGATAAAAATATCCAGTTCAACTGATTTCTTTCCTTTGTTGATTCGGCATTGTATGTGCCCACTTTGTAGACAAAAACATAGCTTTGTTTCTTTTTGGTCTGAACTACAGTTAAGTTGAGCTGGTTTGGTGTTATTTCCTTTTGTGTGTCACCAAGAGCCGTGTTCACTGTGCTCTGTTCCAGTGTTCTGTGAGGTCAGGTCTTGGCTGATTCCCTGCCACACCATGGAGCACCCACAGGTGTCTCAAAAGAAATCTGTGCAAGGGGTGATAATGCCAGTGCAGAAATAATTGTGCTAAACATCTGGATGATAAAAGGAGTTGCTCTCTGGATGATAAAACATCCCACAACAAAATAACAGCAAAAAGAACAGTAAAACCCCAAGCCTTTTTTTCCCATGCCTTCAAGTCCAGCAATTGTTTTGCATTTGCAAAGTCAAACAGACTTCCTTTGAGATAGACTACACAGTCTGCTTCTTTCTTCGGTAAAACTGAGTTTGAATTGGATTTTTAAGGCAGTTAGTGGTATGAAACTGTTCTTTTAGTTTTAATGTCAATTCTCATAATCAGCCCTCAGAATTGCTGAGAAGGAAGAATTTATTTTGCAGCACGATTCCGCAGATTGGTGTTTCTGCATGTTTCAATTTACACTAGATTTTTGTGTACTTTTTTTTTGTTTGCTGTCTAGATGTGAGTAACAGAACCTCTGTTGTCCTGGGTTGAGAGAGGCAGAACAGTTACTCCTGATCTGCTGCAGAGGCACTGTCTTTGTCAGAGAGTTTTCTTTGGCTTCTTGAACATGAAGCTGTTTCAAAACTTTGTGAAGTGACCTTGGATACTCCTTTCCCATGCCATCATTATTCTCAAACAGCTTCACAAGTTCTCATGTTGTAAACTAAGCCTTCAGAGCAATTGTAGTAACAATGTAAATGTACATAAACACCATAAGAGTATTATCTTGCTTCAGAGAGGCAGGGAGGAGATCATTTATATCATCAGCCCTTCCATAACTCTAGAGTCAAAAGAGACCAGAGACTTCCCAGAAGGTAAAAAAAGATTTTGTGCTGCTGTGGTTTTGCTGAAGATTTGCCTGTAGGAAGAATTTTCATTGACTCACCAAAAGATAGTGTGTAATCCATCTAGGTTTTCAAGGGAATTGTCTTGTAGTAAATATTGATATAAGCATGGAGTGTTAGCTATGAATGAACTCTAAGCCAAAGCTGTGCATCTGAGTTTTTCTCCTGTTTGCATTATGTCTATACAGAGTACAGCAATGTAGACTTCTGCAAGCTGCACTACTACAAACCTTGCAAAACTGCATTTAATATCTCAGCCACTCCAGACAAAATCACACACTGAATATTTGATGGACATGGTTAGATTAGTGTAACAAAAATATTTATTTTGGGATTTGGCTATATCTGAGGTTCCCTTGCCCCCCATTTAAATAAAGTTAAGCATTCTGTTCTGTTCTGTGTTTTCACCTTCCAGCCTTGCTTGTTAACTCATCAAGTTTCCTACATAAGCATGGAGAGAGTCTTTAAGACACATTTCCAAAGCTGTAAAAACAGTGGGGAAAAATGGAGAGAATAACAATAATATTGACTCGATATTCTTATATGGCCAGTTTTTAACACCTCATTTTTCAAAAGAGGCCGCCATCAGCTTTTTAGATCTTTAACTCAGCCTTGAAATTTTTTAAATTGCTCAGATTTTAGGAGAAACAGTGGAGTTCCTTGTGCTGTGTTCTGTTAATTAGTGATGCTGTTGTGATTAGCCTTTATGGGCAAACAGCTGGCGGCTGCATCGCCAGAACGTGCTCAGCACTCAGGCACAACTGCCAGGCACAGCCCTGCAGCTGGTGGCTCCATGTGCTGATTCAAGAAAATAAAGGTAATTGTTACTTTTGGAACCCTGTGCTTTTTAGTCCTGCAACCTGGACAGCTTAGAGACACAGATTGCTTGTCTGCACTCTGTTCATGTCACAGGCAGGCAGCACTTGTCTGCCATTAAGTGAGAGAGTGTCACCATTTTACTCAAAATGAGAAATTTCAAGGGTTTTTAAGGGTTTTTCTTGTTTAGACCTCCCCCTTTCTTTTTTTTTTTTTTTGACAGAATGAATGTTTTGCCAAACCTGCCTGAAATGAAGCTTTGCAAATGATTTGCAGATCCCCAGATTTCTTCATGCATGTCTGTTCATTTTTTTCTCCCTTTAAAAAAGAGCAAACTGTGAAGCAGTGTCCTGATTCCAGACCGTATAAGGACCTCATCATTCATTATATAAATCGACTTACAGATCAGTGAGACTTTGCAAATGAGTGGTTTCATTATAAAAGAAACAAGCAAGCATCTTTTCCAGTGTGTGTGAAAAATAAAATATTCAGCATCATTTTCCCCTGCATGCATTGCCGAGTTAGCTACATTGAAATGTAGGTGACAGGTTTGTTTTTTCTTTCGCACTAGATTAGTCTTGTGATGACCTTTTGGAATTTACCTGTCAAAAAGTCTTTAGCATCTCCTCCAAACACAGTGATTTCCCTGTTCATTCCCATCTCCAACTCATTGATAAAGCTGTTTATCAACTTAAGCTATTCCCAGCTCTGATTCCTAGGGGAATCTACAACTCTTTTCCATCCTGAAGATCAATCTTTGTGTCCAATTCTTTAGCCAGTTTTCAACCCAGAAAATGAAAATTTAGTCAAGTCCTATGAAAACTTAGTTTCTTTAATGCCTTTGATATTGACGCCTTGATATAGTCTAATAGTATTTTAAAAGTATCTGTGTTGGAAAATGAAGCTGTAGTATTTTGGACATCTTAAACACAGTGCATAGATAAGAAGGAAAAAAAAAAGCCTGGAGAATAATTCTGTGTGACAGAGCTTCAGCATTCTGAATGCAGTGTCATATATAGCAAATTTGTGTACTGACTTCTTTAACATCCATAACGCTTGCATTCCTATATTTGGGCAATTTATTTTCTGAAGGAAAAAGGGAGTCTGATTCTTGTTTCATTTAAAAAAAAAAGTTTGTTTATGCTTTGAATATTTTGGCACTCTTCTTGTGCATAAGCCTTTTTCATATTTATGTACATAACTTCAAATAGGATGGATGGTGGTGTTTAAGTAAAAGGGACTGCATTATTTGTCCTTTTATCATCTAGATAAGCAGCAGCTGGGCTAGCTGGTACAAGCAGTACTTTAGCAAACAGCTGTTTTTTATCTAAATGACAAAGGGTCAGGGTAGAGCCTTTTTTTTATTAAAAAAAAATTAATCTGGTTTAATTTAAGAGAATGGATAGAAAAGGAGCTACAGGCAATCTGTAGCATGGGAGGTTTTATTGCATTTTTACAAATATCATCATTTAGTACAGATCAGTGCTAGGATCCAGAGAGGGAGCACTCTCTTTTCAGTCTAGAGAGAAGAAAAATCAGGAGATCTTTACCAGTCAGTGTCTATAAATACCTGATGAAAGTAATAAAGTAATAAAGAATACTGATCCAGACTCTTCTCAGGGCTGCCCAGTGCCAGGACAAGAAGCAACAGGCACAAACCAAAATACAAGAAATTTCTTTACACATAAGAAAAAAAAAATCCTTCTTAGAGGTCAGCGCTGGAGCAATGTGCCCTAGAGGTTGAGGAGTCTCTGATCTTGGAGATATTCAAAACCCAGCTGGGCAGAGCACTGTGCAACCTGCTCTTGCAGACCTTGCTTTGAGCAGGAGGTTGGAATGGATTCCTGTGGTTTCATCCACCCTCAGTTGGTCTGTGGCTCTGGACACACCAAGGGGTGCTCCAGCAGCTGTTGATAGAGGGCCAGTTGCCACATGGATTTCTTTCCTTGCCAGGCCTTTAATGGAGCTAGGAATTTGTACAGCTTTGTTTATGTTGCCCACTCTTTATCAGTCGATCAAATCAAATTATACCTGATAGCACTGAGGGTGGCTAAGAGAAGGAATTAGAATGTGTAATTCCAGCTCTTTATTAGAAATGCATCACGAAGAACAAGTCTATTTGAACTGCAGTCTTGCTTTGTACTGTTGGACTGTCTTGCCCACAACAACAGTTTGCAAATTCTATGTTTCTTTTCTTGCACAGACTTTCTGTTAACAATGTAAGGAAAAGGCATTTTGGGTTTTTTTGTGACAGCCAGTTGTCTAATTTTTGGTGTTTTATAAAAGGCATTGTATCTTCTGTAAAATGTTTGTGTAGCTGCCTGTCAATGCCTTTGTTTAAACTCATCTTTTGAGATGCTAATTAAAAATTGATCAAATTTTACTCATGGAAATTATAAAATATGTGATTCACTTTACAAAACATGGCCATATAAATGCAACACTCCTGCTATTTCTTTTATTTATTGTGGACTTCGCTGTATTACCAGGAATGAATTTCTATATATTTCTTTGCTTCTGAACCATCTTCTTGTCAGTGTCTTTCTGAAAATCTCTTGAGATCTTTCTACAAATGAATCTGAAAGTTGATGGCTTGTCACACGAAGGACTGTGTGATATTGCTCACTAAAAGCTGGACACTTGTTACATAAAGTCATCAATATAGCACTGGGAGAATAAATCCCAAAGCACTTTGATATTTTCTCACCTTATTTAAAGGCAGTGAAATAAAGGGTAGTTCATAATTTAGTACCTTTATCATGCAAGTTTAAGCTCTCAAGCAGTCTAGTGTTGCTATGCTCTTTTTTTTGTGAAGTGTTTAAGAAGTTAACATTTCATTTCAAATGTGCCTTAGATTCCTTTATAACAGAGTCTACAAATATTGTTTAATTTACTTTTCAGTAAAGCTGTCAGTTGTAATCTGCAATTTAAAAAAACTAATAAAACAAATCCTCATTTCACAATTTAAACCTTATTGAGTCTAATTCACTTGCACTGCAAGTTTATTATTCTCCTGCAGCTTGACGTGCCTCCAATTTTAATTGTGTTGACCCTCCGATGCAGTAAATCTCCCCGGTGCTTATCAAACTGGGAGAGATAAGTCTACAGTTTGGAACTTCATTAAATATCTCATTTATATTAAACAGATGATGGCTTTGAACAGAAATAATAATTTTTACAGAGTCTGAGACCTCCCGATCGCGGTCTCCTTGACCGTAACGCGGCGTTGCGCAACCCTCCGCCCCCGTGCCCCGGGCGTCGCGCCAGCGCCCGTGTGTCAGGAGTCATCCGCCCATTGGGCTCACTTCAAAGCCTCTGCTGGGGACAAAGCCCAGGGCTCTGTAGCCCTTGAAGGAGATTTTTAAAACTTTTTCATAGCATGCATTTCTTAGTCGTCTGGGGAGTGCGGGCGGAGTGATTAATAATGGGCAGCTGTTTCAAAAACTAAAAACAACCAATATGTTGCTTGTTATTGTAATTGCTGAAACTATGAACTACTCCTCTTGTGCTCGTTTGGAGATCAGTCAGTATTTGGAATAAGCATTTTCAGTGCCTTCAAATAGTTTGCAGCATAGTTTGAGTATCTGGTCCCCCCTGTATTTCAATATGTATGAAACAAATGCTGTGGGGTTTGTGTAAGGACACTGCTTTTAAGATTTAACTATTTGCTTCAATATGAAGAGGCGTGTTGGTGAGAAGAACTAATGCTTTGATACCTGAGTTCATGCTACTTTTCTGCAAAATACATCTACTTTGAATAGTTGTTTTCTTTGTAATAGAACCAAAGTCAGCTCAAAACATTCAGGTGAATTGGTTTAATGGTCTTCGCAAAGTGCCTTTAAGCATTACTGAGAGGACAGTAGGGTGCTGGAGCCCAGGTGAACCAAGAGGCTTAGGGGCAGCAGGAAGGCTGGATGGCATGAGGATTGGGCAATGGTGTGGGGAGTCTCTTATCTGTGCAGGGAGCAACTGGGCCCTGCTACATTGGGCGTCCACAGTGACCTGTGAATACACAGGTACTCATTCTTCTCATTCCTGGGGGCTGTGCTGACAGCAGAGCTGTGCCTGATGGGCTTGCTAAAACCAGGTAGATGATACCAAATTATTTTCTTTGCCTCTCTGGGGTGCTGCGTTCCCCTGAGCTCTGATTCTCTGGGGCTCACCAAGGAGAACTTGACTTTTTCCTGTCCTCTTGAAAAATCTGAGAGGCAGCTGTAGGAAAACAAGGGATGACCAGCTTCTGCAAGCAATGGCTGGGCTGAGAAGATACTTTGGCAGTCCTCTGAAGGAGAGCACCTGGGGTGGGCAGGAGGCTGTATATGCAGCCTTTCTCTTTTGTGTGCACGTGGCCAAGCAGCCTGTGTCCATCTCTTCCACCACATACTTCATCTCTTGTGATGTCCTGGAGAGTCTGGCCTCAGTTGTGGTGGGCAGGGACCTGTCGGTTCCAGGGCTTTGAGGGCTGGGGTGGAGGGCACCCCAGGTCTTGCCAGTTCTGCTTTTGTGTCTCTGCCTGGATGCTGCAGCAAGAGATTAGAGGAGCTTCCAGGCTGAATGAAGCATGTAAGATCTCTTTACTCTGCAGTCAGGAAAGACAGAGCAAAGAACTCAAAAATAAAAATTGCATTGAAGTCTGACAACTTTTGTGGTTTTTTTCTTTTGTTCCTAATTACAAAACTTCAGAGTGTGATGATTTCATTTGAAAGCAAGTTGCACCACTGTGGCGGCAGCAGCGCGATTCCAAATGAGAGTTCCTGTTCCATGCTCCTGACAAGGGCCTTGTTGTGTTCAGCTGTCAGTGTGCAGAAGATGGCCCAGCTGTCTGCTGATGGCATTGGAAACAGCCCAACTGTCTGTTTAACAAAGAGACACCAAAATGGAATAGGTTTTTTTCACCAATTTTCTGTTGAAGGATTTGAAATTTGACAGGGCACCATGGGGGGTGCAGTGTAAAGGGGTTAGAAAGTTGGTCATTAGGCAGAGCTGTCATTGCAAATTATTGCTGTCCAGGATGAGAAGTTCTAGCTCATTTGGTGCTCAGACAGGTCTAGGCCTTAGGCAATTTGTTACACTTCCCCCATGTGGTTAAGGGGACCCCAGGCACTAATTTTCCCCTCTCTTTGCAGTTGGAATCACCTGGGAGCCCCTCCGGGCCAGAGCTGCCCATAGAGACTCTGCTGGATGACCGGGAGAGGAGGATTTCCCACTCCCTCTACGGCGGGATCGAGGGTCTCAACGAGTCACCCACAAAGAACGTGGCATTGGGCAGGATAGTGGGTGAGTCAAAGCAGCTCTGCTAAGCAGGGCATGTTTTATTTCTCTCTGTGATTCACTGAAGGGTGGTTAATGTGTTATGTGGGAATTGGGGACATGGAGGTTGCACTGACCAACTTAAAACGTGCCTTAAAATTCTTCTGTGCAAGCCTTCTGGATAGTTAATGTGAGGAAGAAGGTAAAGTGGGATTCTAAAGTAAATTTTGCATCCTGTGACAGGTCATAGAATGAATAATAGTAGCATTTAACATGGTCTTTCAGTGTCTGGTTTGGGACAATAAATTATCGGTCGGTCTAGGCTCCATGTTGCTTCAAAGTCAGTGACTCATGGGAATTCATAATTTTTTCCCAGTATTTCTTCTCTGTTTCAGTCCTTCTAAAATACAAAAATAAATAAGGCAAACTTGCATTAATTTATGCTTATTAGGGGACTTATTAATTTATTTGGATATTTGCTTTGTAGGACACCAATTTTAAAACCTCATAACTAATTATGAGCATCCCTTGTCTAGATTCTATGCCCTGCCATCTGCATGGTCCCAGTGGATAATAAGGTTATTAGTGCTTACTTTGCAGCAATTCAACTTCTGATGTACAGAGCTAGGTAATAAAGACTTGCCTTGCCACAGGAGTGGTTGGATTTACTGACTAGGATGGGATTAGTTTGAAAGGATTTTCAAGTTTAAACACAAAAAGCAGCTTGATGCAAATAACACCTGACAGAAGACGTGACGGTTGCTCGCTTGAGTTACGAGTTTTAAAAAGAAGACATGACTATTAAATCTAGGACTTTTTTAAGCATATTAGATACACAGAATATATTAGAGGATGCTGCTATAAACTTCACCTGAAGTGAGGCATAACTTAGTTTTCAATTGCTTTAGATTAGTTTTCAGCCTTAGAAAATTAGTCTACCACATAGGCTTTTCCAGTCAACAGTTTGTGTCTATTTTTCACCCTATATTTTTTTATTTGGGTTGGGTTTAGATTTTTTTCACCCACATTTTCTTTTTTAAATAATTCTTGTGTTTAGGATTTTGCATTTTCTTTGTGGTAGCAAAATAGGACTGCTATTAAACTCTCTGAAAATCCACAAGTTTGCTATTTAGGGTATTTTTTTCCAGTAAGTCTTTTGCCCTTTTTTGTGCATTTGGGCAATAGTAATTAGAAACATCATATTCTGTGCTATTGCATTTCATTTTGTGCAGCTTGGAAGAAAAGATGCACACATGAAAATCAAGGCAGTGTGAAACCATGTCACCCAAAGTCATATGCTCTTAAAGAGAAAAATTTAGAAAAAATTGTATTTGTTTGTCAACAAATTTAAGGAGTGATAAAATAATTTGAAGACTGTAGCACTACTCTCCCATAGAAAGAGCTAGTTCTTCATGTGTCAAGAAAAAACTTGTGCTTTAGATAAAACATTAGCAAAGCACTGCCTTCTGCTTTTTCCATCAGTGCTGCAGAGGATTTACACACAGAGCTCATATAAGTGTTAACAAATTATCACTTAAACACGTTGTCCGTTTTTGTTGGGAGAGGGAGCCCTGAGAAAGTCTGGGAGCACTTGTGTCACCAATCCAGTTTGCTTCAGCATCAGAGGAGCACAAGACTTGCCATGCCAAATTGAACTAGTGGTTCATCAGTCTGCTGTCATCCCTTTAGCAGTAGTCAGTAATTGATGTTTAAACCACAAAAAACCAAAAAAGTGTTTCCAAAGCTGTTAACATCTAATACTTTTATATACCTTTGCATTGTATACATAGAAAAAAAAAATCTATACTTCATTTTCTAAGTTTCTCATAACCTGAAGTAAATGTTTGGATTTCCTGTGAATCATTGTTTTTCTGAATTGTTTTCAGGGACTAGAAACTCTTTAAAAACTTGGTAGTGATTTTAATTCACTGAATCTTGAATGGAAGCACGTTAGTGGAAAATCAAGTTGTGCCTGAACCTCATAGTAAATGTGATCTAGCGGCGTGTAACTAAAACTGGTCTTTCTAGGACTGGGCTGTTCCCTTCTGCAATCACAGCAGAAGCACAGACCTGTGATGTTTAAACCCAGTTTTTGGGGAATGGTCAGTTTTCTAATAAGACTATTTTTTCTGAGTTAATCAGCACCACTAAATTAAAACTGCAGTGTTCATAGTCTTTCGCATGCAAATTTTCTTGCAGTACCATACAACAGGTAGGTATCACCTGTTGGGAGAGATAGGTACAGGTACTTGTTTCACATGTAAATGTAGCTAACATTTTAAAGACTCAGTCACTTTTTATGCAGTTGAATCCCTGTCTTTTTGGGGGTTGGTAATGAGAAAAAAAGCAGGGCTTTTTTAATTTTCCTGAGGATGTCTGGGGGTGTTACATGACTCTTCATCTCTTGAAAATTGGCCTAAAATTGAGGATTAGTCCTAAGAACAACCTGGCTGAAGAACACTGGAGGTCTATACCTTCCCACGCCAGTCCTGCCCATGAAAACAAGCCCAAAGGAGTGCTACTTCCCTTGAGTGCTCTCCCCATATCAAGAACCCCTCTGATGAGCTCTCTGAATCATCTGATGTTTTTGGAATTACCCCTCAATGGATTTAACTAAGTAAACTTTTAGTACTCAGTACTTTTTAGTGAGGAGATGGCAGTTTGTTTTCATGGAAGGAACAGGTCTCCCTGCTGCTTTTGCTCTTGGATGGGTTTGAGTTTTCTTCCTTCCTAATTTAAAGTATTCAAAAGTAACAATTTTATAGTCTGGAAAATGCCTGCTTGTTTTAGTCATTACTTAAAGTTGAAACAAAGATTTCAGGAGTATTTTGTTCTGTTAAATACCATTAATGTAATTTCAGAAAAGGTATTTAAGACAATTTCCTTACTTCTTCATAACTGACAAGCAAGAACTGGCTGTCAGAGCCTTGCTGTGAGAGTGGGAATAAAATACCAATTTTAGGATGTGATTTAAATTATGTAAAATAATGTTTGCTTACTGCAATAAGGCTGTGTGAATCTTTTCATGTTTCTGATGATTCTCATGTTGATCTACTTTTCTAGGTGGTTATTGCTGTTATAGATTTTCTTATGCTTTTTCATTTGATAATATTTCACTGAAGATTTCTGATGGAGAAAAGATACAACTTTCGGTATTTAGGGAATACTTTTGGTTTGGAGGAGATGGGATATTTTATTTATATAATTTGGGTCTTTTTAGAATTAGATGGCTGTAAGAAACCCTTATATTTATTTATTTTATTATTTCCGGGGTGCATGCTATTCAATAAAACAACTATCTCATGCTGGTTTGCTTGGCTCTTTAATTAAAAATTCAAGTCTTCTTCTGACATACTGTTCTTGTATATCATGCATTATGCTCCTGAGTTTTACAATACACAAATACATAGCTGCTGTCTATATAAATTATTCTTATTCAACAAACAGCTTAGTACAAAGTCCTCTTTCATCTCCTTCTTCTAGTTGCTGATATTTTATTTTTTATGAACGTGGCGGGTTTCGTTGCTAACGGTGACTAAACAGAAGATATTTTTCAGGGGGTACACAGAATAACAATCACTTGCACTGAATCTGCTTTTCATCCTGAAGGATCCCCCAGAACTTTGTGAAGTTTGATGGTTCCTGCACAACAGGAAATACTCTGTTCTCTACATAAATAATTGCTGTTTTAAGGGTAGAATCAGGAGGAAGCACTACTGACAAAAATTTAGCTAGGGATGTAGAGTGTGTGTCTCAGTGAAATGAAAATAACCCTTTACAATCAGAATGTAGTTCCTTGGCCAGGAATCTCATCAAAATGTGATGTTCTTCTACAATAGCTGACAGATCTGAGCACTTTCTTGAAATCCAAGACCTGTATGCAGCAGAGAAATCTTTGTTAGTCACTCTCTGGGCATTCGTTGTACTATTGGTCTGAGTCCCACAGTATCAACATGCTCATGAGTCATTCATAAGGTAATGCTGGGTTTTGAACATACGGTGAGAGTGTTCAACAGATTTTGTAGACCATCCTTTAAAGAGAAAGCAATAGCAAAAGCACAAAGGATCAAGCCAGAAACAGTTCATTGTCATATGACAATGCTGTGTCAGTATGGGAGCCAAGGTATCCCAGCAAACATATTAACTGAACTTCAGGGAATTTCAAGATTTGAAAGGACCTGGACCAGTTTAGTTCTTCATGAATAAACCTGTTATTCACACTATGTACTGTGTGTGATCAGGATTTTTTAAAAGGGCACTATGTTGGTGGTTTAATTCAGGTACAAATTATTTTCTGGTGTATAATAGGTTTGAAGGTGTATAGTATTTTTTGAAATATGCTGCTTGGCATATTTTTCCTTGTAGGATGAAAGTCCTCATAAATCAGGAGACCAGCCATTTGGTACTGGAACTCTGAGGCTTCTTTTTCTGCACAAACAGATGGGAACCCTTCTTACCCAATAGTTTGGTGTAGTTCTCAGGCTGTGCTTCTTTAGATTGGTAACTTGTCCAAGAATTTTGAGCATCATTGTTCTGTGATGAGAAACTTTTGAAAGGAAGAATGTTTTACCTTGCTTAGTACAGTGTCCAAAATACTTTATGTTATTACAGATTACCTCACTGAAGCTGAATTAATATATGCTAAACTGGACTTGAAATGTAGTCAGAGTCTAAATTTCATAGAGTCTAAATAGCACTTTTCTAGCCCGAGGGAAAATTATTTTCTTGAAGAGGTTTGTAGACAGGTTGAGCAATGCCTTAGATTTGTAGATCAGTCAAATATACTGAAGATTACTGGGTTTGAAGTTTCTTTGATGTTTCCTTGTAAGGTTTCTCACAACACTTGTGGAATTAATTCTCCAGGGGTATTTTCTATCCACTTCAGCTGAGTTCTCTACAAAGCATGTATTGAGTCCAGAGGTTTGTCCAGCCATCTGCTGGAGGTGAAGCCTTTCACCTGTTTTTAGCTTCATCTGCAATGAAAAGCATAGGCATGTCAGATGGGTTTTCTCCTTAATTCTAAAGCAACTATTAAAATGTCAGTCTTCACCTTTGTCAGATATAAAGAAGGGTAGTGAAAAGTTAAAAGTGTTACTGAATTACTGTAGCCTCTCAGATGGGAAGTTCAATCTGCCAAGTGCCATAAGGTTATACCTTTTCACAATCAGTTCTTTGGAGACATTATTAACTACAGAGTTAACAGTCTTGTAGGCATTATGTTTGGAAAGAAGTACATTACCAGGCTAAACATTAACCTGTCCATCAAAGGAGCTATTGCTGGGCAGAATCAGCTGTTATGCAAACTGCATACATTCATTTCAGTTTGACAGTGATGAGATGTTCACCATGCAGTACCTTTTTCTTCCAGCCATTTTTTCAGCCTTCTTTAATAATCCCTTTGAAGCCAGTTTTCCCCTGTTTGCAAAGATTGCTGTATGTATTGTGTAGTGCAGTGCGGATTTTAGCTGCCTCTTTACACATGGGGTTTTGTTGGTTTGTTTGTTTATCAATAATTGCATGCAAAGGTAGTGATAGTAACTGAAACCTTTACAGAAAAGAGGAAGATTTTATTTCCCCGTGATTATTCACATTTTTTCCATATCTACAGTGAAAGTAAAGTGTGGAAATAATTGATGTATCCATAGAAGCAGTTTAAAATATGGAAATAGAAGTTTTGTGCTACATTACACCAGTGCATCATAGTTTTAGAATAATTTTCTATTTGTTGTCAGATTAATGGTTGATTAAGCTAGTGTGTTTCTTCTCATGAGATGTGACAGTTTTAAAAATTGTTTTAGTAAGATCATACCATCTTTTAACTTGTACTCTCAGAAATTTACCTGATGAAGTCTGCCACTGAACAGACTCATGCTGAGTCTTGTTGCAGTCCCCATCATGTATGTGATGGTTCTTGTTTAAGTGTTTTAACAAAAGTGTTAAAACTTACTTGAATTTGTTGATAATAGAATTTGGTAATTTTTTTTTTTTCTCCAAATTTTGCATGTGTCCATTTCCCAGCCCCACTTGAATAATTTCTCATTTCATGAAGGCCAGACTGATCAGGAAAAGTGATGGCCTCTGTTAGTCCTTGTGGAACACATTCTTTGTTTCTACCAAACAAGGTGATAGCAGAGGAGATTCTGTGCTCTGGGAGAGGTGCTTTTGGGCAGCTCCTCAGCCAGGACTTGAGGCTGAAGGCACAGACAGGAACATGGGAGGTTCCTCTGAACATCAGGAAACACTTTCAGTGTGAGGGTGACCATGCACTGGCACAGAGTGCTCAGGGAGATGGTGCAGAAGCCATACTCAGAAGCAATTTGGTTGGGGTCCTGGCTACGTGGCTGTAAGGTGTCTCTGCTTGAGTGGGAAGGGTTGGACCACAAGAGAGATCTCTTTCAAACCTCAGCCCTTCTTGTCATCTTGCAGTAGGCCACAGAAAAAACTGGTGTGCATCAATTTTCAGACCTCTGCACAGGAAGATGGGTAGAAAGTGAGACAAAGTTAATTTTATTATCTGCATTGTGTCACTCTTATCAGTGGCACTGCAGTTTGACATAACCTTTTATCATCTCTGATGAAATATTTTTCAAGGCACTCTCTGCATGCTGCTGTTATTTAGTTTTGGGTTTTTTCTCCCTTTTGTCCAGGTAAATATCAGCTGTCTCCAACAGTGAACATGCCCCAGGACGACACTGTTATTATTGAAGATGACAGGCTGTCAGTCCTTCCTCCTCATCTCTCTGACCAGTCATCATCCAGCTCCCATGATGATGTCGGGTTTGGCACTGTTGATACCGGTGGATGGGCTAAAGCTGCAATTAATGAGTCAACAGACTGGTAAGAGCATGGTTTAGTGGAAGGAAGGAAGAAAGAGAGAGCTGTAGTTGCATCTTTTCCTTTAGTTACATTTTGGCTACTGCTAATTTTAATTCTTTTTTTTTTGTCAGGTTTGGATTTTACAATTTTCAAATTGGTAATTGTCCCTGTTTCAGGGAGGAAGTCTGTACAAATACCTCTGGTTGCAGTTTTGTGCTGTGTTAAAGCATATTTGTGGAAATGTTACTTAGACAGTACATAGCTGTGTTATTTTGATGATGATCTAACTTTAATTTAATTGCTACCTGACCTAGCTTTTGTAAAAAAAATAGCAAAATTTAAACACTTGAGTTTATGAAAGCTGAAAGACTGATTGGAAATTGTAATTTATAAACCTCACTGTAAATATTTCAAAGTTTATTAAACAAAGGTTTTATTTTTATATTACATTGTATATCTAGGAGCAACTCAATACTTTTGTATACTTCCTTGCTTTTCCTAATAATGTGCTAAGCTTTCAAATCTACTTAGAGGTCAAAGCTCTTTGTTTGCCTCTGTGTTAATGCTCTTGCAAAAAGAGCTGGTTAAGATTTCTTCATTATTTGTGAAGAACTGCTATTCATGTTGTTAGGTGATTTGCAAAGACAATGTACTGTAATAGCTCTAAATTTAAATGCACACAAAGTAACAGTTCCACATTTAAAGGTATGGAAAGTAACTTTATATATTTAATCCATAGTAAAAATAACTTTTGTGAGTCTTAGGTTGACTCTCCGATTACTTTAACACATTTTAACATAAGAGCCTTAATGAGAAATGCATTGAGTTCTATTATTGACTTGCTTAAGTTCCTGGCAAAGAAATACTGTTTATTGCTTAGTTAGTACAATTAATACAGATCTAAGATTTAATTTACAAGTCCTGTAATTATCTATAGTAATAGCAAAATAAAAGCCCACCTCTGTATGCTGCTACTTCTTGAAGCTGGATAATTACCACAAATGGTGTGAAGAATTTTCTTATTTTTCTTGTCTCTTGAGCCTGTTATGAATGTGTCAGCAATATCTTAATAGAACAGCAATAGCACCTGCTGGCTGATGTGCACCTGTCAGCTTCTTCTCTGCTTTAAACTAGTTTATTTCATCTTATATCCAGGAGTTGAATTCTGTATTTTAAGCTCTGTTTTAATGATTGTATGAAAATGTAATTTTTTCATTCTCATTTACTTTTTTTTTGATGTTGCAGTTCTTCTAATGGACAGGTCATACCTGTAATCTGGGTCCCTGAAAAGTCCATTTGTCTCTTGTAAAAGCTGAGAATCTGAGACATTTAAATAGAATAGTCCTCAAGCCTGCACATAATAATAGCTTATTTCCAAGGGAGTATTTTTAGCTGAATGTAAGCAAAATCCTATCAAATAAACTAAAACTCATATGAAAACTGCAGATGCTTTTACATTGACTTCTGCAGTGTGTATTGCTGTTCATACAGTTTGTAAATGAAGTAACAGTAAAGAAAATAGGGATTAGGTATTGTAGAATTGATCACACTCAAAAAAGTTTTAAGTGTGTGTTTGAGAAACTGTAAAGGTCTTCAGATACAATGGCACTTCAAAGAGTTAGATCAGTGTTGTGCTTTAGTATCTAATGTATTCTATCTGTAAAAAAAAGTAAATGGCAATAGAATTAGATTGCTGCTATAATTTCCTGTTGCTAATGGATGAAGGAAGAGTTGTAAAGCGAAGGTGCATTGTATGATTTTGCTGGAAGGCACAAAGGGTAAAACTAAGAATATGGATGAAGGGTTATCCAAACAAGAATGGCAGCTGTTCTGAATCACAGAAGAAAATGTAAGCTTTTTCAGCTTCACAAGATCTCCCTAATCCTTGATGAAAATGTTATGAAAACAAAGGGCCAATAAGACAGGATTAATAAATGGAATTTTAATAACATTGAGGGTCAGAAGACGGTTACATTCTTTTAAGGATCAGCTGTCATTCCAGAAATCTTATTTGTTAAGTATTCCAGAATATAGTAAATTGCATTTGGCATTGCTTAATGACTTGCACTAAATTCACCTCTGTCTTTTATTGATGTAGTTGAAAAATATTAAAATGAGACATTTTTAGGGGCATTAATTCCTCCTCTTTGCTCATTGGCTTTTGCAGTTGTTGCTCTTCTTGGGGACTTTTGAATACTTTTAGAGAATGTACATGCATTCAGAGTCCTGTGATCCACTTGGAGCACTCATGGGTCATAAATAATACAACAGGACATGAAAATTCAGAACTCTATATAAGGCTCAAATAAAGGTGTTAAGTAGCACTTTTAAGGTGCAGGATACTGTGCAAACATGTAATAATAATTCCCTTAATAAGTATGTGTGGAAGGGAGGTCTGACAAGGGCAGATCAGGGAAGCAGAAAGTCTCTAAAAGTGGTGTCAGTGGAAATGTTGGATTCCAACCTCCCAGATTCCCAGCTGCTGATGCCATGTCCAGACCCTGCTGCTCTCTCTGGGACCTGTGGTGTCCTTTTCAAGTTAAATTTGAACTGGAGTTTTAGTCTTTTCTTAGGACTTCAAATTCAATACAAAAGTGTGTGCTGTATTTACATGGAAATGATATTTTACTCTACTAGAAGTTTTATATAGGAGGATCAAAGCAAGCTTGTATGAGAAAAGAAGCATAGAGCCAAAACAAATAATTTTATAAGTTCACCTTTTCTGAAGAAAGTGTCAGAAGATACATTTTGTTCAGCAAGATGAAACCAGTCATTTTAACAAAAGTGAGCCTGTGCTAACAGATGTTGCTGGAAAAAAATTCTCACTTAGTAAAACCACATTTTTCTGGCCTTCAGAGACAGGGCTGACTAGCAGGGAGCCAGAAACTTCTGTGTGGCCTTGGTAAAGTCAATTATGATCTGATTATGAAAGGTGTTGAAACCCTGTAAGTTCAGTTGGAGTCACTTTGGAGGGTGTTTTCAGATTTAGGTGGTTCTTACTCAGCTACATGTTGCACTGCTATAAATGCCAGAAGTGTATATTGGCCTTGTCTGATTTATCTTTCTATCATGAGGAGATAGATAATTTTTTCCCCATTTTGTGGGAGTCAGTGTTAGGACTAAATAGTTATTTTTGAGTATGGTCTCTGATTCATCAGAGCTTTTAAGCATATGCTTGAGAACATTGCTAAATTGTGCAGACATCTCTGAAATAGTTGCAGTAATTAAATGTAAAACATAATGAGCCTGAGCCAGAAACATTAAAGTCAAAAGGCACTTGACATTGGCTTTATTCACATAAGCTCTGATCCTGCTCACACTGAAGTATTATATGCCTGTCACAAGCACATATCTTATTATTTGTAAATCTGCCATTACTAGACTGAATTTCTTTTTGGCTGTCTGGTAATGAGGGTAGTGATTTTCATCCTTTATAGTACTTTATGCCTTTGGACACTTTTCCTTACCTCTTTTTCTCTGTTTTGCCTAATACCCAGGTGTTTCTTGATCAAAGATACTTCTGTAAATTAGAGTCCATGGCATACATAAACATGTGCATGTTACAGAATTTAAAATTATGAGTTGTTTTTTGCAGAAATTCACTATTTGCCTGTTTCTCACTAGGAAAGAGAGGTGTATTATACTTAGCCCTTACAGTAAAAAGAATTCTTTAGAAACATGGTTCTAAATAGTAAGATGGTACTAAACACAATATCTTGAGTGGCATGTGGGGATCTATTAGAGATCTCAGTGACAAAATATTAACTTTCTTTATCTTGAAGTACAACAATATTCAAAGAGGGGATTTTGAGAGATCATTTACCTATAGGATAGATAACAATGGTCCAAAATGCTGGTTTTTTTCAGTGTTTTATGCTTTTGGTTTCTTTTTGTGCCAGCTGAAGTAAGAGATCTATATACTGTCCCCTTTTCTAGGAGCCAGAAGATCTTTTTGTGACTTTCCTTTCATATTATTTATTAGCAGTACACAATCTTGCCTTTGAAAAAATGTTTAAATGTTTTTAGCTTGCACACCAAATTTTGCCTGCATTCTAGTGCTCATTATTCTGCCAGTGTCTGAGCACCATTAATAAATTTATCTTCAGCATGCTTCTGAGGCAGCTTGCTGAAAACCTGACTGCCTGAGCTGAGGTCAGTTTAGAAACCTGCAGAAGGAATAGAAACCAAATACAGTTCCCCCCATTTCTGATTAGGGGGTGGATCCACTATGGCAAGCACTTGCTCTGTGGGGAAGCAATGAAAATATATGGTTGTTTGTCATAGCCAGGCTAAAAGCAGGAGAAGGTATGAAAAATCTACAAGAAATTTCACATATGGAGAGAAATTTTAATGCAAAGTTTTTAAATTAAGGAGTTTCAAGCTCTGTGGGCCTCAGGCAGGACAGTTTCTATTTCTGCTTTACTAAAAATATTTTCTGATAAAGACAGACCAGATAAATTGATATCAATAGAATAAATTTGTTTCTCAGGAAGAAAAAAGAACTGTTTTATTCTCCTGCAAATCATTTCTGTGTTGGATTTCTGTTCTGATAGAATTTGTATAGTGCACCAGATGTGTATATCTTTTGTTAAAACTGTAAGTGAAATCCTTGGTACTTTTTAACTAGAATTGCTTAATGCAGCAAAACAAATCCATTGTGTGTGTAACTGAATACTTGCAGTGGTGTATTTAAAACTGTGATTAATCGTTGCTAGAAGTCACGTGCTAAATAAATGATTTTCTCTGAAGAGTGAAAGGTTGCGTGATCTTGATAAATGTTCGCATGATTTTTTTCCCTTCCTACAGCACTCTTAGTCCAGATGTTGATCCAGTGCTTGCCTTCCAGCGAGAGGGTTTTGGACGCCAGAGCATGTCAGAAAAGCGTACAAAGCAATTTTCAGATGCCAGTCAGTTGGAGTTTGTTAAAACACGAAAATCCAAAAGCATGGATCTAGGTAGTGAGTGATGTTTTTTCAATTATTTTTTTAATTTGAACCTGATTTTCATGTTGTAAGTATATAGATTTTATAATTCCAAACAGATTGTGTATGTGCAGTAGTACTGCGCATAATGTCTACTTGTGGGTAGTAAAGTACTAACTTGAATGGCCAGGTGGCCTGGGTGTTGTTTGTTGTTTGTAAATGTCCATACATTCAAATATCATAGCCCTCTGGATTTATGGTTATGCCTAAACACAGTCAACAGAATTTATTAAAATGGAGGTGAAAAATGCATTTACCAATCCATACAGAATGATTGTGTAAAACTGTACCATGCTGTGGTTCTGGGTAGCCAGGTTTATTCTCAGTCTATGATTATAATGCAGTTAGCCTTAAAGGTCTTTCATAGTCTCTCATTTTTTAGATGAATTCAGAATTAGAAAATGGGACTAGTCTGACGTCTGTTTGAAACCCCAGTTTTAATATTTACATCAGAAGCCCTACAAAGTAGCAGTGGCTAAGACAGGCAATCACAGTGATCATTTAAACTGATAAACCAACTGAGAATAAGTAATTGCTAACAAACCCATCAATTTTTCTGCCGTTGAATTTAGATTCTGAAGTGCAGACTCTAGTAACCTCAAACAGTGAGTTTTGATGGCTTAAACACACAGAATTCCCTACTCAGAATAATAAAATATAATGCAATTCCCTTCTTTACAATAGCTGTGTCTTGCCTACAATCCCTAATTCACAAACTTCCTCAGGCTACAGTCAGGTTGGAGGTGTTGACTTGTCTTGACTGGTGCCGCGTGCTAACGTGTCAATAACATATTGTACCTGCCCGTGATGTGAACGACTGACACTGCATGAAGGTTACTAGTTTGCTGCCACTTCTACCCAGAATGTTTGCTTACTCTTGCAGTTTATTTGCATGAACTAGGACATTTCTAAGGTCCCCTAACTTGAAAAGAAAATATGCAAACCAGGAGGAATGTTGAGTGCATGTGGGGCATGGGCACTAACTGGGCTAACCGTTTGCATTTACCTTTTAACAGTAGCTGACGAGACTAAGCTCAGTACAATGGATGACCAGAAAACAGGTAAGAATTGACAGTAAGGCTGTTGCTATAGAAACCTTGGTCAAAGCAGCTTACCACAATTACAGAACTGCCAGTCAAATTGCATGAAAACATGAATATTCCAGTACTTGCATGGCTGCTTTCTATTGTGAAAAAGCAAGTCGTACAGAAAAAGAAAATTTTTCTATAGGATAAGTATCTAGGGTAGTATACTCAGCCAGGTCATGCATGTGATTGTAGGCAGACACCTGTTTCTGCACTTTAAACTCATAAATATTCAGAGTTGCTTGGGGTTTTTTGTCCTTTCAAAAAAAAAAAAAAAATCTTGGAAAATCTCCTCCTAGCTTCAAACTGCACTGCACAGAGAGATAATTTAGAAGAGTCGAGTGTTTGGCTATTACAGTGCTAACACAGTGCTTGAAAATAATTATTTTAATTAGAAAACTGCTGCCTTTGCCTTAAGTGGTCATCAGATACATGTTGTGCATTGAGTTGAAGATTATTTGTGCAAGTTGATTTGCTTTCGGAGCTGAAACCATGAGCATCGTAACAGAACAAAAGAATATGTAAATAGAATCTTTTCCACATACCATTCATTGTAATGTTTCACAAAATGATAATGAGAAATAGCTTTCAAGGCATATTTTTTATTAGTAATTAAAATAATGCACCAACTGCAATTATGAACCTTTATGATTTATTAATATAGGTTAGCTTTTGACCTACGGAATGCTATTTTAATTAGGCTAGATCCTGAGGACACCATAACATTACTTAGCTCTAATTAGGAACAATTCACCTTTTTAACCTAAAAATATTATTTATTTTATCATGATTTGAGGAGTAGTGCATTCAATACAGAATTTACATTTACTAATTCACAACTGCATCTCTGTTTAACTGGACTGTATAACATGAGTAGGAATACTGAAAAGCTGTAAGTAATCAAGTGATAAAATTATCATTTTTATTTGAACAGATAAGTCTTCTAACTTTTAAAATGTTGCAGAATATGGCCACAGACTTGCAGCTTTACAAAAAAAGAATGGGTAAACAAACTCCAAAATGTATGAATGTTTTGGAGGATTAAAGCCCTCAGCGTGTGAATGTATGAGTTGTGTTAATGGTTGTGGTAATAATTAGTGCTTAGGAACTGCCTTCACCACTGAGCATTATTCACATAAAAACAAGTTAAAGACCAAACTGAAAATTATTGTAAATTATTTTTCATTTTCTTATTAACCTGTGTAGTTGAATGGGATGTGATTAGAATGGTGTAAAACCTGTGTGTTTTAGTAAAATACAATCCTCAGGTTTTAAAAGTGCGTAGTTTTGGTGGTATCAGTAGAGGGTGGTATGAACTGAGTGTAGTTTTCCTTTATGTGTAACACCTGGATTAAATTCCAAAAAAAGCAACAAGTTGGACAGCTTGGGTGAAAGAGCGTGACCATGCTGTCTGGATAGGCAGTTACATATTTTGTGCACAGTAAATGTGCTGGAAAAAATTTTCAGTGGCTGGAAAAAAAGGAAAACACCTTTTGCTGTACTTTGATTTTATTTATCTTGTGTGCTTTTAACCAGGTTTTGTATATAAACACTGGGTATCTTCCATTACTGAAGATGGATGTAGCTGTTAAACAAACCACTTACTGTAGTTTGGCTTAAAAATTATCTGGTTCTAAGAAAAAAAAAAAAAGCTTCAAATGTGTGGTGAACTATGCTTTAATGAACTCTAAAAGCCAGAAAACTTCAACATGTATTTACTTTTGAAAAGATAAAAACAAACTCTGTTACTGTCACAGTTGGATTTAATAGCATTGGCTGAAAAGAAGAGCACAGAACTCTCCAGCTCTAGTTACTGTAATAGTTTTTTAATTATTTTTCTTTCTATAGTTCACTTGAAGTACCTAATCCTTGCAGTGTTTACAGTTCATCCTAGAGGTTAGAAGTATATTCAGTAGCAATTGAGCATGGTTCATTTATAGAGTACCAGGCATACTATAGCTCTAGGTGGTTATTTTTCCATGTGCGTGTTATGAAAACGAAAAAAAATCAAATAACATTTATTTAAATTATTTTTTAATTTATTTTTACACAATGCATTTTAATTAAACTTTTATTAAACTGAATCAAAATTAAACTGGTTTTGATGCAGTTTCTTGCTTTATTTCTCCCCTGCCTTCCCCACATGAAGTGTTGATCTCTTAGTGTCTGAACTGAACTAGAAATGGAGAAATTTATCAAATGTAATGGAGCAGATATTACTAAGTAAATAGACTCACTGATAATGTCCTTCAAAAAGGTGTTTAGAAAGTAGACTTTATGCCTTTGCAAAACTGATTTAATGAAATCCAGAGAAGTTTTTGGCATCAGTTGGAGGTAGCATTTTACATGACATCTCATAAAATTAATGTTTCAGAAAGAAAAAAAATTGTCATTTAAAATGATTCAAAAGAATGTGCTGATGAAAAATGTGCTTTATAGACTAAAATTAGCCACTCTGGACAAAACATTCATATATCCCTTGACCCCATGGGGTTTGCCTTTGCAAATCGCCCAGCGGATTGGTGTCACTGTATAAATAATGACCTCAGGGTGAGATAAGGGGAGGCACAGTGAGTTGTTAAACAGTGTCAGCACAAGGGAGAAACAAAGGATGGGGATAGGGAGCAGCACACAGGCTGGGTGTGATGTCTGTGTACTCAGTGTCTCCTCGGTGTGTGTGCCATGGAGAGGCACCTGCGCAGTCACGCATGAACTGCATGGTGGCTGCGTGGCTGGGAGGGCAAGGCTTGGCCCCTGTCCCTGAGGGCTGGCCTGCTGGGGACACAGGGAGTGGAGGGACATGTGTGGTGGGCAGGGGATGTGCTTGGCAGGTCACAAAGCCCTCAGGAGATGGACAGGGTGTGGGCACTGCCGAGCTGTGAGGAGGATGCATGGTGGCAGTCATGGCAGGAGGACTGCTGGGATACAGAGGGATGAATGCACCTCAAAGGATATTTGTTAAGGAAATCGTTGGAAAGGGAGATTTTGATAAACTTCAAATTTTAAAAATGATAAAAGAATCTGTTTCATCCTCAGTCATATTTATATGCTTTAGGTAGATGTGTCTTTTCCTCTCCTTTTTTCTACTTTAAATTCTGGTGTCAAAAAAGAGGTAGGACTCATTCTGAGCAGATAACGCTTCTGATGATTACTACCAGGGTTGTAAAGGGCTGGAAGAAAATGCTGACATTTTTGTATTTAGAAAACAACATTTTGATGTGACTCATAAATTTTAAACAGAATCCTTTTTAAAGAAAGTTTGCTGGTTTTTACCAGATTATGGGTAAACGACTCACTTTCTGATTGGTGAATTCTAGGAATAAATTCTTAACACACTATTTACAGGGATACCTAACTGTGTATTCTTAGAATAGTAGATTTGCTATGAAGTAGCCATAGGAGATAGTGAAGGTATTAAAATATACATAGCTCTGTGATCACACTGTTCAAATTGCTTGTGAAAGGATATTTCCCCATTTCAGATTCTGCAACCTGTTCACATTTGTGTTCATGGCCACCCAAGTTCAATAAATATTCTTATCATTTATGTAATCCATTATTAGTTTTACAGTAGTCAACATTAGGTCATATCCCAGATGGGATATCCTTTGGGAAAACACAGCTTACATAAATACAGTTCTCACAAAGGTCTATATTGGGTGTCAGGAAATTTAACTTTTTTTAGTGTTCTTTATGAACACAAATGGGCACATAAATGCCTTCTTTATAATTACTGTTTACAAAAAGAGCCACTCAGTAATTACGAAGAGATATATGAGCATTTCATTTGGAAGATTACAAAGCAGAATGTGGAATAAGGAAGTTTACAGTAAGTTGCTATGTAAGAGGACACCGTCTCCTTTTGTATATGAAATTGGATCTGTCAAACAGCTGGTTTATATATGATTGTCCCATTTCCTCTTTTTTTGTTCCTCCAAGATGTTACATTCTTTCTTTTTTTCTGTCTCAGACAATTTTAAAAAATACAGTTAAATACTCTGAAAAGTAAAAAGCAAAATAAAGTCCCATTTCTTGTGTACTGCAGGCATTAGTGGAGGAATAGCAGATTTGACCATGGACTAGAAAGTGGACAGTTTTATTGGGGACTGTCTAAATATTCTCTCTGCCAACTAAAAGCACTCCCCAATAGTCTAAAGCACTATTGGGGAGTGCTTTTAGTTGGCAGAGAGAATATTCTGAAAAACACTCGCCTTAGACTTCAGGCCATTTTCAGAAGTTTGGCAATTCCAGACTGCAGCTTGTTTGCACAGCTGGGAAGCCACCAACCCTCCCTGGTCCCAGCTGGCCCTGTACTCTGCTCCCAACCATCCTCACAACCCTCAGCCCTCTAATAAATACAGGCTGTGTGTGAGAGGGTGACTTCTTCTAGGAGGTGGGAATTCATGAAGATAAAATTTTTAATTTGTTGGGGTGCGTTTATTTCTGGCCAAGGGTCCAAGCAGCAGGACTACAGACTGGGGGAACCAAACTGCAGGAGGTGTGTAGACCTGGGAGGGTAGATTTTGGGTTTGTTTCTGTTTACAAGTTAATCTTAACAGTAGGGCAGCTGAAGGGAAATACTTTGACAGCTGCTGTTTGAATTTATTTGATCTGAGGGATTTCAGTTTAATGTAATTGCTCAGACTTTTAATAGCTGAATAGAAAATGACAGCATTCACTGCCTTGCTTCATCTCATAGCAAGGTAACAAATGATGTGGAGAAAATTTGCCATGCTGCTGTTCAGCATCTCTTCTGTGGGGGCAAACAACCCCCTTTCCTCCCCAAAGAATACTGAATAGTTTTAGTAGTGCAGTAGCAGTTTTCCCCAGTTTAAGGTAACTTCACATACCTTGAAGAGCAGTGACAGATGCAGTCTCCCTTCTGTCTCCTAATTTCTACCAGAATAGGGATCCTCTTCAGAACTTTGTATTATTCTGAGATAAATGCTTGAAAGAGGTAGTTTTCCTTTTTTACACCTTTATTCACACCTATGCTTACTAATGTTACTGTTAATAGTTTTGGTATTCCTGGGGATTCAAGGCTTGTCTCTGTCTCTCAATGGTGGCTGGCTGTGAAATTTATTTTTTCCAGATAAGGATGCTGATCTCAACTAGGTAACAGCCTACCACCTGGGACTGTTGTGGTGCCACAACAGTTCTCTTTTGTGCTCCCTCTGGGTAGAGAAAAAGTGCAAATTTCATATTACAGGTGGGGGCTCTGGTCTCATAATTTCAGGAAATGTAGCCATGATGATGTTGTCCCACCTCACCTTGCTTTCCACTCCCAAATCCTATAGAAAATCTAGCTAAGACTGTACTTGCACTTCTGAATAAAAATCAATAAAATGGGGTGGTTTTTGGGTTTTTTCTCCCTGAAAGATTCTTCCTAGTTTTAACTTTAGTATGAGGTTAAATTATTCAGTTGTGAGGTGATCTGTAGTGCGAGTGGTTGTCTAAGAACAAAGGCTGTATACATTTAACCCACAAGCCTGAGGAGTGAAGTCTGGATGGAGAAAGGCTGTTGCAGAACTCTGCCTGAGGCTTCCTTGGCACATCTCTGGACATGCTGCCCTCTTTTTAGTGATAAGAGTTGCCCTCAGCCCCAGCTGTAGTAGTGCTGCCCTGACAGTCTCTCCTTGTGACTGCCAGGGGTGTGTTTATTTTCTGGCTGGGTAACTGGTATTGCCCTTTTACTGGGTCCTCTCCACAGATTATTGTTAAGCAATTTCACATCATCTGAGCAAGTCAGCTGATACTTCTCAGAAGCATTTAATTATGAAATTGTTAGCAGTTTGCTGCAAGTCTTTAAAACTCAGACGAACAACATGTTCCTTTAAGCCAGAGGTCAGGCTACTTTGCAAGACTGTTACACTAAACACGGTAGGATTCATGCCCATAATCTGCTCTCTGTTCATCAGTTGCTAGTACAGAGGAAATTTTCCGCTCAAACCAAAAATAGTTAATTGTTTTGTTAGATGCTGTTAGATATGCATCTGTGCTGGTTGTATGAGCTAAGTTTTTAAAGCCCCGTGATTTCTTTATCATTTAAATTGTGTAAAATAATAGTAATGGATGTTGGTCTCTCTTCACTGATTTGAAAAGCCAGACATTACTAACATTGTCAGTTCCACTGACTGTGACTTGACATACTCATTTGCTTCTGAGACCAACAAATCTGTGGAGAATTCCCTACAGATTATTGAGAGATGATGTGAATAATGTTAAGTGTGTCCCCAAAGACTTTCAGGATGGATATGCATAATCAAGCATGCTGTTCTCAATACTAATTCTAATTACTTTTTTCCCCCCCTTTAAATCACTAAGGTTCCCCAACCAGAGATGTGGGGCCTTCATTAGGTCTGAAGAAATCCAGCTCGTTGGAAAGCCTGCAGACAGCCGTGGCTGAGGTGACTCTGAACGGTGACATTCCTTTCCACCGCCCGCGCCCGCGAATCATCCGAGGACGAGGCTGCAACGAAAGCTTCAGAGCTGCCATAGACAAATCGTACGATAAACCTGTGGCAGATGATGATGATGAAGGCATGGAGACTTGTAAGTAAACTGTTGTTTTGCATAATGAGTGTTAATGGCATAGGTTTATTCCTTTAGAAAGTGACTAAAGTAGTAGAGCATAATTTTAGAATTTTAAAAGAACAGAACTAACTTCATCAATATTTAGGCTTTTTCCCTTCATTGGCTTTAACAGATTGCTGCACTCTGCAGCTTTCTTCCTTTCTGAAATAAGAGAATAAGATTATTGGGAATGTGTTTACTTAAATTACTGTGAAAATATACTGTAAGATGGCTAATTAATGTACTCATGTAAAACAGAAAAAAAAATTAGATAGAAAGGCAACCCCACTAAATTTATGTTACAGAAATATAGGCATCTAACTTTGAAATAGTACATTTGCAGTGTTGGGGGGATGAAAAGAAATCACTGTCCTTTAATTAGAGTGAGTAAGGTTGGCAGATCTAATAAAGTTAATGATCAGCTATTACCCACCCTAATGGGCATTCATTTACATTTTCAGTTCTTTAACCCAAAGTATGACCCAACATGTGGAAAATGTCATTAACATAAAAGAATCACTTCAAAGCTAACCTTATCATTATTGAACTATGTAAGAATGGGCTGCTAAAATGGCAACTCATATTGAATGAAAATAGTATGAATGGTAAATTACCTCAATCAGGGGTTGTATTAAAATCATTGAATTTTTAACCTTCATGTTGTACTACTTTCAACTTGTCACACACCAGCAGATTTTTTTTAATCAACCTGCAGCTAGTTAGAAGTTTATGAATGAAGATGATGATGGGAAGGTTGAAGTAGTAAAGTATTTAGTCTGAATTTAATGAAGGCTTGAAAAGGAATTTTTCACTCTTTTTAAAGTCTTTTAGTTTCAGAAATTCTGTATTATAAGCATCATTCCCTAATTCTCTTTTATAAGTTACTTCTGTAACCACTCTTTTTTTTAAAAAACTCTTGGCCTCTTTTTATTTTTTTTTTTAATCTGCCATTTTAAAAGAGTGTTCTGAGGCCATAAGGGAGATCATTTTGCCAGTCACTTTTCTCAAAGGTAGCTACAGATGGAATTAATTCTGCTTTTCCAGGACCTAACAATATCAGTGAGGCTAAATGCTGGTATGGTGCTGCTGGCTGTCAATCTGTTTCTGGCCAGTAGAAAAATAGGTGTTAGAAAATGTGTAATGATCCTGCTCATTCTTGCAAGCTGCATGCCTGTGTTCTTTTGGGAGATCAGACCATATTTTTATAGAAGGCCTTGTTGGTGTGAGCCCACTGATAGCAATATCCTGGTTTGAGTCTTCAGATATCCAAGGTTTATCCAGAAGTTACAGATGGTTAAACTTCAATTGATCAAAAATATAACAAAACTGTTGTGAAGTGATTTCAAGGTGAGTATAGGTTTATGAGATTCTGGTAAGGGTTTTTAAGCTTGTTGATGCAAGGCATAGAGAGTAGCAAGGACATATTTGGAGCCTTTTGGATCCTTCACATGGGAGCAGTGGTGTTGTGGCTTAACTCCTGCAGCAGCCAAACCCCAGGCAGCTGTGTGCTCACTCCCCCACCAGTGGGACTGGGGAGAGATTTGGAGGGAAAGCTGGAAAACTTGTGGATTGAGATATAATCGGCTTCATAGGAAAGCAAAAGCCACACAGACAAGCAAAGCAAAACAACTAATTCACTGCTACCCATGGGCAGGCAAGTGCTCAGCTGTCCCCAGGAGAACTGGGCCCTATCAAGTCTACTGTTACTTGGGAAGACAAACACCACCAAGACATCACTCCAAATGTCCCCGACTTCCTCCTTCTACCCACAACTTAATATACTGTGCATGATGCCATGTGTTCTGGAATATCCCTTTGGGCAGCTGGGGCCACCTGTCCTGTCTGTGTCTCCTCCCAGCCTCCTACACATCCTCAACTTCTTCACCAATGTGGCTGTACAAAAAGCAGAAAAGGCCTTGGCTCTGTGTAAGCCCTGCTCAGCAATAACCAAAACATTTCTATATTATCAACCCTGTGTTCAGCACAAATCCAAAACATAGCCCCGTAAAAGACACTGTGAAGAAAAACAACCCTACCAGCCAAAACCAGCAGAAGCAGGGACCAGACAAAGTCTTCTAGCTGAAGATCTCTGGGTGAAATTGTCTCACACCAGTGGACCAAGAGCAATCTCATGTCATGAGAGAGCAAGAGCAAGGCTTGTCAGATCCCACATGGTGAAGAAGAGCTGAGCAAAGTGTGACCAAGCTATACGTGTACAACTATGCATTTTGTTGTTCCACATATGGTAATGAAACATCCAAGAAGTATTACAGAAATTTGAAGTGCCAGATTCATAGAAGCAGATGAGTAGCAAAGCAAATGTAATAAGTTGATTGGACAGAATTCAGTCCCTGAGGATTTTTGCTTCTCATGGTGACCATGGAAGAAACTTAAGAGCTGTCCCAGCCCTATGTCACCTGCCTTCCTGAAAACATCGTATCTGCATTAAACCTAAAAGCACTGCAGTCTGCTTCACTTTGTGTAAATTCTAAATGGACTTAGGCTTCCAGAGAATTTACCAAATGGTGTCTTCAGCTGGACAAAGTTTGGGCACATATGAATATGTAGGAGTTTAACAATCTGGATCTAATGTAACTAATGCCTCACTGCTGCCATAACAACGTTGCCTAAGTTTTTTTTGAAATTGTATTTAATTATTCCATAATTGTTTGAAATTAGAATGTGACTTTCTCTCATTATAAAACCCAGGCAAACATGCTGGTGATCAGTTTGGTGATGCCCTTGAGGTTGGATCCATTTGTCTTGCTCGGATTTTTTTGCCTTTCTCCAAGTGTTTCAGTGCTAGAAGTGTTTCTTTGTCTTCCAGACAGTGACCCACTTTGGATTAGCAAATACTAGCACTGCAATGTATTGTATAGAGGACTTCCTAACATGTCATCATTCCATACACAAAAGCCATAAAGAATTCAGGTAGCATATGTGACAAAGGGGCTGACTCTTCTAAATGTCCTTGCAACAATGTGCTATTAAATTACTAAATGTAGGATTAAAATCAGATGGCACTGACTGTTCTGAGGTAATACTTTAATTATTTGAGAAGATGTGTGTGAGTTTTAATGGCTGTGAAGAGGGAGCATTTGTGGAAAGAGGTTTGGATGTTCAGGTTTTACAGATAATTTTTCCTGGTTTTCATTTGTTTTTTTAAATTTTTTCTGTTTGTTTTGGGGTTTTTTGTTGTTGTTTTGGGTTTTTTTTTTCCCTAAATACTTGAAATAGCTGACTAGAAGCAAAATGTTGATCTTTAGTGGCATGAAGAAGAACAAGGAATTTTGATTGGGAGAGATCAACAAAGCTTTCTAATCTTTTGCTGAATCTTAATTGCTGGAATCTAGGGCTGTATTAAATATCACAATAAGAGGCCTAGAAGCTTAGTGGCAAAATAGTTTCACATTAAGTAGCTTTGATTCCTCATGTGCATCTTTTCCATTTTATGGGCTAATTAGGAGAATAGCTTCATAATACCTGTTTGTGTAGGTCTCCGTACTGCAGTGTGGTTCATGAAATGACACTAGTGTTCAGTTTAATTGATGTTTAAAGTATACTCCAATTTAATTTTTTGGCTTCAGCATCCTGAATGGGGAGGCAGGAGGTTGCAGGAAAAAAAGGAAATAACAGCACCAAAACAAATACATCCTGCGTTTTGCAGTAACCTAATGTCATTACTGCAACATAACAAAAATTAGAAGTTTCATTTGTAGCCTGGGCTTGAATTTTAATTGAGCAGCATTTGCATTTGTTCTAAACACTAGTAATTATGTGTATGTTAATTGCAGGATGACTGAACTGCATAAAAGTGAAACAAGCTTCTTCATGTCGGGTCCTTTTAAGAAAACTGGAAATCTATTTAGTTCAGTAGAGAGACCAGTGTTTACTCCAGGAGAACATCCCAGGCATCCCAGTTCACAGGTCTCAGTCTAAGCTACCGAGTTAATTGCGAGCAAACTGTGTCTGATAGACAAATATTATTTTCAACACTAATAGAGAAAGGAGACAATGTTCTTCGTGGAAAGTGCAAAATAAATAGCAGGTGGGAGCTTTGTGTCCTGATTCTGGCCAGGACAGGGCTGACTTTTGCCATAGCCAAGAGGGGGCATGGCCAGGACCCAGAGGTTTTTCCATACCACCTCACATCATTTTCCAGGGACGGGGGAGGGGGTCTCTAACAGGTCCTGTAGAGTGGTGGATAGGAGAGCCAAGTTTTGTCAGGGGTGAGAACTTGTGTGCCAATTATTCTTTCCCTGTGCACTCTTTCATTCGTGGTGTTGCTGTTACTGTTGGTTTTCTTATCTCATTGCTTTTTCCAGTAAATTGTTCTCATCTCAGCCTGTGATCTTTACCTTTTGTGCCTCCAGCTGTCCTCTCCATCCTGCTGCAGAGGCAAAGGGGAAAGGAAGGGGAACGAGTGGGTGGCACATGTTTTGGAGAATCTGAATAGGAGCACCAAACTGAGGAGTGCCCTTCCTAAACCATGACACACTGTTATGACAAGTTGTTCTGCAACTCTGCTTAGCACAGTAAACAATATATATATATTTATGATTTATTTAATGTATTGTTATGTGAGTATGAACAAACATAGGTCAAAACTGATCCATCTTTAAAATTCTAGCAGTGAAGTTCCAAGTAAACAGTTGATCTCAAAATTTGTCAGAAATTTCATACAGTTTTTTTTTTTTTTTTGCTAATTATATTCGTTTGCAAGTACAGTCTTTTAAATGTCTAGTTAGAACAGATTGTAGCTATAAATTAACATGTAAAAAATTAACATTTCTATTCCAAAGTGTTTTTCCACAATTCTTTTAATAATAACTAAATATCATTCCAGACACTGATTAAGAAGCGCTGGGACCAAAAAAAGTACAAGAACAGCTAGTACAGAGGCATGTATAGGACCTATTAGTTTCCTAAAATACAGTAACATGAATATTAAAACTGTATCTACAGTTGAGAAGCTGCTGTATTATCTACTTTACTCATAGCAGTCCTGAATTAAATGGCGAGGCCTGGCCACTCTGGTGGTTTGTACTTCAGAGTGCTGGTTAAGATTCAAAAATAATGTTGAGATGTAGCTGACATGGTATATTTTTCTTGAAATATGTCTGTGTGATCATCCAGGGCTGGAGAATATTTATAGAAAACTTGATACTTGGTGAATAAGTGCAAAGTCTATTGGACACGTCTATGGATTGTAATATTAAGGAATAAAGAGTATTTTGCAAGCAAGTTTCTGAGAGAGAGAAGACATTATATTGAATGGCTTTCAGTCAGTGATTTGTAGCCTTTTCAGGTTCAATGATTTACTTGCAAGGTGAAGATGAATGATGACTAAGAAAAGCAAGTTTATATTCTACAGTAGTGTATAGATGGGAAATTTCAGAACAATTACACTCTCCTGTTGGCTGTGGAAGAAGTGCTGAGATCTTGAGCAATATTAGCAGAATAAGAAGTAGTAAACATAGGTGAAACTAAATAACATTTTTTTTCCTTCTATAAGAGATGACTATTTCAAAAACTTATTGAGTACAAATTTTTTTTTTCTTTTCCATAGACTGTGTATATATAAAGCAAGACTGTATTTTTTTCAAATTCTACTGCCAAAAGTTGTTTGGAGCCTTTGTATTCATTGGAGCTACAGGAGGCAATACTAAGTATGCATCTGTGATCCTAATTGCTGCTTTGTGCAGTCTGTTGGAAAGCTGGGAGATGGTTGGAGCCCTACTTAAATGTGATGATATAAAATGTTAGAGCTCATGGAGAGTCCCAGCTTCACGAGGCATGCAGTGCAGTATTCTGACCCACCAGCTTGAAGTGTTTTATTTCTTTCTTACTAAACTACTGAAGCAGTTTTCAGGTTTTCAGTGGATTCTTTTCTTTTAGAAATTTTTCTTTCAAACTTTCTGAAATACATGTGGGCTGTTAAATGTAACCCTGGGTGTGCTTTAGGATTCCTGGTCTTGGATTAGAAACAGAGAAGGAACATTTTATCTGCCCTTAAAGTATTTTACTTGTTCCACTGCATGAAATCTCCCCACCTCAACCTCCCAGGCTGCCCCATCTCAACCAAGAATAACACCAAAAATAACAATCATAGTGCATGATGTGTTCTAAATGGCTCCAGGAAATGAAGAAGCATAACAAAACTATTATGTTACTTGCAGAAGAAAAAAAGTCTATTATGGCTTGCATTGAGGTTTAACACTCCCTAATGACTTGCATATTTTTATGAGAATGTTACTAAGAATTTATGGACAAGGCATGCTGCACTGGTGTTGTTACTTCTTGCAGATATTTCTAAATCTATCCTCAACTGATTTAGATACTGAAACAAAATGGGATGATTAATATCACTTTGCTAGTCCTCTTTATTAATCCATGCATTATCCAGAGTACCCATAAAGTGCAAATTGTGTTTTGCAGAATGGTCTGCAAAGGTGAATTCCTTGCTTTTATGAGTTTAATACTTCTAATGAACACTGTTGGAAAACCATGTAAGCAGATACTGATTTTTTTAAAAAAGAGTTTATTGTAGTTTTGCATATATCCTGCTTCAAAATACATTCTGGAATATACCAAAAAGTCTGCCCTTTTTGTTTGTTCTTATGTCACTGATGTTTCTTAATATGTGCTTTCAGTGGAGGAAGACACAGAGGAGAGCTCAAGATCTGGTAGAGAATCTGTGTCCACAGCAAGTGACCAGCCATCCCACTCATTAGAGAGACACATGAATGGAAGCCAAGATAAAGGGGACAGAAAAAAAACTGGAAAGGAAAAGAAGAAAGATCGAGATAAAGAGAAGGATAAAATTAAGGCAAAGAAAGGAATGCTGAAAGGCTTAGGAGACATGTTCAGGTAGGTACTTTGCAATCAAATGTAGAATGAATTATAAAAAGAAGTTTATTTTTCTAATTAGTCATTATATTGTAAATTCTTGCTGAGGCCATATTTTACTATGCAAATCCAAACTTGGTGTATATCAGCTGATCTCTCAATTTTTGAGCCTATGGATGGTGTCATAAAAGGGAAGCAGCTCATACATGAAAGAGGAGGAGATGGCTGGCAGGCCAAAGGAAAGGAAAGGCAAAGGAAAAAGTAATTTTAAGCCACAGACTGCTTGGTTTTGAAAGAGTCTTTGGCGATGTCCAAATAATGTGCATATCCTTTGACAACTCAAAACATTGGGAATTTTATTTTATTTTTCTTCTTTAATACTGTACCCAAAACTTATGTGTTGCTAAATGAATGTTTTTCTTTGCTTTACTTTTAAGACTGTTGGTATCATGGAGGCATGATGTGAAAGAGATTAATCAGTTTGAGACTGAGAAACAGCATGCTTCTCTCAGGGAAGACAGGATCTAAGGTTGTGTGTTCTGAGAATCCATAGGGAACGGGTCAGTGAAAGACCTGATTTACCAAACACTGAGTTCTTTTTAAAGGAGTCATCTCTCCAGCAGACATAAGTGATCTGAAAGGAGCACACTGCTGAGGTACACCCTGCTGTTGTGGGTAAATGTTGTAACATGACAAACATCTTTGATCACTTGTGGAAAGGGGTTAGAGAGCAAGAAAACCAGTCCTTCTTTTAGCCAGCTAGAGTAAATAAACACATTTCAAAGAAAAAGCAATATTAAAGCAGTGTTTGTTTTGTTATTTAATTTTAAAGTGGGGTAGTGGTATTATTTTAGTTAATTATTAATGATTCTGCTCTGAATGCATATAAGGGGAGCTTCAGTTAACTTTCATCCCATTGCTTTCTTTATCCTGTAAACTATTAGTTTAACATGTGTTGTAACTGCACAGGTTCTTGAGAATTGTTCTGTGACTGAGACTCATATTATGAGAGTAGTAAGTAGAAAAAGTGGTTAATTAGGGAAAAAAAAAAGTAGTTAATTAGAAGATATTGTTTTGAAATCTGCTTTAGAAAGCACTAGATAATACCAGGCTCTTAGACAGTGTATGCCATAGAACAGAAGAAGAATTATAGGAGATAGTCCCACATGACAGGTAGGAAGAGAGTCCTTCAGCCTGTGAAGCCCATGGGGATGCCCTCATCCTCTAGATATTTGCCTGCCTCAGTTGAAGCCTGGAGCAGAGCATTGCAACCCACTCTGGGAGAGTGTGGAAGGCAGGAGATGTGAAATGCTGATTGGTTCTATTCTGCACTCTGCCATTTTTAAACAGAGGAAATGACAGGTAAAATTGAGGCACAATATGCATGATAAATTCTATAGGGTCTAAGCAGTAGCATCTTGGATACCTTGAGTTGTCTTGTGAGTTCAGTCAGAAAGTGTTTACAGCATCTAGAAAGCTTGGGCAGCTCCATAGGCCAGGCAAGGTAACCTTTTTTATGTGCTTGATATGACTTCTGAAATCTCTAATTTGGAAACAACACTAATTTGAGTGATAGGATGATCCAATGCTTTTTTGTTTGCTCTTCATAACAGTCAACATTTTCTTGAGGTTTTTCTCCTTCACTACCATTTCTGAGTGAACTTTACTTTTCAGTCTCCTCTTAATTAATGTGAGAGCAGTGCTATCTGGATATAGCTGACTCCTCCTGGATCTGTAAATTAGCTTGCACCTTGTCAGCCCACACAAGAGAGGTGTTCCTGGCAAGGAAGAAAATGCTGATTGAGAGAATTAAGCATTATGCCTCATTTCCACTTGGTGCTTGATTTGCTTTGTTGACAGGCTTCTCAAAACCGTTTGAGAGATGGGCTTTGTTATGTCTGCAAAATAAGCTACTACTTCTACCTATAACATGTTTTGTTTTTCTGTACATTTGACATATATCATAGATATCAAGTAATCACTGAAAGAAGTTGTGTGATAGAAAATAATGATGACAGTGACATTTAAAATTCAAACCAGGATGTTTTAGTTCTGTACAACGTTGTAATTTCTTTGTCGTTCTTTTGTTCTCCTTTTTCACTTTTTTCTTCCTTTTCAGTGCTCTAATTTTTAAAAAAATCTTTCTTCATTAGGTTGTATGACCAAAAAACCTTGTAGGATGAAGTTGCTATTAACTGACACTTTATTCCAATGTCTGTATTTAGCCAAAGGGCTTTTCATTACCTATATGCAAACTGGCATCTCATAAAGAAGAGTCTGTGTGATGTATAAAAATAAGTCTCCTTGTATTCAGTAAGAATCTTAGAATTTGCTGCTGGAATCTTCATTAAACTCTACTGTGAGATGGAAAGTCTCACTAGAGAACCCTAAGTTACCTTTATCCTTCAGCATCTAGTCATCATTTTCAAGAAATCCCTGGATGATTCAGATAAGAAGTCAAAATCATAAGTAAATCTTCTAAATACCTCCATTGTTTTACTGCTTGTGTCAAATGTAGTAAAGAGGATTGACAGAACCTTGGTGGAGAGCTGCAAACTGCAAAACTGTGTTTCTGTGCCACACAGCTCCTGGTATCCAGAGGACTTTTGCTGGCATTGGGCTGTGGACAGGCTGGAAGTTCACCCTTCTGACTGTGACATAAATCTGTCTGAGCATATGTGTATTTCACATCAACACCTCAGGACACAGTGGATTATTTGATTATGCCATTTGGCTGAGAAGTCTCCTCACAGATGAAAATGGGACAGAAGTTAGCCTAGAAAAGTGTTGAGCAGAAATATTGGTCTGTTGGAGGAGAGGCAGGTGCTGCAGTGCTTTGCTTAAACCTGAATCTATTTGTTTTATCTGAGTATTGGAATCGTTCTTGTCTTAGCCTTTCAAGAGGATCATGTGCCAGATCCTGTGTCCTGTGAAATGCTGTGCAGTTCCTCCTTCTCCAGTCAGAGGGTGCCTGGATGGCCACTTCCAGCTGAGCAAATAGCTTTTGGGAAGCTGATATGAAGTTCTGCTAGTTTTTTTTGTTTCACTGCTGAGAAGACTTCAGTGGATATAAGTTTTGACATCAGAAGTTTATAAAAAATCTGTATGCTTCTTCTAATGCAATATGAAATATATTTACTCATTTTGAGTCTGATTTTATTTTTAAGTAGAGATTTTGTTTCTTGATAAAAATTAACCTGACAAAAACAATCAGTAGTTGAGGAAGTTATTAAAGTGCTGCCTTAAGAAAGAGTCTTCACAGTTTCAAAGAGTGTGCCTGTAATTAGTGCTGGTAGATGTACATTAATTTAATGGATCTCTGTGTTGTGCAATTCTTTGACATTCCTCTCCTGAGAGAGAAAAGTGGTATATGGTGCATTTTTCCTCTTCCTTTTGCCCCTATTGTGTACAGAGTATTTTTATGAAAGTGGATCCCCATAGGATATGAGAGAGGAAGATTTGAGGGGTTATATTTGAGGGTTTTGGATGATGATGAAATGACACATCTGCTGTGGTGCTGCTGATCACTTACAATCCCTTTACCTAATTCATGCTTCCCAGTGAGCAAGCTTGGATACAGTTGTTAGATGGGTGACTGAACTGATGATGTAAATATGTCCAACAAATGGTCAATCTCAGGACAGGATGTGTCTGAGGAATAACATCTTTAGGTGAAAATGAACCTCCAAGATATTGAGGAGAAAGAAGCAGCTCCTGGTTTCCAAAGGCAGGAAAGGGAATAGTAGGGAGACCAAGCTAGCTAGTCATGTCTTGCTGAAAATATCTAGGGATAGTCATTGTCTGATAAAAAACCCCAAATCTACTGAAACAATTAACTCTTGATATGGTTGGAGAAAAATAGCTTTGAAAATTCATCAGGTATATTTAGATTTGTGTGGGGAGTAGATCATGAGAACAAAAGATGGGGAATATGACTTGTATCTTAAGCTGGGGTTTAAGCAAGAAATATCTGCATCGGTTTTGGGGATCATTTGTGGAAAAGATGTAATTTGAAGCATTTGTGGATAAATATGTTATATTAAGTAAATAAATTTTCTACCATAGGAACTAGTAACCGAGTCCCACATAAACTTGACTTTTCAATGGAGAACACAAGGACTGTGTATTGAGCTTCACAGAGCAAGACTGTATGCTCAAAATTAATCATATGCATAGATATTTTTTGTATCAGAAGTTGCATATTTTAAGATCTGGCCTGTAATGTTGATGGAGATGTAAAGTCATAACATATGGTAGCTGATCCTTAATTCCCATTTTAAGTGTTGTAGCACATAGGTGGGTAAATCAATGCACTGAATAACCAATGCAAATGTAATATCCCCAGATTACCATTAAAATCTAATCCTAATTAGATTTAATTACATTTAAAATGATTACTGGGTGCCTTGCAGTGTTGCATCTTCCAGTTCTATGAGAGGAAATAGATAATTCAGTTTGCAACCTTGTTTAGCTGAAATCAGATATACTGCTGGCTGTTTTTTCCCCCCACACAGCTGTTTCCAAGGTGCACTGGACATGTCCAGATTTATAAACATACTATTTGTAGCTCTGAATTAAGCATTTCAACCACATGAGCTATCTGAGACCACTGACTAGGCATTTGGGAGAATGTTGCTTGTTACATGACTTCCTTGTATTGCCTATTCTGGTTTTCATTGAAGTTTTCTCATTGTAATGTCTGTGAGGAGATGAAAAGCAACTCACAAAGGTTATACCACTGATTTGGTAATAACCTTCTTTCTCTTTCATTTAATAGCAATCTTCAGACTTTTAACAGAGCACAATAACTAAAACACGTCAGAGTTGTGTAAAATACTGTTGAATTATATCCTAATCAGCTGGACTGGCAAATACTTCAAACTTGATAAAACAAAATCTGTGGTCTGATTTCTATCATTCAGTAGCTTAAGGAGCAGTAATAATGACATTTTCCTTGGAAGCATGACTAATAGGACTTTGTGTTGGTGAATGACACTTACTGATATATGGACTTAATAGAATACATGAGAATGAGCTCTGAAAGTTCGAGTTTTTTTTCTTTAGTGCTCATAGAACAAAACACGATAAATCTTGAGCCTTGGAACACAGAGGACGAGGTTAGTGCTTAAACACCCATCAGCTGCATCACTTCAAACTTGGAAGCTTATTGTGTGCACACTGAGCTGTGCCTGGGTTTGCTAGTGCTCATATGAGAATGGTGCTGACAGCTTGTGCTGCTTGCGCTGAGACTTTCATCAGAAATGCTGAGCTGGGTCGTTGGTCAGGTAAATGGAATCTGGGACCATTTGTGCCCTGCTTTTGCCTGCTGCTATTACAAGCCAGCTGGCACAACTGTCATTAAGTCCACATCTGCTTCCCCCTTTCTGCCACCAGCTAGGAAATGCATGGCTTACTATAATCCTGGATGCAGGGTCTAAGCAGGATATCCTTTCACTTTAGAGGAGGAGCACTGACCTCATCCTGTCTGCAGGCTGGATACTGTTGATGCACCTTTTCTGTGCTCCTCTGGGCTACTTTGTCTTGATCCATTTTCAAAGTTTCAGCTGGCCATTGGGACACACAGCATCAGAAGAGCCTTTCAAATGAAATCAGCCATGCAGCAAATTGTCATCTTCGATGCAGACGATTACCCAGGACTCTTACAAGGGTCTTTCAAAGCATTTTCATATTCTTTGCTTCCTTCTTTCCAATTAAAACTAAGTAAGGGACTGAAAGAGATAAGCTTGCTTGGAAATGACTTTTCTTTTTTGGAAAGATAAGCAGTGCTCCTTCCTTTCCCTGTGCATTTCCGTGCTGTCCTGTTGCCTGCTGCTTGATGGAGGCAGTTGCTTTGAGGGGAGGTGTGTTTCATTGCCGCAGCCCCGAGCACACCCGCTCTAGACTAAGATGTCATTGGGGCAGGGGGTAGTGGAATGGCAAATTTATGTTTCTAAACCAAACAAGTTCGCATAATCTGTCAGGGATTTAAGGAATGCAGCTTCATTAAGTGGTTAGTAAACTCTATGACTTTTAAACGAACCACAGAAAGCAGCGGTATGCAATTGTACAAGGGAGATTTGAAGTGGGAGATTAACATAATCGTATGTGGCTTTCTGGTTTGTCACTCTGACAGAAAGCAGGGATTTTGCTCTATGTGTTCTTTACCCTGGATTTTCCCAGAGTAAATCTTGAACTTATAAATCTGATGGTGGTACAGTGTATGGGGGTTTGGTTGTTTTGGGTTTTTTTTTTAAATTTCAATAGAATCAGGGCTCTTGTTTCTAACATCCAGAAGTGAGTGTCAGGATGACTTGTTACTAGAGATGAGTTCATAGTGGCTGCTAACATATTCTCCCAGTGTTCTTCCTTTGCTTGTCAGTGACTTTAAATAGAGAACCTTTGACACCTTCAGCGCTGTCTTTGCCTGCAAAGCAAGCGAGGGAGGCAGGCAGGGTGACAGCTGAGCCCTCCGCCATCCTGCCCGGCGTTCTGCACCCTTCTTTTCCAGGCCTGCTGGTTGAATATAGAACACAAGTGTCAAGGATGACACCTTCTTTATAATCTCTGCAAAGCCAGCCTTTTCAGAGAAGAATTTGTTGACAGTTCAGAGATTCAAAGTCAATTTCAGTTTAAGCTCATATAGAAATAGGATTTTTTTATTTCACCTCATGTGATAATTGAAGACTAAACAAGCAGTGCCCTAGTCCATAGCAAAGCTTCATAAATAAATACTGTCTTGAGACATGAAGTATTTGTTAGGTGAAAAGCTCTGTTAATGACATTTGTTTTGTTATCTCTCGGAAAGCTTCTTTAGAGGTTTAATTCACTACTGATAGCACCTGTACATTGGTTTATATTGTGGATGCTGTAGATGATGTTTTTAAAGCAGATTCATCTTTGAAAATCCTTTTTAAAAACAGGAGTAGGAATGTTGACTTAGAGGAAAATGAATACAACTTAATATAGTTTGTATCTGGGATGACGTAGGTGGTTGAGTCACATTTTCTTAAGGTACTGAAGTTGGCAGCTGCAGGACAGCTGATCCTTTTCTAAAAGGCAAAACTCCAACTTACTACTGCATTTCAGTTCCCAGGAGCAATGATCTGTATTTGTGCTGTGTTGGCAGGCTGATGCCTCCTGTGAAGATGTTAACTTGTCCTACTATTGTGCAGAGAAATAGTCATTGAAGATGTAATTATGCAACCCTTCAGTGAAAATGGCAAAATGGGACTAAAGCAGAGTATGATTTCTGGAATAGAATACACTGGCACAGAAGTAGTTGGTGAGCACCTGTGTTTCCCTGAATGCAGTAGGAAAACAGTAAGTAAAAGGCTTTCAGAGCCTTCTTTAGGCTTTTAAATGGTTGCTTCAGGAAAAACTAAGAGGAACACAAGTTCTGTCGAAAGAATAAGAGAGGAGAAAATATTAGAAACACAGTGACAATGGGGTATAGTATTTCCCCCACTTTGAATCTGTTGATGACTTCTAGAGGGAAAAAAAATAATTATAAGGAACTGAAGAGATAATCAAAGTGCTTCACTCTTAGTGGTTTGAGCAAGAAAGGTTTTCTGCTTGATTCATCTCCTACTCACAGCAGCCCAGCTTCAACTTTTCATCAGCTGAGTGTCATGGCCAGTTTATTTTCAAATATCTCCAAGGATGGAGAGTCAGCAGCCTCTTTCAGCAGCCTGTTCCAATGCTTAACCACTCTCCTGGTGAAAAGTATTTGTCCTTGGTAAGATAGGAGTAAGTGACACTGAATAATTGCTGGTACAAAAAATGTGAATCAATCAGCATGTACTTAAGCTTCTCATGAATCAAGAACATGTGGATGTACAATAAGATTTTCATGCAAAAAAATTGTCATTTTAAAGGACCTTTGTGATACAGTGTTACCCTCAAGGATTGCTGCTCTCTCAGGACCCCAAGAGTAAAGGAAGTAACATAGCTGAGCCTGTATTTGAGACTCCTTACATTCATGGCATGCTAAATGTTAAGGAATAATTTATTTATAAAGAGAGGTTTTTTTTTTTTTTTTTTTTTATTGTAAGATGCTTCCAAGCATCTTATTCCAAATTATCTTGGACTGGCAACTATTAGGATACTGAGCTGATTGTCTGATGGGGTGAAAGTGTCTTATATCATCCACTGAGCTAGAAAAGGTGATTATTTTCTGTGGAACTGAGGAAGAAACAGCTGACAGAAATCTTTCTTTCTACTATTTCATGCTACACCAGAAAATGTCACCTGTTTTTTGTTAAATATCTAAAATTAGTGTTATATTAATGCTGATACTTTTCATTTTCATCCCCAAAGTACATATATCAAGTACAACCTCAGGCATTTGTAGTTCAGCCAGTCATAAAAGGAAGAAGTTTATTTTACTTTTGGAGGGGGAGAAAGAGTTCTTTTTAATTCCACTCATGTTTGGCTGATTCCTTAGGATTTAATGTAAAAGCATAAGAATTTGGTCACACAAGAGTTAAATGATACCCAGGAAATCCCTGTATCCCAGTACTTTGCCTCTGACACTGAGCAGTAGTAGCTCCCAAGGCTGGGATACCAGAACTGTGACCAAGTGTTCCCAGGTCTGTCTTCCAGACCTCAGGGATCTGTAGCTTGGGGGTTTCTCGACACTGCCTTTGTGCTCAAGTACAAAATACAGTGTGTACACATATTCTGTTCTGGGCAATTTGTCCTGTTACTGATAATTTGGGGGATATTTACCTAATTCTAAAATACTACAAAATTTGAAGTATGCCCTATACAGAAATGTCTTTTAGAGATTGTGTAAATGACTTTTGTATCAAGGAGCTGCTTTTGAATTTCAAGTGCCCAGGCCTGATTGCAGTTCACTGCAGTAGATCTGGCTCATTATGTCAGCATTTTATGGCACTCAGGTAAGCATGTTTACAAAGTGGCAGTAAACCTTTTTGATGTGCAATAACATTTCAGTAGTTAATGTAGTGTTCCATCGTGTATTAAATTTTACCACTTCTAGGCAAACTTACAATAAGCAGAAGTGAAAGAAAGGGCTGTAGATGTTTATAAAATATACCCTGCTGGAATGAATTCAAGAACTGCTTTTACAGTGTATGTTTGGTCTAGCTGATGATGTGGTTAACAGTAAATTTTGAAATGTTTGCTTTTGCAGAAGATAAATTCTTAGTTTCTACGAATGTTAACACTTTTTTCAGGACTTTGTTGCTATCAGTCTTGTAGCTCCAAGTCCAGAAAGGAAAAAGAACACAGTATAGTTTCATGAAACTGCTTGGTGAACTTGACTAATTTCAATAAATATAACAGCGTACTACTGATAGGCTGTTTTAAAGAGTTTGTATTTCACGTTGAAAGTATGTTGGAAATACTGTATTGGTAGAGAAATTCTCTGTTATAAATAACTGCTTCAGCCAATGTTAACTGGTTATTAACTTCATAGATTTAGCTTTGTCAATGAAATCTGCATAGTTAGTCCTGATGTTTTTTGGGCTTGCAGTACAAAAACTCTTGGAGTTTGGCAAGCTGCTTAAACTTTCAAGAGGAGCTATTTTCTCATTTTAAAACTAGGATAGTACCTTGTCCATGCTAGTGTCTCCAGGGGTTTTGATGTCCTGTGATGTTTCCTGTATTGTATAAATGTGAAATGTATGTATGCTAAAAAGATATGCTAGGGTTCCCAGATACTGGTGTTGAGTGTAGTTTGAAGGTGGATGAATGCTGGATGGATGTTGGAGAGATGAATCACTGAAGATGTATGTAGTTTCCTTTTTCGTGCTATGCTGTTATAAGTAGTGCTTGGTAAAAAAATGTCTAATCACTGACAAAGTTTATGGATTAGCTTTAAAGGATCTGAAAAAAAAGAAGATTAAATAACAAAAATACATATAGAATCTTATCTTTATCAGCAATTTTCAGTACCACAATAATCCAAGTAGTATATTTTTATACCAATTGTGAGAGCCTCTAGCGTATTCAAGACCAGGTGTGTTTTATATGCAAGCTGAACTGCTATTACACATTTCAACAGCAGCATACCACAAATAAATCTCAAATATTTCACAATGTTGTTATAGATGCTATCATTGTCTTTAGCACATAGTGCTAAAATCCTGAAATTCAGAGCACAACATGCTGGCACAAGCAGGAGTTTTAGATGTAGTGTGACAATTAAAGTATTTATTTTCTCTCATGTTGCTGAGCAGGTAATGATACCTACAATATTATAATCTGTAACCATTAGGATTCCTGGTATCATCTGTAGAGCTCCAAATACTTTGCTAGTTCTGTTTGCCTTTTATAATCCCAAAGGAAGAGAACTGCTTGTGTAAGTTAAAGGAAATGTGAAGAATCAGTGCCGTTTTCATTGTTGGGTTTTTTTTTTTTTTCAAGATGTATTTTAGGCTATATATTCAGAAGAAATAGTGAAATGGCAGTGATAATTGCTGTATACTGTGTGCAACACTGAGCCTGAGCAGAGCTGTTATCATTTCAAGAACATCTCAAGAGCCAGATATCTTTGAAGTCAAGTCGGGGTTTATTTTAAACATCATCTGTCTGGGTTTCTAAATAAATACAGGCCTAGTCATTTGCTTCCTATAGTGCCTGAGCATGTAGAAATGAGAGCAAAAATGTCAGTGTGTATGGGGCTGGTCCAGGTCTGAGATTTTCTGTGCTTGGAGCTTATTTATATGGATTGGGGAAAAAAAAAAAAAACCACCAAAAAAACTTGAAACCAAACAAAAAAACAAACCACCACAACTCACCACCCCACATCTCTTGCCTGTCATTAGTCCTGAGCAAGTCCTGCTTTGTACATCTTTTGAATCTGAAAAAATCTCAGCTCCCAGTTTGGCCCTAAAATAATCAGCAGTGTAAATCACTATTGATATAGTTATTTCAACTGCTTTCAAATTCTTACCATGAAGATAGCTCAAGCTCTGACTGCTGGCAGCTACAGGATGCCAGGCATCTCCAGGGCTCCAGGTAGCTCTGGGCAAGCCCTGGAAGCAGCTGCTGCAGGGACCTGCTGTCAGACTGCTGTCCCAGCAATGATCCACCTGAGTCTTACTGCATCTGCTCCAGAGATGGTTTGTTCTGGTGCTGTTGCTGCAGTGCAAAACCTTGCTCTTCATTCTCCACCCAGAAGATAGAGCATGTGGAAAATAAATTTTCCTGCTGCAGGGTATATCAGCTGATAGAAGAGACAGAGGTATGTGAAGCCAGCAGTGACATATTATTATTTATTACCCAGAGCCTTGGTTCTGGCTAAGTCCCTGTGCCATAGCCCTATCTTTGTAGCAAACTTTCACAATAATGTGCCTGTTACTTTTTGCTCTCTGCTTTCTATGATAATGTGGATTCATAGAATCACAGAATGGTTTAAGTTGGAACTTAAAGACCATCTAGTTCTAATAGAAGCCTTACTGAGTGGGAATACCTTCCACTAGATCAGGTTACTCAAAATCCCATCCATTCTGGTCTTGAAGACTTCAAGGGCACTTAAATGAATTGTGTTCTAGGGTACCCTGTAAAGGTGTCCTGTTGGCATTATTAGTTTGGTTATAGAATTAAACTTTATTTTTTAGCCACAAGGAGACTTAAGTGGCACTGTGAAACCCAGAATGAGACAGGAGACCCTAAACTGTAACCCACAGACATCAGCACTAGGGTACTGTGGCTCAGTGAGGGGAATTGCTTTTTGGTGTTGTAGAGAAGAGAATGACAGCTGCACACTTGTCTGGTTTTAGGAATATTTTGCTTAGACTTGCCCCTCAAATCCCACAATGTTGACTGTGGTCTTCTGTTGGAAATTGCCTGTGGCTTCTCTACCTTCTGTAAGTGTGGATATGTGAATGAGGCTAAAGATCCAGAGACATCACCTATTGCTTAATTTACCCTGCAGAGGTTATTTTCTAGGAGGTGTGTATCAACAAAGATCTCTGGTAACTGACAGAAAAAGTGCTGATTCACCTATTAACATTTCTAGGTAATGAGATCTGTAGGGAAAATTTAATCTTTGGAAGGTTCTGGATGAGCTGCAGCTAGTTTGATTAACTTTTTGTGTGTCTAAGTTAACTTTTGCTGATTTTATGCAGTTTAATTGCATGACTGCAAGACTTAAGTTCTTGGAATAATATAACTGCAATTTCCTGATCTAACTAGCTTGTTTATTACATTTTTGTCCTAATTTCTCTGCTGTTGCATGTGCTTAGTGAGCATTTTTAGTGATTTTCATGTTGTAGCTCATGTTTACCTACGGCAGGCCTATTAAGCAAAGTGTTTTGGTTGTAAAGTGGAGCTGTGATGCCTCTTAGTATTACTGAGGGATTTTTTTTTTTTTTCTTTTCTGGCAGGAAAGTCTTGAAGCAAATTTCCCTTGCAACTTTTTCTTTTCAGTCTCTTTTTCTTTGACCATCTCTTGAGTGCCAGTAAAATGGGTGGGTTTTTATGTTTCATTAGCATTTCTTACAAGGTCTGTCTTTAGACCAGTACCCATTTTCTAAATTGTACTTCTGTAGGGCTGCAAAAAATCATGGTAACCAGATGCAGTATTTGTCTCTGGCCTGGAAAAATGTTAGATTTAACAAAAGAAGCTAATAAAAATGTTCAAATTGACCCTTCTCATCATTTGGACTTCTTGGAGCTCAATCAATCACTCATTATTATCAGAGTTATTCACACAGAGGCAGAAGTGCTAGTGTTTCTCATAATCAGCCCTTGAGCCAGACATAATTTGCAATTTGAAGCATTGTATTTGGAAACAATAATGCATTAAAATGAACAGAGCAGGAATTAGAAGTATAGTTGTGGAGAGAACACGTTGCTGAGTAGCCATGGTTGAAACGCTGTCTCTAAGGATCCTGAGTGGACACCAGTAATTAGAGGCACACAATGTAGTATTGTTCCTACCTAAATGGGTCCACAGTTTTTAAACTCCTCTGTGGAGCATGCCAAATGCAACAGCAGAGGTTGCCCACCTTGCTGCGTGGCTGCTGTGGGCAGGTGGGGAGCACTGGGGTAAGGTGGTGTCACCTGTTGGGCACAGTGTGAGCCAGAGATGGGGGGCTGAACCTGGCACCCAGTAGCACTGGGATGGGAGATTTTATTCCTTTATAGAAAAATTACTTATCTTACAGAAGAATGAGCACATTTTACTTTAGATTGTCAGGAACTTGTTAATAGTGGCAGCAGTTGCTGCTGAGCATTTGGGAATTTTTTGTTATCCCTCTGTATGCTATTATGTATTGCATATTGTATGTGGGCTTTTATGTATGCAGTCTGTGAGTTAACGTACTGCAGGCCTTCACTCAGGTTTTTTCAGGAGCCTGCTCTTGGCTCTGTATGTGAGGCTTTATTTTGTTTTTTGCAATTTGTATTTACAGTCTTTCAATTACTGTTTAGTATCTTACTGCGCAGAATTGCATTTTAGAACAGGGCACTGCAGTCTTGAAGGGCACATCCTGTTTGAGAGGGGTGACAGGAAAATTTCTAAGTACATGAAATCACAGTATAAAAGGATATGTTGCTGATTGAGATTATATCTTTATAAAATACCTGTTATATAAAAATACTGAATTAGCTTAGTTGGGTCTCATGTATGAGCTACTTTCTTCAATGACAAGTAGCAGACAGTGTATCAAATTATGCTTGGGGCAAGTAACTGTGGTCAATAACTACTCTCTTTTTGAATACATACATTACATTAAAGAGCTTTGGTCACAAACTTTAAAATGCTTAGACTGTTCTGAAATGTCCATTAAAATGTCATATACTACTTCTGTGGTTGCTCCCATCACTGATGACTGTTAACAAAATTGTACCTAAGCAGAAGATTTTTTTTTTTTTAATATTCCTGACTCCTTCAGGGATACCACAATCCCAGTTTTAACAGGTTTTGTCTGACCACCATGAATATGAATTATTTATGTGACTTTTACTATGTTGTGGTGCTGCTTACTGAGTAGATTTGGACATCTCTGCTGTGTTGCTGCCTTCTTTACAAGAGTATCATTGTCAAATTTTTGATAGTTTCTTTGAACTTCTCAGCCTGCTTTTCAACTACAGTAATTTGAAGTACTTAGGGCTTTTTTCTGATTGCTTGTGCTTTATTTATTTATTTATTAGAGCTGTCCATGGCTCCAGCTAGCTTCAGGCAATCACGAGTAGCAATGCAAGAAGATTATCTTCTGTTTAGAAATTTGCAAACAGATGGTCTTTCCATAAAAGAAATCTGTTTTTAAAAGTTCCACCATTTTATGCTGGAAGTAAATATTACAAATGCTTAAGTTGTGAAAAGAGAGTGACTTGGTGTGAATATTATTCTGCCTGTTGTGTCATGCCTTTCAGGAAATGTTATCAAAACTGTTTAGGAAAATAATTGAATGAAACCTCCTGACATGTCTCTAGTTTGGCATCATACCCATTTTCTTCGAAGTTGGGGTAGTGGTTCCCAAGGCCAGGCAGATTACATTTCACTGGCTGGAAGCAGTTGTGGATCACATCTGTTGTTTGCACTTCTTTCCAGGAGGTTGGTGTGGGAATCACCGGGGCTGCTGCACGTGAAGCGTTGCGCCGTCCTGTTTGTTCTTTTTGAGTAAACTTAGTTTGGTGAGGTGTGCTAGAACACCCCCTTGAATGGAGCTGAAAAATGGTTTTTTAAAGTTTGGAAAGTGATGTGCAGGCTGCTGGGAGAAAATGTATGAATAAACATAGAAGAACTTCACATGTTTTACAGTATTCAGGCCCAAGGTGGGCACTTCAAAGGGCTGATATTTTGCAGTAATAGCCACTTTGGTTCTTGTGCTTTAAATTTCTGAGTTTGTGGCTAAGCATGTGATTTTCTTTATTGCTTGAAGGCAAACATCACTGGCCTGAAGAAATACAGGTGTACCTTTTAGAGTGTTCTTAATTTTCATGAGTGACCTATGACCTTTTGCAATGTGCTTTTCTTGGTTTGTGACAGCAGAGCTCTCCAGGAACCCTCCTGGCAGGGGTCCTCTGCTGGATGTTGCACCAGAAGGATTGCTGCTATATCAGTTTTAACATTTGCAAGGAGATCCATGGAAAATGAAGTTATCAATGTCTGTTTTAATTATGCCCACAAGCTCCTGCATCAAGGTGCCTGCACATCAGTGCTTTTGTGTCATCTCAGGACATCGCTGCTGCTGAGTCACTCCAGCAGTCACTCCACTCCCTCCCAACAAGTGGATCTACTAATTTGATTAGTAACAAGTGATAACAGGCTATTTCTAGAAATCTATTGCCAATATATAAATGCTTACACTTAAAAACATGTTTTTAAAAATAGCACTTGCACAATTTTTCTTGGAATGGAAAGCTTCTAAACCTTCAGATCATCTCTAAACAGGGTGGCTTTTGTTTGTGTGCTGTATTTTTGATTTTTGTTTTTTTTAGCAACAGAATGGTTTTGTGTGTCCCAATAATATGTTGCAATATAAATCTTATGATTTTGCTGATACAGCAGGATGAAAAAGAAATCATTGCAAAATCATTCAAGCAGTGTTTACCTTATGTGTGTCTCTGTGTGTGTGAATACTGTTTGCTACTAAGGGGAAAAGAGCATGCCTTGAAGCTAGAAAACACTGACAAAATAGCTCAAGACACTTATCAATTGTTAATTTTTAATGATGGTCTTTTTTCTATTAAGGAACATAATGCTGCTGAACTTGTCTCAATCAATTTTTGTGTTTTTTTCATTAATCAGCTAATGCATGTTTCTTCTGTGGCTCTTTATTCTAATGAAATATGTGGATGATTTGGCAGACGACAATGATCTCATCAGTAACGCATCAGAGTAAAATCCTTTTAGCAGATTACATGTGTATTATTTTTGTTGTATCAAGGATGCTGACATATATTCTTTTAAACAGAATCTACATTTGAGATAACTTCTAAATGTGGAATTTCTGTAGTTACTTGTGTATCCTTGTTGCTTCACTTGTCCTATCTGTATTTATATCTACTTTTGCAAAATCATTTACATATTCTTTATGTCTGCATGTGTACTCTATGTACGTTTCACATATTTTTTGTGTATATATTGCATCATATTATAGCTTGAGCCTGTTCTTTAGATGTTCTGCTAAGCTGTCTTCTCTGTCGAGCCTCACACTGTTCAGTTGCTCTGATGCACTGGCCCAAAGCCACTGAAGGCACTTGTTAGTCAGTGCCTCTCTGTTCAGCATGATAGACTTTGGATTAGGTCACCTCCTAGTTGGTGGCAGTCATTCAAGCGAGTAAGCTTGAAAGTGAGCCAGCTGACAGAGAGGTTTGGGCATTCATTTTAGTTTGATTAGATTATCCAAAGTTCGTGAGATTTCCTATTTGAGGGTCAAGCTTATGGCATACAGGTCTGTGTTCTCATCTTTTTATTAATAATAATGTGAAAAACCAGTATCATGGGGTCTGAGGATGGTCGTTTCCTCTGATATGATTTGGCTGTTATGTACTGAGATCATATATTTAGAACTTGGTCCTCTTACAGTTTTTAATTTCTTCACTTACTGTGATTCCTGTTGTTGGCTGAATTTAAGAATTAAGTCTGTGGATCTATGAATATGACTTTGAGCATTAACACTTATCTTGAAACTTTCTCCAACCCTAAATGTAAAAGGAAAATTAAGGAGATATAAATTAAGTAGAACTCTGGAGTATTTTGGCAATTCGAGTGAACAAGATTTCAGCTGCTATCTTTCATCAATTTCTCACACTCTTGGACAGACAGGGTATTTTTAATTTACAACCTGTATTTCAGTTAGTCATAGAACTTTTTTCTTTACTTGTGCAGCTACAAAATAAAATTAAACTACTTTTTAGCTATATTTTTTATAACAGGGTTTAAATGAGAGAGCTGCTGAATAAACAAGCTGTTACACGAAGTAAACATTGTTAGTATTATGGAGAGATTATTCTATAACCATACAGTTCATGTCCTCAAAAGTATTAAGCTATATCTGTGAAAGGATATTTATGAACAGAATGGTAATTTTTTTATAACTTGGGTTTTGGAGGAAAACTTGCACGTCTTTTTTTCTCTTTTTTTTTCTACTCTGAATAATAATAATCTGTGCTCTGCCTCTAAGAATTGAGATTGAGGCAAGTGGTACCCACAGGTCAGTGTTGTGCTTCTGTTGCTGCAGGTGCTTCAGAGTAGCTGGTATAGCTCAAGCTATATCCAAAGAGCAGGTATGTTTTCCTTGTGAATATGGTGACCTGGTGAGGCAGTTGTGTGTGCCATTTGGTTGCACATCATGTAGTGGCTTGTGTCTGTGCATTGGTGTCTTGTGCAGTGATTTAGGCTGGGCTTTTGTAGCTCACAGTCAAATTGCTGGCACCAAACAGCAAAAGAAAAGAGCTTGGAATTAGATTCTCAACACTGTCTGATCATCAGTGCCACAGATGCTCCTTTTCTGCATGGTTTTGGGTTTTAATTCCAAAATCAGTAGTTTCTACCTTTGTTTTTAAGCACTGTCCTCCTTTTCAGTAATGCAAGGAGCGTTTGCTGTGCAGATGCTGAGCGATGGAGTTCTCATGTCTGTATCTGAAGGAAAGTTGTCATTTCATTTGCATTTGTAAGAGCTGCAACAAGTATCCCAGCAGCCAGCCCCCAGCAGTGAGAATGAGACCATCTCAGGTTCAGACAAGCGCCTGAAAATCACCAAGTGCTTGAGGCACTCTGGAAGCAGCTGCACACAGCAGAGACCTGCTCCTGTGTCTGGGGAGGGAGCAGCGAGGGCCGGGATCACAGCACTTGGCTGTGTCCTCAAGGCCTTGCAAAAGTCTGGTGCCTGTCTGATACAGCACAAATGGATGGTGATTTCTGCTTTGCAAGGGAGATATCTTTGATTGCACTTCACAAGTTTCAGTCTTAGGCTGTTCCCAGTCACTTCAGTGGGAGAGCTTATTATGTGGGTGTACCAGGTCTTTCAATGTATGGATTATGGAAAAAATAGTATTGGAAGCAGTAAGGTTCCAAATTTGCCTTGGGTCATGTATGGGACATACATCCTAATTCCATCTCTGCTTCCTTTTGAGTACCTGAGCAGTAAAGAGGGAAGATTCACAACGGTGCAAAGCTTGGTGATTTTTAGGGAAGGTGTCAAGCACATAATGTTCACAGGGCAAGTCAGGGACTGGAGGAGTTACCCTTGTAAGGAGATGAAACTTTCACATAGGTAAGCCAGATCTTTGCATTGAGCCAATGCATTCAGTTCAGGGTGTTGTACATACCAGGAGTGATTCTGGGACCTGACCCAGACTTTTGACTCACACAACTAATCAAGGGCCACCAAACAGCAGCAGAAGGGGCTTTACCTCTGGCTGGGGAGACAGTGCACAGTAACTGTGGGATGTGTTTTTGGTGGTTTGAAGGGATATTGCATAGATTGCTTGAATTCCAGTGGTCTGAATAGTCTTATTTCTAAGTGTCCTGTCTAGATTAATGTTCACAAATATGAAACATCATTTATATGAGTAGAAAACATCTACCTGAACAAATTAGGACAGGTGATTTTCAATAGCTTGACACCAGTGTAGTCACACCCAAGTACAGCTGAGAGAGTTTTAATGGTGTGCCTTAGCATTGCTGGATGTTGTATTTATGTGGTTAAACTTAGCTTGATTATCACTGTTAAATAAATAATTTATAAATGTCTGCTATAAATTTGGTGGAGAGGATGCTGATTTAGGCTGTGGGTTTCATTATGACTGTAAATCATACTTCATGAAGCAAACACTTTTAATAGAAGTAAATAATAAACACAGTTATTATTAGCAAGAGTAGTCTTACCAAAGACTTAGAATGATGTTTGTCGTGGGGAGTGTTGACTACCCCTATAGAAATAAAGGAGGTGTGGGGGGGTGTACAAATCTATCTCCATCACAGTTCTTTTCAGCACCTTTCTCAATTGCTTGGTGGCTCTCTCAGCATCTTCTTGAGAAGATAACTTTGCTTTCTCAAAGTTTTGTGACTGTTAAGCCGCAATGAACACAACTGTGCACTGTGCTAGAAACACGAAGCCCCAGTCAGGGAGCGGGGAGGATGGTGTTTGTTTTTCCAGGTTCCAGTGTAGGGACAGTGTGGTTAACGTTGCTGAACTTGTTCCAGGCAGTGGTGATTATGGCAGATAGATCACTTCTGCGGGTCACAAAGTCCAGAGAAGGCACCTGTGCAAGACCACCATGGTTCATACTCTGCCAGGCTGTCCACTGCTGGGATGACCACTGAGCTTGCCAGAGATGGGCACTGGGAAGGCTCCGGTCAGAGTGGGAACAGTGTGGCCACCCCATGAAATGCCTGGGAAAGAAGGAGAGCTGTCTTCCAGAGACTTTTATCAGGATGGTCCTTAGGGGCAAAAGGAACATTAATTCCCAGATGATTGGAAGAAAACCCTGAAGGAGAAGAAGGGTTGTTGCCACAACTTGCTGATGACTCAAAGCAAGCCCTGGTGCTGCTGCAAGTGCTCCCTGTGTGGTGCCACCTCTGTGGGAATGCACATGAGCTCTGTGTGCTCTGGACCTGCGAGGCTGGATCTGCAAATTCAAACCTTTGAATTCTGCTAGGTTTGCATTAATTGTTAACGTTAGAAATGCTCTCCTCACAATCATGCAGCCTGAGCAGACATTTACTAGGTTGCTTACAATGATTATTAGAAATTTCCTGTGTACTTTATTTTTTTAATAAGGTATTGATTTCACTATATATCTGTTCATACTTGCAATGAATTGATTTATGGTGGCAGAAATTCAGTTTTGCTGCCAAAACTTAATGGACAATAACTAATTCAATTTTTTTCTTCCTCCCTCTTCCCCCCATTTTTTTAAACAATTTTTTTTTTTTTTCCAAAAATAAACAGGGTACTCCAGAGTTTGATTCCTTTGCTTTATCTGACATTTTAATTGGATTGAGGAAGGACAGGAGACTGAAGCAAATGTGGGCATCCCAGAGATGCTGTGCTTGTGACACATATGCTGCCTGTCTCTTCACAGCTCTGCATGTTCTGTAGGTCAGATCCATGCTGCCACCTCAGGCACTCTCTGTGTATCAGGGTAGAGTGGCTCAGTTCCACTGTTTTTCTGCCAAAACTCCTCTCTGGGCTAGAGGTTTTAGGGCTATTTTAAATTAAACAATCTATTTTGTCTGGTGCACAACATTCATAACTTGATTTGAATCTCTCGTGTCATGTATGTAAATGCTTTGTATGATGGTTTTGATTTCTCTCTAATAAATAGCTGGATGTTTTGAAAGATACATGTTGGTTTTGAATTTAAGTTTCACATATAACATTATGAAATCAGAGACTTTAACTTTACACCCTATTTTGCATTTCTGAACCCCATCATGCCTATCCCCTTTTCAGGTGGTTATTAATAAACAGTTTTAGTTTTCAGATGCCTGAATTTCTTTGGAAGTGAGCAATCTGTGGGGAGAATGGGCAAACAGTTTAAAGCTTATGTACATGCTCCTATGCTGTATTTTTGTGTTTTAGTTTTAAAGAGCTGCCCTAAGAGCTGTAAACATCATTACACAATATAAAAAATGTCTCTTGATTGAATGGCCAGAAATTAATCATTCTGCAGGGTTGCTGTGTGGTGTACTTCAACCCACACAATGGCTTTGTCCTAGAATCAAAAGGAACCAATGGGAAAATATTATAAATACCTGGTGAACTCTAAATATTTTAAAGATGTTACATTAACAGGTCAGAAGGAAGCTTTAAGAACTTTGTAGTTTATTTCACTGGCCATGAGCATTTGTGGTGTCCTGTTGGCACTATTGCTAGACATGTTTGATTTTAAGTCTCAGTGCTTTAATTTCACTTTTGATGTGAACCTGAGTGTGAAGTGCCACAGTGTCAGTCAGCTCTCAGATCAGCGTTTGGTATAAAAAAAGTAAAATTCTTGCTGCTTTTGGTGTGATAAATGATGCCACATTTAATTGGTATATATAGTGTTTAACAGACACGTGTTAGCCCTTCTGCCTTAAATAGAAAATCTTCTTCTAAAGTTTAGATCTTTTTAAAGGTTATATTAAAGTGTTTGTTTGGTTCGCTCTGTATGAAAGTAATTCCTTCCAGAATAGGTCAGAAATGTCTTAAGAAATAGGAATAATTTTGTCCTAATAATATCTGAGTATCTCAAATGCCAAATTCTTCACTCCCTGAAAGTTTAAAGAAAACAGTGGAATGTGCAAATATGGAAGAAACTTAATAAATTTGAAATGTAGCCTTTAGAGGGGAAGAGGAGATGTGAAGAGGGCAAACCCTGGATTGGCAGCACCGTCTCTGTCTGGGGCCGCCCAGACAGCTCCATCCCTCCATTCACCCTCCCACACTGGAACACCCTTGGGGAAAGAGTCATGAGAAACAAAGTTTAAATAAGAAACCCTGGTGCTGAAAAGGAATAAATTGACAGTTTTGAATGGTGTCCTCTGTGGGGTGAAATGGCCCTTGTGGGGTGTGGGGGCCGTGCTGCCCTGGGAGCTGTCAGACCTACAGCTCCCTCTCTCCTCTCCAAAGTGGGGAAGCCTTTGCTTAATGCAAACCTGAGCTGTGTCCTTGGGCAGAGATGCTGTTCTAAAACATTGTTTGACTGTCTGTTTAAGAATAACAGGCCCAAAATCCTGGCATAAAAGGGAAATGTGGTCCAATTATTTTTTTGTTTTTTTGTTGTGTTCTTCATTCTTGAGGAACAAGAATGTTTATAGAATTCTTGAGGAATTCGATAAACTATTAAGAGGAGTGAAATGAAAATTAAAATTAAAAAAACTTATGTAAAAAAAACAGCAACAACCTGGAAGCAGCCTGAAAATACTAAAAACTGAGATTCTGAGGTCTTTGCACTTTCCCTTCCTGGTTTCCCAGCAGTCCTTCTTGGAGAACTCTTTGTCATGGAAGAAGGAAAATACAGTTTTGTTCATGTCGCAAGTTAGATTCTTTTTTTGTGTGTTATTAACAGGTTTGGCAAACATCGCAAAGATGACAAGAGTGAGAAAACTGGTAAAATAAAAGTGCAGGAAGCTCTTACTTCAGAAGAGGAGAGAATACGAATGAAGCAAGAACAGGAGAGGTAGACTTCAGTATTTGCTTAAACCTTGATAGAGAGAGTTTGTTTTTTAAATTAAATAACTGAAGTTCAATTTTCACTGATGAAATTTTCCACATGTTGATATGTTTATATACTTTAAATAACAGGACAAAGCTGGATTTATTTTGGACATTAGTATGAACAGCTCCTTTGGCTGTGTTAAGCATCTTTTATAGACGCAGAGCTCCCTTTTTTATTGAGGAGACTGAAGTAATAAAATGAAATGCTTTCTCTATATATTCTATAACTGATTTTATTGACATTTTCAGAAAACAAATATTTATATAGAATGAAGTATGTTTTGTATTTTTCTTCAGAGTTTTGCATATCTAGATTTTTCATTGATAAATTTAGGAGAAACATAAAAATTATGCTTACCAGTATATTTGTCACTGGAGTTCAGTCTATTTATGTGCCATGCAGTCTGTTTATGGAATGATATATATATATTAAACTGCTAATTGTAAAAATGAGTGGTGAGCACCTCTATTTTTCCTTGTCAGCTTCCCTTAACATAAAAAAAACTATATAATATATATGTCATATGCTCTTCTCAATATTTCCAGTCTACTTTTCATCCTGTCTCTTGTAGTCCTAGATATCTGGGGCCTAGACTCTGGTGTCTCTCAGATCAATTTAATCAAAATCTTGAAAAGTGTAGGTTACCAGTTAACTTAAACTGGGAGATGTGAGTTGAGAGACAGCCTCTTTGACATTACTTCAGTAAGGAGACAAACTTTACAAAGTTTGATTGCTGAATGGTAAATAGATTCAGACACATTTAGCAGTGAAAGTGAACTATGCATTAGAATTATTTATCTAAAAATCATGCTATAGCTCACCCTAAATTTAGGATTGATGCAGAAACTTTGGAGGGAAATTTTCTTGTCCTTGTAGAGGAGATATCACTAATTCGTCATAATGATCTCTTTAATTACCATCTCTATGCACCTTGGTCTTCTGCAAACAAGAACAGAAGTTCATGAATGGTGGCTTCATCATTAACAGCTTAATAGAGACTATTAGAGCCACTGTATAATAGAGAGCCACTGTAATTCTTGTCTAGACTCCTCAGTTAAACCTAAAAGGGTTTGCTATCAGTTCTTTTAGGGTTGAGTGATTGACAGTAAAGACAGGGTGGGAGTGTGTGTTTATTGGTTTAACTTGTTAAACTCCAGAAACTTTATCATTTATGACCATTTGTTTAGATTACATCATGGGATTTTTTTTACTCTTTAGCAGATATGCTATCATAAATTATTATAAAAAATTATTGTCTTTGTCCATCCATTCTGATTGTAGAAGGTGGCTGGATTACAGTGCCTGGATGTTTTTTTCTAGTCTGATTGGTTTTTATTTTTTCTTTTTTAACAAAAGTGAGGCAGGGTCATTAAATTTGTTACTGTTTTTTAAAGTAAAGTGCTTGCAGACTAAATAGCAAAGAGGAAGGCTGGAATTGAAGGGAATAAGTGATGAGGGTGTTTGTGCAGCCAGCTTCCCTTCTCATGGATGGAGCAGCCACAGAGCTCATGCCAGGGGTGCAGAGCCATGGAAAGCTGCCTCGGTTGCTCTGCCCAGCTCAGGGCAGGGGATGGTTGGCCATAAAAGCACCACTCTGTGTCCTGGCTTCACACACTGCTGAGCCCCAGCTGGCCCTTAGGGTTTCACAGTAACAGGAGGTCCCCAGAAAATCTGCCATATACATTTATAAAAAGAAGAAAGACTTGACGCCTGGGTTAGTAACGTTTTCTCTCTCTTCATTCTCTCTCTCTGTCTCTCTGTGTCTCTCTGTCTCTCTCAGTAAGAATGGTCAGAGTATAGACTGTCCATGTGGTGATGTAAGAGAGGTTGCAATAGTCACGCTGGGTACCAAGGTAGAATTATGAAATTATTTGTATAGCCCCCAATGCATGGAGCAAATCCTAATCCCTGTCCATCAAGTTATGCTAACCAATTTGAATCTTTCCTGGAATCTCACTCCTCATGTGTCATAAAAACAATTTTATATGTTCACTGAGACTGCAGAAAATGCATGTGCCAGAACTTCATAACAGCTTGATGTTATAGTAACATGGGTCCTTATCCTCCCATTATTCTCTTTCCCTGTGTATTTGCTTTCCTTTGTGTTATGTCTATAAGAGAATGCAACTTCTTTGGGGTAGTCGCATGTACAACTAATAAAAGATAATAAAATAGCAACCCAATGTGTGAGGTGCTTCCTTATGTTTCTAAAAAATTCAGATGTTGATTTGGTCCACAGAGACTAAATGTTTTTGCAGTTAGATTGCAGAGTTTCCTTTTGATCCTGTAAAATAATGATGTTAGATACATGCTGTTAATGAAGAGTACTCTTGCAAATTAACTGAACAATCCCTCAAAATGTTTTCTTAGGAGACAGAGTAAAATATTACTGTCAATGTTGGCTCATAACGGCTGCTATTTTAACTTTGGTTTCTGTGAGGTTTTGTCTTCTCAATTTTTTTAGCAGTGCAATTCACTTGTTCTATTTTACTTGGTATTTGATACTATATACCTCTAAAATGATGCAATGCTTTGGGGAAATAGGTTGGATTTAATGAATTTACTATGTATGAGAGGCTAGGATCAAAAATCCTTAGGGGGCCAGAGAACAAGTGAACAGTCCATTAAAAAATCAATCATGCCCACAATTTTATGGAATTATTAATTTTAATAGTATTGTGCTTACAATAGTATTTTCTTTAAAACCTAGCATTCATATGGATTATGAGACAAATAAGAAGAATGCTCTTTGGTTTACCATGATTCAATTAATAAAATGGCATTTCATAAATATATTATTAATAATAATTTCTTGATTCTCTGATTCTTTGATTAAGGAGTGTATCACTTAAGCTGTGTATCTCTTAAGCTACATCCTATATATGTTGGATATATATGTACATGGCGTGTGTTTACAGACAATCTTTAAGTAATTTTGAACAAAAAAGGAAAAAAGGAAGTTATCTAGTTGAAAATACAGCCAGCTTTCAATGACAAGGAATACTGGAACAATTTGTGGTGTACTTGATGAGACCACCCACTAGTCTTACCAAAAATCCTGTAAAATACTTGCTATTTGTAAATCCTCCAAATGTTGGAAAAACAGTTCATCCAAGGCCATAGAACATTGTCCCATGTCACTATGCTTTAACACTGGTTCACTGCACAAAAACAAGTCTGCTTGCATTACCCTTGAGCATCTGCCAAGCACTGATCTTAAAATCTGGCTGGGCTCTGCTGTGCTGTTAGAAAAGGTTCTCCCCAGCAGTGGCACCAGTCGAAAACTTAAAGCAAGACTGGGTAATGGGATTTCTGCCTGTGGCCTTGAGTCTCCTAAGAAAGAGTCTGGAGGAAGCTGAATAAGAACCAAGTTCAGTTAGCTCTGGTCCTGTGCCAGATCACAGCTGTTTTACATATATGCTGATTTGGAGCCCCTTGTTGCTGTGTGGTCATCTTGTCTGTCTGTCACTGGACTGCTCAGACTGGGTACCACTGAGATGCTGCATTCACATGGATAGGCTGAGAAAACAGCCCTGGGTCTTTGTGGTTTTGTTACAGAAGGTCTTTTGTCAACTCCAGAGTCTTCTGATGTACCTATGATTTGCACATCTTCCTAAGATCTCTTGGATTGTGCAGACTGGAGATGTGTGGATTATCCTGAGCTTTTAGAGATGCTTCTAAATGCTTATAGCTCTACACAGGCATTGCAATGTTGGATAGACTTAAAGGAGATTTTGAAACTTTTGTCAGTGACCAAGAAGAATCAGTTCATATGGGTGGTCACCTTGTGTTGTGCTGCTACATCTAAACCTCTGGAAGCCCACAGGCCTTCCTTTCCAGTCTAGAAACCCTCTACATCTGGTCTTTGGGGGCCTCCCAGAGTAGGTTTGCTCAGTATTTAGTCAGTGTGTCCATTAATATCCTGCAACCTGATTGTCCTGAAATGTTTTCTGAATTCTTCAAGGCCCTTTAGTGTAGTCTCTTTCTTAGGAGGTATGAAGACAGAATTGCTGAAAAAACCTACTGCTTTTGTCTTCTGGTTGTTATTGGCAGTCTTTGCTGGAGAGAGACATCCCTCCAAAAATCAGGTTCCGATATCTTTGTTTCTCCCTCGTCCATTCCCTTGCATTTTTCCTTCAAGTTAATTTTTTGTTGTTTTGGGCTTCGGGTTTGTTTGTTTGTTTGTTTGTTTGTTTTACCATTCTTTTTCTTTCCATTTCAACTTTGTATTCATTATAAAACATATTGTCAGCAAATCCAAAACCTTTGCCTGTGGTCTTCCCTTCTTTAGCACAGGCATGTGCAGTTCTTGGCACACACGGCAAGGCCGTATGTGCTGGCAATCTTCAGCCTTGGACAGAGTTCCTTTAGCAAAGAAAGTTCTCCCTGACCTGAACAACTTTACTCTTTGTAGCCAAGTAGAAAATAACAGAGGAATGAACTAAACGTAGCTCTTCGTGAAGTTTTTAAGAAATTCATCTGAATCCAGCATGCTTCACTGCTGGATAATGCTTAAAAGATGAAAGTTGCAATTCTCATGTAATCTCATGATTCAGAGTTCGTGATCCATCTATGGGCAAACAGTGCTTATGCTGTAATCCGCCTCTAGAGGCACTTCTCCTCTTGGAAGCAAAGTCTAGAGGATATTTTCTCTGTTTGGTTAATACACTGATTTAAGAGCTTTACTAATGTTCTGTAAATATCTGTGTTACCATAAAAGTGTTTTAATCTTAGTATTGTATTCTTCCTCAACTTCCACTGAAACGGATGCAAAATCAAGTGCTTAAACACCTGTGTTGGGAGGATCAGACTTGAGGAGATAAGGAGAAACCTTTTGGGAGAGAATTAATGCGTTGTGCTGGTGGAAGTGCTGTGACAGAGGCTTCGGAGATGCTGGGAGGGCGATAGAGCGGTCAGATGGGGGCCTGCGGGGCCGGGGGCTCGCTCTGCTCTGTCGCAGCAGCTGTAGAGTCGCAGCCTGTGCTGTGCTGGAGGACAGCTAACACGGCAGAGCGATGCTGCGCTGGGTACGTGCGTGAGAATAGCTCCCGTCTGCACCAGAAACGTCCTGCTGTGCTGGTTTCCCCCCTTTCTGATCCGGAAAACATGACCTTTTGTTCCTCTGGGTTACGGCGGGAGCTACACTTACACGATTCTGCCGTCGCTGTGCCCCAAGTGCCGCCAATTCCCGGCCCGGGAGGTGCCTGGGGAGCGGCGGGGCCGGGAGGGGGAGCTGCGGGCTCGGCGCTGCCGGCCCGGCCCGGCCCGGCCCCGCCGGGATCGCTCCTGCGGCCGCGCCCGGCGCCGGTGTCAGCTGGGGACAGCCGTGCTGAGCCGCGGGGGTGGCCCTGGGCGGCTGGGGATGGCCCTGGGCGGATGCTCTGGACGGCCGGGGATGCTCTGGGCGGGCCGGGGATGGCTTTGGACGGCCGGGGATGCTCTGGGCGGGCCGGGGATGGCTTTGGACGGCCGGGGATGCTCTGGGCGCCCGGGGATGGCTTTGGACGGCCGGGGATGGCTTTGGGCGGCCGGGGATGCTCTGGACGGCCGGGAATGGCTTTGGACGGCCGGGGATGCTCTGGGCGACCGGGGATGGCTTTTGGCGGCCGGGGATGCTCTGGGCGGCCGGGGATGGCTTTGGACGGCCGGGGATGCTCTGGGCGACCGGGGATGGCTTTGGACGGCCGGGGATGCTCTGGGCGGCCGGGGATGGCTTTGGACGGCCGGGGATGGCTTTGGACGACCGGGGATGCTCTGGGCGACCGGGGATGGCTTTGGGCGGCCGGGGATGCTCTGGGCGGCCGCGGAGGAGGCGATGCTGGCGGCGCACGGCGGGGAGCGCTGAGTTGCGGGGCGCTGCCCGGGAGGCGGGTCAGGCGTCTGTCCTGCGCTGGCAGATTTGCTGTTACTTTTGGAGCTCAGTCAATAGGCTGACAGCACTTTTTTTTGGGGCGGATGTAAACAAGGCTGCGAGTAGAGTGGGTGTCGTTCACACGTTATTTGTCCTAAATTTAGAGGGAAACATTCTGCCTGTTCATTAATAGTTAAAATAGGACTGATTTCTTTTTCCCCCAAAGGATTCAGTTATTCCATAAAATGCTTCCTGTATTATATTTTCCTAAGGGTATATGGGTCTTTATCTCTAACATGTAATAAACTTCTCTTCATCCTTCTCTAGTACCATTAAAGCCACAAGCCCTTTGTTGTAAAAGTATACTAATGAATAGAAATGTTACAACAAGAACAGAAGTCTTGTGTTTTCCCTTCATCATGCATCATCCATTTTAATTAGACAAAAGGGTGGTGAGTACTGTGACAAGAGTCTGGAATTAAAATCATTAATTGATGTCAAGCTGACGAGAGACTGCTAACATGAATTTACTGACAGCAGGAAAGAAATTAACCTTATTACTTTATTTAGTACATTGGGACTATTTATTATTCTTTCCTGTGTAAGTTCAATGTGTTCTGTTAGCGATGATAGAGAAAGACAAATAATTAATAAAACCTACATTGAGTTTTATTACCTCCTATCAATGACATTGGGATGAAAACCACATCAATAATTCACAAAAAACAAACCCACCACATCCTTCTAATCAATGTAACTCATCAAAACTGATACAGCAACATTTTTGATATTTTAGATGAGTATAACAGGCTATGCTCTCCAGCCAAGTAGAATTGCAAAAGTGATTTGATTTAAAACCATGCCTTAGTTTCTTAATGTCAGTGTTGCAAAAAATGAAACATATTTTCTGCAGCAATGACATTGATTGGAATAACTGTCTGGTTTGATCATCATTGGAAGGTCAGCCTAACAAAGATGAGTTTTAATGTTAAGCATCTTTATTCTTTAGATGAAAGAGTACAGCAGTGTCTTACAGAATGACAGCAGCATCCTATAGATAATTTGTGACCCAAAGGTCATAATAAAAGAATAGAGGGAAGGTCATCCTGTAGTAAAGGCCATCTGGAACTGTTAAAGTATCAGATGGAGTAGGGGGCTGAACAGCAGGACACTCTTGGTGTCTTTCCAGATTTCCCAGAGAGACCATAATATTTTTATTGGAAAACCCCAACTTTTTTCCCCCCTTAAGCAAAATATTTTCATCAAGCAGTTTCATCTTACTTTAGGGAAAATGACAACATACTGTGATAAGGAAAGGATTTTTGTTACTTACAATGTCTAAGAGTTATCTGTGGTTTTGAAATAACTCAAAGATTCAGCTTTACTTTTGCTGCTGCTGCATTTTGATGCCACTTAACAGCTTTCAGAAAAACTGTTATCCCTAAAACCATTATTACTGCAAACATTTAGAATATAAGTAATTAGTGAAGTTTTCTGTTAAAACTTTCACCTTCTTCCCAGCTTTTAACAGAGGAGAGTTAAAATCAGAGCAATATGTTTCTCATTCTCACTTATTTTGTGATGGGGTCTGCTTGTCTCAGTTTCATGGAGATTTGTAGCATTGTTTTTGGCAGTGGTTTTTTACATATTGGATAAGGGTGCAGGATATGAAAAAAAAATCAATGGCAATAATTTTTGGAAGAGAACACAGAAGTGAAGCATGTGAATATTGAACTTTGGAAAAACATTTCAGGCCAGTTCCACTTCATAAAAATACTGACTTTGGGAGCTATGTAAATTGAAGCCTTTGTAGAATAATAGTTACTGGAGTAGTTTTTCAAACAAAACACCACTCTTCTCTAGCTACATATTGTAATTATAGAGATTTTAAGACATCGTGTTAAAAGCATATTTTCTCTATTATTTTTCTATAGTGATTCAACACATTGCACTGGGCAAGGTCTAGCCAAGTCCCTTGCAATATATTGAAAAAACATAATTTATGTGGCCTGTATAATATTCTGCATTATAAATTAGTTTAAGGTGTCTTGTAGATCATATAAATTCAGTACTCTCTTAGACATATTAGTTCAAAGTAAGAGCACTAAAATGTTTCACTTTAGAATGCCAGGAATTTCAGGCTAAGGCAGCAGCATGTCCTCTGATGTCATAAGAATTCTCCTTTATTGGCAGAGCTACTGTGGCAAAGACTTATTTAAGAATCAAAATATCTTTACCATAGTTACTAACTCACTGAACTTACTCTTGCTGAATTGAACAGAACTCAAAACCTGTCAGGTTTTCCACACTGCACTACAGGACTCTGTTTGACAGTAAAACAAGGCACTAATCCTGCTCCTTTTTCTAATTCTTAAATGTAGCTGCAAGTATTTGACTAGCCAGAAAGACACCTAATGATGCATCTGTAACAGGCAGATCCATCCTCCCTCCACACCACAGCTGCAAACTTTATTTTGTGACCAGTTACTAGAAGAAACCTTTTAGGAGTTATGAGACAGCTGGCTCTGTTTCTGGCCATGCTAGAGATTTGTGCTGTCAGTACTGTGACCCAGTGAGGTTTTAGAAGTGAATCCTCAGAGGTGTTGTAGGTGTGAATTTGAGGGTCCTGAGCTAAGATATTGACTTATAGGCTATATTCTTTATTGGTTTGTTTTTTTTTTTTTCCCTTTATCTTTTCTTTCATCTTCAGTGTATGAGAGTCACATAATCCTTGCTTTGTTGTGAGGTTTTTTTCATTGGTATTTTTTGTCCCTTCATGCTGTTTCATTTTTCATCTTCCAGATTAGGCTATTTTATACATAGTACTCTAGAAACACAGAACAATGGACCTGAAATAGAGCTAGCAGCAGAATTTTGTGCCCACTTTTGTTACTAGACTTCAGCTGGAGGAGCATGACTGGTGGATAGGCTCACTCAACCAACTGATAAGGGTATGGTAGCTCAGCCTCCAGTTGCTGCCTGCAGTATCTGGAAATGACTGGTTTGATTCATGGTATGGTGTATGGTACCATTAGAAATGTGGTTTGCCTATGTCAATTGCTTCTTGCACACATGGGAACACACGTGCTCCTTACACATCTAGCTGCAGAATTCAGATGTTACCTACCAGTGCTGCTCTCTGGAATTATTCTCCAATTGAGGAAAAAAAAAATGTACAGGAAGAAATCAAGCAAGCAAGCAAGTCTGCATGAAGGAGGAAAGCAGAGCCCTTAAAGCAAGGAGGGAGGAAAGCAGGAGCTTGTGTTTCAGCAATAGTTGAATATCATGATCTCTTCCTTTCTACTTCAGTCCAGCAGAAGAGCTAAATAGGAGATTAGAGATAATTTAATGATGAAGGACCTGTTGTCATAGGTGTAAATATCAGCCTTTCTGGCCAGTTTTGTTATGCAAAAGAAAAACTAATTTCCATTTTACTTTCAGACAGCAATGATGTTCTTTGATGCAACATGGTTCCCAGCAGGGTAACAGTCTCATTTGCTCATTTGGGTGATCCTCCACTTCTGGGGTCACTGATCCTTGGATCAGACATGAAAACAAGGACAGAAAATTTCAGTCAAGGTAGTGGTTTTTTTGGTGACAGGAGGACCTATGCTGCCTGTGTACCTGCAGCATTCTCCTTTGGTTGAAACATATGTATTCTTTTTAAAAAAAACACAGCAGGCAAACCCTCCACCCTAAAGTGTGGCAGACTGTTAACTGTAAAGTAGGCTAAAAGCTCCATTGAAGTGTAAGTAAGATAATTTGCAGATTTTTTAACCTGAAGTAAGTAAGCAAGGATTTTCACTTGTTTACTGCAACATCCAAGAAAGCAGGTTTGAGATACTGACAAACCTGCTGACATGGACATGTCTTCACTTTGTAAAGACAAAGGGTGAATCAGGAAGGTCAGGTGATAAGGAAGGATGGGGGTGAAATATATGAGATTCCACAAGGTTAGAGGAAATAATTTTAATGTCTCCTTTAGTTTCATCAATGTCACTTGATTTCAAATTGGTGTTTGCACTTCACCTGCTCATATGCATAATATTTACTTTCTCTCCTGCATTTTTTCATTTCTTTACGTCTTCATTTGTATTTTGCTGCCTTCTGTAATAGCCTTCTTTAATATAACTCCTTATAAAAATGAGCATAATGTTCTCTCCTTAATATATTAGGGCACTTAAAGTAATCACCTTATCACCTTTATCCTTCACCTTTTTTTCTTTTTTAACTGCGGCCCTCCTGGGTTGTAGCTCATTAAACGTTTTTGAAATTCTCATGCATCTCTTCTGATTTGAGGAGGGGGGATCTTCAGAGAGACAGTAAGTACTATCACATATTCTAATTGGCAGATAGGCTGTGATTGTTGAAGGAGAAAGAAAATTAAGACTGTCTGATTATGTAGATACATTTCTTTAATTTAGAGATGATGGGCAGCCTTTTAAATGAAAAAAAATGTAGTCCTTGTTATATTTCTCAGCTGTTGTACAACCAATGGATAGGAAATGTATGTATGTAAAATTTCTGTGTAGGTGCAGAATTACAGATCTTTAAGAGAGACCATGCCACTTTTTCAAGGTAGTATCTGCAGGGTATGCCATTCCTGAAAGATGTTTGTTTCATCCTGGTGCTTTTTTTTGGTTTTGTTTTGGTTTTTTTTCCCTTAGTTTACAATTAACTCTACAGCTTCCTGTGGCAGTCTTTTCCACTGCCTTTTGTTTAGGAAGTTGCCCTGCTCACAGTATCTTAATTATTCTTGCTTCAGTTAAATACCTAACACATTATTCTTTTCCTCTGGTGTTTGCAGATGGCTGTTATGTCCCCACTCTGTCTTTTCCTTTCCCAAACAGCTTGATGTTGCTGACTCATATATGTTACCCAGTAGAACTTCCAGATCCATTCTTAAAAAGCAACACACAGATTTTTTTTCTCTACTTTTAATTGATTGTTTATTTATTTGAACTATGTAAATTACCTTCTAGTTGCTGTTATTTAAGTTAAGTATACTTTTATAGTCTACTCTGTATTTCAAGAACATTTGAAATCTTAATCCTTTCCTCCAAAGTTCCTTCATTTGGGTTTTCCACAGATTCAATAGTGTCCTGATTAATAATGAAAAACCCTGAGTAAATTCAGAGTGATCCACATAGAAAATACCTCAATCTGTCCATTCTGGTGACTGTGAATCTATTCTCTAGATACTCTGTAGGAGCAGCCTTGTTTAACCTATTGCATCCATCCATAGCTGTTTTTCTTAGCCTGGGACTGTTTCTGATCTGTTCACGAGGCCATTTCCCGTGTTTTAGAAGGGAAATCTGACTGACTTTAACCACATCTGTTCTTGATAACTCTATGGTGGCTACTGCTTGTCCCATTATCTCCTCTGTGCTTACCAGTAGTTTACTTAAGAAGGGATTGAAGTTAAACTCATGAGTCTTTAATTCTCCTCCTTCTCTGAGGTATGTTTGACTTTTCCTAGTTTTTTAGTATTTTAGCTGTCCTCAACAAGTTCTCCTAGTTGCTGAAAAAGTCTGAGACTGCCTCAGACAGTTGTGTATGTCAGAACTTCAACCACCTTAACCAGTTTCTAGCTACTTTTTTTGCTGGTATATTGAAGATATTTTTGTTATTGGTGGTAGTCAATTATGCTGGTCATCTGCTTGCAGTCAACCATTTCAGTGAAGACAGATGCAAAGGGAAAAACCATTAAGCCTTAGGTCTCCTCAACATCATCTGTCAATATCCTTCCCTCGCTGCCACGCAGGGTAGCAACCTTTTCTTTGCTCTTCCTTTTACTGCTAATGCAATTACTCAATGATTTATTGTCATCTTTAAAGCTCCCTGCTACTTTTATTTCACATTATGCCTTGGCCTTTCTGATTTTGTCCCTGTGTGCTTGTGCAAACTGACTACATTTTGCATGTGTTTCCTCACGTGTCGGAGGTCAGAGGATGGTCATATTTCAGTCGACTGATCACATATGTATATCTATAGCAGATAAGGCAGAACTCTTAATTTTTATTTTATTGACTTGAGAAAGTTGGATCTCTAGCCTTTCAATTTAAAAAATTGTATTTACATAGCAGTATTTTCTGACTTTTTAAAAAATGTGTTTAAGTTTTGAATGAAATGAGGGGAAATGAGGAAGAGGAGGTGTCTTTCTTATTTACAAGCTGTGGCCGTTGGTGGCCAGGATTATCCATTGTGCACAGTGATCCTTCAGAATGATTTTCCCAGGAAAGCAGATGGCTCTGCTAAGGGTGGTTATAACTGTGATAACTGACTAGCTCTAATCATGGCAAGAAAAGCTAAGTGTCATATGCCGGTTCAGAGTGAAATCACAGTAATGCCTATAATCAAGGTACCCTCATTAGAAGGCTAGTTGTCAGAAAAATTCTGCTTGGCTCCAGACAAAGGTCAAAGAAAAACAGAGGAGAGGACAAACTCCCATATTGACTTGATTGCCAAAAATTAGAAAAAGGGCCATTAAAGCCCTGAAGGCAGTAGAGAAGGTTGGGGGAGGAACAGTGAGACCTGGTGTGCTGTGCCTGCAAGGTATTTTTCACTAGCAAAGAAGGAGGGGACAGATTTGACAAGATCTGGCTGCTGGCCAGTGCACTTTCTGACCTCTTTATTAGAAACGATATCTGGCAAAAATTGGACTGAATGTGTTCATCCCACTGGAGTAACTTGAACAAGCTGCCTGGCTTTATAAACGTGTTGTTGTTTTTCTCTGTTTCCAATCCATCATCCCAGCGCATGCCAGTCTGATGGTAGAAGAACTGAGAACTGGCAGCCGTGAATGGCTTGTCATTAAGCTTCTGTCCTTACACAATGCTGTTTCCATCCTTAATAAACATTGTCAGCCATCTCACATATGTGGAACTGCGAGCGTTCAATACTGATTTTGTAAATGAGCGAGTCTCGGTGGAAAAGACGAGGGTGTGGATTATCACTTGGGCAATAGCTGGATCCTGGCAGCCGCAGGAGGATTAATTGAATTGACCAAGCAATTGCACACCAGAAACAGCAGCCAACTTTTTTTCTGCTCTTAGGGGAGGACATTGCTGCCATTGCAGTAGCAAATGTAATGTACTAGCCATGAATATCCTTCCGTGCTGTGTTCATCAATTAAGATAAGTAGTGATTTTTTTGCAAGGACCTAAATCACTAATATGAAAAAATCCAAACAAAGGAGACTGAATGTCCCAGGGGATTTGGGATGTACTTATATTTTGCTCCCAACTTTAGATGAAATAAGGGCTGATTTCTTTTGACAGCTTTGCTTAATCACTTTTACCTGCAACAGCTCATCCAGCTCCACGGATTTGACTTTTCTGTTGCTTAAAAAAGTTCAGAGAACTGCAGTAAACATTTAGCTCAGGTTGGAATTGAATCCCAAATTAATACGATTACTTAGTACCCACATATGAGTTATGTGGCTAAACGCCCTTTGTGGTCAAGGAAGAGCTACTCAACACAGTTGGCAGAGCCTGGAGAAGGGTTTGGCTTCACCTTAAAATGTCCATGTTACAGATGTTCAGCTGAACTGTGTGCTGGACCATGCAGCGGCTGCCTGGTATGACTGACCAGCTCTCCTGGGAGTTCAAAACATACCTTGATACCTAAATTTAGGTGTCTAAAATGGTAGTTGCCTTCATCTGAAAGCTAAATATTGCTCACAGTTTATAAGAAGGGAACAAGGTAGCTGCTGATTCCTGGGGACAGCCATGTAAAAGCTTTTGCCTTCTTTTTGAGACCACCATTTCATGTGCATAGGAATTGCTGTACAATGGGTATGTCTGTCATTACTGGATTAGCTTGCAATGAAAAGCTCTTCTAACAATTATAGGAAGTTCTGCAGCTAACAATATTGTCATTTGAGGCAGTTATCATTAGCTTTTGAATTGAATGGCACACAAATGCATGAGGATAGTTTATACTGAACATTATAATTTGAGTCTCAAAAGTATGACAGTGTGTTGTTGACATTTTCAGTGTTAACACTTCAGCAGGAAGGGTTTAGAAACTTCTTGGGATAGCTTTTGTATTTTTTAAAGTTCAGTTTAAATACTGAAAAATTGATTAGCAGTTTCTACAAAAACTCTGACGACAAAAAGAGTTATGTGAATGATAAGCATTAGCATTATTATTATTGTTATCAAACCACCACAAAATCCTTAGGATGGCCATAAATCCTCAAAATTAGCTGATTTGAAATCTCAGGCATTTTTATTGTGCCATGTCATGAAGGAATACAATTCAGTGAAGACAGCTTAATACACTTATCCACATTATGAAACCAAAGCACTGTGGTCAAACACTTCTCCAGATACTGGATTTCATTAGTGGGGGTGTTGCTGATTAGGGCTGAAGCACAGAGCGAGTTCTAGGTTCTCATCTGTGCTGCACAGTGTGTTTACATAACCATTTTAATCTTCCCCACAACAGTCTGCACTGGCATTTGCCATATACATACTTGATGTGGTATGGGCTAACAAATGATTTAGGGCACATCAAGCATATACACACATGAGCACACAGAGGGGCCAGCATAAAATACAGCATCGCATTAAGTTCAACTCCTTATATAAAAATATATTCAGAGTTAAAAGCTATTATAATTCAAAAGGGATAGTGCAGTATTCAGCTGAGAGCTCTTATTCTTTTCAAGTATATGCCTACATATTTTTCCCTAGTCATTTGGTTCCTTCAAGCTGAAAGACATAATGTTTAAATGTGGTATGTCCTTGAAAAGGCAAACCCAAACATATTTTAAACAATATTCAAAAATATATTAAGCAATTGAAATACCTATACTTATGTCACATGAAAGTGCTAGCATTTTCACATTGGCTTAAATGTAAAGCCCAAAAGAATAATTAAGAGAAAAAAACCAGAACATTTTGGGTTTCAGTATAGTTGGACACCATATACCTTTAATTTTAGTGTTCTCCTTTGTTAAATGTTTTTGCAAACAGTTACTGGGTACTTTGTTTATAATTACCAGGAAGATTAATGTGTTTAGACTCTGATTTTTAGTACTATGTATGTGTATTAATACATTGTATTAGCAATTGTAGAAAATACTCTAAAAATTTTCCTGGTAGATGTGGACATAATTACTTGCATAACACTTCAGCAATCAGTTCTTTCCCACTTGAATGGGAATAAGTATCCCTCATGGAGCCATGCATGGGAAAACCTGAATGCTCTGGCTGCAAATGGCTCAGCATCCAAACTATTAAAGAGCCAATAAGCAGATGCAGGAGAAAAGATGATTCACATGAAACAGGGAACACTCATGTCTGCACCTGTGGGGAGTGATGTGATCTTCATGGTCTAAAGGCACAGAAGGTCACTGCCCTCTCCCATAGCAGTTTGTGTAACAAAAGCAGATATCACCTGTAACACCAGGTAATTCTGTTCTATAAGCACTTCAGGTTACAATGTTTTCTTCTGATTGAATTACTCTATGCCACATTATTGTTACACTGTCTGATTTCATGCACTGAAATTTTGGTTATCTAAAATACATGGATTTTTTTCCTTCAAATTGGTGTCAGACAGTGTTCCCATATATGATGATGAATTATCTATTTAAAGGAAAATTAGAGCTACCAATGTCTAAGAAATTTCTGATTTCCTTTGCTTCTCCCATTCAGAGGACAAATATAAGTAGATAAATACATTTCTTCACAGAGTAAATAATACTGGACTGGGAGGTAAACTACAGTGAGAGGAATCAACATGCACAGGTGGTTTTCAGACCTGCTTTTCCTCCTACATAGATACCTTCCAGGTGATTAAGGCTGTAACACTTCTGAATTAACAGTTTTAGGGTATTGGAGAAGGTAAAATACATGTTTTTATTTTAAAATAGACCTGCAGAAACCCTGTTTAAGTTTGAAATGAGTTTTGCATTTAAATTTGCGTCCCTCTCCACTGTAAATTAAACAAAACCAATTCCAGTCTGTTGTTGCTAACACTGTAGTGGAAAATTCTCTCAGCTGACTGGTGTTATAGTTTTCACTTCCTTTTTTCCCTATTAAAATAAAACACAACCAATAAAGAAAATAATTTTGCATTTGCAAAATTTAAAAGTTAAGTTAGTTTAAAATTAACTTTTCAAAAATTTTTTTTCTTTTCACTGTGACCGAACATGGGGCATGTAAATGGATCATTGAACCATCAATGTAGGTGGCTCTGTCTGTTGAAGGTAATTCAGTCAATCAGTTGTATCCCAAATCACTATCTACGGTCAATAGATGCTCTCTGTACTCTCAGGATTTGTGGGGGAAAACATGTCTGTGTATCCATGGCATCCCTGTATTCCCTTATTTTTTATGGTGATCTTTGTAAAGGATCAGTTTGCTTGGGACTCAGTCTGAGGAAGAGCCATTTCTGATATTCACATACCAGCTCAGGGCTGGATTCACGTGCATGAACACTGATGACTTATGTCATTTGGGCTGTCACAGTGTCTGGGACTTCAGCATAAACTGGGGGAGTCCTTGCCCAGCAGCTGCAAGTCCATCAGGATTACCTGGGGATGTCAGGTGGCCAGAGCTGCTTATGTTTGAGCAGCTCAATCAAGGCTGAGTATCCAAGCTCCCGAGGAAGACCTAAGCAGCAGCATCAAGAGTGTCTCTAGAGTGACTTCTTTTGTTCTCTGACACACAGATGGTTCCTGACTCTGGAGTCTGCTGCCAACAGCTCCTGGCTGCTGTAAGGGGAGCCTGCACACGTGGCTGCTCTGAGCTCACCTAGTGTGAGCACTGGGATTTCATGTCTTTATCTGCAGTCTGAATCTTACCCTTTGTGTATCCCCTTTTGTTTTTGCAAATGTAATCTTGAAGGGGCCATTTCAAAATTCCCAAGAATGTCCAAGTTACCTAACTCTAAGGCTTTTCTATTTTCAGAAGAGTGGAGGCTTGATTTCAAAAGAGACAGAGGCTTTGAATAGGCTGTTCTTGTTGAAAGTTGGCAAACAAGATGTCCTTGGAAATGGCACACAGCAGAGATGCATAGAGCTGTAGTCCTCATGGATGGATGCTGTCACTCTGTAGCCATGGCTGTATGAGATGAAAAAGGAGCACATTTTGCTAATGGAAGGGAGGAGACAGCTTCATTTTGCAATGATGACAGAGCATTAAACTGGTCTGGGGCGACAGTGTAGAGGGGGTGTGGTCAGTTGGCTGGGCATATGTGTGTGCAATACATCAAATGTTATAAAATACCAAAGAGACCTCGAAGCCCAGATCAAATTTTTGTAATATCTTTATGTACTTTTGAAAGTATGACCTCTGCTCGATTTGTGCTTGTCAGATTCCTAAATGTCATCTGTTTCTATCTGTCACTTTTTATCATGCAGCTAAATTAGTGCACATAGATATAAACCCTGTCCAGCATCACCTTTCATTTGTAACTTTAACACAAGGCACTTTCTGAAAAGATGCAGCCTGCTTTTGAGAGATGCCAGATTCAGTTTGTTTATACTTTTTAAAAAGCATGCACATCTCAAAGGAATTATACAAGAATCTGCTTCTGCTGTTTACTGCATGCATGCAAACATAAATATATCCATATATCCTATCCCTACAAGGTTTTTAAATTCTGAAAAAAAATATTATTTTTGTAGTATTAAGCAAAGAAAGTACATTAAAATTCCTCTCTAAATACATGCATTAGAACCATTCAACCTGGTAAGTTTTGATGGAGTACAATACAATATATATGGTGGCAGGCCAGGTAATAGCACAGGCATCCTAAGAAGCATGAAATGATAAATTAACTCTGTTTACCAGCAGCCATGGCTAGTCATTATTTAGCTAATAATGAAATAAAGACAGTGGATAATCAGATGTACTCCTTAAAGACCAATGTTGATTGTTAGCATTGTTTCAATCTAAGCTTCAATGTCCAAGGTAAATGACACCTCATGACAAACTGAAGCAGGAAACCTTCACTGGTTTCCATTAGGTTAGGCTCCCTAAAGTGTCTGCTGACTGCTGCTTTCAAATGCCTCAGGGGGGACATCCATCGGTTTCAGCCTTCTCTTAATTTTTCAGAATCCAAGCGAAAACGCGAGAATTTCGAGAGAGGCAGGCTCGGGAGCGTGACTATGCGGAGATCCAGGATTTTAACCGGGCGTTCGGCTGCGAGGCGGATCCGATGTACGCCGGGATCGCCGCCTACGACTCCGCAAACAGCGGCGCAGTGACGCTGAGCGCCCGGCCGCAGAGCCCCCGGGAGGGGCAGACCGTGGAAGCCTTGTACGCCCAGGTGAAGAAACCGCGGAATTCAAAGTCTTCACCTGTAGACAGGTAGGCACCACACATCAATCAATGCACCCTCTCAAAATCTGCCCTTGTGTTGCTTTTGTCTTGGGAGATGGTTGTCCACGTCAGCTGGAAAGGCAGAGCTGCATTTTTGTGAATGGATTTTAAAGCCTTTATGTAGAGCAACCCAAATAAACCTCTTGCAGAATGGGATAGGAAAGTTGTTTTCTGCAGAGCAACTGCATTTCCTACATTTCTTTCTTCAGATGGTTTGGAATTTTGGAATCACTGTTGGTTATCGTTAGAATTGAATACAAATTTTTAATGTAATCAGGTTTATTTATCAAAGCTCTAGCAGATATGTTTGTGGAACACAATATTTCCAATCTATTTACAGCTGTTACAAAATCTCTGAAAGGTTACTGTTGTTATAGCAAAAATGGGTTAAATCTTGTATGGATTCTAGTCCTACTGTAGTCCTGAACTTCAGTCTAACAGGCTGAGATTTTCGATGAGGTATAGAACAAGTGGGCAAATTCTAAGCTTCACTCTTGAGTTACTTGTTGGGTTGTAGCTTATGATTTGTTCTCTTCCTGCAGTTACATTATCTGAACTGTGTCTTGCATGTTTTTGTGCTGAAACTGGGCGAAATTCTCATTTATGTTCTAAGTTCTGAGTTCATTTGAAAACCTGACGCTAAAAGAGGAATGTAAATTAACGTAAAGTAAAACCAGTGAGAGGCAGAATTCACAGTGGTTTTTTAATGCTTTAACAGTGAAAATACACCTGTTTTTTTTGGCTTACTATTGTAAACTTGTAGTTCATTTTCTCAGCGTTACAAAAATTAACACTAAAATCCTAGTGCAAGACGTGTTGTTCACTCATTTGGAAGTTATTTATTTGTTCATAGTAAAGCAATAATTTTGTTTTCTATCTCATTCTTTCCAGCAGAAAAATATTGAATTTTCAGTAAAATCAGCAAAGCAATGTCTTTGTGTGCAATGTTTGAGATCTCTATAGCTTCTACATGAGCAGTGGCATTCACCTTGCATAGTCTGTTCTAGGTGGTAATGGAGTAATGGAGTCATTTATATTTCAGCTAAATATCTAAACTCTTTAAGGACTGAGAGTATTGTACTTGACCCTCCACTTGATCTATTTTAGAAATTTTCTTTACATAATATTGATAAATATACATCCTCTAATATGACAAATAAGAAAATCTCAGCTGCACTGTTACTAAAAATCAGTGTCACAGCCGCCTTTTTATTTTCTCAATCACACTGTTCTCTTGCATTGGGTAAAAGGTCTACTTTTCATAGTAAATAATTTATATATTGTGGGTATATGTATGTTATTTCAATGAACAAAGCAAAGTAATGTTAAAAGATGACAGCATCTGTGTCCTTGGAATTTTGTATTTCTTCACCTTATATTGGCTGGCACTGTTATACCCAGGTGCCTGACATTTCAGCACTTTTGTGCCTTTGGAAATCAAGATGGCTTGGTTGGATATGTCTGCCACGTGGTGACTCTCATGGCTGTTTTTGTTAGACCAAAGGCAGTGTTTCATGCTGGAGTTGAATGGCATCAATGTCACATCAACAAAAAAAAAGTTCTTTGATACAAACCTGGCACAGCAAAATAGGAGACCTGCATGACCCAGTTAACTCTGTGTGGTGGCTGATAAAAGAGCCAGGAGAGAGTGAGTAAAGTGGAAGATAATGGAGTACCAGGGGAATCTGATGTTAATCAGGTAGGTAGGACTAAAGAGCAGTGCAGTAGTTTTGTACATTCAGGCTGCTCCTGGAGCACGGAGGGTCCTGTCTCTCACAGCTGGATCATGCTGTGACAAAAGGAAAGACCCAGCACACACAATAGGCCTGAGCAAAGGGATAAAATGCAAGTAGGGTACCAGAAATGGGGCATGGAAAACCAACCCTAGTCCTGTGATAAAGGGGGCCACATTTGACAAGAAACAATCAGAAAGAAATATTTAATTCAGATGTAAAATATTATTATTTGCTATAAGTGTACTCTGAAATACCTGTTTGGGGGTTTGAGGCATGAAGGTCTGGTGTATTAGGGTTTTCTTTCCTCTCTCTCCTCACATTTGTTTCAACAAGAGAGCTGTGGAGATGGTGAATCCCCCCTGGTTCCAGGAGACTTTCTGGGAGTGTAACAGTGATGTGCACAATCTCAGGCTCAAAGTTACCTCTCCCAGAAGGTGGGTCTGCACTTTGGGCCTAGTGCTGAGAGTGTGTCACAGAATCATGTAACAAATAGTTTGGATTGGAAGGGATTTTAAAGATCACCTGGTTGGGCATGGAGGAGGTGTAACAGCTGTGAGGGAGCAGCTTTCAGTCATCCTTGAGGTGTGTGAGGGTGTCTGGGAGCTTGACCTTTGTAATGTTCAGTGTGAGAGCCTGGATTATGGCTGAGATACTGTCCCAAAGGCTGCTCTGTCTTTTGCAGGCTTTATCTTAGATATACTAGGAAAGCATAGTCTGAGCTTTTTTCTCAGTTGTGACCATGTGGACCTGAGGTGCTTGTTAACTCTTTTGTCTCCTTGTCTGTAGAATACCCATCTCCTCATCCCATTTGCATTGCAACCTCTTTCTTGCTATCCCTTTCCAGCAGTGAGACCTTCCTCTTTCACTTGGCATTGCCTGTGATGCCCCTTTTGACACCAAGCATCCAACTGCCTCTGCTCAAGGCTCTTCTCCATGGAGCTTTCTTCTCTGCAGTCTGATTTATTCTGATAAAGCTATAAGAAATTTGATGAGAAATAGTTGGTTGCAGTTCTACATCCTTAAAATATTGTGTACATGAGTGTTCACGTGGTGAGTGTTATTTTCAGTGTGTTTTATTTCCTCTCCCTCCCATCCTTTCCTTTCTTCTGGATGATTCAGAGGTTGCCCGAGTAGAGACAGTTGCTTCCAGCCTTTTTGGATGGAATGGGAAATCACTCAGTGTGTGTTACCCTTGTGCTGAACTGCCAGGAGCTGGTAATGGCCAGGCTGTCTCAAATCTTTAGCACGTTCATATTAAAAGCAGCATTGTTTATATGGGAAATGTTATTTCTATTGAAGTTTGGTGCTTAGTGCCAAACAAAATTTGACATTTAAGTATGTCCAAAAGGTTATTTAAAAGTCTGTTGCCTATAACAAAATGTCCCATAATAGTTTGCATACCATTGCTGAACACTTATGACTTTTTTTTTTGTGACTTGCAAGAGAATTACTGTGGCTGTGTGTGAGTCCTTGTCAGGATTTGTTTTCCTTTAATATTCCCTCAACATCTCTATTACTTTCATCAACACATACCACCAACTGTTGTAAGTTTAACTGTATCATGGCAAATAGTGAACAGCAAAGTGGAGGACAAGTATGTCAACTGCTCATCAGTGTAGACAGATAGTACAAAATGGTAGGAAGCACATGGTGATTCCTTAAACATTGTGTGTTCATTTCTCTAAATAGAAAGTAGGTTGTATAATGTCAAAATACAGCAAAGGAGAAAAAGATATTAACTCACTTCTTAGAGACATGCACAGCTAGAGGTGTGTAAGTGACAATGATTTACTCAGTTTTACTGACAATGGCTATTAAAAAAACCCAGCCTGTAAATAGTAAATGCTACTCAAATATATCCTTACAGGACTTGAAACTGGTTTAGAACTACTTTAATGCAGATTTGTCTTGCATCAGAGTTCAATCATTAATGGATATTGGTGGGGTTTAGAGGGGAAAGTGTTGCTTGGTTGGTTGGTTTGGATTTTCAGTGATTGTATCGGTTACGGATGTAACACTAAAAAAAGTTGGTTTCTGCTCTTTATCCTAGAGAATCAAAGCAGATAGTCTTTCTTAACAGAGGAGTTTATTGCTCAGAAGAAAGGAAACTCTAGCAAAAATAAATTGGAAGACATTGCTGATCAGCCTAGCTCCAAATACATGAGCTGCCCTTGTGACATCAGCTCCATCCAGTGCACTGACAGTGAATAGAGACAGGCTCTAAGAAGTTTTTCTCTTCTATGTTAGGCATTGATGGAGTGAAGCAGAGGTGGAATGTATAATCTGTGGGGTTTTCTTGCCGTTTGGGAAAGAGGTGTCTCAAGAACATAGTGCTTGAGAATAAGGCTTTCAGCTTAGCTGAAAAATGTCTCTAGTATGTTTTGCATTACACAGAAGAGAAGCTGAACGACTGATCAATACTGCTTTTCATGTAGATGACAAGAATGCCATACAGTGGGGCTTTATGGCAATCACCTGACATCCATAGCTGAGCACGATGTAGAAAGACAACTCCTAATGGCTGTCACTCTTTAATCATTTCCCACCAAGAGTGCATTGTCCTGAAATAAAATTGAAATAAAATAGGCACTGTGCTGCTGTAAACCTAAATAGCTTGAAAATAGTAGGTTAGACTCCTCCAGCTTGCTGAGGACATTTTAATGGAAACATAAATACCATAATCATATGCTTTTTGCATGCATTTTGCCATTAAAAGAAAAAACCTTCATTTTAGAAGGGAGACCTTTATGAACTGGTTTATTTTCTATCAGAAGTGGAATCAAGTTATGTCAAAGGAATATCTGGGAACTGAAAATAACCCCACTTCCTTTAACTGTCATCTGCTCAGTGCAAAGAGGCAAGATTGTTTTTTTTCAGGTCGGGTCACATACTTTCCTTGCTGCTTTTCCAAAAAGAATGGGAGAACATTTTATTAAGTTGTTAACTTTGATTCTCTCAGTAATATCTTTGTGCGTAAATTGGCATGAGAGTAATGAAACCTGGAAACTGCATAGAAACACTCTGATATAATAAAAGAATATGTAAAAAATGAAATAAGCAGACCCTGTCTTTCTAGTGTATATAAAATAACTCTTAGCAATAGCAGAATGGGTCATGAAAGCTATGAAATACTATATTGCTGTGCTTGGATAAATATTTGTTAAAAAAGCTGGCTCTTGTGCAGCTATATTAAACTTCTTTATTAGTAGTGTCAGTCACAGGAGTGTTCTTAAGTCTGTGGGATCATTTATGCGTAGGAATTTGAGCTTACTGCCAGGCCCACCAGAGATAGAGATAGGAGTTATTACTTAGGGTGATGCATCCTGTAAATGTTAGGGTGTTTCTCAGAAGAAGAGATTTTTTGATGGTTCTGGAAGTTGACTTGAAGAGCACTTTCGTGTAGGGAAAGGCCATGGCTCTGCAAACCATCCATCCAGTGACATTTAAAACCTGCAGAGCTGTGCAGAGGGCTGACAACCTATATTGAATAAGATTATGAGTAAGCTCTTCCCTCCTACCTCTGTTTACTTCTCTTTGCTGATGGGGAAGTGTTTTCCTGACTCCTGGATCCCTTGTTCTTCCCTGTTTATCACCCTCTGCCATCAGTGCCCTGCAGACACCATGCTACAGGGGAAGGAACCAGGTGAATATGTTGAGAATACTCAAGTTGCAAGCATTTCGGAGCAGGGACCTTCTTGTTTTGCAAACGCCATAAGTAATTGGTAATGTTTCAGAAATTAATAGTCACAGGTTTTAAATCCTTCCAGTCAGTATCACTCTTTTGTGGCAATACAAAGCTTCATTCCTGTGAGAATCTGACTTCTGGAAAGACTCTCCTGGCCTAGGAAATGGCACATATGCCGTTATGGAATAATCAGACTCTCCAAGGCAACCTGCCTGGAGAGCAGTGGGTTAATGAACTGTTTGCAGTTCTCTAATGTGTAAAACTGAAAAAACTACTTGGAAGTCATTGTGGTATTTTTCTTCCTCTGTCTGTTATAACCCAGAGAAGGATTAGTTAGAGCCTCTGTGAGACTCTTCATGGGGTTTAATTTCACTTTAACGCTAACACATTGGGGTTTTTTGTTTCTCTACCCTTCATCCTATAAGCCAGTAATCCTTGCCCCCAGGACTGCCTAAAAATTAGCTTGGTCTCTCATAGACCCGTATATTTAGAACCCAATAGGCACTATTAGCATTGGCATTTTATTATCTTAGGTTGGTTGTTTTCTTTTGTTCTTCCATCTTGATAGAATATAAGACAAGTTTTAATATAAATTCATGAGGATTTATGTAGGCTTCCTATTGTGAAAGTATGCAACTGCACTCCCCTGTTTGGGTTACCACTTTGGTGGAATAAATGGCAGACTTACAGTGAACTCTATTCAGGTCTCCCATTTTAATTACTTGGAAGTCCTGGTCTCTCTCTGAATAGATCCCAAGCACTGATACTGTTGTGAGAACCACGTCTCTCTCCATTTACCACAGCCTCCCTGAAACCCCGGTGGTTTCTCTTCCCCTCTGCTCCGGCCGGCTTGCCGTGCGATCTGAAGTGTGACAGCTATTTGTTTGTTTTCACAAAAGCAGCTGGGCTTAGTACCTCTACCCATGGTTGCAGTGGGCAAATGCTCAGAGAGATAAGAGAGGTGAACTTCCCTCTCTGGGTCACAGGACCGGGAGGTGAAGAGGGGCCAGCCCAAACGTGCCCTTGGTGCCCCTCCTTTGGGAGACTATGGATGGGCTCCCGAGCTGGAAGCTGGGAGTATCTGCATAGCTGGGGGATTTTCAATTCCTCTAAGTGCAGTTGAGAGACTGTTTATAAAGGGGGGTCAAAACCTGTCACTTCAACACAGTATATTGGTAATTTAAATACATTGTAACTGAATTATGCGTAGTATTTTTTGCTGGTGTATTAGTACAGTTTTCACACAGATATAGATCAGTTGGGTGTTTTGTTGCTTGGATTAAAAAGGAGAAAAACCTTTACTTTTTTTTTTTTTTAGATGATAGAAGTTAATATTTAATTTAAAAAAAGAGAAGGAAAAAGAAAACTGTAATTATATATGCCAGTATGAAAAAACTGATGGAAAAGCTAAAAAAGGCCTTGTCTTGGGCATCAAATGGTTATTGTATGGCTTGAGATTGCAGTCCAGAAACCCAGCTGTGTGCATAACATGCACATCTTTTTTTCCCACTAATGTCATCAATGCAACTTGAAGTTCTTCATTCTGAGAAAATTATGGGGAATATTTGAGTACACAAAGCTGAAAAAGCAAAGACTTTCTATTCATTAAATCAAGTGTTTTGATCCTACCGGTGTAAACTGCTAAAATCTGTTCTTTGCAAGTCCTACTAACCAAAATTTGGATTGCAAACTGATGTTGTGCCTCACTTGAACACCATAATTTAATCAGTTTAATTTGTTGTTGCTGTTGAATGTGGCCCTTTGTAAATAAAATACAAATTTATGATCTTTTTGTCTTTTATGTCCCTCCAGTCAACCCATCTGTTCCTCTTTGGTGAAGGATTTAGGCTTCTTCTTTCCAAGCATTTGGAGAGCTAGGGATTTTTTCATTTTAGATTTGTCTGGTTATGGGAGAGGGGTGCAAAGGAAGAGCTTGGAGAGAGTCCTGTGTTTTCATGAAATCTTGGCTTTTTACTTTCTTAAATTAAATATGCAATTTGAAGTTAGATCTTTTATGTAGTTTAATGGATGAACAGTAAAATGTTTTTCTAATGTTGGAGGATTTGAAAGGGTTTTCCTGCTTTTCTATTTTTATGAATGATACCTACTTCACAGATGAGACAGACTATATTTAACTACACTGTTTATCCTTATGGCCAGCCTTGTTTGTTTATGTGACCCACAAATCATCCTGCTTATGGTCAAAGTACTTTGTCACTGGAGGAAGTGGTGGAGTCTAATTGTGGGGAGGAATCCTCTGCAGTGAACTTCAGGAAGGAAAATAGCATCACTTCATATAGCTTGCAAGGGGAAGTGGTTAATTCTTTTTAACATATTGTAAACTCATTGAATGAAACATACCACACTGGCAGCCCTGGAAACTGAGAAATTGCTGAAAGATCTCGTTTCAGTTTGTTCTTGGTTGGAAAGCTGAAAAACAGTGCTTTTCCACTCATCACTCAGAAAACAGTGTGTATTCCTGCAGCCTTGTACTTCATGATATATTGTTAAAGAATTGGTTTATAAGGTGTTTGAAATCTTGTTCCTTAAGGCTCAAACACTGTGATGTGAAACATTGAAGTTTCTTGCATGACCTATTTTATATGATTAGGTATTTCTGAAAAACATCAGACTTATTTCTAAAATCAGACTTACTTGCCATTAATTTTTTTTTTTCATTCTTTACAATACTAGTGGCATTTAAATAGCTTTTCAAATTGATGTATTCATAGCACTCTTTCTTACATGATGGATATATCAAATGTTATTATGGTAAATAGATGACATATTTGTAATGGATAGGTAATTTCACATACCCAGAGTTTAGACAGTGATATAACATATAAGACTTAATTTATGAAAGAAAAAGCAGAGGAGCAGATTTTGCTTCATTTTAATTTGTGTGTATAGTTTTGTAACAATGCGTGGCATGCCTGAGCTGCATTGCTTTCTGTAGTGAACTGTTCTGTGTGCAACAATTCATAGTTTGATACAGCCTTCCTTCATTCCTAGGTTTCCATTTAAAAGGAAACACAGTACAAACTGGGATGAAAAGAGAACACATAATTTCTACTCCCAACATCTAAAAAAACAATTGGAATTAGACTTCAAGGGATGTGAGAACTAATATCCCTCAGACTTTTATTTCCACTTATCTTTGGGATGGGAAGAGCTCTGACCTGGCAAACAAAGAAGACAGAAAATATTAGCATGGGTCTTTATTTCCCAAGACATAGTTCATGGCTCATTAACAGTGGTAGTATCTGTTACTATGCTGCAGAGAAAACAAGCAGAAGTTGCCTGTCGTTACTTTGTAATTGTGTTGGTAGATATAGTGTGGAAAAAAAAAAGAAAGAAAAAAGGAGAAAAAGAAGGTTTAGCTGTGTATTATTTTGTATCTCATCTTAAACTGTGCTGTGTCTGCCAGCTTAAGATAAACTCTATGCATATTGGCTAAAATGTCAAATTAACCCACCCGTTTTTAGGATTGCTAAATGCCCATCAAGGAATGGAGGGTTGTGCTGAAGCTATTTAATTAGCAAAGTGTGATTTAAAGGTTGCTAAAATCAAAAAGAGCTTATTCATTTTTCATCAATAATAATTTTTCTTAATATTTCATCAAAACCTGCTGATTTGGAGACCACCTTCTGGGCTTTGATTCATTAGGACTGCAGACATAATTTAATTTTTTCCCCTTTCCTCATTCTGTGATATGCTCTTTCATCTTTGAGACATTGTTAAGATGTTTCTAGCATTCACAGATTGCTAATTGATCCAACTTTTTTTAAAACTGTACTTAAAACAGAGGCTTCTTTTCTGTGGAAACAATTTTCCAAGCATTTGCTTTTGTTAGTGGTTTTTTCAATCACTACATCTGATAAAAGTTCTCAAACAAACATTGAAAATGGAGGACTTGTATAGTTTTATATATGGCAAGTAAGGCAAAAATATTAGGGACGTGATAGGGGGAATTTAAAAGAGTTGGTAGAGTTGTTAAGATTATGCAGTTACTCCATTAGGCCTTTGTAGTTCATCTAGAACTAACTTGGTATTGAAACAGTGCTGTAAGTAATGGTTTTTTTTGTCTAAATCTTTGGGGGATCATGGAGAAGAGCAATTATGGGAATTTATGCAAAGGCATTTTATGAAAGGATGTACAATTAAAAGAAATTGCTCCTTTCACTTTAGTAGGGCTGTTCATCTCAGTTTTGTCTACATTATCATACTCTGGTAATTTCTAGTCCCCAAATGCACTTCTGTTACTATTTAAAGTTGAGCTTCATAACCTGTTTCTTCTTGGAAGATTTCCCTGCAGAGAAGTATCTGCAAAACTTTCCATTTGGGTGCCACAACAAGGGCTGTTACTCAGCACAGTGGGTTGGGGCAGTCCAGGTGCCGTGGGCTGTACCCTGATCCTGTTCTGTGACTGGTTGGAAAACCGTCACAATCTTCATTTTCCTCTGCTCATCTCAGTTGTGAAATGTGTCACACTGGGTGGGTGCACCTGATTATGTGGGGGCACAGTGAATTAGAGAAGGGCCATCTTTTTCTTTTCTTCCATGAGGCCATTTTCCTCAATTCAGCCTAATTAAAATTTCAGGAACATCCTCTACGTCTTGCTTAGATGGCCAGAGCTAAGTTGTTTGTCCTGCGAAGCCACACTGAACAATTCATGCAGACTGAATTTCATTAGCTTTCATTAGTTGCACTATTCTGCTGTAGTTAAAATTGCTGCAGCTCAAGATGTCAGAATTTAGCAGGAAAATAGGCAAAGCCAACGTACCATTCAGTGTCAGAAGTAATCCTACTATATTGGAGCTCACACGTAGTTTTTTATTGCTCCTTCTCATGGCTCAGATGCCCCCATCTTTTTTATAGCATGTCATATGTGTGTGTCCACATTCATTAGAGCACATGCCCATGTGCAGAATGAAATGCGGATACAAGGATGGGTTTAGCTGTGACAGAATTTTTATGTGCATGTGCTTATGTCTGTCTGTATGTTTTTGTATTTAGAAAATCTCTAAAAATTCCTCTGCTCCAGAGGAAGTGACCTCCAGAAGTCATCTAGTCCAACCCCCTGCTCAGAGTGGGTTTGCTCAGGTCAAGTTGCTCAGGGCTGCAGTTGTGTCCTGAATATCTCTGAGGATGGAGATTTCATTTAGCTCCCTGGGTGCCTGTTCTAGTATTTGATCAGCTTCATGCTAGCTAGAAAAACAAAGGCAAAGAGAAAAAGCTTTTTATATCAGAATTTCCTGTCCTACTGTTTGTGTCCATTTTCTCTTATTCTAATGCTGTGCAACTCAGAGAGGAGTCTGGTGTGTGTGTGTGTAAAAAATAAACTAAATACCCAACCAAAATTAATGAATCACTTAAAGTAACAAAGGAATGTAAAACAAGAGATTCAAAATTTTCAGGCATCAAAAGAAATTTTAAAATAATAAGGATTACCTTACAAAATAATTGTTATCATTGAACTTCTCCTTGAATGATTGTCAATGTTGGCTTTTTTTAGCTATTGTATTTTCATATTTCAGAATGCACTTACCTACGTCTTGTTTCTCCCAAATTATTTTGAAAACATGTATTTTTTTCTCTACTGCTCTCTCAAAACTTGAATAATGAGTCTTAGAAAACAGTATAACTCTTGATTTGTCTTTAAATAAAGGAAGCTGCATAGGAAGTTGCCTTTTGTCCTTTAATTCACAGGTTTTGTATTATGCTTGCAGCATTCATCTCCACCAAAAATGATGCGTCTTAAAGTACCCTTGAAAATGACTCAGAGCTGTGTGTGTTGTTGGATTGCTCCTTATACACACTTTGTTCTGCTAGGGCAGGATTGCTGCTGTGTGGGACGTGTGGCTCTGACAGCCCTTCTTTTTCTAAAGGATTTTCTGTGTTTCTTCTTTAACACTGAGGTTCTGCAGCTCATCTGCACAACTTCCTGGACAAAAAGAGATCATAACTCCCAGAGAAATGATACTGTGTTGGCAGTGAATTCTGAAACAGAGGCTTCTGGTTTCTGAGCATTTCTCAAAGTCCTGCTTGCAGTGTTCATTCTGGGCTAGAATTTGCAGATGGTGAGTGCATTGCAGGCATGGAGGCTCAGGAGACACTGGATCTCCTGTGGAGCTGAAGGGCCACACCAGAGGACTGGGGGAAATGAAGCAACTCTCCTGTGAGATCAGGAGCACTGCAGGATGGAGATCAGGGAGAGGAAGCTGCCTGCTGAGCTTGCTGGAACAAAGGGGAGCCAGCTATCCCCTCACCTGCAGGAAAAAAAAGTAATAGAAAAATCAGCTGCCCTCCTTGTAAGCACAGGTGAGGAATAGGATGGTCTATGCAGGATTGTCTTTTATCTAGAGAGTGTATTTGCAAGGACCCTGAGGAACTCCATACCCTTTAATGGGACTTGTAGTTAATATAAGTACACCTTCACCCCTCAGCTGATCCCCTCCCCACTCCCTGCACTGACACCTGTGCAGTGACACACTGCTGCTCTTTAATTGCACATTAATCAGGGCCAGAGAGTGGAGACAAGCCAGGACAGTATGGAAGGAGAATTTAAGTGTAATTACCTGGGCTGGAATGTGGCCAGGGCACCAAGGTTAACACCTGTATGCTGGTGAGAACTGCCTGTTGATATTCTTCCAGAAACCATTTCCTACAGAGTTACAGAGAAGACCTTGTTAGTCACTTGGTCTGATCTCCTCTTTACACAAAATTGGTTCTTACTGTCGTGTATTGTCACTTGTGTAGTGCACATTGAAATGGGATGTATTCAACAGCATTATGTGGGCTCTTTCTCTTATAGCTCTTGTTTGAGAAGACAGTTGCCTGCTATTTAACCTAATTTTTTTTGTTTGTTTTATTGCCTCCGTGTTCTCTTGAATGTACTAAGGTCTACAACAGAAAGACAAAAACCACCTGAGATTCACGGTACCTGAGCATGTCCCTTGAGATACTAGGAAAGCAGGAAAAAAATATTTTGATAAATATTTGTGTTCCTCAGTCACAAAACAGCAAGTTAACTGCTGCTGAGAACTGAACAAAGCAAGCTCAGCTATCACCACATCTCACCAGGAAAGACACAAAGTGTTACCATCTTCCTTTCCTTCTTTGTTCATAGACAAATGCAATATCAGTCCTTTTGTGTGCCTAGTTTAGTCATATTTTTTGTATTTTACCCTCTTATTTCATTATTCCATCTTCAGTCAATTTTTATTCTCTGGATAGAACACAGGAGTGCCATTTCCAGGAACTCAACAGTCACATCCTTCATCATTCTGCCTGAGCTACTCAAACCTTCTCTTCACTGAGGCAATACTGAGAGCAGAGCTGCCTCTAGTCATTCAAGAACTCTGAAAAGTGGTTTTAGATTTCTTTCTCAGTCAAGTATTAATCCTGTCTTAAAGTCCTCCATATATTCATCTGAAGGTAGCTATCTCTAGAATACATATCTCTCTAATAGGAAGAGAAATAAATTTTGTTCTGCTCTTGACCTTGTTCTTGATGGGTGTTTTTCATTTGTAAGAAGCCTACAGCATTTCAGAGGGTCTGCACAGTCTGTCCTGATTTCATATCATGCCTGTCAGTGTTACCTGAGCATCTTTTCAGAGGAGGTCTGCAGGACATTGTATCTATTTGTCATGTGAGGCTGAATGTGGACATCCAGAAGGAAAACTGTCATTCCTATAGATTGAGCCAAGTCTTGGTAGCTGTGGCTGCAATATTTTATTCCTTACAGACGAGCACTGAAAAGGGCTTCTGCACATTCAGCAGCTGGGTACACATTCTAGCATTTAAGCTAGGCACTGTAAGATCAGATTTTTCTTTTTTGTTGTTATTGGTTTTTATGGTTGATAGTATAATGATCATTAATATTTCACTGGAATTTATTATAAAAGAGAATTATATTGTAATGTTAGAGGGAAATGTTGAAAATTTTATGTGATTTTAAATTGCTGTGTATCCAGTCTGAAAAATTGTGCTAGTGTATAGGAAATAAAAGGAACTAAGAAGTTTAAACTCATGTGAGCAGAGGAAGGCAATTTTATACAGTAAATAAATACAATATTAGGAAGGATGACATGAGGGAACTGTTGATGTGAAAGGAACATGTCAAAACAGGAGGAAATGAAAGTTAGAAGCATCATGCTGAGGGCTAAGGATGAGATTGAGGTTGTGTGCCCAAGGCAAAAAGAGCTCCCAGGCTTTGGACTTGGAGATGACAAGAAGGTGGGATGAAGATGGCTGTAGGGGGTAAAGAAAGGTAATAATTAGATTCCAGCAATCTTTAATGTATGTCAGTAAGGGGCTTGGCTGTGATATAATTCACACACAATTCACCAGAATGCAATTAAATTCTGTTGTTATACTTTTCCCCCCATATGAACACTCTTCCAGGATTCACCTGAGATTAGGAAAAAGTACCTGAGCTCATTCATTCCCACCCTGCAACTTCAGCAGTGCTGCAGATACAAAAATGAAGCCTTGACGGCTGCATCCCATTTGATACCACATCAGAACAATTTAAAGAGGCATAAAACAGCAGGAGCTGCAATGTAGGTGTTCAGGTTCTTGCTGCTCGGCCACATTACTATCTTGCTGTAACTGCAAGGGTGTTGCAAACTTGATTAAAAAAATTAATGATGAGAAACAAAGGGATGAGCGAAGAGACCCAAAGAAAAAAGTGAAGAAACCGTGCAAGAAGTTTATTGCATGCAAGTCATCCAATTATCCCTCAGAGCCCACATCCCTTGTCTAATTGCCTAAGTTGATCTTTCTTCAGGACTGAATGGATTAAATGAATAGCAGGGCTGGTGGAAAGCAGCCTTTGGGAGGCATTTGGTGAACAGGCTTGCATGAACAGCAGAATAGAGTTTCTATTTGCTTCTGTTTGTCTGGGCCTTCTGTTGTCAAAAGAGGAGGAAAGAATGAAAAATATGAGGGCTTTTGATTAGTAAATAGTCCCTTTGGCTCAGAGTTGAGACACTGGGGGATGCTGCAAAGCCTATCCTAATACTTTTTATGCTGTGCTAGTCTCTATGGTATATCTCTCTCTGGGATCATAAACTCTCACTTTACACTATATTAAGTTCATTTGAAAAACTGAAAGAAAACTTCTTCAGAATATCTTACTACAAATTCACTAGACACTGGAGAATGTCAGGGTTGAGCTGGCATTAAGATGAGAGTCAGTGGCAGCCTGGATCCTTGTCTCACAGCAGCCACATGTGCCAAACTCACAATGGAGGAAAGACAACTGTCAAGCTTAATGTACCTTAAAGGACTTCTGTTTAATACATTCCTCTGCAAACACACCAGATAAGAAGAGTCCTGTCTAACAGTTTAGTGGCTCACCCTGTCCTGCAAAATATCTCCTGCAATTATCCCCTCTAGACAACACCCATCCCCTTTCCTCCTGCAGCCTTAGGGGTGGAAATATTATTAAGGGAATGAAATAAATTATATCCCGTAGAAGAATGAAAAGGACAGGAAATCAGTCTTCTTCCAGTTTTGTTTCCTGTTGGCCAAACCTTCAGTTTTGCCCAGTACATTGCCCTGTGAAAGAGTACATTTAGAGCACAGAAAAATCCTCAAGGGTGATGTTATCTTACTTTTATTTGTACAATTCCATAGAGAGTGGTGCAGTATTTTGTAGAGTTTATATTAAGATCAGGTTTTCTGTTTTACAGTTGTTATGTGAAATGTTAAGATGTAACACAGCGTTAGAAAGAAAGGAGGCTACAGAGACAGTAGGTGGTTCATTTGGATGTCCTCAGGTGACATCAAGCTAAGAAATTAATTTCCTGAGAGAAACCTGCAGCAGAATGGAAACATTATCTGAGCTGGAAAGGGCTTAGCAGAGGGGGCAGAAAAAATTATGTTTTCTGAGCAGTCCTAGACTTATGTCTGCTTATGCCTTCCTTACTTATACCTCAAATTTTATTTAAAAGTAAGAGTTTAAAAAATTCCTATGCAGTTATTTTATCAGGACCATTTTCCAACTTGCTCTGCAGTGAACACTGAAATGATTCATGCAGTCATACTGTTCTGACTGAATAATTAAAACATTTTGACAGCCTGAATGTACAATGGATTACATATGCTTCTCTCTCTAGATCTCTCTCTATATGTATATGATGATTAACAGGACTAGGTCTTATGTCATATTATTTGATGGTTCAATGAACTGAGCTTTCATACTGCACTTAAGAGTGTTGATAGAATTAAGATAGTCATGATGGTTTATGGATCTAGCTGTCAAATTAGAAAATTTCACAGAGTTAAAGAGAAAATGTTTGTGAAATGTAGAGAACTTAAAGAAGTGCCACTGGTATGTTAAGATCCAAAATGTTTCATTCTAAATTCTAGTCTTGTCTGCTGGAAGATGAATGGATACCTCTGAAATACTCTGATTTAATGTGGTTCCATCGGGCCTAAATCTGTCAGAATGTGTCCTAGCCAAAGCTACATAGGCTCCACAAAAGAAGAATTCTAAGTTTTGAAAAGGAGCTTGTTCATGCCTAAATTAGAAAGCCAGGCTGTCTATATAGCCAAAGGAGAGAGCTAGTATCCTCAGGAGGGCAATTCAGAGCATCCAAGTGAGATAGCTTTAGGCAGAGCTGCAAATGCTCCCTCCCATACATATTAATCCTGCCCTGAGGTCATTTAGTTACCAAGTTGATATGAACTCCTAAAGTCCAGAGTCAACCAAGCTTCCTCTCTGGGCATGGTTCAAATGGAAGTCCATTCAGTGCAGGCTTGGCCATCCATAGCTCTCCAGGGCATTGTCTGGTTTGCTCTGATGATGTTTTATGATCCTGATGTTGTGGTGAATCAGCATCACTTTTGCATCTGCCTTCACAGTCTTGGCATTCTCCTTAAATGGAGGCACTGAGGAGGATGTTCACACACAGTATGGGTGTTAAGAGAGAGAAATCCATATAGTGCAGACATAGAGATACCTCCACAGGGAAAATCAAAGTACTCTAGGAACGTGCCTTTCTCTAATGCCTGGGACAGCTGATTTTCATAACACATGTACTGAAAATTAGATGTGTGAACATCCCATGAAAGGCAGATGCAATGCCTAAATGTAAATATTTGGAGCAACTTTGGACGTTCTAAAGGTCATAAATCCAACCTATAGCTCCAGTCAAGAAGGATCTGCAGCTGCTGTAGGTCTGTTTCATATTTAAATGGAAATAAGTCTTTGGGTCACTAATGTGACACTTAGATTTCCATATTTAGGCATCTGAGTTGATACTCACCAAGTGACTTTTAGCTACAATTACAGTAGTCAGGGGGAAACTTATACCTGATTCATACAGATGCAAGATCAAGCTTAAAACCTCTCCACCTTTCTGCCCTTTCCTGTTGTTTAGATCAGTGTCTGTCCTCATTCCTGAGCATGAAAAGGCAAAGTATTATGTCTGATTTTGACAGTGTCTGGACAGCTATTGTGTACTTTCAAATACTCCAATGTGCTTAAATGTTACAAGATTTAAATACATGTAAATTCTAAATATTTGTATGCAAAACAAACACTATGTAAAGGAGTTATTTTTTGGGTTGTAATAATCAAGTACTTGCATCTCTTTCCTTTCATCACGAAGTGTTTTCTGGGGCAAGACTATACGCAAGATAAACAGCAGTGAAGATTTACGTCAGTGAATCTGGCCAGTTTTAGAATGTTTCTGGGATTGTATTCTTTTGCAGACTCAAATATTGTTAACTAAACACTGCCATTTTCCTATTTCAAAGCTTATTTTTTCTTGTAGCATGACTTAAATTGCATGAATGTTTGTTATCTCTAACTAGGTGTCTCTTTTTAATGGGTATTTAAATATCACAGAGCCATAGATATGATAACCAAATTGATAAATAACTGGGGTTTTGTTTTTAAGAGAGGTATTGTTTCCATATTGTACTATAAAATTTTATAGGCTTCAGTGAAAATAATGCCTGAATTGTTGGATAATGTCTGTTTGTAGCTTTTGAGTAAACTCTCCTGTGCAATCTCAACACACATGAAGTTGAATTTAAAAACTAAATGTAGTTTACAGACATTTCCTCAGCAATTTCAGTTGCATGTGATAGCTCTAATTTGGTTGCTAGAGAAGAATTTACCTTTCAGGGACAAAAAACCAATTGTATACAGTCATCTACTTTTACATGTTCCATTAATACCATTTACTCAAGCAAGACAAGAACCAGTTTTGTAACATATTTTGGGAATCTGTCAGATTATGAAACATTTTGCTTTATGTAGATAATATAGTATATGATAGATTGGGGGAGACATTGTTCAAAGAATAATTTGAAAAAGCATATAAGAATTTTGATATCTCAGCAGCTGCAATATTGCTTAAGAAGTCATGGCATTATGTAGTCAATCCCTTAAAATGCAATAATAGATTATTTTATTATATGTAAAAGAATTTTTCTCACTTGATTATTATAATTAGCTCAATAAGTAAAACATTTTAAAACTTTTTTGTTGGCAGTGCCAGCATGACAAAGGACTTAACATGAGAGTGTGCAAACAGATGTAGTTTAACTTCATGGGCAATAATTATTAATGGAAAGATGTTTCATAAATTATTTTCAAAAGGTTGCACATCTTTTCTATAGGTAATCTTTACTGCTGTCCACCTCTGAGAGGGCCCCCCCCATATGATGTAATAGGCTTCTCCCAAAAAGGAGATAGTTCATTTGCCCTGTTTGCAGTGGACAGGACAAAAATACTGTATTTACAGGGGAAGTCAAAAAGATATTTTTGTCTAGTGAGAAAGAGGATGAAGCACAGGAAGCAGATTACTTGTCAAGACTGTAGATTTCTCCAATATGAGAAGTCTTTATGGTCACGTGAGATTGGCATAACCAGGTGAAGCTCATTTTTATGAGAGCAGGACTTTCAGGTCCCTTTCAGCTGGGGAAAACCATTTGAATTCACTGAGCATTTTTTTGCTGTATATTATAAGGTATTTTATAGAGGCCCCAATGTAACCTTACTGATTTGACTTTTTTTGGGGGTAAGGACATTATTATTTTCCTGTTAGTCGTGTAAGATTTTGTGATTTTTTTAGGAATATTTGTCCTGTGGCATGCTGTTAAGTTTTATTATTAATAATGTTATTGATATTATTGTTATTTACTAGTAGTATATACTTAGAAGTTTGAGAGAATGTTTTGCTAGGACTAAGAGGACCAGAAAAGAAAAGGAGAACTGTTAGATGTGATAGCATGATCCTTTGTGCTAAATAGTTCAAAATATAGAAAATTACCTTGCTTTAACATAAGCTCAATATGTTATGGGAAGTTGGAAGTTCAAAGCTAATGCTTTGAAAATTTGTACCAAAGTATCTTCGCCAGAGAGGCAAATGTTTACTTTTTGTGTGTCTGGAAAAGAAAACTATAACTACTATGTTTAAACTGCTGTTATAATAAATATTTTTAAATAAGTATATTGCTTTGGCTTCTTTAAGAAACACCTCATTATTACTGCAGTGATCTTCAGGGTGCTTTTAATCAGAAAATCATGTAAATTGGTATACTAGTTGGCAGCTAATAGGCTTCAGGCTTTGGATGAATTATTTTGTGCTCTTACAAGTAATAGGCATATTAAAACTGAGCATTTCATCATCAAATCTCTTATAAAAGTAAACACATTGAATAGTCATACTTAGCACTTGGAACGTGCTTTGCTGCTCTGAAGCATTGCACAGACAATTGGAACCCTGTGTGTTGTTACCACTGACTCAAAAAAACCCCAAACCAGCCCAGCTAAAGCAGTCAGTAATGCACATTGCACTGATGGGAGGTGTGTATCAGAGAGGTTGTTTTACACATTTGTACTCCTCTCTGGATATTTGGTGTTACAAGACATGGAGCAGATGAACCTTTTCTGTGATCTAGTACAACTGGTTTTGTTTCTTTAAGGTGGAAAATAATTAGGTAAATAAAAATCCAACACCCAAAACAAACAAACAAACCCCCAACAAAACAAACAAACAAAACAAAAAACCCCAACCAACCAAAAAAAAAAAAAAACCCAGCCAAAAAGGGGCATAAATAAGAAATCTATGGCTTTGTGAACTCATTTGCATATGCAGTTCACTGACTCACTGACTTCTTGAATTCACATGCAGGCACTTTGTGAAGCAAATAGGAATCATCAAGTCCAGCTGTTAACCTAAAAGTCTTATGTATCTTAATTGACTGAGTGACACAGATATAGATGTCTCCATTTTATCAGGTGAATCCCACTCTCTCTGACTCCAGATACTTCTGAAGTTGCCATTTCAATCTGAGACAATGTGCTCTTGACTGACCGTGGTGAGAAAACAGATGGTACTTGATGGTAACTTCATGCCCTAGAACTGCATGTAGTTACCATGCAAGTACCCAAGTTTTATTCTTGGGGATTTTGAGTGGGGTGTTTTTTATTAAATCACAAATGAAGATGAGTGGTAGAAAATGAAGATGGACTTTGGGGTTGGCTATGAGGACTACCAATTTCAGCAGCTGTGGTAAAAATTACCACCACTTGCTAGATGTCTACAATTTTTTAGCGTTTCACTTACTGCTTTGTGTAGCACTGTTTAGGGCTGTGGAGGGGAATATGAATTATGCAGCTTGTATACTAAATTTTTGTGGCCAAATATTGTTCACTTCAGTTTTCTGACTGCTTCATATTAAACTTCTCTAGCCTCATTTTCAATTGCTTGCACCACTTGTGTTTGTCAAGAGAAATATTCTCAAGTCAAACATGAGAAAAGCAGGGCATTCAAAGGCATCAACCACATCTGAATCTTTTTCCCTGAATTTTCTGTCAGATTGTTGTGTGAAGGCTGCCTTGGAATTCCAGTGCTGAGCACATCCCATGTGCAAAGTGTAGCTTTGAGCTGGATGTGTTGCTGCTCCTGCTTCCAGATTGCACTGCGGGATCAGCCCTGTGTCACACACATAAGTGGTTTGTGCTACTTTAGATTAAATTACATTCCATCAGTGCTCTAGATTTTATTATCATCAAAAGAAACATTCAATTCACCTGCCATTTAATCTCCCCTCTTCCTTCTCTCCTATTCAAGACTGAGAACAAATGTTGAATGAAATTATTTTAAACCCACAATTTGAGACATATTAAACTTAATCTTTCTTGTCCTAAGATGTTTGAAGTTGTCTGTTTCGTCAATTATCAACATGTTGGCTTCTGCTGGACTATATTCAATACTCTTCTGTTTCATTATAGAAAAGTAAATTAGCATTGTGGCTTTAGCATACATTTTCTCTCTTTTTATGCGGTCTTTCTAATAAATATAAGTTTTATGTTTTTAAATATTCTGAATTTTAATCTTCAACCTACAATTTGTCTTTCAGCAGTGGCAAGACACATTTGTGTATGGAACTCTGCAATGTCTCTTCAAGACAATACATCCTCTACCCTAATATATTGTATCTATCCATTAGATTTCTCATATTAAATGAATAGGAATCATTTTAACATTCACTTTATTTTTTTTTTTAATCATGTATCTAACAGCAGGCAATATTATTTGTCTTCCATGGGCTTTGCTTATCCACCCACTTCCTTTTTTGTCATGATGAATTTCCTTTGTAGTTGATTATAGTGATTTTCTGGTTTGACATCCCTCAGGCTGTGCCTTCTAAATCAATATCTTTCAGTGAATGTTGTTGTGATGAGCTCCCCCCCTCTCCAATTTAAAGAATACTTAAGAATAACCCAAGTGAAGATTTTTTATGATATGTCAATTTACTTTCTCCTCTTATGTCTGTTTCTCAGTCAAATCTAAATAAATTATTGTCTAAAGGTTTCTCATTTTCTACTCTTTTAAATTGCTGCAGTCCAGATTTTTGTTTGCCAGGCTGGCATTTATCTTTGTCTTGTAGCTGTCCACATTTTGAAGTATACAAATACCACAGACCCCTGATGTTCCTTCATTAAATGTATTTGAGGTGTTGACCAGATTATGGAAGTCATCAATTCCCTCTTAAGACAGAAAATGCATCTCAAGTTCTGTGGAAGAGGGGGAAAAATAAACTCTTTGTTTGCTTACTCATCTGGGAAACTACAGTCTGTTGCCTAAGTCAGTTATCATGAGCTTTGATTAGAAACCAGCAAAGACAGCTGCTGAAAACCATAGTGAGAAAGATTTTATCCGCTTAGAGAAGAGTTCCTTTGACTTTGGAAGAGCAGAGGGACATTGCTTAGGGAATATGAATATGCATTCCTTTTAATATGTAGATGGCTATGGATGTAGATATTCTAGCTTGCAGTGGTTGTTGTTGTTATTACAGTGTCACTCTGTTTCTCTCTCTCAAGACTCTTTTATGACCCGAGGGTGCTTTTTTCTTTAGTTTTAATTATTTGTGTTGCATCCATATGTGCAGACTTCTAGTGTATCTGATTTTGCAAAATGTGCCCGTGAATTCATTTGGCTTTAGCTGAGTGATCACAAGTTTACTCGTTTAAAGGCTTCCAAACAGACAGAAGGGGGAATTCTGTACTGGTTTAGAGATACATGGTTAGTTGCTGCATTTCTGAGTGGTTTTGTTCATGTCATTCCATTTATCTGGTGATTTTCTCTTCTCAACACAAAATTTCAGCAATAAATTTTTAGTTCAGAATCTTAGATACTTTGCTGGTAAGGCTTGTTAACCTGTGAAGCTTCTTGACTCCTGCAATTTTGGAGGTTCTCTTGATTTTGCAGTTTTTCCAAGTTGCTAAAGGATTTTATATACAGAAATATTGTGTTGTTGACAAAGTGAACCTGAGAATGTCACCACTGATGTTAGTATTTCCATACAGAGCCACTTCCCTTTCCCAGAGCTCTGGTGCTCTGCTACTGTAAACAACTGGGCTGCTATGGTGTCTCACCAAAAAGAGAATGTTTTGTTGCCTTTCCAGTTTCCTCCATTTCTGACCTCCTCCCAGTGGCAGGTCAGCAATCACAGAACCATTTGCTGAGCCAGATCTGCTCACTGGCTGCACAGAAAACTCTCTTTTCTACCCAGGACAACTTTCTGCTGAGCCTAACTTGTCTTGTCACAAAGTGCCTGGTGATCACCAGAGCTGGACTTAGGTGAAAATGGTATTAATTTATGAGCATGGGTGTGGGAGAGGGAAGAAAAGCTCGTGGAAGGGGCACAAACAGGTAATTCTGTGTACTTGGACAGCATCACCTTTCTGTCAACTGGCAGTTTAAGGTGGATGTGTGTCATGCTATGCCTTTCCCCCTTTAAACCTAGAATGATATAAAGAGCTTCAGAGTCAGGAGTCAGACCTGGCTTCTTTCTGTCTCGGTTCCATGGTATTTGTACTTTGTTATGTACATATGAGCTGACCCTCAAGTAAAGTAGAAAGTAATACTCTTTGAAATCCTGTAGAGTTTTGCAGGTTTTTAGTAGGATTTTAGTAGGGGTGATTAGTAAGTTGGTTAGAGCAGGATGCCAGTAACACCCCAGTTATGGCTTTGATCCTTGTGCAGGCCATTCACTTTAGAGTTGGACTCAGTGATCCTTGTGGGTGCTTTGCAATTCAGAATATTCAGCGAGTTTGTGATTCATTCTTTGTCATTACTGTAATTGACAAAATAGCCATCTTATAAGGTGTGTTTCACCATTTCAATTTAAGAACTCCATGTTTAGAACAACATTTTTTAGTTTAGGTACTTAAATTTGTACTGACATCCATTTTCTATAATCCACTATGTCTTATTTTCAGTCATTATCTATGATTTTGAAACAGGTACCTGAGGTTTTCTGCATTTTAAATTTGGGTTCTAAGAGGAGGTCTCATCCATGGAAAATTTTGACTGCACAGTGTGCAAATATTGCTAGACCAATATTAATACATACAGACACGTTTGTCCAAGAAGAGCAAAAGGTGTTCATAGCATTTCTGAAAGTGGATGATATGAAAAGAAAAAATGAAATTACACGGGGAGAAATAGTCTAGTAACTAATCACGAATCTTCTGAAATTTGAAGTTACTGATACAGCACAACAGCAGTAAAATTAAAATATGAGGATCAGCTTTGACAGCATGACTAGAAGAAAGCTCTGAGAAGGGTGAAGAGGTTATTGATACTCCAGCAGATGAAGGGCAGCCTGAGCAATGTCAGTGACCCCATGGGAGGAGATACTAAAGGAAGATTTTGGACACCTGAGCCTGGGTTGCTCAGGCAGAGCAGATGTTTTTAGTTTCACACCTGGCTTCTGCTCAGCAATGGCAATGTCCATGGTGTAAATGCACAAAACGAATGTGAATGTAGCTGACATGTTTTTACTCTTTTATTGTAATTGCTTGGTTTCCTTTACTCCTCTGTTTGAAACAACATTGTTTAGAGCAGAGCAGCAGTAGTTCAAATTCCATTTTTAATTTGAAAGCAATGGGATTAAGTTACCTGGCAAGAATTCAGTGGTCAGAGTCTTGACATTTAAAACTGTTTATTTTACAGGATTAGACAGATTTCTTTTTCATCTTTAGTCATTGAAAAAAATAAGCACATTCCTTGCATTAACATAAAAACCACTGCCTGTAGAAGTGTTTAAATAACTCGTAGTCTCTTTCATGGCATCCTTAAATTTTGAAGTTAGTAGGTTATGATCCACTTTATAAAAACACAATTTTTTCAAAAATTAAATTTTCTTATAAAAATGTATTTCTATTTCAGTTAATTTGCACTCTGCCTTGGAGTATCATTGGCAAAAGCAAACAAAAAATGTATTTCTGGTATGGTAGTGAACTTGTGTGGGGTGCTGCAACACAGCAATGTAATGTCAGTGTATTTTAAAGGTCAGATATGGTGTGTCAGGTGTGAGGGTACCTACTCCAGGTAAGAGGAGCTTCTGGAGAGGAAAAGATGCTGAGAAATTGAGCAGTAAATTTACCACATTGGGTCTTCACATCCTGGTACAGACTTCCCTGTGTTCAAGGGATCCTCAGGGAGACCTGAATGACCCTTTTTTTGGAATGCCTTTGCCTAGACCTTGCTACTGTTTAATTTAACATGGATATTGGAGAAGCTCCATGTACTTCAAGCTCCAGTGTGTTGGGTGTAACTGCATAACAAAAAGCTAATTTTGAGCCCTTGCTGCTTATAGTTAGGGTGAGACAGAAGCAAGAGTAAAGCCAGAATGAGAGAGAAGGGAAAATATCAGATAGTTACAAGTTTAGCAGAGTTCACTTAGTAGAAGATTATAATAGCATATTTTATACTGAAGCATGTGAGTATATAAATAGGGATTATATGTATTTTGTAATTATGGGGTGTGATTATGTGATACATTTTGTTCGTTCAAGGACATATTAGGCATTAGATAATTATACAGCAGTGATGCCAGATCTGACATTAAAATTAGTGCTTTGAGATTTATACCTTTTTTTTTTTTTTTTGAGACAGACCTTAAACAGTAAGGCCTTCAGGTGTGTGCAGTGTTTACTGACTCATTAGGGGTTAAGATGTTACTGTGCCCTTTCCTGAATCTGCTCATTTCCAAAGCTTAACCCTTTCAAATATTCTATTCAGCTCATTACTGTAGCAAGCTGTGACACTTAAGTAAAACAAAGATTACATTTCAAATCAATGACAGATCACACAAAAATGCTTTCTTCCATCCTCTGACCATATGTTTAGAAAGTCACAGGAAGCCAGCCTGTAATCTGTGGTTAAGAGTTTAAAATCACATGCATTTTTTGTGACACATACGTGTGGAGTGCTATAATAGTTTGTATTAGCTCTAAAGGCTCTGTGATTTGACCTTGACATCTGTCAGATATCCTCTCTCACACACACCCCTACCAAAAAAAAAACCACCAAAAACCCAAACCAAACAAACAAAAAAAAAACCCATAAAAATGGGGAGAGGGGCATTTTGGAGTTCACATACGTGTATGTGATTTTACTTCCCTTAAAACTATTCCCCCTGGTTACTTTGTATCTTAACTGCTGTTTTTTAAAGCCACCCACATATATTTTAGTGTTATTTTCCTGTGTGCTGAAATTTTACATCTGATGTATATGAATATTCTTTTCTTTTTGAATAATTTTGGTCTGAGAAGTCATATTTTCACACTGATTCCTCGATGCCTTCAGCAGATAGTCTTCAAACCTAGAGTGATGCTTTAACTGGTAGCTTTTACATGGAGGTTGAACAGACCTCACACAAAAATTTGCCATGAAATCCTGAAACATGCAACAAGGAGGGGAGAAAATTGTACAAAATGAGACTGCAATACCTATAAGGAAATTTGAGGGGATTGTATTAGTTTCTGTGACAGATGAAAGTTGTCTCTCCAGCATTGTTCTCCATACCAATATTACCAGGGTAGCTTTAACCAACTTAAAATTTAATGCCTCAAATAATGGAGTATCCATTCTCATCCTAAGAAATTTTTTTTTGCATAATAAAATGCATGTGAACCACCTGATTTTTTGAGGATGAATGTTTCTGGCTTATTTTATAAGGCAGCACAATACCTGCAAAGCTGCACCAATCCCATTGAAATTATTTGTGGCTTCAGTGGATAGACTTGTACACTCTGTTCAGAGTAGCCTGTTAATGTTTAGAGAGAATTGTTTTGCAGTCATTTTATAAAGACAGAGGAGAGGGAAAGATGTCTGTAAATATTCTAGGCATATTCCAGTCTTAAGACAGTGTCTTGACCCTTGAGAATATTCACTTAAAATCTCACATTTTAAACTGTTCCTTTGGTTGCTTGTATTTCAAGGATATTGGTTTCTTTCATTTAGCTGTTTGTGTAAATTTTATGGATGGACTGCAGTGACAGGAGTTTTTGGCCCTTTGATAGATAAAAACAGATAAAATAAGAACATTCTATCTTACAAAAAATCTAAGAAATTTCAGGAAGTAAGTTTGCTCAAAGAAAGAAGCTGATTTAACAGTGCTGTGATTTATGTATCACCAGTGGGAGGTGGCATGTTTAATATTGTGTAGAAGCATAAGGCTCTTATTGTCTGTGATAGTATTTGGAGTGTATTTTTCCTTTCTAAATTTGCAATCCATAGCTATAGCAACAAATAAATATAGCACTCACATTTACAACACAGTTATTATGTTTTACATTTGCTATAAAGGGTATATTTTAAAATAATTCTCAGAAGATAGATTATAGCAGTTTTATATCAGGGTTAGCTTCCTAATGGGTCCTTAGAGTGAGAATGTGCAGCATTTGCTGTTTATTAAAATGAACCACTAATTTTTCTAGACCTGGTGTTAATGTTATGAATTGCATTAGGAATTAGATTTTCAAACTATGCACGTGATTGTATTTCAGAATACTCTGTTCTTTTTTTTTATATCAATTATCTCAGGAATTTCGTGGTTAACTACAGTTTGCCACAGTTATAAAGCAGGAACTCTTATTTATTGGTCAAGCACTATATTTATGTTTGAACAAAACACCTTTTGTTTTACTTTGCTTATCAACAACCACTACTGTTTTCAGCTAAGGTTACATTTAATAATTAGGTTTTCTAGGGGCAAGAAGTCAACTATATCTTTAATGAGTTCCGTGACATCACTGGTGCTGCTTATGCTCCTTGGCAATAGTCTGCTTTGTGTGAGCAGATCACATTAGCTTTAAGGGAGTAGCACAGATGCCAAGGTCAGGGCATTGGTAAGTAAGAGATCTTTGAGTAAAATAAAGGCCTAAAACTATCCAAGGCAAGGGAACAATGAACTGCTGTTCAGCAATATGGTAGCAGCTCTCTAAAGTTATTTTGTTCCATGTTTGAGTGTTTCCTATGTATCCTTTGCCTGTGACAGTTGGGTGAGGAGCAAGGAGGATCCTGAAGGTTTGGCCTAAAAGTGGTAAGGAGAAAAAATATGCTGGCACCATGACAGTACTGCCCTTTCTGCTGTTTTTCATGTCTGAGCACTCCAAACATGGTGGCACCTTTAAGCTATGATGCAACCCTCATAATCAATTGGAAATTTGCAAAAGGGAGAATTTGTGCTGGAACTCTTTTTTAATACCTGGTTGAGAAGTTCTGCTTTTGTAGTTGGTCTGTGGGTTAGCATCGACAAACATAAGTATAGTGCAAAAGGCTTCATCTCTGTTCAAAAGGTGAATTGGCAAAATCTCACTCATTTACTGCATATTCCTATCAATTGTGTAGAGAGGAAGAACTGGACCTGCTTTTTGCCTAAAGACAGAGAGAAGACCAGGGGACAGAATTAGTACAAAGAAAATGGAAAGGAAAGCAGTGAAAAAAATCCCTGTAGAGGGTGAGAGCCAGTAATGGGTGTTATAGCAGGTAGGAAAGACAGGAGAAAGTGCTGAAGAAAAAGAGTCTGAACTGGAAATAGCCTTCAACCAAAACCAGAGTGTTCACAGAGAGAAGTGGTGGAATAATACACAGATATCTCTATGAGATTTAAAAATTGCGCATCCCATCAGGCTGAGTAACATTCATCCATGTGTTGCATACTTTGGAAATGTTAATTTTTTTCCATGGCACTTGCCAACTTGCTCTTATAGATTCAAAATGCAGCCTCTACTGGTTGAGTTAGAACTAGCTGAGGAATAAACATGCCCAATTACTGAAATATGTCAGACAAAAAAGATGCCATACATAGAATGAGGGGAATAGGAAGATTGCTTCTCCCTCAAGGGGATTGGCAACAATAACAGTAAAAGTTAACTACACTCATGCATTCCAAGTGATTTAAAAACTTAAAACGTCATAGCACATTTTGTATGTGATGGCTTTATCTCATTGCCAGGGCAAGGTCCCATTACTGCCAGGAGGTAGAGCTATGAAGGCAAGCACTTAAAGCCACAGCAAAACCTACCAGCTTGGGAGTTCCTTACTGACTAATGCCTGAAAAACGAGGTGCCTGGACTGGGGAGGAGGCTTCATGTTTAATTTGGGATTGTTGGGTGCCCTGAGCTCCGCTTCTGTGCGTGACCACAGGCGAGCTAATCCAAGCAGCCTGACATTTCCCTGCCCACTCCCATCTGTGTGCGCAGAGCGCAGCGGGCGAGCACTGACTCAGCTGGAGGCCTTGCACAACGCGTGGCTGTGCCTGCTGAAACAAAGGGGAGCCAAGCTCATCATCTGACACCAGAGTGGGTACAGCAGCATTTAGCAAATGAAAGATGAGAAATTGTTTTTCACCTTTTTGTGCCTCGTTTCTTCCTTTGTCACAACTGTGCCATTGTTGAACAAAAAAGTTCCCTGGGACAGAAGGCTCTGCTTTCCCTGAAGTGTATGAGGTCTTGCTGAGGATTCCCAGCTGTTTATGCCCTTGCCTTTTTTTTTTATTCTGGCTGGTGACTCTTTTAATGTATACTGTATAAATGGGTCTCCAAATTGTTTGAACTATATCTTTTATTACATGAATCCCAGTTCTACGAAGCCATGGGATGGCAGAGCTGAAATGATTTCTCTTGTCATGTAATGTCATACTCAGTTTTTCAGGTGCTGTTGCCTTGTATATTTAGAGAAACAGCTGGTTTCTAGGGAATGGTTGGAGGCCTGAGGAAGAAATTGTTTTCCTCTAAGCAGGTTTATGGGAGCTAGTTTGCTGTGATTGATTGTGAGAGTCTAGGTGTCTGAACACCAAGACAAAGGCAGGAAGAAAAAGGTGGGGGGAAAGGAAGAAAAACTGGCATCTGAGAAAACAAGTTGTTCGATAAATACAAGCCCTAAGAGCTCCTTCATTCTGTATGCAGCTTGCTCAGGTTTCCATGAGAAAATCTTGCCAGTAGGAAATGGCAATAGAGATTTTATTCTGTAGGGAAAAGCAAGAGTGCCAGATCAAATACGGCACAAATGCCCACACGTTGCTCTCTGCTGGCTCAGAGAGCCGGTCACTGTCTCCAGCCACTGCTCCCAGGTGAGTCCCTTCTGCCCATCTCAGCACCCTATGTTTTCCCATGTAAAGTTTGCCATCAGTGCTTTCCACTCCTGCTGAGATAATGCTTTTTTCTGTATGAAACAGTAAATGGAACTGGTACCTTGCATCCTAAACAAAGGACAACAAACATCTTTGAGATCCTTTCCTCATGAAGAAATCTCTTTTGATTAGCATTTTTCACCAAAATATGCTATCTCAGGTAGTCATTTCAATGATTCTCCTGGAGCTCTTGGGATACTTTCCTGAAGCTTGCCACTCATTAAGATTTTCCTGCTCAGCATCCTTTCCTGACAGAGCTCTCAATGTCCTGTCACTGACCTTGTTCTTGCACACATAACATGCCTTGGGATTAGGAAGGTGCATTTCTGTGGTTTTGACTTTTAATATAGTGCACCAAATACTCAGTTTTTTCCCTGTAACAGTTGGCTTACAGGACACCTTGTTCATGCAGTAGCATTTAAATAGTGTGCCCATGAAATAAATGCAGAGCTGGCCCAGCAGACAGTGCTACTATTTGTTGAGAGCTCAGTGCTTCCCTGAAAATTCATATCTCCATAATGAATGTGTTATCAGACATTGATATCAAATATCATTCATATCAGATATTAAATAGTGTATTGTTAGCACTACAGGCTTTCTTCAAAGCCTGTTCATGGTTCAGGCTGATGTTTTAACTCCAGTGCAGGGATTCCACTGCTGGACAAACAGACTTCTTACTGCTGTGGCATATGTGCAGTAGCTGCATGCCAGCCTAGCAGACCATAAATGTGTAGCAGCTACAAAATCCAATGGAAACTGAAATGAAGTAATTTGTTTGGTTTATTCTCTTTTGGAGTATCAGGAGCTCAGATCTTGAAAACTTGGTGATGCATCATCCTATACTCTGCTGCTGAAAAGCAGCATTAAGAAAGTTGTTGTTTGCCAACTTTTCAGAAGTGTGCTGTCAAATAAATCCGTATCTTATCTAAGATAGGAATTACATTAGAAACCTCACTAAAATGTAAATTAGATTTTACTTCCTTTTAGACAGAGTTCATTCCTTAAAGGTATGTCTTTTCCCTCAGAAGTATTCACTGTAGGTTTTTATTAGACCCTTAATCATAGTTTACCGTGTCTCCCTTTATGTTTCCAGCTGCCCACAGAGTGTGGGCTCTCTGTGAAGGATCTGGTGCTGAGTTTGATGGGTAATCTCAGCAGCCCTGTGAACTGTACAGGTTAGAGCTGGGAGAAGTTCAGATGTGACCAAACTAGCCATGTGTCACGGCACTTTATGCCTGCATATACTGCACCAAATGCAGTTATGCAATGGAGAAGAATATCAAAGATGTTTTGAAGGTTGCAAATGGGTTTTATGAGTGAGAATCATCCTTTTTGTTGCTTAAAAAGATGAAAGCGCTCAATTTTCACACACATAAAAAAAAAAAAAAGACTGTCAGATGTTTTAAATGTAGAAACTGCATAATGTGGCGTCTTGTCATATCTGTGGTTCCCTTGTGGATGAAAATTTTAATCAGATGGTTTTGTACTTTAAAGGCTTTTCATTTGATTTACAACTTGTAGGAGTGGAGTAGCAGTAAGCAATCAGGGAAAATGCCATGAAGAGGACAAAAGGAAGGTGAAACACAGTGTTAATAATTTAGTTTCAATAACCTTAAAAGGTTTACCAGTCACTTTTAACCTTGTATCAGAAAAGAGAAGAGCACAGAAAGCAAGCTACTGCAGTGAATCATAAAAACGTTTCTTTTAATTTGTTACTCATTTATCTAAGTCTGGGTAGAAAACAACCAATACATTTGTTAAACCCAAGGGCCAGAAAGAGACCTACGCATCAATTTGACTTAGTCCTTTTGGAAGGACTGCCTGCCATTTCACCAGAGCCAGTAAAGTCATGAACTGATGGTGATTGTGGCTGTGGAAATTGAGCAGTCCTATGAGTATTTCAGACAAGCCAAAAAAAGACTCTTTTAGGTGCAGGTTAGGCACCTAAAAGTTATTGATCTCAGAGGGAATTAGATACCAATTCAAAGCTTCACATACTTTCAAAAAACAGGTAAGCACCCATGTCTGGGTTTCTTGCCTACTGACCTGCAGGATCTGAATCTCTATCTGGTCTCATGTAAGCCAGGGTAACATTAAAAGTGACATCTCCATGTTGTTTATTCAGGAGTTTTAAAAAATGAGTGTAGTTTTGGTTTTTTGTTACAAAGGATCAGGACATCATAAAAATTCATGTGGCGTTTGTATACATAACTTCTCAGCTGAACAGTTGTGCCTCCATCTCCTGAACATGTACATTTCAAATTTTGCCGCAAATGTGCCTCATGTATTTCAATTTTTGGCACAATACTTTAAAACCATTTTTTGTAACTCTCTGTCTTCATGGTAGTAGGCAGTTTGCACCACACTCTTCAAAATGTTTCTAAGTAAAAAACTGAATTCTTGAGATTTGGGGAGGGGAACCCAAACTTTGAGACCTACTATGATCTAGTCTAATTTTAATAAAAATGGTCCAACACTTAAATGTCCAGATAGCTGGGCTGTATCATGAATTATAGAGTATTTTTTGTATACACTTACAAATATGGCACCGCAATAATAATATTTTAATTATTATTTATTTATAAGGTTCTCCATAATTTTTTATACAGAAAGCCTTAAATAGCCATTTATCTATTTTCTCTGTGCTTTTCTCTCATATAGCCAAGACTTTAAAACCCTTTAACATTAATTATTCCACTCAAAACTGTGAGATGTGATCTCCCTTTTTGTCAAATAAACTTGCTGCCATTTAACAGCAAGATTCTGTGCATGCTTTTGTTTTGCAATTTTATGTTAGAGTTGGAAAGATTTTGTACACTCCCTGTACTTTTTTCTTGCAGATCAGAGGGAATAATCATTTATTTGCATTGCAGAAATGATCAGTGACTTCACTTGTAGGTATGAAAGAAATGCATGTGAAAACAGAGTCCCCTCTCCACAGAGATAAATTTTCACTGCTGCTGAAACTGATGACTGAAAAGAATCAGGTTACTTGTTTTAAAATATATGAGCTGGTAAAATGGATTATTTCCATCTTGTGGCATTGTTAATTGGCTAATTACTGTTTACTACTACAGTGGCATTCTTTTTATGGGAAGTTGAGTGAACAGTGAGGGATGAAAATCCACAGTTTAATCTAGAGAAGGAGAAGATGTCATTAGAACAAAGCTGAAATTACAAACACTGAGAAATCCTCAAATGGAAATCTCCATGAGTGGGTCACTAGGATAAGAAACATGTTCCTGTTCTTAGCTGCTCTTGGGTATGATGGTCTCTGCTGAGACAGGTAATGGTGTATTAGGGATTAAAGTAAGGTCTTTTCTGAATTGTTTGCATTTTAATGAGAATGTAATTTCTTAGTCTTACCTCCATGTAAAACCTCCACACTGTCAGATTTGTAGGGATATTCATGAATTTAAAAGGAATGGTAGTTAATTAGCATTTGGAATATACTATAGCTTTGAAAATGTGGACTGGGGGTGGGATAAGTCTGAAACCAAAATAGACTAGCACACCATAAGTTTCTATTTGAAGTGAACTAATTGAACTAAATTACTGGGTTTTACATTAATGTATAGTCTGTCTCCTCATTTTTATTATTTTTCCTAAATTGCTCCTTATTAGAAATGGCTGTTGTTGAGTCCATGAATTGTTGACAAAAGAATTTCTTCAACTTCGCCTTTCATTTTTCACGGTATGCTGTTGATCCTTGGAATAATATTCTTTTTAGAGAACAAGAGCAAAACTTTTATAAAGTGAAAGAAGGCAGGTTTGAAGAGATTTCAGGCCACGTATGCAAACTCTTTCCATTTAAGCCTTTGTTCAAGAGAGTTTTGTTCACAAATAAGCCTACAGATATTGAGTTGATTTTTAAAAATTTTACTCAAGAAAACTTCATTTCCTCATCTGAGGTATGCAGTGTGTTGTAAGACTTCTAGTTGTAAACAACTTATTTGTTAAGTAATGTACAAATATCTAAATAATAATAGTTTCTTTGCTATTTCCTAATCTTAGCCTCAGCTGTATTGTTCCTGGAATCTTTGCTAAATTTATTTGCAAGGCACTAACTCATGGGAGCATTCCCATGATTTCAAGCTGAAAGACTCGAGCTGGCTTTTGTAACATTTTATTTATGGAGTTCATTTATTGACTTTTCTGTAATGCTCAGCACTGTGGTGTCTGAACACCTCACGGACACTAATGCTTTGAGTATCTCAGCACTCCAGTTCAGCTGGGAAACTTTTATTTTATGGATGGGAAGTTGAAGCACTTAAAAACTGGCTGGCACAATCACACTGGCACTTCGTAGCAGAGTTGAGGAAAGAACCTGTATTGTCTAATTCCCTCTCCAGCACCTTGAGCAAAACACCATCGTTCCTCTCTAAACAAGTTTGCACTTGTTTTCCAATGACAGATAGACAGTCAGAGTGGTTTAAAGGTCTGTCATGGTTGGAAAACATCAGCTGTGATTCCAAAGTTAACTAGGAGCTTAAATTTCCCCTCTGCTGGCAGTGGCCATGGCCTCTTCAATTGTGGGCACCACAAAACCCCTGGGGATGCACCATGACTTTGTCATAGTTCAGCTGAAATTGAAAACTCTGAGCGTTTTGGGATGTGGAACAGGCACCAGTGAACTGTGAATTCTATCTATATGTATGTCTGTATTTTTGCAGGGAAGTCATTGAAAATGCTATGAAGGAGGAGGGAGCAACATAATTGCTAAAAGCGAAGTGTTTCCATGTGGGAGCATCATCAGAGCGAAGGAGGGGTTGTTGGGAAAATTATTCTGATCACCAAAGTTTATTTGAGCTTGGTACATCTGTACAAATGCAAATTACCTTTAAGTGTAATTGGCTGTAGTGTTGAGCTCCCTGTCCACTGTGAGGAAATCACGGTTATGGCTTTCATATGGGAAGGAATTCAGGAGTGCCTTGTTTACACTGCTACCATTTATAAAACATTTAAAGCAGCTATTCTGCTGAATAAACATTCAAGAGCCTGAAGGATAAGCATATCGCCTAAACTTCTTAAGACTAAACTTTCCAAACCATTTCCTGCCAGAGGGACCTAGCAGTAAAATTGCAAACTCTGTGCTCCAAGATGAGATAGGCAGAATTAGATTAAGCAGCTTACTGTTGACATGTCTATTGATCTGGGTTCAGCGCCGTTTCCTGTCTCTGCTAGCAGTTAGATTGCTGTGTACAATAACACAGTGGCCTGGTTTATGTGAAATTGGGGGACTCCGAGCATCAATTACTCCAGGAAGGCAGTGGCGCTGGGAGATAAGGTTAAGCCGCTCACAGTGTTTAAGACTGCTGAAACCCAAGCAACATATTTGCTGTCTAAATTGCTGCTTATAAATTTGACAGCGTTCCATTTATGTTGTTGGTTTTTTTCCCCCTCTCCAAAGAGAGATCATCCTGTATTGTTCTCTGCAGGTAGCAGTTTGGTTTCATTATAAACACGCATTGTTCATTAGCCTTCACTTCCTATCAGCCCTTTGTTAAAAGTTCCAAAGCATCACCTGGATATTTGAATAGAATATACTTAGACATGAGGGAGAAAGGCATGAAATGTTATAGAAAATACCCATAATAAACTAGCAAAATTTTCATGGTCATACTGATTCTGGTCTTGCATTAAAGGTATTCTTTCTTTTGATTTTTTTTTTCCTTGCTATTTAGGAATGCAGCATTGAATAATAGCAGCAAAAAGGAAAAAAAATATGGTACCCTTGAATTTCTCATTTAGTGTTCTGTTTTCTTCATAAGCAGCTCTCTTATGCTCTGTGACTTTTTTCTCTTTCTCAGAGACTGTTAACAGAATCAGTTAGAAGCAAAATGATGCTTTTCACATTTAAAGAAGCCTGTAGAGAATTGTTTCAGGGGTCTGCTTGTGATTAACTCAACCTGGATTTTTTTCCTCTGGAAGAGGGTCATGCAGAAGAGGTTTTCTCCAGAGGGCACCTTTTAAGTCACTTTACAGGTGGCTATTTCAGTTTTATGCCACACGCATTTCCATTGTCTTAAAATCAACCTTCAAAAAGAAATTCAGTATTCCCATAGAAGTATGAGCAAAGTTGTGTCAGTTCTGGCATTGTGATGGGAGATCTGTGCTGTGAAACTGATGAAAGGAAATATTTTAATAGTGACATTTGAGTTCATTTATCATGACATTTTAGGGACTTGGTGGTACATATTTTTATCTTTGAACAATCTCCCAGCAGTCTACTGCCATTAAAGTGGGGGAGGGCACTCCTTCCACACAGAGCACAATGCCTTAAAAGTCCAAAAAGATACAGCAGTCAGCTGTGATGAACTGAAGTAATTCTAACTGGTATGTGACAAAAAACGGAATTGTCTCCTTTTATTAATTTTTAAATATCTTGACACACTATAATTAACATTGCCCTATGCTAAAATTACAACAACATCTGAGCTTCTGTATATTGGCTCATACCTTGATGCTATAAATGAATATAGGAATATGGGAAAGCTAACAGAACATATTTCAAGTATGTTTTAGCATTTCACTGGCATATTTTTGAGTTTTATTTTAATGAGTTGCTGATTGATGTTCTTGTTGGCAATGCATAAGGGGCACTAAAGTACTACCAGCAGGTGGGCACTACTAAATACTTTATATTGCTGAAGATTATAACTATCAATACAAAACCTACTCCAATTATTGCAAGGAGGCTGAACCCAAAAAGTCCAATGTCCCTGAGGTTTATAATTCCGTCCTCATCTAATGCTATTGTGCAGGTACATGTGTGATCTTTATGGGGAGTATCCACTTTCAGACACTGCACTGCCTCATCACAATAGGTTTCTGTCATTTAGTGATTTAAATTACATGCTTTTATTTTGTTAACTCCTTTAATAAGTGTTTTAAACTGCCACCTTTCTGCTCTTTCTTTCTTGCACCTTCTCCCTCCTGCAGAGTTTCCTCGCAGGCTTGCTAATTCTTCAGGGGTTTTCCTGACACCTTCCTGTCCGTCAGTCCTGTGCAGTTAATCAAGGGAACCAGTGAGCATGCAGGGGTTAGCCTGGAGCAGAGTTAATCGGGTTGGCTTTGGCTTAATTGTGCCTATTGTTACAGGAGAAATCAGCACCTGGTGCAGGGGGCCAGTGCTGCTGATTGCTTGAGAGGCTCAGCTTGCAGTACTGTGTACAACATGATGACTTGCCCCAGAGTTGCTTCTAGTTGTAAAGAAAGAATTCTAACATTTTTAGCCTAGAAAAACATGAAAGTAATAGCTTCAAAGTAGATAAGCTCATACCCTGGGAATTAAAACAAAGAACAAATGAATAATACCCATTGCAGCTACTCTTTTTGGCTGCTAAAATTGTATTGGAAGTGAATTGGTTGTAGCATATATGTATTTAACTGTGAGACTCTCTAGCATATCTGTACATTGTCTAGCATAGCCATATAGTAACAAGGAACTATGGGAAAGTGGTGTGGAGTGACACAAATCAGTGTCTGGAGACATCAAAAAACCATAGTCTTTTAAGGTCCAACACAGCCACTGATTGTAGTTTAGCTCATTTTCCACCAAAAAAAAAATTATAAAAACGAGCGTTGGATTCCCACTGAAAGTGAGTTCATGTTACGTGAAGAACAGTTACATTTGTTTCTTGCTTTGATTGAAAAGCAAGCTAAGAATAAGGAGATTTGGACAAAATAAACCTTTTGATTGTTGATTTGGAGATACCTAGATGACAGCAGACCTTGTTATAGCTCTGCAGTTGTGCCTCTTTGATAGTATTGATATTACAAAATGAACTCTTCCAGAGTAAACCATATCAAGGCACTAAAAACCAGCAGAAATCAGTGTAAAATCCAGGCAAATTAGAAAAGAAAGAAATGGTTCTGCAGATGCTGTCAGATGAGCTGTCACCCAGTAGCAGAATATTTCCAGTTCAGCCTTACAGACCATACTTTTATGTCACAGATTTTTCATAGTTTCTAAGTTCTCCTGTGTTGGGGTAAGATCCAGAAGCCACAGTGTCTTCAGCTATATGTGAGGTACCTGTAGTAGTGTGATAAATAGCTCACATATGCCACAGGGTGGATGCACTTTCTCTTTTCATGTTACAAGTGATACATTGGTATCATTCCAATATAATAGTAAGGAAAAAAAACCACATAAAATTATTATTTTCCAATATTTAACACTGTTTTCCTAGATAAGTATGAAGGAAATTAAATCCTTTTGAGTTTTTCCAGATGACAAACTGCCAAATGGTATCAGGGTTCTCAGCATCACAAAGAAATGCATTGTAAAGAGTTAAGTAGTGTTTTAGTAAAGCACTGAATTTTATGAAATTAATTTGAAGATGAACTTATAATTCACTAAATAATTACAATAAACACTCCTGAAATTATTTACATTTTCTTCTCATTGGTTTCATGTGACCAGAGCTTTAAACTGAAATAAAATCCTTTTATTTCTCCTTAGATCTCTGTTTCATTATATGTAAGACTTGAAATCCAGCACCATTTTCACAGTATAAAAAAGTTATTTTACTCAATCAATTTGATTTTCAACCTCCATTTAGGAAATCCTACAACTTTTGAGTTCTATCAAAATAATTTTTAGTGATTTTTTTCTTTCATTTGAAGCTGAATTGTTTCTTAAGAGGAAAGTTTGTGCTGTTCTAAAGACATGGAAGAATTGCACATATGACAGTGCTGTTCGTGCTAGCTTTTTGCCTGAAGCTGTCATGATGGAGTCATTTACAATTTTACTTCTTCATTGATAAGCCATTATCTCTAGACTGTTTTTATAACTGCAGGGTTTTGCACTTTGCCACAGAAGAGTAGGACTAAGTTCACAGCAATCTATTTCCCTAATTTCTCCATAATGCACCGTGACCTTTCCCAGGATGGTGTTTCTTTGTGGCAAGATGAAGAGGAAGGAAAATTAGAGTTTGCCCTTTCCAACTAATTGACCAATGTTTTGCTTTAAAGGTAGGGTTACCTTTTTAATGCAGTTGTTAAAGATATAATTTCTTTATTCCTTTGTTCTATTGACTCCTCCAATACTCTGGAACATACCATAACTGCAGTCTAAAGCTTATTATGTAGAAATTACAAGTAGAGTTCTATTCAGTCTATTATTCAGTCACAGTGCTTGCAAGTAATACCCTTGGTAATGTTTGTTACAATATGGTGATAACAATTGAAGTAATTGTTTACTAATTTGTTCTCTTAATTGTGTTTTAACATTCTGATCTTTAAAGGATGTCCTATGGGAGGAGGAGTAGTTTTTCGAGCTATGTATTATGAAAGAATGCAAAAATCTCCTATTTGTAGGTAATTCATTTTAGGAATTAAAGTTAAATAATATTCTATGAATAAAAATGTAATAGGCTATAAGAATACTTTGGGGTTCTTGTGTTTTCATGAGGAAAACTTATTTTTGTAAAGTGTTCTCAGGAAGATGTATGATCTGGATTGCACAGGCAGCTATCAAGTGAGACTCAATGAGGAAATAAAGGCACTTTGCATTTCCTGATTCTGCTCCCAAGCCATATGTTTTAACATGCATGGGGCTTGTTTTGCTGTTTCAGGGCGGAGAAGCAGTAAAAGCAAATATTCACATATACACGGGCAGAAGACTCTAAATTCAGCTCTTTCTGAACATCAATTTGCTATCTTCCAAGGAGGAATGGAAGGTTCCCTGTGAGGTGGCAGAAGCTGCAGTGCATAAGGAACAGTCGTACCCTGGATAGACAGACATTCTCAATACGTCAGACTTCTCCGTGCTCAATTGGAAAAGCTATTAAGCAGTGACTGCAGGGCAGTGTTTTTACTTTTTCCATGTCTTGGCTTGTTTATGTTAAATCAGACCACAGGAGGTCTGTTGCGTTTCTCTGGCAGTTATTGCAAGGCTTGCTGTGGCAAATTCTATTTATGACACTTGCTGTGTCCTAGGTGCAGTGAATCTTGGCAGACAATCTGGAAAATTGCCCATCTTTGTACTTGCAGAATATTATATCTCAGTAATGGTGTGACTGTGGTGACTCGCTGTGAAGGTCCTAAGTTCAACTACCACAGTAGCCAAAAAATCTAGACACATTTTAATTGCTGGCATGACATTTGAAGTATTTGCTTCATCAGTGGATGAAAAATATTAAACTGAAACTCCTCCTGTTTTGGCTAGAGTGTATTCAAATTGAAGAGAAGATCCAAGAGCAGCATTTCAGGTTAATGGCTTCTGGCCAGCTTTTTTTTACCCATGTGATGTCTGTTAAGAGCAAATAATCTTACATGTGTGTGTTTTAGCACTGCAGCTATCCTCACTGGTGTGTGCACTGTCAATCACGTGATTATCCTACATAAATAACAAATTGATGATTACATAGATCTGGGATTCTGTTATGATTCTGCAGAAGTGTAAACAAGTTGTCAAAAATCATTTATCTATCCACTAAATGCCATTGGTTATTCCATTGTAAAGTCTCACTTTAAAACTCTGCCAACCAACTTTTCTTAAGGCAGAAGTGAACCTTGTAAAATCAGAAACCTTTGCAACCTTTTGGTAATATATTGAATATTAACTCAGGGAATGTAAAAACACATGTAGTTTATTTACAGGAGAATAAAACAACGTGACAGCAAACAGTTGAGCTGTGCTCAATAACTTTCTTCTGGGGCTTTTAGAGTCTTCTGCTGCTTTTAAAACCTGCATCTCATGGTCAAGCAGGGGGAAATTAATCTTCTGTTTATGAAACAAACCAAGTTATGGCTTCAGGACCCCATTCTCTAGAGTGAGAATAATGAGTATATAGATGGCCATCAAAGGGCCAGTGCTCATACGACCGCTGGGTGAATAATAAGGTTTCTGTGGGGTTTTTGGTGTCTTGTCTTTGTGTTGGGCTGCTGATGCAGATTGATAAATGTGTAGAGCTGGAGGATCCATGGGATAATTGGCACAACTGCTACAGATCTCTGGGAGGTTGCCTGGAGCATCTGCCCTGAAGCTGAGAACCATCTCTGGCAATGGCACAGACCTATTTGCCATGTTGCCATTGTTTCCATGTAGTGACAGAGCACATGGGTCCACTCAGTTGCTTGTGGAGGCTGCATCAGCACGGAAGCACAGACTGACCTTTTCCTGGCATCTCTTTTTTTTGATGCCATATCGGATTTCCAAATTCTCATGCAGTTTCACGTCTGTCATTGGCATGGAAGTGTTGACAGCTGCTACATGATGGCAAAGCAAATGCATCCTTGCCTCCTTGCAGTCCTCCCACTTGTGACTCACATGGGTTTTTTTTAAGGGAGAGTATAAAAGACTTTAAGGACAAAGGATTTCTTTCAACATTTTGGGAGGCTTTTTTTTCTTGTGCTAAGAACCATCAGAATAACAAATTTTGTAGCAGGGGACGTACCTGCTTTGTAAGACCAACACCTGTGGACTACCATAATTAATGTGTGACTCTAAAAGTGGTAAGAGAAGACAAAAGAAGTGAAAGAGAGCTCAGCCTTGTGCTTCCCAGCTGCTGATGCCGGTGACTTCAGGAGCGAATGCCGATCATGCCAGAAATGCAAACAGCATGAGGACGGGTTTGTTTCTGTTGTAAAGAGAGAGGATACTTAATTAATTTCATGAGGCCTCTGGGCTGCTGTTGACAAAAGGTGCTTACACCACAAAGTTAGGTTGTGGGTTAAGGATAGGGCTAGGGAAGGTTTGAAGTGCTGATCCCTAGACTCAAATTACCTTTAACATTTTCTTTAATGATACAGATACCCTAGTTTGACTTAATTACACTTTGCTGTCTCAAGCAATCTTTCCCTTGAGTCACTGAAAGTTTTATTACAACACTTTAATCTGATTATGAAAATTAATATAATTGTACCATCTTTTAATTTGCAGGGGTAAAATCTCCTTTTTTTCACATTTCAACCAGATTAGAAGTATATAGTAGAGACTTGTGAGTTTCAAAGTCTAAAAATCTTCCAGTGCAATGTGTTAAAAAGGCAGTATAATAGTATAATAAAAAGCAGTATATTACTGACCTGATTGAAATCAGTACAAAATTATTTTAAAAATATTTAGGAGCTGAAATCATGTAAGTCAAGCTTAAGAAATTCATATCTTGAATCACCCAGGAACTTGGATGAAATATGGAAAAGCACAAGAAGAAATAGTGGGAGGAATCCTGAGCAATGATCATGAGAGCCTGAAAACACACATTTTGTTTCCTAGCACTTGTGTGTTTGGGTTTAGTTGAAGCAAAATGTATAAAGTATATTCCCTTTTACTGTTAGCTTGAGGCAGCCCTGCTTCTAGGATATTGGTGTCCACAGTCGCCCTGGTTTTTGCCTCCAGTGCCTATGCCCTGCAGAGCTGGAGTGCCCCAAGGCCTCCTGCAGGGGTTTGAGCTCTGCCTCAGGGGTGTCACCCTCACCTGGCCACCCCAGGAATGGAGTCACTGCAGGGTGTGCCAAGCACACTCTTCTGCTGCCTTCACTCGAGCTGAGTTGAAGCCCTTGAGGGGTGAGTTATCCCTGATACTGTGCTGTGAGTTACTGACACCAGGGACATGGTGAAAGCTGATAAAAGTGTCACTGTGGCTGACAGTAGGATGTTTAGCAAATCCGACCCCTGATTATTTCCAGAGACCACTTTTGCACTGCAGAATTTCCTAATGTGCTGCCTTGGAAAGCTCAGCTGTAGGACAGCATCTGCTCCATGGTTTTATCTTTCTTTGCCTTTTCTACAGTTCCTGACTTTCCTTGCATGTTGCAGAGGCATGGTGGTGTAATAGGACACAGGTTGAATGTGATGAAGAAATAAACTAAAAGAGTAAAACTGTGTGTAATCTCTAAGGAATGAGAAGCCATTGGCCATCTTAATGCTGAGAACAGATATGGTTTAGTACCAGCTGATTAGGAGTACAGCTGGCAGCCAGAAGGGCTGTGGCTGCATAGCAAAATGGTATCTTTACAAGGCTAAGAAAATATGCTGTATGTAAGTGTGAAATTACCGAGAATTTATTTGAACACATTTTAACATCATCTAAGAGATAATCCACAGACAGCACAGGACTTAAAATCACCTATATTTGTACATGCATGTTACACCATTTTTTCATTAGGGAATCTGTACTTGTCCCCTCCTGAACCTGGCAAAGACTAAGGCTTAAAAAATTAGGAGAATCAAAATTCAGAGAACACCCAGAATATATCAGAATGGTGATTTACCTTGCTAAGAAATTAAATTCTCTTAGGGGGGAAAAAAGGTTGCATTTTTTATCTCTTTACATCAAAAATGTTCTGGATTATTTTCTTAAACCTACTAGGTGAAAAGAGTCACCATTTCTGAGAGGTGCCATTTGATATTTATGAAGATATTAAAAGCGATGTTGTAAGTAAAATAAAATAAGCATTCAACATGTTTTTTACAGAAATAATATTTTCATTTAAAGTCAAAATGATGGATTTCCTTACTGCCCTTTTTCAGCTTTTTGTGCAAATTGTATGTAAATGAATGCAAATAAGCAGTCCTCACTACTAAGTTGCTCAGAAGTATAAAAATGCATAAAATTAAGTTGTTCAGACAGAGCTGTGCATCTCATTTATGTAAAGAATGTTTAAACTTAAATATTTCAGCTTAAAGTGTTATTGTTTCAGGTAATACAATGCTTTTTTGTGCATTACAGAGAAAGTGCACAGAAATTTTGTTACCTTCTGAAGACCTGTTAGTGTATATGGGAGTTAGTCAGCCAACCTTAGAAAACAAACAAACAAACAAACCAACAAGAATCTAGGAAATAACTAAGAGGCCAGCCCTGCGATTTTCAATGTTTCCCACCCAAGTGTGGACTAAGTTCCACTAGCTTTCATGACCTGTTTTTGTCTGCCTTTCTAATTAATGCTTCTGCAGCGGATAAACCTGAAACCTAGTGGAAAACAAACCTTGAAAACCAGAACCACAGAAAACTTTCTTTTTTATTCAAACCTGCCTAAAACCTGGTGCTACAGCCAGCAGACTCCCCACCCAACTCTAATGGGGCTATGCAGCATGAGAAAGGAAAATTCTGCTTGATTTTCAGTAAGATACCAGGCTTGAGTAATGCCTGTGGTGCTGTATGGGATTAACGATCTCCGTGCTATTTATAACGAGGCAAACTAAAATGCAATTTTTAGAGAATTATTGGAGTTTTATTGTGCTGCCCGGCCAAATTCAGTGTGTAGGACTCATTAGTGTGTAAAACAGAGTTAATTTATACTGAATATCCCCCATCTTCGGATGGGAGCTCTATGTAAATCATCTTTTCTGGTCATTAATTTAGACTGTTTGCATTTCCTTTTGCTGTGGGAGCATAAGTATGAAATATTAACTAAACTTCCCTGGTGAAAGGGCCCCCTCATGCCTCATACTTGATGTGGAAAATGTTTGCTCTTCTTGCAGAACTCCCCTGTAAATGAAGGGTGAGAGCTGTATTATGCAGTTGAAACACCTAGTGATAATTGGCATTTAAAACAAATTTCTGTAGCTCTAGAAACAGGAAACCAAGGAATCTCTAGAAAGGAATTCGATGAGCACTTCCAAAATATTGGGCAAAGTGTAGGGAATCTTTGAATGATTGATTCCATCATGATTGATCTTAGAGTTTTTTGAAGTAATTGATGGTATTTTTTTTAGTTCAGTCCGTTAGTGCAAATAATTATTAATCAATATGCACTCAGCTCTTACTTTAGAAGATAATTTTAACACATGATTTATTCTGAACATTTCAATTGAACTACCTTTACAAGGAGAAAATCAATTGGCTAGTGGTCTAAAGCACTTTAATTATCTGAAGAGCTGTATTCCGTTTTAGCGGGGGGGGGGGGGGTTAGGTTTTTTTTCTTTTTTTTAATACACTGTCCCATTGTGATATAATCCTTCTGCTGGGCTGTATTTTGCTATCCTCAGAAATACACTAATTCTCTATTTCAGGTTATTTAGTCTTAGACATTTTCAGTTCATTACTGAAAACACTACGATTAAACTCTAAGATTGGAAATTAATTAATGTGCAAAATGAAAAAAAAATATAGCTTTTTCCAGATGAGAAAACAGTTGGTTGGGTTTGTTGGTTTGGTTGGGGTTTTTTTTTTTTTGTGAATGTGTCAGCACATTTGTAATTTCTTTAGATGTTTTCTCATTCATAGCAAGCATAGCAGTGGAAAATTACAGTTAATTTGAAATGATAACGTGATGCCAGAACTTAGACAGAGGTTTGAAACATTATAGGACAAAAGGTGAAATCATTAATTCATTTGCAGCGAATATTAAATTCCTGAAATATGCATTACTCTCTCATTATATTTATATTTATGTGCTTTAATATGCCTGTAAATATTATTGTGAGTCTGAAGGAGCATTTGTGCCGTGTCCATGAGCATGTCAATACAGCCTTTCAAAGTAATTTGCACTTGGGCTGAGGCATAAGGTTATGGAGCCATCTGTCGCCATGAAAAATCATTAGAATAAAGAGTGAGGTACAATTCCACTCATGTCCATGATATGTTGCATTTCAACACCACCAGTAAAAACACTTCTTCTCAAATGCCCTTCATGGGCCTAACAGGGAAACTTGAAAAGAGTCTTGTGAACGAATGGATCAAATGCCAGTGGATTCACACAGAGCTAAGACTTCACTTCAGCCTGCAGACAGTCTTGCAGTGGCTCTTTGGGATCTGGGGTGGGTTGCCCTGCAAGTTCCAGGGGAAGAACTTCTGCCTCTAGCAATTAGAGGAGTTGTTCTTGAAATGGCCTGAAGTTAATGTTTGATTACACATCCATTCTTTATTGCATTTCTTACATTTCTCCCAAACTGGACAATGAACATAATCATAAACATCCAGTTTGCTATTCAATGAGATTATAGTCATTGTTTCTCAGTTCTCATGGCTTTCTATAAAGCTGCAAGAGATGAATTGTTTGCTCCTTTGGAATAGTACAGGATTCTTGGGGTTTTTTTGCTTGGTACACCAGAAAAGCTATATGTCTTCAAAGTAGGAAAGTTTAGATCTTAGGGTTGTATTTTGCTGGAAACATTCTTAAGAAGATTCCTTAGAGGATGTTAGTAATGTACTTGTAAGATTTTTAAAGAAGCCAATAATAAAGAGACAGCACTACAGTCTGAGGACCCAATTACTGAAACACTTGTACATATGTTTACTTTTAAGTCATTAAGTACTGTGCATATGGAAAACATCATGTCCTTCATTTCTGAGCCTTGATCTTCAAATGTAAGTGTTGTAGAAGCAGGGTTTTTGAATTTTATCCTGTTAGATGCTGAGTACCCTATTTACTGTCTGTTCTACTGGGAGATCTGCCTGCTCGATAGCTTGTAGCAGGTAACTTTGTTATCCAGGCAATCAGAAAGGAAGGAGTGAGTTTGCTTTAGGGTGTAAAAACATATTTTACTTGATGTTAATTCCTACATCTGACAGCATGACTGGCTCTGAATGACCTCCCAGAGGAAGTCCTAAAAGGAATGCTATGGTAGTGTATATTTTCCTGCTAAGAGCCTGTGACAGATGATCATACTTTAAATTATGTTTCGGATGAGACAGACAGAAGCACTAACAATGTGAATATTAGAATAAACCTTTGTTAATTTCAAGTGGATAATTAATGCTGTCAGTGGCTCAATCTGAGATCAAGATTTCTATAAGAGTAAGAGAAGGGTCAGACTTTAGACATGTTTGCAGCTCTTGTTTGGTGTGTGAGAGTCTGTGTGCAATCTCCCCTTCTGCAGAAATAGCAGCTCTTTTGTTTTCCTCTGTAACAATGCCTGTAATCTGAACTTTTGCATTAGTACATATAGCTAAAGTTATTAATGAGAATTCTGACCTGGTTCAGGTCAAAAAAATCAACCAGATTTTTTTCCTTTCAGTTCAGTTAATGGCCTTTCTATTTTTTGCTCAATAGCCAGTTTGAAGAACAGCTTTTAAAAACCTGGGATTGGAAGCAATGCTATATCCTATGCCTTATGAGAAAACAGATGAAGAAGATGTAATCATGCAGCCAAATCAATAGTTTTTTAACCTGGCTGTTTTAACTATATGTTTTTTGAAGGTGATTATCTCCAACACCAGATAGTCTGTCTACTGGCTATAGTAAAGGTGATCTCTTTTAGGTTATTTAGTTCAATTTCCAACAGAAGTGAACTATTCAGGAAGTGTATTTAGAAAAGTCTATTTTTCAAGAGTTCTAAGGCTAGAACAAAGGACAGGAGATCATGATGGTGTGCTGCTAGGGCTGCCACACACAGGAGTATAATAGTGAGCACCTCTGACTGCAGAGGAACTGTCGAAGCACTGTAAAATCAAGTTGCTGTGAGTGAAAGATCAAGCAGGTTAACTCCTGGGATTTTTTTCTATCAAGATGCTTTCTTCCTTCCATTCTGTTGCCTGCTGTCTTCAGAGCACAGTGATATTGAGGCTCTGCAGATTTAAAACATCTGTCTTTCCATCTCCAGTGTACTACAGAAGGATAGCTCTCAATTTAATCCTAAAAAATTTAACTGCATGTTAGGGTGCCTTTGCTTTTTAGGAATTTTTATCCTTCTTTAGGCTAGAGGCTAGGAAGCTATTTTCTATAGTGTTTTCTATATCATGACCTTATTGTTATTTTTTAAAAAAACTATTTTTAGGCATTATTACAGAATTCAGATCTATTTAATTAAGTCTGGTTTAGGAACATAAATTATTTTGTATTGCCCAACTGAGTGTTTTCTTATGTGTCTGAATTCTGGTTTTGAGATGCATGAAAACAATAGCAGGCTCAGTGTTGTTGTACGGAAAGAGTCCATAGTGTTGTTTTAAAACATATTTGAAAATAGATACATTTGATTAATTTTAAATCATGGATTATACACTCGTATAAAACACTGGAATTTTTATATTGCAGTGAATTTGATTAATTTGGCTCATTGGGTACAAATAAGTCTGAACTAAAACTGCAAATACATTTAACATCATATGTAGAAGTGGGCATTAAAGCTAGGTCTTGAGAAAAATGATTAAGTTGATGTTTTTAGGTTATATGATGCAAATACAATATAATGTCTTTATTATCTTTTTGTGTACTCACCACAGGCTTAAGCTTTCAGATTGGAGCTCACATAAAACTGTCTTAATTTAAGAGCTATGTCATGTTAGTGTTGGATAACTAGCTAGAGGATAAATCTGTAGTTAATACAAATCTGTCTGAATTGGTGATGTTGAATATAATTTATATAGAAAGTATAGATTTTTTGTGAGAAACAGAGCAGTTTTATTTGACAGCTTTAGTTGTAGGCATGGTTATTATCCTCTATTGTTGCATATATTCTCAGGAACATTTTTTTCCTTTTGCACCTTACTTAGCATTTGAGGATTTTATTTTTTAAGTTTGTTTTCTGCTTACTCACAGTGTGTTGTGCTACAGTTTGGAGGGTTCTATTGTTTACAGCCATTTTTGTAATCATAAAATCATAGAATTGTTTGTGTTGGGAGGGACATTTTAAAGGTTATCTAACCCACTCCCCTTGCAGTGAGCAGTGAAATCTTCAAGTAGATCATGCTGAGATCTTTGTTTACATCTCTGATCTCTTCTAGTGTTTTAAAAGGAGAAAGGAGCCCTCTTTGTACAGTGATCATGTAGTATAAGGGCAGCCAGAGATGACTCCTTCATGTTGCTGTTTTGGGAGGGCAGGACCAGAGGCTCATGGCTTATCTCAGAAGTCCTTCATTAACTGGATGTAGGATGAACCACTCTCATAACTGATGAGCATGGTCTGCTGTTCATAAATAACGTGCAATCAGCATAGGTTAATAATAAGCAATATCCAGCTGAAATGTCAGCATCCAAGCAGCTTAGACAACATCTGTTTGAGCAAAACATGCAATGCACATTCTACCCCTGTTTTACAGAGCATCACTTAACTGGTTAACCAAAGTTTGCTTATCTCTCCCAGAGTTGTACAGCATACAGACATTAGTCAGCTTTGCTGAGCATAACCCCTGTAAATCTGGCATTTAAGCCAGCTGGCATATTTCTGCTGTATTCTGGGACTGAGAACATGAAACACTGTTTGGAAGGAAAGGAATCCAGTGAGCCTTGGAAAAGCTGAGCAAATCTCTTCCTAACTGATAAAATAAATGAAACTTTAGCTGAAGGTTTTGATGGTCCCTCAAGACATTTGACTAGGCACAAAGATGGAGAGGTAGAAATGTGCACTGAGGCATATCTGCAACTCTCTCTGTATGATGTATGTGGATGTTCCCATATAAATAATGATATGTGGGTGAAAATCACGGCAGAAATTATGAATGCATTTCTAAATATAATATTCTACCAGGATATTAAGTCCTTTTTGCAAGAAAACCATAAGCTTCTTTGCACTAATAATTTATTTGAGAAATTTAATAACTCTGCTCCATGTTTGTGGTCATGTGCAAACCACCTATTTTTTGTAGGGCTTGTTTTCAAAGTTA